>NC_051335.1:11462504-12662504 GCF_015220235.1 Choloepus didactylus
TGTTATACAATCATCTTCAAGAGTCCAGACTGTCCCGGCCCGCGGGACGTTCAACGGAGGCTCCGAGTCCTGTGAGGGAGGAATGGTATGGGACAAGAGACGCGAGGAACGACAGCAAGACAGGTTTCTGATCAAGCTGCAAAATTTTGTTGAAGAGGCAGGGTATATATACTCTAAGGTAGAGGGAGTGGCTAGTAACAACAAGTGGTGGTCTGGGATTGGTGGCTGCAAAGGCGGGTGGCGGTCTAGGATTGGTGATTGCTGTTGCTAGGGCGGGCGGCAGAAGTACCGTTGGAGCTTTTGGCGCGAACTACCGTTACTTCCTTGAAGAAGGCTAATTATAGCTTAGGCTGTTCTTGCATCAGCCCTGGCAGCCATGTTGCATGTTACCGGTATCGCTGAAGGTGAATATTATATATGCTACCTTAATTGTCCCCAACACTGCCTTTTTGCGGAACACCAGAAATGGATCGGCTTTTATTAAAGGGGATTTATCTGGTTACAGAGTTACAGACTTAAGGCCATAAGGTGTCCAAGGTAAGGCATCAACAATCGGGTACCTTCACTGGAGGATGGCCAATGGTGTCTGGAAAACCTCTGTTAGCTGGGAAGGCATGTGGCTGGTGTCTGCTCCAGAGTTCTGGTTTCAAAATGGCTTTCTCCCAGGACATTTCTCTTTAGGCTTCAGCTTCTCTCCAAAATGTCACTCTCATTTGCTCTTGGGGTGTTTGTCCTCTCTTAGCTTCTCCAGAGCAGAAGTCTGCTATCAAAGGCTGTCTCCAAAATGTCTCCGTAAGCTGCAGCTCCTCTCTCAGCTCCTGTGCGTTCTTCAAAGTGTCCCTCTTGCTGTAGCAAGCTCCCTCCTTCTGTCTGAGCTTATATAGTGCTCTAGTAAACTAATCAAAGCCCATGCTTAGTCAACCTCCATGGAAATTATCTAATCAGAGTTATCACTTACAGTTGGGTGGGTCACATCTCCATGGAAACACCCAATCAAAGAATTACCATCTAATCAAGACTAATACGTCTGACCACACAAGATTGCATCAAAGATACTGGAGTTTTGGGGGACATAATACATTCAAACTGGCACACCAACGTTCCCCTTTGCCCTTTTCCCACTCTGCCCTCCCTCCCACCTGCCCTGGGTATGGCATGCTGTAGCCCTGGAGACCTTGATAGCACAGACTGGTGGTTCAAAGCATGAACTCTGGAGCCAAGGCTGTATAAGTACAAATCCCACCTCTGCCACTTAGTAACATGCTCCTTATTCTTTTCATGCCTCAGTTTCTTCATCTGTAAAGCAGTGATAATAATAGGATCTCCCCACAGGGTTGTTGTTATTGTGAGGATTGAATAGTTGTAAACATTTAGAAGGGTACCTGGAGCATAGTAAGCACTTCTGTTAAATACAGCCATTCTACAAATGTTTATTGGGTGCTGCAGAGGGTCCCGTCCCTGCCCTCAAGAACCTCAGAGTTTGGTCATGGGCCAGCAGTGACTTAGGAGTGATTCTGTGACATGATTCTGTGGCCTGCCAAGAGGATCACGATCTCTCACTCCCTCTCAGCACCAGGGGGTGCTGTGGGAGCAGAGCTCACTGCCCGGGCCATGCTTGCCTGCAGTCTCCAAGTAAAGCCCTCGATATCCCAATGGACACGCCATCTGGCCTTAGCACCCCACACAGCACTTGTTACTCATCCCAAGTAGAAAGCTACTTTTTACTCTGCGTCACACAGCCACCTCAGCTCAGCTTCCCATTTGACAACCCAACTCTGTGTACCCTCGGCTATGGCCCAGATCAATTGGACCCATTATCCAAAACGTAGGGGAACCTCTGTGAATTTGAAGTACACCAGTCCTTGGGCATACCAGTCAGAAACACGGACTTTCCTTCTTTCTTTCCTTCCTTCCTCTGAATAGATATTCATTGAGCACCGACTAAGAACCAGATGTTTTCCTAGATACTGTGGATACAGCAGTGAACATCTCCTCCCTGAGGAGCTTACCTTCCAGACAATAAACGAATAATGAAAGATCATTTGAGAGTGTAATAGGTGCTGAAGGAAGGACACACAGAGTGATATGAGAGACACTAACTGGGACAGAAGTTCAGATAACGATGGTCATCTTACCTTCCCCAATGAGATTGTTTTCATTTGAAACTTAAAGGCTGAGAAGGAACCAGCTGTGGGAAGGGCAGTCCAAGCAGTGGAAACAGAAGGTGCAAAGGCCCTGAGGCAGGAAAGGGCTCGATGGCTTCTTTGGAAAAGAAGTGTTCTGCTCAAGGAGGAAAGCAATGGGAGATGAGATTGGAAAGGGCTAAAGTGGGGCCAGATCAGATAAGACTTTGTAGGGCTTGGCTTTTCTTTCAAAGTACAATGAGGCCCCACTGGCGCATTCTGTGCCAATGAGTAAAACAATAATTTATGTTTTAACAGAAGAAAGGAATGGTCAACTGTGTTGGATGCTGCTGTAGGTTATAACTCTGATTAGATAATTTCCATGGAGGTTGACTAAGCATGGGCTTTGATTAGTTTACTGGAGCACTGTATAAGCTCAGACAGAAGGAGCAAGCTTGCTACAGCCAAGAGGGACACTTTGAAGAACGCACAGGAGCTGAGAGTGGAGCTGCAGCTTACAGAGACATTTTGGAGATGGCCTTTGAAAGCAGACTTCTGCTCTGGAGATGTGTAAATGAGGGCCGAGAGAATCTATCAGAGGATCTGATCGCGTGGAGGTTGACGTGACCTTAACAAGAGTAGCTGCTTGCCCAGTCTTCTTGTTTTAGAACATACAGTGTCACCAGGGAATAGGTATTCACATTGGAGTGATCAATGATTTGCTAACATTTCTTTAATACTGCTTTGATCCATTTTCAGGGAGTTACTTGGTTGTCATCTCTCATCAATAAAAGGCTTACCATGACAGTCACAATGACAGGGGTGGCGGTGATATCATCCTTAGCAGCCCAGAAGTCACTGTGTGCTCACCATCAACCTCTGGTGATTTTCTGGTTATGGGCCAGTACCAGCCCAGCCACACACATGCAATCAGTGACCCATGTTCATTGTGAATGGCCAGCCGAGGCTGCCCATGATGATGCAGGAGAATGACCCATGCCCTCCTATACATGTATTATAAGGATAAATGGGGTCAGGCAGGGCTCAGAGGGCAGCTCTTGGCCTCCTCCATGCTGTTCTGGTGGCTGTCTTCAGGTTGGCCTTTCACTTCCAGGGTCCTGCTCCCCCAGCCCCTTAACCTTGCATGAACTTTGAAGGCCAAGAATGGTAGGAAATCCCTCAGAATAAATCCTTCAAAGTGCATTTATCAAAGCCTGTATCAACTAATACTTGGTGAAAAGTGACTGTAGAAAAAACTGTGTTTAGCACAGGCTTAAATAATACTGTGCCTTTTTATGTGGTCTCCTTCAGCATTTTGGAATCTAGACATTTTTCCTGACTGACCGTTCCCTTTGATTTTTTTTTTTACCCCTACTGCTTTGATTTTGTAACACAAGAATAATATTTTTTCTGGACTAAACTTCTTATAAGTGGTCTTATCCAGGGAATGTTTTTAAATTTAAGACCATTCTATTTTCTCTTAAGTACTGAGAATACATACACATACAAACACATTCAGTAGCCTTGGATGGGATGGTTTATGACTGTTTAAAGACACATTTGCAGAATATTTTTCCTCTCAATTCCAGCTCCTCATCCAAAGCCCCCTGATTTGAATGCTATTGCATATGGGGTAGGGAAGGTCCCTCATCACTGGCCTGATGGAGAGCCCCTCCCTAGGGGCAGGCCCTGTTTCTTGACAAATGGACTCACCCCATGGCACTCTAACGCACAGAACCTTCCAGATGAACTGAAGGGTACAGCCATCCCACTTTCAGAAAGGGAAGTTTCTCACTCTGCCAAGTTAAAAACTCGTCTTCAGTGTGTTGCACAAGGCTTCAAAACACTGACACCTTTGTTCTCACCAGTTGGCAGGATTGGGTCACAGCATTAACCACCCAGAGGCACATTTTGCAGTTCACTCATCCTAGGGGGCCCGAGAGAGGGCAGCTCAAAATCTCACGTTTGGCTCTGCCTTGCTGTGGGTTTTAGATTTTCTTGTTTGTTCACTTGTTTTGTTTTTAATGGCCGAGGTGACTGGCTGGCAGAGAGCTTTCTATAACCTTTCTCTTTCTGGCAGAGTCTTTTTGGGGCTTAGGCTGCTGAACTCTGGGGTCTCGGCTGAGTTCTCATCTGAAAGTCTGGGCAGATCCCAAACCCCTAATGAGATAAACACAGTACAGGCCTTGCCTGAGGATGCCCTTTTCCCACCTCCCCGCCGAAGTGGAACTGCAAGAACATGGCCAGCCTGGAGTGTCCACTGCACCACTCCTGTAGCCCACAGATTTCTTTTTAATCAAAACTGCCAGGGCCTGAATTTCCTTGGGGTGATTCCAAGAGGTAGATTTTCTGGGTCAGTGGGTATGAATGCTTTCAAATTGCCCTCCAGAAAGTTTTTAACCAATTTTACTTCCATATCAGCAGATATTTGCTATGGTACTACATTCATGCATGCATGCATTCATTCATTCATTCCCTTATTGATTCAGCACCAAGGCTGTGGGTTCATAGACAGATAGTAATCAATTCCAGCTCTGGATGGGGCTTCGGGGGCTTTCTCTTTGTTTCCATGAAGAGAATTGAAACTCTGTGTCCGGGCTTCCTGCCGACTAGGTGGGATAAGCTCTCCATTCATGTCGGGGTTCAGATTTCGGAGGAGGGTTCCTCACCCTTAGGAATCTGGCCTCATGAAATCTCTCCCTTGGGTCCCCGCCACCTCCACTCTTGACCTGACACTTGCCACGTTGGCCTTGATAGCGGTTACCATTGAGGATCCACAGGAGGCCAACCCCATGGCAAGCACTTGTTCAAATAGACTGTTAACCACTGCCAGCAAAAAAACTGCTGAGGAGAAAATACACCTCCTTTCCATCTTATTTATTGTTTATTCATAGTTTAAAATATTATTGTCACCTTTTTTATTTAGTATCCCACTGTGAGGGGTTCTTTGGCTCCCTGTCTTTTATTTTACAACCCCTACTGAGTGCTTACCGTGTGCCAGAGACTCCTCAAAGCATTTTGCAGATGTTAACCCATTAACTTCCCTTAACGATCCTGTGGTGAGTAGACTGTCATCATCCCCGTTTTATGGATGAAGAAACTGAGGCATAGCCAGGCTAAGGAACTTGCTTGTGGGCACACAGTCGGTCGGTGGCTGAGCTGGGTGTCCCCATCCTATTTTCTTAAGCAGGGCATTTTCTCTACAAGTTGGAGGGGTTTCTCTTGGGTTTTGTTATGTTTTTTGCATCGTATTTTCTTTCTCAAAGACCACAGGGGTGAGTGGACATATACCTGAGACACTCACCAGTGCCCCTACACTTTCACCAGAGTTTGATTCACCTTAGCTGCATTTGCTGGATCAAGTTGTCTTGGTCTGGTGGAGACACAGCTTAAGGAACTGAGAACAGACAGTTCTTACCTCTGCCAAGGAGGTGCAGGTCTCTCTGCCATTAGCTCGCTCCCATCTGCATGCTTTCGGAATTATCCTCGCAGGGAAAACGAGAGGCTGAGGAAAGCCCAGGCGTGATTCGGAAACAGCCTGAATTCGTCTGTCTTTGAAAATACGGAGAGCGTCTCATCTGCTTATTCTCCAGGGAGGAATCAGAGGCTCTTGGAAGCCAGTAATCTTGCTCTCTTGAGTCATAATTTCTGCAGTTGTATCAGAGCCCAGGGAGAGGATGCAAGATGGGAATAGCACGTGGGTCTGCTGCCATAGACTGTTGGGGAGTGGAGGGACTGAAATTTTCGCCTGGAAGAAAGGGATTAGCAGGCCAAAAATGAAACCAGATTTGAGAAATCCGTTTACTCTGAAGGTTTAATAGGGAATGCAAGTCAGACATACTCAGATGTCTTTAGTCACGGGTCTCTCTCCTGTTTTTATCTTGTACTCAGCTCAGAGTTTCAAAAGAAAGGGGGTACGTGAGCCTTTAAAACTGGACGTTTTGAAATACCTGAATCTGTTCAACAGTAATGCAGTAGACTTGATTCTTGATAATGATTGTATAACTATATAGCTTTTATTGTGGGACCGTGTGATGGTGAAAACCTCATGACTGGCAGTCCCTTTACCCAGTGTATGGGCAGATGAGTAATAAAATAAAGACACATATATGTGTTTGTGTGTGTGTGTGTGTGTGTGTGTGTGTGTGTGTGTGTGTGGTGTGTGTGTGTGTATAAAATGAGGGGATAAGGTGTATGGGATGGTTTAATTTTTATTTTTTTCTTTATTTTGGAATAATGAAAATGTTTTAAAATTGATTGTGGTGATGAATGCGCAGCTATATGATGATACTGTGAGCCACTGATTGTATACTTTGGAGGGATTATATGGTGTGTGAATATATCTCGATAAAATGGCATTTAAAAAAGGGGAGGGAACCAGACCTTTTATTTCCATTTCACATTATTAGGAATAAGAATTTTCCTTCCCTGTTGAACTGAAGAGATGGTGTTAAAATACATGTAAAAGTGTTAATCTACTACTTGTATATTTTTCAGTTATTTGTAGGTGAAGAAAAATTTTTGCTTCTGCTTGTACAATCATAGCACCCAACTCAAATTCAAAGAATGTCACTAATGTGTCCTTGATTTCTCCTTGAGGATAAAGATCACTTGAAATTACAAAATGATTTGGAAATATTCACATAGATTTTGACATGGCCCTAAGGGATTAGCATTAAAGAATGTCAGAATCCTAATTAGCCTTCATATTGTCTTTTTTTTGTGTGTGGAAAGAAGTTCTGCTGGAAGAACACAATTTCAGTATACCACTTGTCACCTAGATCACTCAAAACCTGAAAGCCACTTGGAGGCAGTTCATAGAATCCAAACCATTTGAGGGCCCATCTTACAGCTCAGAGAGGGTGAGTCACTTTCCTAAGGCCACCCCATTTTCAGGGGGCAGAGCCAGGGCATGCAGACCTGACTCACAAGCTCACGCCTGTGCCAGTAGATGAGAAAGCCCATGCACGGGCTGGGGGCAACCACGGCTGGCCTCTCAATAGGGAAAGAGAAGAGTCCTGTCCCCCGTGCAAAACAGGAGACCTTTGCCTTTTAGGGTACCTCCAACTCTCCACTCCAGTCGTGGCTTTTACGGGGGGAGCCCCATCCCAGAGACCACAGCAGGCACTTTGCAGCCCCTCCCACAGGGCCCCTCAGTCAAGCAGCACTGTCCAGAGACCGCCAGATTTTGGCTCTTCCTCACCTTCCTGCTCCTTCTCGCCTCCCCAGTACAAAAATATTGCCATTTCCTGGAAAGTGTTTTGGGCTCCGGGCCTGATGTCTAGTTCACACTCCTGGGCCAGCTCTCCTCGGGGCCTCCATTATTGTACTTCATTGAGTGTCCGTGTCTGCAGGCAGCATGGTTGCATCCTGGGTTTGTTCCTGAGTTGCTCGTGCCCCCACGCCCTCAGCAGCCTCTGCTCCCGCTCGCCTCCCTACACAGTGCCCAGGAGGGCTCCAAACCCCTAGCATACCCGCAAAGAGCCACTTAGGTGTTTAGTTGGTTGGTTGGTTGGTTGGTTTTTCTTCTGTTTGCAGTTGGTTGATAGCATTTCAATAGTCTCTTTTGTTAAATTGAGGCATAATGAACACAAAATCAAATTCACCTATTCTTAAGTGTTCAGATGGGTCATTTTGACAATGGTATGTGGCTGTGTGGCCACCAGCTAAAAGAGGATCAAAACCACATCATCCCTGAAAGGTCTTCAGGCCTCTTTCCCATCAGTCTGCTCCCCGCCCACCCCCACCCCCACCCCAGAGCAACCATTCTGTGATGTCTGTCATTATGAATTCTTTTTGCTGGCTTTTGGACTTCATGTCAATGAAATCTCACAGTATGTTCATTTTTGTGCCTGGCTTCTTTTGCTCAACATAATGATTTTGAGATTCCTCTATGTTGTTGCTTGTAGCCATAGTTGGTTCCTTTTCACTGCTGAGTAGTACTCCATGGTAGGGATGTTCCACAGCGTGTTTACCTGTTTGCCTGCTGACAAACCTTTGGGTTGCTCCCAGGTTGGGGCCCTTATGAACAGAACTGCTGTGGACATCTGTGTACAAGTCTTTTTGTGAACATATGCTTTCATTTCTCCTAGGGGAATACTCAGGGGTGGAATTGATGGGCCACTGGGAAAGCAGTTGTGCAGTTTTTTAAGAAACTGCCAGACAGTTCTCCAAAGTGGTTGTACCATTTTGTCAGTAGCATTCGAATGTTCCAGTTGCTCCATATCCTCACCAGCATTTGGTGTTGTAGTCTTTTTTATTTTAGCCATTCTAATGGATGGGATATGGTTGCTTAGTTTTTTGTGTGTATGCGTGTTTTTTTTTTCTTTAAGGGCATTTTAAAGGATTGTCAAGTATGTCTGTTGATGCCAGCTCGGACACTGAGAAGGTCCACAGGAGAGGAAACCTAGCACATGAGGTTTCAGCTCGTCATCCCTGTCCCTAAAGCAGAGTCTTTGCAGCCCTGAGGGCTGTCTGTGGGCTGCCACAGGGCAAGCTTGAGGCCAAAGACCCAGAGGGGCAAATCAAGGGAAGGTGAAGGAGGCAAGCAAGAGAGTCAGAGCAAAGATGGGTGGGGGTCCCTGCCCAAGCTTGGAGTCACACTGTGACAAGCCACGGAGGTTGCCTTGCCGTGGGGCTGCCAGAGCCTCTGCTTGAGGAAAGGGAGGGGGAAGCTATCCCCCCACAACCTCGAGCCCAGGTTCTAATGAAAGCAAGTCTCAGGGTGAATTGTCCGACACGCACAGACATTGATGACCCAATATGTCAGCAGGCGGCCAGCCCAAACCAGCTCCTAAGCCTGCTCTAGGGAGCACCTGCCATCTGTCCAGCTGCTGCTGCTACGCACTGTGCAAAAGCTTCACTCGAGGCAAATGTGGCCGCAGTTCCGAAGCAGGCTTTCACTCCGTCCTGGGCAGCGCAGGCAGCCAGAACCCCTCGAAAACCCGCAGCGGGTCGGGGACCAGCCAGGTGGCAGTCTTGGAACTGTCCCCCCACTGAGAGGGCCAGCTGTGGGCTTTCCTGGCTTCTCCCACTCTGTTCACTCTAGGGTGGAGATGGCCTGTAAAATATTTCAGCCCACCCATGTCTCTTGAATATCAATAATTTAACCCTTTACTTACCATTGTCATGGTAATTAGCGAGCCATCGATTTCACCACTAAAATACCATTTCTAACAGTCTCTGTGCTCGTTAGCTGAGCCTCACGTTTTGAGAGAGTTAAAGAAATAATCCCAAACTCCCCAGCAGTCTCAGGGTGTGGCTTCCTGATTAAAACTTGAGCTGATCACCATGGGGTGTGCACTCTTGATTAGAGTGCTGGCCACTGGCTTAGAGCATCCCCAAAGTCACAGACAGGAAGTGTCCACCGCAGGTGCTGGTGTAGTGCAAGGTGGATTATGGACATCAGAACCCCTAGTCAAGTGTTGCCGGGATCTGGGGAGCTCGGGCTTTAGGGAGAGTTTTCTCGGCCTTGACTGGGGCAGGGAGGGCCAGGGTTGAGCCAGTGCCACTCTTTATTACAGGGCTTGGGGCAAGTCTTGGTTTGCTCATCTATAACATGGCAATGATCCCTGCCTACCTCCTGAGGTGGTTGTGAGGTTACAGACCATCCTTGGATGGGACTTTCCACATGAAAGCCTTCACTGTGTAGGTAGCATTCCGGTCAGTTCAGTCACCCCAATGTGGCAGTGACCCAATGTGTGGCTTGGAAGGACTGGGGTTTGGGGAGAGAAATCCAGAAAAAGCATGATAATGTTGAGCACAAGGCAAGAACTTGCTAATGGCAGAACTTCCGTCATCAGTGGAGTGGGATGATTCTTTTGAATGGGAAGTCTTTGCCTAGAAAAATCAAATATGTAGAGCACCAAGGGAAAGGTGGCCCCAGAACCTTTTGCCATAAATGGTGAACTCCTCCAAAGGAAAATAAGGAATCTGGTGTGGCTGGCTGGTGGGGGTGGGGGGTGGCAGGGGGAAGGGAAGAAATCCCAGACCTCCCTGCTCTGCAAATCAAGGCAGAGGGTCGACAACAAAGGGAACAAAAAGAGAACGGGGTGCCATGGGCCTAGCAGTTGCCTCTGGCACGATGCCGGGTTCCCAAGTGTGTCTGCCTGCGGAAGCTGGGGACCTCTCCCCTCACACTGCCCCCTGGCACGGGGGAGGCCCGCCCGAGGAGCCCTGGCTTTTTCTGCTCTCTAAAGACAGCATCTGGCCCTGCCACCTCATCCCTTGCACCAGCTCTAGGAACACCAATGAAATGGACTCTTGCAGTGGCTATTTATGCAGTAACCAGGCAAAGAATGGCCCCAAACCCATGTCAATAAATCCATTAAAATCAGTAGGAACAGCTAAGGGTAGTCAGTACTTTTCCTGCAGAAAAGTTAGCCCAGGCAAGCTCAGAATTGGGTTCAGGACACTTGGCTCCTGCAATTCTGGTTTTCAGCCAATGGGTCTGAGGATGCTCTGAGCTTGAAGGGAGTACAACAGCGGGATTTCCCAGTGGGTAGAGACAAGTCCGCGTGTCCCCAGCGCTGTGCCCAGAGAGGGTCCCAGGAGGCACCGCATCAGTTATGGTAATGCCAGCTGCTGTTACAAACAAATCAAAAGCACATCATGGCTCCACAATAGATGTGTATTTCTCATTCTCATAAAGCCAAAATGGATGTTGCTGGTGGTGGGCGGCTCTCTTCCAGGCTTGATTGAGGCTCCCAGGCCCCTTCTCTCTGGTGGCTCCACTGTCTTCAACAAATGGCTTCCAGAAGGCCTCTTTACATCAAGCTGAAGGAAGGGGAAAGGAATTGAAGGATTATGGATGGAAGGTTTTTAGGAGCCAGGCCCGGAAGTAGCACGCATCACTTCCACCCACATCCCATGGGCTAGAACTCAGTCACAGAGCTACCTAAGGGATGCTGGGAAATGTAGTCCAGCTGTGTGCCCAGGGAAAAAAGGAAATGGGTTCCAAACAGCTAGCCAGTCAGCCACGGATGAAATATTCCTGGGAAGGATGGGAATGAACCCCTGCCTGGGATGTAAGCTGGTTCAGAAGCAAAGGAAGTGGGAGCTGGGCTCCAAAAAAGAAAAGGAAGCACTGGTTTCAGGTTGTTCCCCTCAGGAACCAGTAACTGCTGGCTGCAGTGATAGTGGTGAGGGCAGGAAGCTCAAAGCTGGGTGGAGAAAGCAAAGCTAGGCAGGCCTGGCCCAGATGCAGAAGTAAGCCAAGGAATTCTGGGTGATGGGAAGACACCCCCCCCACACACCCAATTCTCCCTCCCTTCCTGCTCTTCCTCACCCCCAGCTACCCCCATTCAAGGTGCCAGGAAACTCTGCCAGCTCTTTACCCCACCCCCCTCCAGACCAGCCTTCCCTGGGGTGAGTATTCATGTTCTGGAAAGCCCTGGCCCTCCCTCCCATTCAAATACCCATTGCCCGGGGATTGACATCTCAGTTCTTGGGGAAAAAATCCGGCAAACCAATTCACACCAAGGTGGTCATGATCTGCTGGGGTGGCTGAGAAGCTGCAATGAGAAAATGAATGTAAAATACCTAGCAGGGTGCCTGGCACATAATAAGTACATGCTTAGTAAATGGTTTATCATCATCATCATCATCAGACATCATCATCATCATCATCATCATCATCATCATCATCATCATCATCGTGTGTGTGTGTGTGTGTGTGTGTGTGTATGTGTGTGTGTGTGTGAGAGAGAGAGAGAGAGGGAAAGGAAAGAAAGAGAAGAGGGAGCTAACAACGACATCAAAATTGTGTTGGCTGAACTGGCTCTGTGATAGTGTGCATTGTTAATCTTTTAGGGCACCAGGTTAATTGCTGAAGGGCAGCTTTTAACACCCTTTGCAAGAGGCAACACCCTTGTCTCTCCTCAAACCCCCGCCCCCCAGCCCTGGCCTCCAGCCACCCACGCCTTTCCTCTTGTATCTTTCCTCCTGCCCTTCTGAAAAGCCCTCCATTCCACCATCTCCTCTGCTGAAATCCCACCCGTGTGGTGAGGCCCAGTTCCCATGCCACCAGCTCCAGGAATACAGATTTGATGCCTGGAATTCTAGGAAAAATACATGAGGTGGAGCAGGTGAGGAAAAAGGAGAATTGACGTGAATCCTGGTTTGAGGATCCGCCTTGACTGTTAGAGATCCTACAGGTGGCCTCATTCCTCATTGCCTGCCCATGTTTGTGTGTATATGTGTGTGTGTGTGTGTATGTGTGTCAACACCTGCATTCTAGAAGTCTTCCCCTAAAGAAAATAGGAAATAACACCTATAGTCTTCCTTGTCAACCAGCCAGACATTACACAGCCTGTCTTTCTCTTTCCCCTACTTCAACTGTGCATTATTTATGCTATCTTAGCTCCAACCATGATACTTGATTTAAGATAAATATAGTACATTTACAGGGACTTCAAGAAACAAGCCTTAAGATTCTGCAAAGTGTGTTGTTTCGCTCTCTCTTGAGAGCTCGCCTCCAGGCAATGGGATACTTTTAACAAAACAGAATTCCAGAAAGAAGATTCCCTGTTTAAAAGATGAGCGCTCCCCACCCTCTTCTCTCTGTGTGTCTGTGTGCTTCTCAGAATGAGGTTATTATCATTTTTTTTTAAGCTGTATGCAGTTGGTGAAGTGAAGTGGTATTTATTTATTTGTTGTGAGGTTTTTTTTTTTTTGGTCTCTGAGTAGGAACACAAGATCACCAGAAAAGAAACTCCCTCTGTGACTCATCCCAGGAACATGTTGCATTCTAGCCAGCACAAATATGATTAAAAGAACTTTCTCAAGGGCCCCAGTTATACACCAGCAAAGGAACACATTAGCCAAGCTGAGCATCTCTTGGCTGCCTTGCTTTTGGAAAGACAGACATCACTGGCCTCCTTGTGTTCCTGGTTCTTTGAGACCTCGGGCCATACTTATCTTGAGCTGGTTCCTCTGTGATGTGGGGGTTGTAAAACAGTGTCATCTTCACAGGGGTCATAGAAGAGGCCACTCGTTGGGGAAACAGATGGTGATGGTGGCCTGAATTAGTACATTTGGGTCTTCACATGCTAAGCATGGTAGGAACTTTCCAGGGCATGGCTGGTGTAACAGACACTGTTGGTGCCCTGCCCATGTCTCCTCAGACTCATCTTTATACACCAAAGGCTGCTTGCTGCAAATCCCTGTGACTCTGCCTGAGGGCTCTAACATTTTTATTGTATTTTATTGGTGTCAGGAGTGCACTAGGCTTGCATGCTGGGCTAGCTGGAAGTGCCGAGGAATGAATGCATCCTGCATGATGGATTGGGGTTGGTGAAGAAACACAACTTCCTCGCCTCTCAGTTGGGATAACTCTGAGGCATGTGTTCCATGCTGTCTCCCAGCATTCCCCAGTGGGATTGATCTCCAGTTGCCCACAGCAGTAAATTGCTTGATAAATTGGCTTCCTTCCTTCCCCTGTCTCACTGCTTTATTCCCCTATTTATGTTTTCTGGGATCTTCTCCCAAATAAACTTTTTTTCAGTCAAATCTTGTCTCAAGGTCTGCTTGTGAGGGAACCCAAACTAAGATGCGTAGGCATTTGGGTTCACCAAAACCCATCGGCGTCCCTCCTTCACCTTCCTCATTCTGTTCATCAGTCATCATTGGCGTTGTTCATGAAGTTTCCATTGTGGCCGTAGCACTGCAGCAGCTTCAAAAGTAGTGTGTGTGTGTGTGTGTGTGTGTGTGTGTGTGTGTGTGTGTGTGTGTGTGTGTGTGTGTGTGTGTGTGTGTGTGTGTGTGTGTGTGTGTGTGTGTGTGTGTGTGTGTGTGTGTGTGTGTGTGTACGTGTGCCATCCTTCAAGAGCCCACAACTTCTGCATGGAATCCTGATAAGACAGATACCAGAGATTCAAGAGGTAGACGGTGAATTGGGCTCCCTCCCCTTAATCTGTAACAAGAGAGTCCCCTTCCCCCTCAACTGGTAATGACTGCAGAGTAAACATTAAAGCCCTGAGAGGAAGGGAGTGAAACTGTGCCATTTTAGGGAGTGAGACTTACAGATGTATGCATTAGCCAAGCGTAACCGTTCCAATAATTAACCATTGCACCAGCCTTGAGAAAATTTCTCAAGGTTGCTAAAGATCTTAAGCACCCATTAACCACCAATTCTGCTTTTGTCAAAGTAGCTTGCTTGCATTTTCAGGATGTGATTTCTGCCTATATAAGTCTCAAGCACTCTCCGGTCGGGCTGCTGCTGCTTAGTAAACTCCCTGCACGGAGTGACAGGCGGCAGCCGCCAGCTGGCTGACTAATAAAGGCTCTTTTAAATTCTGTTTGGCTGTCTCGTAGCTTAACTCGGGAACCGTAACAGATGGTTTCTTAACCGGCCCTGTGCTGTGAAGTAAAGACAATCCCAGATACTGCTGAAATTGCTGGACCTAGGAGGTGCTTCCTCGTGGGGTTCCTATTTGGTGAGCAATAAGTGTTTGCTGATTGACCCTAGAAAGGAACCAATGATTGTCTCACATTCACTGCCCTTCCTGTCACTGAATGTTTCAGGGTTGAGGCCATGTTCCCTTATACTTTTTATTTTTTTCAAAGACCTCGGGTGCCTTTTAATGGAGCCAGCAAACTTGGTCCGAGTTGTCAGCTCTTGTCTCTATGCAGAGATTTCAAGACAATTAGAAAGGTTCCTCTCCATGACTGGTGTCTGCAATTTCTCAGAGTTGTATTTCTTTGCCCATAGCTTTATCACTGACTGAATTATGTTTATTACACCAATAAAGGAAGCACAGTACTTGAGCCTTATCAGTTACACACCTCATTGTGAATGAGTTTATCAGCTTTTTTCTGGAGAACTCTTTTGATGGGGGAAACCCAATTCTGACTGCCCAAGGAGGGACAGGGGATAGGCAAAAACGAAGATCAGGCACTAAAAGAAGATACATTTACATTTTGTTTTTGTTTTTTCTAAGACTGACAGATACTGCAGCCAAATCACAAGCAAATGTGCTTGGTGATTTTAAAAGCTTTAGACGAGCTTTGCCAAAATTCAGGTCTGCTTCCTTATGTACCTCTAACACTTGTGAACAATTTCATATTTTTTTTATCATATCCTCACTCTGCTGAGACGTTCCAGTCCCACCTGTCCTTCCACCATACTGTGCAGTAAGCAGGCTGTTGTAGCTCATGGCACCCAGCTTCCATATTTTCCTCATGGCTTCATTTTTTTCCCGTTCTAGGCCCCCTCCCATTTTCCCAGTTTCTCTATGTCTTACTTCTTCTAACTGAGCAATCCCTTTCTCATTTGGACCTATCCGACTGTGTAATCCACCCCCGCTTTGCTCCTTCAACTTATGCCTAATTATCTCAGAAAAATCTCTTTGCTTTCTCTCTCCCTCTTACCCTTGCCCTCTTCCTCTCCGCCTCCCTTTGTTTTTGTTCCTCTTATAAGTGAGAAAATGATGCTAATCACTGCAGAGAAGTAGGAGAGAAGAGCTACTTAGGCCCTTGTGTCAAGGAGAAGGAAAACTGTAGGGTCTGAAGTGATATCATGCATAATAGGCAATCAGAGGTCACTTCAGAACCCTTGAAAATACTGTAAGTCCACATTCAAGTTCCAGAAGGTTCTGGCCACCTCTTCTTTCTCTCCCAGCCTGAATCAGAAATAGATTTTTGCATTTATTTATATTGTTTTCGTATTGTCTTTAATTTCTAATATTGCAGCCATGTTGTTTTCTGTTTTCCCTGCAAATGTTCGATACTTCAGCTGTGCTGGGTGTTAAGTGGGGTTTTTGTGGACTGGTTGGAACTCCACCATCAGTTTGAACACTGACTCTATGGTAAATGCCTCCCCAGGTCTTAGCTGCTGATTTTAAAATTAACTTTTGAACAAACAGGGTTATAAATTGGGAACTGAACATACAAACCCATTCAGATACAAAGAAGGCATTTGTGACATTATTCACGACGCTTAGGGGAAATACGGCAGGTGGGTGCAAAGCTGACAGGATCTGATGCTGATGCCAGTGAGGCCAGTGACAGGATGGCACCAAGGACGGTAATGATGATGGTGCCAATGATGGTGATGACGATGATGATAGCCATGATTTACTGAGCACTTGCCCTGTGCCAGGCACTGGGCCAAGTGCTTTACGTAGATGATCTCTGCTAATCCTTACAACTACTGCAGGTGGCAGGATTTTAAATCTTCATTTTACCCAGAGGGAAACTGAGGCTCTAACTAACTTGTGCAGGGTGACACTAGCAAATGGAACCTGAAGGGCAGAGGATTGCCCTTAACTTGTGGGGTGCGGCCTAACTCCAGGTAGTTGAATCAGAGTTGAATAGACACTGAGGTATTTGCATTAGGTGTCAGATGCTTTTGAAAGCTGCAGTGGAAGTGGTAAAAGTTTTTGCAAAATTCAAACTGGAAGCAAGAGTGAGTGGGTGAGGGTGTCACTGCCCTCGGCAAACTACTGGGAACACATTTGTAGTTGAATAAGGTGGGTTTATTGTTCACTGTACCAACGGAGAACACAAACCATGGGTAACATGGGGGGAAGGGGTGTCTCCAAAAGGGAGTTAGAAAGGGCTTAAAGGATTTGGTTGGGTGATTTGCGGAAGTGTTCAAGGAAGCAGGATTCGACTCTGAAGTGGGTATTCCCAGGAAGTAAGGATAATTGGGTGTAAACCCTTAGTGTCTAGGTTTCAAGGCATAGAGCATCAGCTTCCAGGATGGGAAGGGGCTCAGCATCTCCTGGGGATTGCAAGGCTCTAGAAACAGCAGGCTGGGTGCTCATCCCAGGGAGAGAGGAGCACATGACCACAAAGCCTGAAGTTAACATCCCATAGGGTGCTTAAAGGCAAGGGGGCACCTGGCACTCCCTCTCTGGTTCCTTTGCAGACTCACCCTCCTCTTCGTCACTGAATGTAGGAGTTCCTCAGGGATCAGTCCTAGACCTGCTTTTCTTTCCATGCTCAACTTTCTTCTAAGACGATCTCATCCATGGACTCAGCTTCATTTTCCACTTATATGCTGATGACTCCCAAATTTAGAACTCTTACTGTTCTCATCCTCTGAGCTCCAGACATACATCTGCAAAAGGACCACTTCTGAATATTCCCAAAATTACCTCAAATGCAACATGTCCAAACAAAACTCATACCAGCACCCTCCCTTGCGCCCCATCCCTGACCTGACGAAATGAAATCTGAGACTTCAATGTTAATTATTGTGGTTATTTAACTTTATTATATTTAAAAATCTGAAAACTGCAAAACCTATCATTTGCATAAACACCTGAGGAATGTTCAACTAGGCACAGCATCTTCACACAAACAATTTGAAAAATAACCAAGTTAAGTACAATCTTACAAAACATAAAGAATAACATAAAGGAAACCACCCTTTAAACCACATAGTCCTAGTAAATAGCTGCATTTGTATATAAAGTACATTTGGTTTTTCAAAAAGAAAATGTACATTATTGTTCCTGGTGTACATTTTATTGGCATTTACAACAAATGGCTAATACTAAATATTAGCACTGATACTCAACGCTTATAAACATTACATCAAATGTTATACAAAGTAATAACAATAAACATATAGCACCATTTCCCCTTGCAAGTTTACACTTTGCAAATAAAGCCAAAATGACAAGTCTGAACTAATGCATCTTCCAAAATTTAGCAGAATAAATGGCTCAGAACTAAGCAAATTATCTAGAAACACTGCATAGGCAAAAGAACCTCCCTGCATGGAAACCAATCTACAGTTTGTTTCTTATCCCCTGAAGAGTAAGCTGAGAGGTACTAATGACAGCAAATGATGCATATTTTTTTTTTACAGAAGAAAAACATTTAACTATATACATAATTCATCAATACCTCTGTGGCAGTGCAAAGTGCCATTTTAAATTCAAAAAGAAAAGATTTAACTTTGTGTGTATATCTACAGGTATAGTATAAAATATAAATATGGTATAGTATCTATAAGAGGAATAAACACATACAAAATATATACTTTTTAAAAATTTGGACACAGATATTTTCAGAGATGTGAGTAATGAATGCTTAGCTAAATGTCCAATTATAGCCAAGATAACTAAAGTTTAAAAATAATACGTATTTCATTGAAAAAAATTAATCTGACTCCATCCAAAAACACCCTTATAGTATAAATATCTCCTACATAAAACGACCATTTATCTATCCTATAATTTATCAAAATTTATGAAAAAACTGTAAGAACACTTCATGAAAACTTGTATCTTTAAATATGACCAAATACAACTTAGAAAGAAATAATAACAGAAAGGAAAATAATTTATATGGCTATTCCCTTTCTGAAAACTGGTAGAACATGAACAGAACATTGTAGCACCAAGCATAAACTATTTGAGAAAAAGATGATATCAACAGTTGTATCTTTAAATTCTCTTCTATGGACAAATTCTCATGGATTTAAATATAGAGGCTTTCAATCCCTGATACTTTTCCCCTTTGGGAATTAGCTGTTTTGGTTTTACACATAACGCTAAACCAGAATCAGAGGTTTTTGTCTATTTCCTGCATGAAGTATCCTTGTAAACTCTACAATTAAAAAGACATAGAACAAACTGCTAGTTTGAATATGTTAACTCTAACATTAAATAGTTTTTAAAGTAGTAAACTGGATTTTAATGTAGTTCTGCAGTTCTGGGTGTAACATTTTTAGGGTAATTTTCTACAAAACAAAAAACTGCTAAGGGCAGAAAAATACTTTTAAATTAAAAATTTATCAGTACACCTGAGGATTATATCCAATCTAAACCAATGCAATCATTTTTAAAATTGTATTTTCCTTCTTTAAGTTTTTCAACATAGTGACATAGCTTTAATGCTGGCCCCAGCTTCAGGCCCATATATTTCATCATCACGTCAGTCTTCAGTAGTAGCAGAGCCTTCCCATCAATTTCCTACAGAGATAAGGAAATTACAACAATTAACAATGCTTTCATACTTTGTCAAAACAGTTATTTATTTAGTCATAAGATCATGTAAAGCAAACTAGAGAGCAGTTGTACATTTCAATGTATATTCTCTGAATATACATCTGTATCATGAAAACTATTTGCAAAGCCACTTCTCTAATAATAAAAAAATAATTTGTTCAGTGAAGCATCATTTGATAGTTTATAAATTCACTTCAAATTTTAAGAAAAAGGAAATTTAACCTAATATCTTTGGAAAATGTCCTAAGTGTCAAACTATCCAATTTAAAGTATCATGCCTTGAATGAAATACTACATATCACTGGCAAAAAGAGTCAAAAATTATGAATGACAGAAACGAATTTCAGAAATTAAACTTTCTTAGGAGGTCTGGGGATTTATATATGCCAACATTAATGCAAACTGTAAATGTGCTATACAGTGTTGTCCTTAGACTGAAAACAATCAGTTAGCTATCTGAAGCTAATCAGATGCTAAAACTAATTAGTGATTTTCTTACCATATTAGAAAGGTTATATCAGATATATGGCCACTAATTTTATTTGTTAGAAAACACTATAAAATATTACTTAATAGTCACAAGGCAGCCTTCTAAAATTCTTTATTATCTTAATTAACCAATTTATGTCACTAAGGCATATTATTTGGTATTCATGAGCTCTGGTTTAAAAATAAAATCACACAGTCTCATATTGCTAACTGTAAAGACCTGCAATCCCTTAAAAGTATTACCTTTGCCTTTACACACACCTCCTACTTTACACATTTCTACTAAGGAAAACTAAGAAATCAGAACTTACACAATTTTAGCCCATAATGTTACTTGGTAAAATGGTCTGGTAATGGTATGAAGGCATCAGCATCACGAATCATCAGTAACCATGTAAGGTTAGCATAATTGAGCCAAATGGAATCAGTTGGTGGATTCACTGGGTACCGTAACAAGGATGACACCCTATTAGAGCCTGTGGTCAACCCCTCCTGTCTCATGGTACTAGGGCAGACCAAGAAGCAGTGGGGTGGGGGAATTGGGGTGGGGTTGTATATGTCCTGTAATCTGTCATTACAAAGGGGAAGTACACCTGTAGTGTCAATGATGAATTACCGTCTCCAGAGCTCTGAGGACATTTAGTATATTAGGCACTTGGGTACGCATTTAAAGAACAGACCCAGCCCCACCATTTCAGGATCTAACTTAAAGCAAAAATACCCTTTTAAAGATGGAAAAATCAGTCGGTACATTCCCCCACCATCCACACTAATTAGTATCCAACTAAAGGGCCTGCACAGAGATCATTCAAAGGCATTACAGCAGGAAAACCCCCACAAAAAGCTACATTACATGTTGTTGGAAGAGATCAGCAACGGAGGCTGATGTTTGAGGATCTGCGTGTTTCATAAACTGTATCACTTCATCCACAGACCAGCTTGAAGGGTCCTTAGAGAAGCCTTGTCTCAGGGCACTGGGGACAGGTGCAGCTGTATAAACTGTAGCTTCAACAGGGGGGGAAAGGAAAAAGACAAATCATACTTGACCTGATCATTATCCTGAAAGAAGAGATGTTAAGTAAAGAGAAATGGTCTTATTCTCGGAAACTTCAGTTAAGTAACACCAGCGAGGACGCAAATCTCCAAGTGTAAAAACAAGTGAAAGCCTTTATAGAGATGACCTGAAGGAGACTACCCAAGAGCTTCCCATATGACCTCCCCCAAAACATAACAAGTAGCTTCAAAAGACCATAAAAAACAAACTGAGCAATCCAAGGCCTTTTTGACCACAGGCAAACATAGCAGAAGGTCTGTTAAATTGGGTTAAACTGGGTTAATCTAACCAACCTAATACTCTTACTTCAAGTACTTCAATGAATTTCTCTCCAACTCAATCTCTCTGTCTAGATTAGCTTTATTCTAATAGCTAAATACAAGGGAAATTCCTCAAATTTACAGTTTTATAATTGTTTAAATTTGTTAACTTTAATCAATGAATTTAAATTTCCCTATTATCTTTAAGAACTGAAATTATTCTTTTACTGAATATCTATATGTATTGAATATGAATATTTTTAGTATCACTTTACTCTTTAAATTCCTGTCTCGTGATATTGAAGAAAACAAGATTATTTTCTGTTTATCTAGAGTCAGAAGTAACTTCAACATTATATTTAATACCTCTTTCAAAGTTTAATTGCACAGTAATAGACATTTTGGTTGAAAGTTTGTGGTTGGTGAACTAATATATGTTTAAAAAAGAAATAACTAAGACAATTTAAGTGTTCACACCTTAGAAAGTTTTATCTGTGCTGTACAGTAACTTGTGCTGAAATTTCTTTGTGTCCTGATAAGTATTCACTTAGGGAGCACTTAACTCCCTAAAGTTAGTGTATGATAACTGAAGTGTTTTTTTTAATTAGCTAGGAAGATTTGGTTCTCTAACCAAGGACCATTAAAACAAATTTGATCCTATTTTTGTGTGAGTTAGCCAAAAGCTTACTCTTTTTTCCCCATCCTCTGATCTCCAGCCATTTCAGAAGGGGAAGGGTAAAGAAAAATAGAAGATTAAAAAAAGCCAAAAAACCTGACAATGGCTAATTTTTTGTGTATAGCTCTAAATTTTATTTCTTTTCAACATCACAACTTTGATGCAAAATAAAAACCACTAGAATATAACCTCCCCTCCACTTGTCAGAGATCAAAGTGGTCAGTCATATTTACCAAGAAATTTTGCTGGGCTGTATCAACCCAAATAAAAATGATGATGGTACCTAAGGCATTCTCATGATTTAGACAGACAAGTCATCTCCTCTAACAATACAGATTCAATTTAACATTAAAAAATTACTGGCAAGACTAATCATACCTCTAAATTAACTTAAATTTCTATGGAATTTCTGGTTTCTGTTGTCAGAATGTGGTATAGTTGTGCCTTGAATAACATATGTATCTTGTTTTACTGATGACTATAGATAAACTACCTTGTAAAGGTAGGATTTCTGGTATAAAACTAAAATTTTAGAATTAACAAAGCAACTGTAAGATCTACTATTTTTACTTTAGTATGGAAAGATAGTTAATTGGGCTCATTCAAAACAATCAGTGAAGGTTGCAAAGACTACATTACTGCTCTTCAACTAATTACAAGAAACAAATTCATCATGTGAAAAAGTCATCAAAGTCCACTTGTGCATTTCTCCTGAATGGCTTTGTCTTACTTACACTGGGATGTCAACAGATGTTTCTAAAATGAATAAAACGAAAGTGATCTGATCTTACCCCCAACGATGTTACTGGATTTCTTTCCTAAAATAAAGATCAAAATTTTTTTCATTCAAATTATGGGAGAGGGCAGGAGATTTTGGGGCAGAGGTGCGAACATCACCAATCATCATGGGTGGACTTAGCTTTAGCCACAGTTACAACCTCTTAAAGAAATAGTAATGACACCTCCAGACAGTTTCCAAGTGAAATACGTAACCTATTCCTTGGAGATTCAGGCAGCACAGTGTAAAAGGTATGGCTCTGGAGCCAGACTACCTGGATTCAGGAACTGGCCCAACTACTTACTAGCTGATAGACCTTGGCCAAATGACTTCTCAGATTTCTCACCTGAAAATGTTAACCAGCACCTACATCTCAAGGAATTGTATAAAGATGTAATGTAGGAGGCCATATAAAACATTATGTGCCTGGTACATAATAGAGACAGTGATGATGATTCCTATTAAGTAAATTACTTGTAAGTAATGATACTACTATTACCCCTTCCACTCCTAGGAAGATCAGAAAATAACCTTCTAAAGCCTAAATACAGGCTATTTTGGCCAGGTAGTATTAGGTATCAATCTGAAGTGAGATATTCAGAATGAGAAGTAACCTTTTAGAGCCTTTTACTGAGAAGGTCTGTCTTCAAAAGCTCATACTTTACGAACATATTTAAAATTCAAGGTACACTATAACTTTATGGAATAAACATCTATCTTCAGAATCTCTGCTAACAATGTCACTTTAAAAGCAAAGAAAAGTTCCACGGGGGGAGAGGGGAGTGATAATATTAAACATGTCACACATGTGTACTCTTGTTGCCCATAGATAATATCCATGATGAAAGACAAGGGAGTCACTTAGTTCCCACTTCCTTCACTCTTCAACCTTGCCTAGATGCCTATTATGGAGAAAAAGGATAAAACACACACCCCCTTTGCCACACCCCTAATTCTTAGAAAGCACACAGGGCAGTAGCCATTTTTGCTCGTGGAAGGTTGTTCTGCTTCCTACCAAATGGCAACTGGATGCTGCCCTGTTTACAAATGCCATGTCTTCCTGGTGGGTCTAAGGGAATGAATGAGTATGTGGAGAATGGGGAAATGGCGGTGGCTGTAGCAACAGGACATCAGGGCCCAGATCCGGCAGGCTGAGGCCAGGAAAGGTCTCAGGAGAGACAACAAAGAGCAGAGCAGAAAGAAGGAGAGGGAGTGTGTCTTTCCATGTCTCAGAGTCACGGGAGCTTTTTGAATCCAGAAAGTTCCCAAGGAAATGATAAATTACAATTGGCCAAGAACCACTAATCTGACAAGTCTCTATTAGAGACATGGTCGGTGACCCAGATCCCCAAAGACAGATCTAAAAATATATAGATCTGCAGATGCCATGAGGATCAGGGCATCCATAATCACTTGGCCCTGAGCGTGATGTAAATAAGAGAACTCTGCCTCCCCAATTTTGGCACTTTCTCCAATGGGATACCTTCTGAGGGGATGCTATTGGGCATGGAAACTTCAAGGGAAAAATAATCACAATGGTTGAGAATCACTGCTTTTGATATACCTTCACTTTTCGTCTGAATTTGGATCTTGTTAACTTCACGGTGACTACTCTTGGCAGGCGATATATTCCCAACTAGTGCTGAGCTTGAGGTGCCTGACACAGGCTGAGAAGAATTCCTGGAGTTTGAGGTATGAATGCTTACAAGATTTCTACAATCAGGACTCAAAGAATTTCCTGAATTTTGCGGCGAGTTCTTGGATTCTTCAGGAAGCTTTTTCTCTTTGGGCATGCCACTTTCCTCAGGAGACAATAGTTCTTCTACAGGAAAAAAAAGACAGACTTAACAGCTCAAATACTATTGAAAGATCAAAAATGTCCTAATCCCCCAAAATGGTTCACTTAACTCACACTATATTGAACCACAATCTGCTAAAACCTCTAAAATGAAATACAGAGTTATCCCTTCCTTGGTGTTTATATAATGGACATTGTCATGAGGTCCAAATTGATTCTAAGTTGTCACTGTATTTCTCATGGTAACTGCCTCTAACTAGTCTTGCTACCAAGACTGTGAAGACCTCACCAAAGCACTCATTTTTAGGAATTCAGTTCTTCACAGCTACTCATTATAATAGCATCAGTTGATTTTTAACATTTGCTTACTACTTGGGCAGTTTAACTTTCACTGGAAAAAGGTGCCAAATTTTTCCACTCCTCTTTCTACCAGCTTTTAACAATGCAAAGCTGAATGGAAAATGTTATAATCATTTTTTTGTCTAAGGAGAAATGACAGCTGTGTACTTCTGAAGGGAATAAAGTACTCAACAATGCTGCCAAAGTGGACTAACTGCCAAATCGATTTGGGCAAATACATCCCCCCCCTCAATAAACATCACTGCCCCAAGACTATATGAAAGTGGTGGTAGAGGGACATTTCTTCCCAATCACTGGGACATCTGAATGTTATTTACCTTTAGAGGCATTCATCTCTGTTTTGGGAAACTTAGGAGAGAGAGGAACAACACAAGATAGAGACTGCTGAGGAGATCGTTTGGTGCTTTTCTTTCCTGGTATGTCTTCTTTCGCTATATCAAAAAAATAAAGGTGTCTGTTATAACTAATCAATACACTCTAGCATTTTCATGTCATCAGCATAAAACACCTGTCTCTAAACCACACACCTACTATAATGTCATCAACAATTTGTCAATTAGTTGATTGCTTATGAATTTCTTTATTTAATCCTATTAAATATTTTGGTAACATCATATTCAAGAATTAGAAGCATTTCCAGGGGGAATATGTCTAGGCTTCATTTATTCTGGGGACATCACATCTCTCTACCTCAGGAAGCAGCGAAGCAACTCATTATAATGTATCTGAAAAGGCATGGGAAGAAATGAGAAGATATGGTACAATGGACACCCCATTCTTTAGACAACAATTCTAGCTTAGGGCTATCTTTATAACAACTTTATAAACAAACCTTTATGCTTACTTCTCATTCAACCAAATGCACTTCTACCTGAAGAACCACTACTACGTACCAACCAAAATCTTGGTTTAACCTCCAGCTAAAAGGGCAAATAAGATATAATAGAAATCTTAGAAGTCTGCTAATAGACCTCAAGAGGGAAGAAAGTTTGCAATAATAAAGTACCAATATCAAACTTTACCTGGTTCAAAATTTTGGCTGGGGACCAGGAATGCTCATCAAAAGTCATCTGATAAGCAACTCTTAGCAATCTAACTACTGATTGTTAACAATGGGTCCAGAAGACCTCTTGTGACTTGAGTTTTATTTTTAATCATAGACTACAAAACCAACAGGCAAAACATAGTTCAGTGCATGACAAATATTTCTAAAATTAATTAAGACTTATTTAAAGGAGAAGAAATAATTGGCTTTTTCATAGCCAACTTAACAATAAATAAAATTCTAGTAATAAAGTATAATTTTCTATAGATATTTATCTCAGACTCTTAAGATTAGTAAAGTCTTTTTCTTTTTCTTGTAATATACTAATACTTTCTTGATGAAAAGCTTATAAAGCTGGAATATGGTCTACTATCTGAGGCTTATATAAACATAAAATATACATTTAAAATAGACTCTTGACTTCTGCTTCTGGGTAGTGTAGTAAGCTGAGGTAGGAAAATGTCCCTGCAATGATAACATATAAAAGGCCAAATAATTTACAAAATATTTTAAAAGGATCAGAGAAGGGCATTTCCAGAATAGTGGAGTAACGAGCTCCAAAAATCCATGTTCTTTTAACCCATCGCTGTGGGTGTAGACCTATTGTGGGTGTGACCCAGCCCATTCAAGGTGGGTCTTACTCCTTTTACTGGAGTCCTTTATGAGGATAAGAGAGAAACACACTGGAGATGCTAAGAGAGAACCCACAGACTCTCAGAGAGAAAGCCATTGGAATCAGAAGCTGAAAGGAATTGTTCTGATTTGCTGATGCTGTTTGCTAATGTTTGCTAATGTTTTGCAAAACAGCAGAAATGGACTGGCTTTTAAAAAGGGGGTTTATTAGGTTACAAGGTTGCAGTCTTAAGGCCATAAAATGTCCAAGGTAAAGTGTCAACAATAGGGTACCTTCACTGGAGAAAAGCCACTGGCATCCAGAAAACCTCTGTGAGCTGGGAAGGCATGTGGCTGGTGTCTGCTTGCTCCCAGGCTGCATTTCAAAATGGTGTTCTCCAAAATGTTGCTCTTGGGGTGTTTTGTCCTCTCTTAGTTTCTCTGGAGCAAAGTATTACCAAAAGTCTGCTTTCAACGGCCATCTCCAAAATGTTTCTCTAAGCTGCAGCAGTCAGCTCCTTCTGCCTGAGCACTCACAGGGCTCCAGTGATTTAATTAAGACCCACGCTGAATGGGTGGGAGCCACACCTCCACAGAAATAATCTAATCAAAGGTATTACCCACAGTTGGGTGAGTCACATCTCCATAGAAACAACCTAATCCAAAGATTCCAACCTAATCAACAATAACCAGTCTGCCCCCACAAGATTGCATTAAAGAACATGGCATTTTGGGGGACATAATACATCCAAACCGGCACAGGAATGAAACCTGGGAGCAAAGGATCAGCAAATGCTGGCATGTGCCTTGCTATCTGACAGAGGAGCCCTGGATACCAGCAGCCTTTGTTCAGAGAAGGTATCCTCTTGTTGATGCCTTAATTTGGACATTTTCACAGCTTTAGAATGGTAACTTACAACTTAATAAATCCCCATTGTTAAAAGTCAACCTGTTTCTGATCTATTGCATTCTGGCAGCTTTAGCAAATTAAAACAGATTTTGGTACCAAGAAGTGGGGCGCCACAATACGCAAATAACAAAAATGCTGGAATGGCTTTATAAATGCATTAGGGGAAGATTCTGGAAGAACTGCGAGATGCTAGAAGAAAAGGCCTACATTGCTTTGAAGAGACTGTGAGTAGAAATTTGAATGCTAAAGTAACATCTGACGAGGCTTTAGGAATGACACGTGTCAATGTAAACTGGAGGAAATGTGATCCTTGTTTTAAGGTGGCAGAGAATTTGGCAAAACTGAGTCCTGATGTCAGATGGAAGGCAGCATTTGAAAGAGACAAGCTGGAATATTTAGTCCAAGAGATTTCCAAATTAAATGTGGAAAGTGCAGCCTGGCTTCTTGTAGCTTACAGTAAAATGCGAGAAGAAAGGGATAAGCTGCGAAGTGAACACTTGGGTACAAAGAAGCCAGAAACTGATGGTTTGGAAAACTCTGAGTTTCCAGAAAGTGAGTCCCCAGAGAATAGAGCCCCATGTGAGGATTTAACCAGTCAGCCATCTCAGTGTGAATCTAGATTGGAGACGGAGTTATACAGAAAGGATCTGTGTAAAGTCCTACTGTCTCGCAGTTGGGACCCTTGTGTGCTGCATGCTAAACCGACAAGTTTGTTGTGAGATCTGTATAAATGGAACCATTGCCAGCCTGGACTAAAAGGGACAGAAAAAGGACAAACTGAAGGAAAAATGCAGGCAAACTGTCAAAAGAAAAAGAATCTTGAAAGCAGTAAAAAGCAAACCATCATATACAAGAAAGAGATTCTCAATAATATTAACAGAAGACTTCTCATCAGAAATCAAGGAGGCCAGAAAGAAGTCAGATGATATACTCAAAGTGCTTAAACCAAGATTGTCAACCAAGAATTCCATACCTAGAAGCAGTGGTCCTACAGATCCGTCTCCTGCATCAACAGTGTTCAGATGGAACAGACAGGGGGACTATCCCTCTCCTCTTCAGTCTTGGAGTACCCTGCAACTACCTCTCCAGTTGCAATCTCTAAGGACCATCCTCTCTACCACCCCCTGCTTCTGAAACCAGCTAACTGTTTTTTTGTGTGTGTGTGTGTGTGGTTAGCTCCTCATTGTTGACCTACTATGAGCTCCAAGATCCATCTGAATTATTCTGCCAAAGTGGAAGCCTCTGTCAACCACCTGATCAAACCAAATCTGGGAGCCTCCTATACCTACCTCTCAAAAAAGAGCTTCTATTTAGACCACAACAACATGGCCCTGAAGGGTACAGACCACTTTTCCCAATAGTTGGTGAAGGAGAAGTGCAAGGATGCACAGTGTCTCCTGAAGATGCAAAACCAGTGCAGTACCCATGCCCTCTTCTAGGACTTGCAGAAACCAACCCAAGATGAGTGGAGCAAAACCCAGGATTTTAAAACATGGCAGTGGAAGTTGTTATGGCCCAGGAAAAGACCCTGAACCAGGCCCTTTTGGAACTGCATGCCCTAGGTTCTGCCAACGCAGACCCTCATCTCTATGACTTGATGGAGAGCCATTTCCTAGACAAGGAGGTGAAATTCATCAAGAAGATAGGTGATCACCTGACCAAACTCTGCAGGCCTGATGGGCAAGATCTCTTCTAAAGGCTTATCCTCAAGCATGACTAGGAGCCTTTTGAGCCTAAAGGCCTCCCAAATTCAGGGGCCTTTCAGCATTCCCTTAGCATCCAGGCTTCTGCCTGAGCCCCTACCTCCAGCCAGGAGGCATCTTTATAACCAACCACCTTGCAGCTCTCTTAAGCCATGAACCAAGTGTAAACAATTAAGCTTTTTGTGTCCAGAAAAAGAATTCTATATCCAGCAAAACTAACTTTCAAAAATGAAAGAGAAAATAAGAAATTCCCAGATAAACAAAAACTGAGAGACTTCCTCACTAGCAGAGATGCACTGTAAGAAATACTACAGGGAGTCCCTAAAGGAAATGAAAGGACACTAGAACGTTACTCAAATCCACATGAAAAAATAAAAGCACCAGTAAAGGTTAAATATATACCTAAAAAAACACAGTATAAACGTTTGTACCTCTTTTCTTCTCCATGCTGATTTAAAAGACTATATAAAGCAATAATTATAAAATCGTATTGTTGGTCTAATGTATAAAGATATAACTTGTATGACAATAGCATAAAGAAGGGGAAAAGCAACAGTTCTTACAGAACATTAAAATTAGGTTTGTATTAATCCAAACCAGACTGTTTTAAATTAAGAAATTAACTGTAATCCCCAGGGCAACTACTAAGAAACTAACTTGAAATACATAGTAAAAAGAACATGAAGGGAAGAGTGGTATACCAGAAAATACAGTTTAATATAAAAGAGGGTATTAATGGAGGAAAAGAAGACAAGAAAGACTTGAGACATTCAGAAAACAAATAGCAAAATGGCAGGAATAAATCCTATGTTATCACAATTAGAAGGCAGAGATTGCGAGAATTTATCCATTCTCTAAAACATGATCTATATACATACTTCCTATGATCTATATACATACTTCCTATTGAGATGATCATGTGGTTTTTGTCCTTTGTTCTATTAATATGGTATAATATATTATCTGCTTTTTATATCCTAAACCAACCTTGTATTTCTGGATAATTTCCACTTGGTCATGATGTATAATCCCTTCTACATGTTGCTGGATTCAGTTCATTAATATTTTTTTGAGGACTTTTGCATCTCTATTTATAGGGGTTATTAGTCTTTAGTTTACTTAAAATATCTTTGATTTTGGTACTGGCCTCATAGAATGAGTTAGGAAGTGTTCTTTTCTGTTTTCCAGAAAAGATTGTGATAGATTGGTGTTAATTCGTTAAGTGTTTGGTAGAATTCACCAGTGAAGCCATCTGGACTTGGGCTTTTATTTGGGTGAAGTTTTTTTTTTTTTTTTTAATTGTCTTTTTACTTGTTATTGACGTAATACTTCCTATGATCTATATACATACTTCCTATGATCTATATACATACTTCCTACAAGAGACACACATTGTATTCAAAGATGCAACAGACTGAAGTAAAGGGATGAAAAAGATAAATCACACGAACAGTTCCCAAAAAAAGAACCGGAATGGTTATCCTCCCATCAGACAAAAATTCTTCTCAAGTGCACATGTAAATTCTAGAGGACAGACAGACCATACATAAAGCAAAAACAAAACAAAACAAAAACACAAAGTCTCAATAAATTTTTAGAAGGACTGAAACCATACAAAGAATGTTTTCCACCCATAATGGAAAGAAATTAGAATCAATAACAGAAGAAAATTGGAAAATTCACAAGTTTCTTGGAAGTAAACAATGCTATCCTAAATAACCAATGGATCAAAGAAGAAATCACAAGGGAAAACAGGAAATACTTTGAGATAAAGGAAAACAAAGAATACACTATACCAAAACTTATAATGCGGCTAAAGCAGCACTGAGAGTGAAACTTAACAGCTGTAAACACCTATGTTACAAAAGAAGAAAGTTCTCTCAAGTCAATCTATACCTTCCACTTTATAGTAGAAAAAGAAGAGCAAACTAAATTGAAAGCAAGCAGAAGGAACAAATAATAAAGATTAGAATATAAATGAATGAAATAGAAAACAGAAAGACAGTAGAGAAAAATCAACACAACCAAAAGTTGTTTCTTGGAAAAGATTAACAAAATTTACAAACCTTTAGCTAGATTGACCTAGAAAATAAGCTAGAAGACTCAAATTACCAAAATCAGAAGTAAAAGTGGGACTATCATTACTGACCTTACAGAAATAAAAAAAAATATAAGGGAATATCATGAACAACTTCATGTCAACAAATTAGAAAACCGAGAGGATACAGTCACCTATAAAGATACAAACTACTGAAAGTGACCTAAGAAAAATACAAAACCTGAGTACGTCAATAACAAGTAAAAAGACAATTAAAAAAAAAAAAAAAAACTTCACCCAAATAAAAGCCCAAGTCCAGATGGCTTCACTGGTGAATTCTACCAAACACTTAACGAATTAACACCAATCTATCACAATCTCTTCTGGAAAACAGAAAAGAACACTTCCTAACTCATTCTATGAGGCCAGTACCAAAATCAAAGATATTTTAAGTAAACTAAAGACTAATAACCCCTATAAATAGAGATGCAAAAGTCCTCAAAAAAATATTAATGAACTGAATCCAGCAACATGTAGAAGGGATTATACATCATGACCAAGTGGAAATTATCCAGAAATACAAGGTTGGTTTAGGATATAAAAAGCAGATAATATATTATACCATATTAATAGAACAAAGGACAAAAACCACATGATCATCTCAATAGATGTATAAAAAGCAGGAATCAAATCCTTTCATGATAAAAACACTCAACAAACTAGGAATAGAAGGGAACCTCCTCAACATGATAAAGAGTATGTATAAAAAACTCACAGCTAGCATCATACTTAATGATGAAAGACATCCCCCTCAGATATGAATGGACTCCGTCTTGCTCCCTGGGGCGGGATACCCTAACAGGGAAGAAACCAGAGGCAGAAAAGCCTCACAGAGGAAAAAAGTGAGTGTGTGGGGTGCGTTAAATTGAACTGCTGTAAGACAGGACAGGTCCTAGAACTGAAAGTGTAAGCAAAAGGGGGCACCGAGTGAGGGAGAGAATTTAAACAAATCCTAGGAGTTGGGAAGAAAATTCTGCACAAACACAAACAGAACAGACTGAATTGAAGATAGAAATAAATATCAGGTAGGAAATTTCAGTCTCAGACAGGCTGGTCCTCTTCACTCCCCCTCACTCGGTCCCACACAGTTAAGGAAGTGTGCAGAGGCAGCGGCCAGGATCCCTCCCATCTACCATCAAGAACACAGACTATAAAAACACTCACAGTAGTGAGTTAGATCATCACGCATATCCAGACACAGGAATCCAAGTCCACAGCGTCCTAGGCAGAACATAAGTAGCTGAGGAGTGCTAAATACAAAATGGCCCCAAGGAGGAGCTTCCAAAATGGAGGATGAGAGAGAAAGTGGCAGAACCTACTTTTCTCCCCAAAGCAGTAAGTAGCCAGGCAGAAACTGTCCGAATCAACTGTTTGGGGATCTGGGGAACAGGAAAGTCAGTACAATGCCCAGGGAAGTGTGGGACGAAGACACTGAGAAACCATGGTCAGACACTTAATTCCCTCCATGGTTCCTAGCACCCTTCCACCACCCTTGAGGGTAGCAGTGGTGGGTGGCCTGACTTTTGTCTGGGGGGGCAGTTGCAGAGTGGGAAGGCTGCAGGAGCCTCCATCCAAAGTACAAAGGCATACACAGCCCAACACTGAGCCAGATATTGGTCAGCAAAGTGAGAACATGGGATCCCTGCAGTTTCAGCCCCTCTCCGGTAGATGCCACCAGGCATCAACCATTTCAGCACCATCAGAGATGGATTTGGAGGGGAACAGGTAGGCAAAGAGTGCAATCTACAGGGCAGGCTGGAAAGTGCAGGGGAAAAAGGGCTTTGGGGAGTCCGTAGGGATCCTATCCCAGGACCCACTGGATGTGGTCTACACACCCTGCACAAAAATTGGCTGGGAAATACTGACAATCCAACTGTCAAAGAAAAGCCTTACTATAAACTAAAGCAACAACAAAATCCTAGATGAGAGAGAGAGAGAGAGAAACCTTCACAATAAACCCATCAAGATAATGAGATGATGAGGTATCAGCAAAAAAATCATAAGGCATAGAAAAATGCAGGAAGATATGGTCCAGTCAAAGGAACAAATTAAAATCAGAGGAGACAAAGAATATGGAACTAATCAAAAATGCTCAAACAAATTTCCTAAACAAATTTAACAAGATGGCTGAAGAGATTAGGGATATTAAGAAGACACTGAGTGAGCATAAAGAACTTGAAAGAACACATAGAAAAATAACAGATCTAATGAAAATGAAAGACACCATACATGAAATTAAAAGTATACTATAGACACACAAGAGCAGATTTGAAGAGGCAGAAGAATGGATCAGTGAGCTAGAGACACAGCAACCAAATTCGAACAGACAAAAAAATAAATGGAGAAAAAAATGGAAAAACTTGAGCAGGGTCTCAGGGATATAACTGATAATAAGAGCCATATAAACATGTGACATGGGTGTCCTGGAAGGAGAAGAGAAGGAAAAAGAGCCAGGAAGAATATTTGAAGAAATGAAGACTGAAAATTTCCCAAGCCTTATAAAGACATAAATATGCAAATCTAAGAAGCCCACATTCTCACAACAGAATAAATCCCAACAGACCCACTCCAAGACACATACTAATCAGACTGTTATGGGTGAAAGAGAAAGAGAATTATGAACACAGCAAGAGAAAAGCAATTCACCACATATAATGGAACCGCAATAAGACTAAGTCCTAATCTCTCATCAGAAACCATGGAGGCGAGAAGGCAGTGGTACAATATATACATGTAGAATACTGAAAGAGTAAAATTGTCAGCCAAGATTTCCTTATCCAGCAAAGCTATACTTCAAAAATGAGGGAGAGTTTAAAATACTGACAGATGAACAGAAGCTGACAGAGTTCAATAACAAGAGACCTGCCCTACAAGAAATACTAAAGGGAGTTCTGCTGGCTGAAAAGGAAAGACTGTACAGAGAGGCTTGGAGGAGAATATAGAAATGAAGATTATCACTAAGGGTAACCAAAAGGATAAAGAGAGAAGAGAAACAGATCTGACAAAGGTCAAAGGATAAAATGGTTGAAGGTAGTACTGCTTTTACAGTAATCAAAAGACACAGACTGGCAGAATGGATAAAAAAATATATAATCCCTCCATATGCTGTTTAAAAGAAACTCATTTTAGACCCAAAGATACAAATAGGCTGAAAGTGAAAAGGATGGAAAAAGATACTCCATGCAAGCAGTAACCAAAAAAACACAACACAACAAAACAAAAACAACTGGGGTAGCCATACTAATATCAGAAAAAGTAAACTCTAAATGCAAAAATGTTAAGAGACAAAGGACACTATATATTAATAAAAGGGGCAATTCACCAAGAAGAAATAACAATCATATATACCTATTCACATAATCAAGGTGCCCCAAAGTACAGGAGGCAAACACAGGCAGAACTGAAAGGAGTAACAGACACTTCTACAGTAAAAGTTGGAGACTTCAATCGACAGATAGAATGTCTAGATGGAAGATCAATAAGGAAACACAGAACTTGAATATGATGATAAATGAACTAGACCCAACAGACATATACAGAACATTGTACCTGAAAACAGCAGGATATACATTCTTCTCAAGTGCACATTGATTGTTATCCAGGAGAGACCACATGTTGGGTCACAAAACAAGTCTCAATAAATTTAGAAAGACTGAGATCATATAAATCATCTTCTCTGACCATAATGAAATGTTCTAGTTTGCTAATGCTGCTGGAATGCAGAACACCAGAAATGGATTGGCTTTTATAAAGGGGGTTTATTTGGTTTCACAGTTACAGTCTTAAGGCCATAAAGTGTCCAAGGTAACAAATCAACAATTGGATACCTTCACTGGAGGATGGCCAATAGTGTCAAATAAACCTGTTAACTGGGAAGGCATGTGGCTGGCGTCTGTTCCAGAGTTCTGGTTTCCAAATGGCTTTCTCCCAGGAAGTCCCTCTCTCAGCTCCTGTGCATTCTTCAAAGTGTCCCTCCTGGCTGTAGCAAGGTCACTCCTTTTGTCTGGGCTTATATAGGGCTCTAGAGTAAACTAAACAAGGCCCAATCTGAATGGGCAGGGCCACAACTCCATGGAAATTATCCAGTCAGAGTTATTACCCACAGTTGGGTGGGGCGCATCTCCATGGAAACAACCTAATCCAAAGGTTCCAACTTAATCAATACTAATACGTCTGCCACCATAAGAATGCATTAAAGAATATGGCTTTTTCTGGGGGACATAATATATACAAACTGGTATATTCCACCCCCTGGACACCAGAAAAACATATTCTTTCAAATACAAAATACATTCATCCCAACACAATATCATAAAAACTTAAATCATTTCAGTAACAACAGGTAAGTACAAGATTCCATCAAAATCAATTACAAGCATGGTCTGTCCAAAAGCAAAATTACCCTCTGGCTCTGTACCTGAGAAACTTAGAACAAGTTATCTGCTTCCAATATACAAAGGAGAGATAGTCATAGGGTAAACATTCCCACTGCCATAAGGAGAAACTGAAAGGAAAACAGGGTTTAAGGGACCAAAACAATTCCTAAAACTCGCAGGGCAAACTCCATTAGATTTCAAAGTCTGAGAATCATTCACAGAATAATGTTGTGTCCTTGGGGCTTGAGAGAGTCAGAGTCCAACCCTTTTCAAAGTCTTTTGTGGCTGCCCTTTTCTCTCCAAATGCTGGGGTGAGTGCTCGAACATATCCACACATTGGGGAGACCACCTTCTCAGCCCCATCCTCCTCAAACATTGGGGCAGCACCTGGATTGTCTTCCATCTCCAGGGCACATGCTCAACCCCTTCAGAACAGTGGGGTGGTGGCCAGGCTCTCCCCAATTCCCTGGGAATGTGCTCCACCCTTACTGAGGCCTGGGGTAATAGCACTTTTCCTGAACATCAAGGTGGAAGGCCCACCCTTGACCTCCGGGGCAAATTCACCCCTTCTATGGGTGTGGGCCACTCCCCTCTCCCAGCCAGAGACCTCTTGACTCCACACCTCAACCTACATGGCTCTGTCTTTGAAGAAATGTTTCCTTCAATTTGTTCCTTGTCTGTCTCCTCCAGTCCAGACCGGCAGTGGCTCTGCTTATAAAGATCTTGCAAAAATTCTGTTGGCTTTGCATGAAGCACACGGGTCAAAGCTGTCAGACAACAGGACTTTCCACAAATCCTTTCTGGATAATTCCATCTCCAATCCTGGCTTGGACTGAAATGGTGGTCGGGTTCCATATTTGGTTAAATCCTCATGTGGGGCTGAAGCTTCTGGGGTTCCACCCGCTAGAAGCCGGGAATTTTCCAAACCATCAGTTTCTGGTTTCTTTGAACCCTAGAATTCAGTTCTTAGCTTCTCTCTCTGCTCGCATTTTACTATAGGCTGTAAAGGGAGAAGCCAGGGTACATCCTCACACATGGTCTAGAAATCTCCTCAGCTAAGTATTGCAGGTTGTTGCTTTCAAATTCTCCTTTCCCTCTGACCCCAGGACACAATTTTGCCAAATTCTCTGCCACTTTAAAACAAGGATTGCCTTTCTTCCAGTTTGTAATAACACATCCATCATTTCTGTTCAAGTCCTGATCAAAAGTATCTGTAGAGTCCATATTTCCACAAACAGTCTCGTCAAAGCAACTTAGGCCTTTGCTATCAAGCTCCTCACAATTCTTCCAGAATCTTCCCCTTAACCATTTAAAAAGCTGTTCCAATATGTTTGGTATTTCCAGACTCAGAAGCACCAGCACCCCACTTCTCTGGTACCAAAATCTATTCTAATTTGCTAATGCTGCCGGAATGCAAAACACCAGAAATGGATTGGCTTTTATAAAGGGGGGTTATTTGGTTACACAGTTACAGTCTTAAGGCTATGAAGTGTCCAAGGTTGACACATCAACAATCAGGTACCTTCACTGGAAGATAGCCAATGGCGTCCAGAAAACCTCTGTTAACTGGGAATGCATGTGGTTGGCATCTATTCCAGAGTTCTGGTTTCAAAATGGCTTTCTCCCACGACGTCCCTCTCTCAGCTCCTGTGCATTCTTCAAAGCGTTTCTTTTGGCTATAGCAAGCCCGCTCCTTCTGTCTGGGCTTATATAGGGCTCTAGTAAACTAAACAAGGCCCAGGCTTATATAGGGCTCTAGTAAACTAAACAATGCCCAAGCTGAATGGGAGGGGTCGCACCTCCATGGAAACACCTAATCCAAATGTTCCAACTTAATCAACTCTAATATGTCTGCCCCCACAAGAATGCATTAAAGAATACGGCTTTTTCTGGGGGACATAATATACACAAACTGGCACATGGAATGAAGCTGGAAAAAAGGGAGAATCGGAAAATACACAAAAATATGGAAGTTAAACAGCACACTCTTAAACAATCAGAAGGTCAAAGAAGAAATTGCAGGGGAAATCAGTAAGTATCTTGAGACGATTGAAAGCAAAAACACAACAAATCAAAACTTAAGGGGAGAGAACCTAAGATAGTGACTAGGTGAGACAGGGCAAAAAAACACCTCCATGAAAAATAATAGATAAAAGCCAGAAAGTGACCCAGAACACCATTTCCAGCAATGCACCAGCTGGACAAGGTCTACTAAACCCACAGGAACCGTGCACTTGGTGAAACCAGGAGTCTGTGTTTGGGAAGGAGTGAGTGAGCTGGCTGAATGTCCGGCGGCCACCCTGCGGTGTGGGGAAACCTGGGTTGGTGTTTGGAGGCGGACTAGTTCTTTTTTAAAAAAAAACCCAAAAGCGGCTGCAGATATGCCAGCGAGAACCACACAGTGAAGTGCGGCAGGAATGGGCTGGGCGAACGCCTCAATATCTGGCGTGGAAGATAGCCTTTTGTACACCCGCTGCTAACTATCTCGGAGCGAGAAAGATAGAGGTTAGCCAAAAGGGGAAAAAAACCACACCCCTTGCAGCCATCTTCACAGCAGGCTGGGAACGCTTCTGCCCAGCGCAGGCACCACAGCCCAGAGACGCGCCAACGGACCCAGTGTGGCAGAAAGTGTTTCCAGCAACACAAGCACATGCCACAATATCAGGCATGGACAACAGCCTTTAGTACACCTGCAGCTAACTGTCCTGGAGCTGGGAAGGCAAAGCTGTGCAAAAAGGGGGAAATTAACACGCCCCATTAGGCCATCTTTACAGCAGGCTGGGAACGCCCCTGCACAGACTGGCGGCCCAGAACTTCCCTTGAGGGATGGCGTACACTTGTGACGTAGCACAGCCATCCCTTAGCAGAGGCCCTAAGAAGGGCACACCTGAGAAGAGGGACCCACTTGGAAATCCCAGGGACCATACACCAATACCAAGGACTTGTGGGTCAGCGGCAGAGACAATCTGTGGCGAGACTGAAATGAAGGTTTAGACTCTTGCAACAGCCTTACATCTCCAGGAACACCTGGGAGGTTTGATTATTAAAGCTGCCCTGCCTCCCTAACCACTCAGATACATGCCCCACATTCGGGGGACAGCACCAACAACACACCGAAACTTGGTGCACCAATTGGACCCCATAAGAATCAGACCCCCACACACCAAAAAGACAAAGTTGGGGAGAACTGACTTGAGGGGAACAGGTGACTCGCAGATGCCATCTGCTGGTTAGTTAGAGAAAGTGTACACCACCAAGCTGTAGATCTGACAAATCAGAGACTGGTGTGTTTCAACAATCCTTCATATCCTAAAAGAACCCTAACTCAAGTAAAGCAAATGCCAAGAGGCCAAAACAACAGAAAATCTTAAAGCATATGATAAAACCAGACAATATGGAAAACCCAAACTCAAACACCCAAATCAAAAGATCAGAGGAGACACAGTACTTGGAGCAATTAATCAAAGAACTAAAGACAAACAACGAGAGCATGGCAAAGAATATAAAGGACACGAAGAAGACCCTAGAAGAGCATAAAGAAGAAATTATAAGAATAAATAAAAGAATAGAAGATCTTACGGAAATAAAAGAAACTGTTGACCAAATTAAAAAGAGTTTGCATACTCATAGTACACGACTAGAGGAAGCTGAACGACGACTCAGCAACCTTGAGAAACACAGAATGGAAAAATGAAAGAACAAAAGAATGGAAAAAATCGGAAAAATTAAAATGGATCTCAGGGATATAATAGGTAAAATAAAACGTCCAAATTTAAGACTCACTGGTGTCCCAGAAGGGGAAGAGAAGGGTACAGGTCTAGAAAGAGTATTCAAAGAAATTGTTGGAGAAACTTCCCCAACCTTCTACACAATACAAATACACAAAGCATAAATGCCCAGTGAACTCCAAATAGAATAAATCCAAATAAACCCACTCCAAGACATATTCTGATCACACTGTCAAATACGGAAGAGAAGGAACCAGTTCTGAAAGCAGCAAGAGAAAAGCAATTCACCACATACAAAGGAAACAACATAAGACCAAGTAGTGACTACTCAGCAGCCACCATAGACGCGAGAAGGCAGTGGCATGACATATTTAAAATTCTAAGTGAGAAAAATTTCCAACCAAGAATACTTTATTCAGCAAAACTCTCCTTCAAATTTGAGGGAGAGCTTGACTTTTTCACAGACAAACAGATGTTGAGAGATTTCGCTAATAAAAGACCTGCCCTACTTCAGATACTAAAGGGAGCTCTACTGACAGAGAAACAAAGAAAAGAGAGAGAGATAGAGAGAAATTTACCAGACATACATGAAACATTACATCCCAAATCACCAGGATACACATTCTTCTCTAGTGATCACTTTCTCGAGAACAGACCATATGCTGGGACATAAATCAAGCCTCAATAAATTTAAAAAAATTGAATTTATTCAAACCACATTCTCTGACCACAATGGAATACAAATAGAAGTCAATAACCATCAGAGACTCAGAAAATTCACAAACACCTGGAGCTTAAAGATGAGGGGGAGATGAAAACATTCCTGGATAATCAAAAGCTGAGGGACTTCATCACCAGTAGATCTGTCCTATAAGAAATGCTAAAGGGAATTGTGCAGGCTGAAAGGAAGGGACACTAAACAACTGACTGAAACCACATGAAGAAATAAGGATTTCCAGTGAAGATCACATGGTAAATATAAATACCAATACTACTGTATTTTTGATTTTTAACTCCACTATTCACTTCCTACAGGATCTAAAATACAGTGTAATGATAAATCAGTGGCTTTGGACTCAATATAAAATATGTAATTTTTGACAAGATCTACATAATGGTGGGGGAATGGAGGAGTACAGGAACATAGTTTTATGTGTCCTATTGAAGTTAAGTTGGTATCAAAGAAAACAAGATTTTTATAGATATAAGATGTTAAATTTAAGCCCCACAGTAAACACAAAGAAAGTGTCAGAGAATACGATCATAGAGATGAAAAGTAGAGTATGGGTTACAAGAAGTGGGGGAAGGGGCATTCGGGAGTTAATAAGAAATGAGTGTAGGGTTTCTGTTTGGAGTGAGGGGAAATTTCTAGTAATGGATGGTGGGAAGGTGATGGCATTGCAACAATGTGAATGTGATTAACTCCACTAATGGAATGCTTGGGAGGGGTGGGAATGGGAAGATTTATGTTGTATATATATTTCCACAATTGAAAAAAAAAAAAAACGTCTAAATAGATAATGACAATTAAATGCCAAGGATGATCCTGGATGGGATCTGAGGATGCAGGAGAGGAGGCTCAAAGGGACACAGCTGGGACACAAGAAAAAAAATGAAATATAGAATGTAAGCTTTGTATCAATGTTGAATTTCTTGAACTTCTTAGCTGTGCTTAATGGGATTGCACAAATGAATGTTCTTGTTCATGGGAAACGTACATGTGAATTACATTGTTTGTTCAAGGATGTGTGCAGCTTGCTCTCATGTTCAGAAGACAGAGCAATAGATGATGGATGATAGATAGGGAAGGAGGGAAGGAGGGAAAGAAAGAAATGGTAGAGTGACAGGATATTAAAGTTGGTGGATCTGGGGTATCAGTGGAGGGGGGTTGGGGTATGGGGTATGCTGGAGTTCTGTGTATGGGATTTGTATTGTTTTTGCAACTGTTCCTGTAAGTCTGAATTTATTTCAGAATAAAATTCAACAAAAAATGAAAAAAAAAAAAAGTACAAAGCATACTTGAGAATATTAAACTAAAATGATCACAAAGACATATTTTAGTAAAATTTCATGATTTTTAAAGAAAAAAATATTATTTAGACATCTAGGCAAAAACATCAAGTAACTTATAAGGAAAAGAAAATTAGACCATCAATAGACTTTCCCAAAACAACACTTTATGACAGAGAAAAACTAAGGTACTCAAGGAAAGAACATGAGAGCCAAGAATTTTATAACCATTACAACTAGTTTTCAGGTATAAATGATCTAAATATTAACATCATGCAAGGACTCAGGCAATACTGTCTGCATGTGCCCTTCCAGAGAAATCTACTAGAGAATGGGCTTCAGACAACCAACACAATTAGAGGGATACTGACACGAGAGCTGGGGTTAAGATTTAAATAGTTACCTGTATGACAAATGCACAACTATATAATGGTACTGTAAACAACTGAATGTACGCTTTGTTTTGTATGACTGAATGGTATGTGAATATATCTCAATAAAATGAATTAAAAAAAAAACTTAAGGGATGCAGCAAAGACAGTGCTGAGAGGGAAATTTATAACCCTAAACATTTACATCAAAAAATAAGAAAGAGCTAAAATCAAAGATTTGACAGCACACTTGGAGACACTAGAAAAGGACAGCAAATTAACTGTAAAGCAAGAAGAAGGAAGGAAATACCGAAGAAATGGAGGAGAAATAAATGCAATCAAGAATAAAAAAAACCAGGGAGCATTAATAAAATCAAAATTTTGTTCTTTGAAGAGATTAATAAAAATGATAAATCTTTTCCTAGACTGAAAAGGAAAAAAAAAAGACACAGATAAATTAAATCAGAAATGAGAGAGGGGACATTACTACTGACCCCAGAGAAATAAAAAGGACAATAAGAGGATACTATGAACAATTGTATACCAACAAGTTAGACAACCTAGATGAAATGGACATATTCATAGAAACACAACCTACAGTGACTCTCGAAGAACTCAACAGAGCAATTACAAACTAGAGATTGAATCAGTCATCAAAAACTTCCCAAAAGAGAAAAGCTCAGGACCAGATGCTTCACAGGTGAATTCTACCAATCATTCCAAGAAGAATTTATACTAAGCCTGCGTAAACTCTTCCAAAAAACTGAACAGGAGGGAACACTACCTAAGTCATTCCATGAGGCCTACATTACTTCCATACCAAAGTCAGATCAAGATACTACAAGAAAAGAAAATTACAGACCGATTTCTCTTATGAATGTAGATGCAAACATACTCAACCAAATACCTGCAATAGCAATAGACTAAAGTAGTGTTGGATTATAACCCAAATTATAAAATAAATATGAGTCCATACTGACACAAAAAAATGATTGAATGGGGGGAACAGACCAATATCCTGTGCAGAATTCCAAATAATTTATGTAGTACTCCACTCCTAACGAGGTAGAACATAACTCCCCACTTCCTAAGTGTGGGCTGCACACAGTGACTTCCTTCCAAAGAGTACCATATGGAAAGGGGGGGAGCAAAAGAGTAACTTCATAGTGGAGAAAACTAATAAACTACCTCAGCCAGGTGATCATGGTTAAAAGCATCAATGATAAGTCATGTTGATAGCATGTACTCTTGATATGATATGAGAAGGGCACTTTATCTTTGTGGTCTTTTACCCCAAAACCTAAAATCCCAGTCTCATCATGAGAAAAACATCAGACAAATCCCATTTGAGGGGCATTCCACAAAGTAGCTGACCAGTACTCAAAACTGTGAAGGTCATCAAAAACAAGGAAAGTCTGAGAAACTTTCGCAACCAAGAAGAGCTTGAGACATGGTGATTAAATGTAACGTGGGCTCCTGTACCAGAAAAAGGACATTAAGTAAAAACTAAGGAAATCTGAATAAAGTATGATTTTTAGTTAATAACAATAAATAAACAGAATGATTTCAACTGCTCCAAAGGGATCTCAGAATAGTTGAAAGAGCATTGGTTTGGGGGTCAAACCCTGGCATTAGTCTTCTGCCACTTGGACTTCAGTGTCCCAGTTCTACAAAACTGGGCATATAAAAATTGATCTACTTCCTTCACAGTCTTGTTAGGAGAGCCAAATGAATTAATGAATATAAAATGCTTTAGAAAGCATATAAAGTTCTGGATTCAATGAGGTGGCTTCAGTTAGTTCTTCTCATTCTGAGACCAAAACTTAAAGGGTCAGATTGGAAACAGAACTGTTTCCTCTTCATAGCTAAGAGACTTGAAAATTCTGGAGTAAACCTTAGCTTATGAGAGAAAACAGTGAGCAAAGTGTTCATTATTATTACCAGGGAAAAACTTGGTTGTATAGCAAGCAATTCTCATAATACTAATACTCATAATACTCGTAATACTAAGGTTTATTGTGCCAAGACCTGCTTTTAAGAATTTTAGTCATTTAATCCTCATTACCAACTCCATGGGGTAGTTTACTATTGTTATTCCAGTTTTAGAGCCAAAGAATCTAAGGCACAAAGAAGTTAAGAAACTTGCTCAAGTTCACACACCTAGTACAGTGACTCCCTCTCAACAAAAGTGTTGGGGAAACATGAACTATAAAGGGTCTAGCAAGGTTAGCAAGAGGTTGAAAAGTACTGGTGACAGTACTCTGATAAATCTAGGTTATTTGAACCAAGATTTGTTATTTAGAAAAGTTAAAAGTTGCTTCTTCGGGATCAGTTGTTTTATTCCTGGAAAACGTTTTCCACTGTGCTACGAATCTCTATCTGACCTGCCAGGAAAACAATTTTGTGAAGTGAATCCAAAAAGCAGAAAAGATGCTTCATTACTTTAAATAGTAGTGCTAAGCCTATTATAGCCTCTGAATTGTCCCTTCTTTGAGTTTGGAATGCTGCCAGCTTACTCATTCGGAGCTCAAGAGTATGATCTCATATGCCCCTACCGACATTCTCATGCATTGCAGAATGTATAATGGTTATCTTTTTGTTTTGGTCTTTATATTACAAAATTTTAAAGATTCTATCCTATTTCATCATCATTAAACAAAAAAAAATGTGCTGTATATTGTGATAAAAAATCAAATATCTAAGAATAAATTTAATTAATGATGTAAAGGACTTAACACAGAAAACTACAAAACATTGCTAAAAGCAATCAAAGAAGACTTAAATAAATGGAAGGATAGTCTGTGTTCATGGATTGGAAGATCAAATATTGTTAAGATGTCAATTCTACCCCCAAATGATTTACAGATTCAAAGCAATCCCAAACAAAACTCCAACAACCTACAGTGCAAAAATGGAAAAGCTAATTATCAAATTTATTTGGAAGGGTAAGAGGTCAGAGTAGACACAAACATCTTGAAAAAAAATGAATGAAGTTGGAGTACTCACACTTCCTCACTTTAAAACGTACTACAAAGCTACAAGGTCAAAACAGCATGGTGCTAGCACAAGGATAGATGTATCAACCAATGGAATTGACCTGAGAGTTCAGAAATAGTCCCTCACATCTACAGCTGATTGATTTTTTTCCCACTATAGAGACTTCAATACTTAAATACAGGAAACAGAAAATTACACAAGGCTTGAGGTAAATAATTACCAAACACATAGATATATTACATGGTTGCTTCTTTATAACAAATTCAAAATTTTCTCATTCTTATCTTACAGAGATCCTAAATACTACCACTGATAATATTAGAATTATCAATGTGGATAGGCTAGTAGACACCTTTGAATCATATTTCTGTATTACAAATATTTACATATGATCTCTAGCAGGGATCATTTTTGAAAAACATCATGACAATACCATTATTACACCTACAATATTTACCAATAATTTTTTTAAAAACAGCTTTATTCACACACACACACCATACAATCCCTCTAAAGTGTACAATCAACGGGTCTCAGTATAATTAAAGTTATGTATTCACCTCCACAATCCATTTGAGACATTGTCATTGCTCAAAAAAAAAATCCCATACCCTTCAGACCCCCCTATTACTGATACCTAGCTTTGATATAGTAGCTTTGTTACAACCGATGAAAGATTACAATGTTACTGTTAACTATACTCCATAGTTTGCATTAACTGTATTTGTCCCCATATACCACCCCATTATTAACCCTTGCAATGGTGACGTACATTTGTTCTAATTCAATGTAAGGACTTTCTTATATTTGTACAATTATTTCCACAACAGGTTTTGCTATATTTACAGTCCCATGTTTTATCCTCAAGCTTTCATTCTAGTGATATACATTCACCCTAGACTTCCCCTTTCAACCATACTCATACTGAGCTCTATTAATTACATTTCAAGTATTGTGCTGCCATCACCTCTAACCATTTTGAACATTTACAATTAACCTTATTAAAAATTCTGTATGTCTTAAGCATCATCTGCCCATTATCTACCCTCTTTTTGTTTCCTGGTAAGTTTGTTCATTATAATTAGTTCATATCAGTGAGATAATATAATATTTGTCCTTTTCTGTCTGCCTTATTTCACTTACATAATGTCCTCAAGATTCATCCATGTCGTTGCATGTATCAGGACTCCATTCCTTCTTACAGCTGCATAATATTCCATCGTAGGTATGTACCACATTTTGTTTATCCACTCATCAGCTGATGGACACTTGGGTTGTCTCCATCTTTCGGCAATTGTGAATAATGCCACTATGAATATTGGTGTGCAAATGTCTGTTCCCATCCCTGCTTTCAGTTCTTCTGAGTATATATATACCTAGTAAAGAGACTGCCAAATCATTTGGCAGGTCTAGTCTTAGCTTCCCAAGGAATGCCAAACTGCCTTCCAAAGTGGCTGCACTATTCTACATTCCCACCAGCAGTGAATAAATGTTCCTATTTCTCCACATCCTATCCAATACTTGTAGTTTTTTTTTTTTTTTCATATAATGGCCATTCTAGTTGGTGTGGAATGATACCTCATTGTGGCTTTGACTTTCATTTCTCTACTAGCTATTGATGCTGAGAATTTTCATGTGCTTTTTAGCCACTGGTATTTCCTCTTTGGAAAAATATCTATTAAAGGCCTTTGTCCAGTTTTTAATTGGGCTGTTTGTCTTTTTATTGTTGAGTTGTAGGGTATCTTCATATATTCTGGATATTAAACCCTTATCAAATATTTTCCAAATATTTTCTCCCAATGAGTGGCTGTCTCTTCACTTTCATGACAAAGTCCTTTTAAGCACAAAAGTATTCAATTTTGAGTAGATCCCATTTGTCTATTTCTTTTTCCATTGTTTGTGCTTTGGATGTAATTAAGAAACCACATCCTACCACAAGATCTTGAAGATGCTTCCCTACATTTTCTTCTAGGAGTTTAATGGTCCTATCTCTGATATTTAGGTCTTTGATCCATTCTGAGTTAATTTTTATACAAGGAGAGATATGGGCCCTCTTTCATTCTTTTGGTTATGATATCCAGTTCTCCCAGAACCATCTGTTGAAGAGAATATTCTCTTCCAGTTGGGTGGACTTGGCTCTCTTGTCAAAAATCAACTAACCAAGGGGCAAGATGGCAGACTGGTGAGCTGTAAGTTTTAGTTACTCCTCCAGGAAAGTAGGTAGAAAGCCAGGAACTGCGTGGACTGGACACCACAGAGCAATCTGTCTTTGGGCATACTTCATACAACACTCATGAAAATGTCGAACTGCTGAGATCAGCGAAATCTGTAAGTTTCTGCGGCCAGGGGACCCGCGCCCCTCCCTGCCAGGCTCAGTCCCGTGGGAGGAGGGGCTGCCAGCTCTGGGAAGGAGAAGGGAGAACTGCAGTGGTAGCCCTTATCGGAAACTCATTCTACTGATCCATACTCCAACCATAGATAGACTGAGACCATACACCAGAGAATCTGAGAGCTGCCAGCCCAGCAGAGAGGAGACAGGCATAGAAAAAAAAAAATAACACGAAAAACTCCAAAATAAAAGCAGAGGATTTCTGGAGTTCTAGTGAACACAGAAAGGGGAAGGGTGGAGCTCAGGCCTTGAGGCGCATATGCAAATCCCGAAGAAAAGCTGATCTCTCTGCCCTGTGGACCTTTCCTTAATGGCCCTGGTTGCTTTGTCTATTAGCATTTCAATAGCCCATTAGATCTCTGAGGAGGGCCCTTTTTTTTTTTAATCCTTTTTTCTTTTTCTAAAACAATTACTCTAAGAAGCCCAATACAGAAAGCTTCAAAGAATTGCAATTTGGGCACGTCAAGTCAAGAGGAGAACTGAGAGAGCTCTGAGACAAAAGGCAATAATCCAGTGGCTGAGAAAATTCACTAAACACAACAACTTCCCAAGAAAAGGGGGGTGTCCGCTCACAGCCACCATCCTGGTGGACAGGAAACACTCCTGCCCATCGCCAGCCCCATAGCACAGAGCTGCCCCAGACAACCCAGTGTTGACAGAAGTGCTTCAAATAACAGGCACACACCACAAAACTGGGCGTGGACATTAGCCTTCCTGCAACCTCAGCTGATTGTCCCAGAGTTGGGAAGGTGGAGCAGTATGAATTAACAAAGCCCCATTCAGCCATCATTTCAGCAGACTGGGAGCCTCCCTACACAGCCCAGCAGCCCAGAACTGCCCTGGGGGGACGGCACTCACCTGTGACATAGCACAGTCATCCCTCAACAGAGGACCCGGGGTGTACGGCCTGGAAGAGGAGCCCACTTGCAAGTCTCAGGAGCCATACGCCAATACCAAGGACTTGTGGGTCAGTGGCAGAGACAAACTGTGGCAGGACTGAACTGAAGGATTAGACTATTGCAGCAGCTTTAAAACTCTAGGATCATCAGGGAGATTTGATTGTTAGGGCCAACCCCCTCCCCGACTGCCCAGAAACACGCCCCACATACAGGGCAGGCAACACCAACTACACACGCTAGCTTGGTACACCAATTGGGCCCCACAAGACTCACTCCCCCACTCACCAAAAAGGCTAAGCAGGGGAGAACAGGCTTGTGGAGAACAGGTGGCTCGTGGACGCCACCTGCTGGTTAGTTAGAGAAAGTGTACTCCACGAAGCTGTATATCTGATAAATTAGAGATAAGGACTTCAATAGGTCTACAAACCCTAAAAGAACCCTATCAAGTTCAGCAAATGCCACGAGGCCAAAAACAACAGAAAATTATAAAGCATATGAAAAAACCAGACGATATGGATAACCCAAGCCCAAGCACCCAAATCAAAAGACCAGAAGAGACACAGCACCTAGAGCAGTTACTCAAAGAACTAAAGATGAACAATGAGACCATAGTACGGGATATAAAGGAAATCAAGAAGACTCTAGAAGAGCATAAAGAAGACTTTGCAAGACTAAATAAAAAAATGGATGATCTTATGGAAATTAAAGAAACTGTTGACCAAATTAAAAAGATTCTGGACACTCATAGTACAAGACTAGAGGAAGCTGAGCAATGAATCAGTGACCTGGAAGATGACAGAATGGAAAATGAAAGCGTAAAAGAAAGAATGGGGAAAAAATTGAAAAAATCGAAATGGACCTCAGGGATATGATAGATAATATTAAACGTCCGAATATAAGACTCATTGGTGTCCCAGAAGGGGAAGAAAAGGGTAAAGGTCTAGAAAGAGTATTCAAAGAAATTGTTGGGGAAAACTTCCCAAATCTTCTAAACAACATAAATACACAAATCATAAATGCTCAGCGAACTCCAAATAGAATAAATCCAAATAAACCCACTCCGAGACATATACTGATCACACTGTCAAACACAGAGAGAAGGAGCAAGTTCTGAAAGCAGAAAGAGAAAAGCAATTCACCACATACAAAGGAAACAGGATAAGACTAACTAGTGACTACTCAGCAGCCACCATGGAGGCGAGAAGGCAGTGGCATGATATATTTAAAATTCTGAGTGAGAAAAATTTCCAGCCAAGAATACTTTATCCAGCAAAGCTCTCCTTCAAATTTGAGGGAGAGCTTAAATTTTTCACAAACAAATGCTGAGAGAATTTGCTAACAAGAGTCCTGCCCTACTGGAGATACTAAAGGGAGCCCTACAGACAGAGAAACAAAGACAGGACAGAGAGACTTGGAGAAAGGTTCAGTACTAAAGAGATTCGGTATGGGTACAATAAAGGATATTAATAGAGAGAGGGAAAAATAGGACAAACATAAACCAAAGGATAAGATGGCCGATTCAAGAAATGCCTTCACGGTTTTAACGTTGAATGTAAATGGATTAAACTCCCCAATTAAAAGATATAGATTCGCAGAATGGATCAAAAAAAATGAACCATCAATATGTTGCATACAAGAGACTCATCTTAGACACAGGGACACAAAGAAACTGAAAGTGAAAGGATGGAAAAAAATATTTCATGCAAGCTACAGCCAAAAGAAAGCAGGTGTAGCAATATTAATCTCAGATAAAATAGACTTCAAATGCAGGGATGTTTTGAGAGACAAAGAAGGCCACTACATACTAATAAAAGGGGCAATTCAGCAAGAAGAAATAACAATCGTAAATGTCTATGCACCCAATCAAGGTGCCGCAAGATACATGAGAGAAACACTGGAAAAACTAAAGGAAGCAATTGATGTTTCCACAATAAATGTGGGAGACTTCAACACATCACTCTCTCCTATAGATAGATCAACCAGACAGAAGACCAATAAGGAAACTGAAAACCTAAACAATCTGATAAATGAATTAGATTTAACAGACATATACAGGACATTACATCCCAAATCACCAGGATACACATACTTTTCTAGTGCTCACGGAACTTTCTCCAGAATAGATCATATGCTGGGACATAAAAGAAGCCTCAATAAATTTAAAAAGATTGAAATTATTCAAAGCACATTCTCTGACCACAATGGAATACAATTAGAAGTCAATAACCATCAGAGACTTAGAAAATTCACAAATACCTGGAGGTTAAACAACACACTCCTAAACAATCAGTGGGTTAAAGAAGAAATAGCAAGAGAAATTGCTAAATATATAGAGACGAATGAAAATGAGAACACAACATACCAAAACCTATGGGATGCAGCAAAAGCAGTGCTAAGGGGGAAATTTATAGCACTAAACGCATATATTAAAAAGGAAGAAAGAGCCAAAATCAAAGAACTAATGGATCAACTGAAGAAGCTAGAAAATGAACAGCAAACCAATCCTAAACCAAATACAAGAAAAGAAATAACAAGGATTAAAGCAGAAATAAATGACATAGAGAACAAAAAAACAATAGAGAGGATAAATATCACCAAAAGTTGGTTCTTTGAGAAGATCAACAAGATTGACAAGCCCCTAGCTAGACTGACAAAATCAAAAAGAGAGAAGACCCATATAAACAAAATAATGAATGAAAAAGGTGACAACTGCAGATCCTGAAGAAATTAAAAAAATTATAAGAGGATATTATGAAGAACTGTATGGCAACAAACTGGACAATGTAGAAGAAATGGACAATTTCCTGGAAACATATGAACAACCTAGACTGACCGGAGAAGAAATAGAAGACCTCAACCAACACATCACAAGCAAAGAGATCCAATCAGTCATCAAAAATCTTCCCACAAATAAATGCCCAGGGCCAGATGGCTTCACAGGGGAATTCTACCAAACTTTCCAGAAAGAAGTGACACCAATCTTACTCAAACTCTTTCAAAACATTGAAAAAAATGGAACACTACCTAACTCATTTTATGAAGCTAACATCAATCTAATACCAAAACCAGGCAAAGATGCTACAAAAAAGGAAAACTACCGGCCAATCTCCCTAATGTATATAGATGCAAAAATACTCAACAAAATACTTGCAAATCGAATCCAAAGACACATTAAAAAAATCATACACCATGACCAAGTGGGGTTCATTCCAGGCATGCAAGGATGGTTCAACATAAGAAAAACAATCAATGTATTACAACACATTAAAAACTCGAAAGGGAAAAATCAATTGATCATCTCAATAGATGCTGAAAAAGCATTTGACAAAATCCAACATCCCTTTTTGATAAAAACACTTCAAAACGTAGGAATTGAAGGAAACTTCCTCAACATGATAAAGAGCATATATGAAAAACCCACAGCCAGCATAGTACTCAATGGTGAGAGACTGAAAGCCTTCCCTCTAAGATCAGGAACAAGACAAGGATGCCCGCTGTCACCACTGTTATTCAACATTGTGCTGGAAGTGCTAGCCAGGGCAATCCGGCAAGACAAAGAAATAAAAGGCATCCAAATTGGAAAAGAAGAAGTAAAACTGTCATTGTTTGCAGACGATATGATCTTATATCTAGAAAACCCTGAGAAATCAACGATACACCTACTAGAGCTAATAAACAAATTTAGCAAAGTAGCGGGATACAAGATTAATGCACATAAGTCAGTAATGTTTCTATATGCTAGAAATGAACAAACTGAAGAGACACTCAAGAAAAAGATACCATTTTCAATAGCAACTAAAAAAATCAAGTACCTAGGAATAAACTTAACCAAAGATGTAAAAGACTTATACAAAGAAAACTACATAACTCTACTAAAAGAAATAGAAGGGGACCTTAAAAGATGGAAAAATATTCCATGTTCATGGATAGGAAGGTTAAATGTCATTAAGATGTCCATTCTACCCAAACTCATCCTCAGATTCAATGCAATCCCAATCAAAATTCCAACAACCTACTTTGCAGACTTGGAAAAGCTAGTTATCAAATTTATTTGGAAAGGGAAGATGCCTCAAATTGCTAAAGACACTCTAAAAAAGAAAAACGAAGTGGGAGGACTTACACTCCCTGACTTTGAAGCTTATTATAAAGCCACAGTTGCCAAAACAGCGTGGTTCTGGCACAAAGATAGACATATAGATCAATGGAATCGAATTGAGAATTCAGAGGTAGACCCTCAGATCTATGGCCGACTGATCTTTGATAAGGCCCCCAAAGTCACTGAACTGAGCCATAATGGTCTTTTCAACAAATGGGGCTGGGAGAGTTGGATATCCATATCCAAAAGAATGAAAGAGGACCCCTACCTCACCCCCTACACAAAAATTAACTCAAAATGGACCAAAGATTTCAATATAAAGGAAAGTACCATAAAACTCCTAGAAGATAATGTAGGAAAACATCTTCAAGACCTTGTATTAGGAGGCCACTTCCTAGACTTTACACTCAAAACACAAGCAACAAAAGAGAAAATAGATAAATGGGAACTCCTCAAGCTTAGAAGTTTCTGCACCTCAAAGGAATTTCTCAAAAAGGTAAAGAGGCAGCCAACTCAATGGGAAAAATTTTTTGGAAACCATGTATCTGACAAAAGACTGATATCTTGCATATACAAAGAAATCCTACAACTCAATGACAATAGTACAGACAGCCCAATTATAAAATGGGCAAAAGATATGAAAAGACAGTTCTCTGAAGAGGAAATACAAATGGCCAAGAAACACATGAAAAAATGTTCAGCTTCACTAGCTATTAGAGAGATGCAAATTAAGACCACAATGAGATACCATCTAACACCGGTTAGAATGGCTGCCATTAAACAAACAGGAAACTACTAATGCTGGAGCGGATGTGGAGACATTGGAACTCTTATTCATTGTTGGTGGGACTGTATAATGGTTCAGCCACTCTGGAAGTCAGTCTGGCAGTTCCTTAGAAAACTAGATATAGAGCTACCATTCGATCCAGCGATTGCACTTCTCGGTATATACCCGGAAGATCGGAAAGCAGTGACACGAACAGATATCTGCACGCCAATGTTCATAGCAGCATTATTCACAATTGCCAAAAGATGGAAACAACCCAAATGTCCTTCAACAGATGAGTGGATAAATAAAATGTGGTATATACACATGATGGAATACTACGCGGCAGTAAGAAGGAACGATCTCGTGAAACATATGACAACATGGATGAACCTTGAAGACATAATGCTGAGCGAAATAAGCCAGGCACAAAAAGAGAAATATTATATGCTACCACTAATGTGAACATAGAAAAATGTAAAACAAATGGTTTATAATGTAGAATGTAGGGGAACTAGCAGTAGAGAGCAATTAAGGAAGGGGGAACAATAATCCAAGAACAACAGATAAGCTATTTAACGTTCTGGGGATGCCCAGAAATGACTATGGTCTGTTAATTTCTGGTGGATATAGTAGGAACAAGTTCACAGAAATGTTGCTATATTATGTAACTTTCTTGGGGTATAGTAGGAACATGTTGGAAGTTAAGTAGTTATCTTAGATTACTTGTCTTTTTCTTACTCCCTTGTTATGGTCTCTTTGAAATGTTCTTTCATTGTATGTTTGTTTTTTTTTAACTTTTTTTTTCATACAGTTGATTTAAAAAAGGGAAAGTTAAAAAAAAAAAAAAAAGAAAAAGGAAAAAAAAAAGATGTAGTGCCCCCTTCAGGAGCCCGTGGAGAATGCAGGGGTATTCGCCTACCCCACCTCCATGGTTGCTAACATGACCACAGACATAGGGGACTGGTGGTTTGATGGGTTGAGCCCTCTACCATAAGTTTTACCCTTGGGAAGATGGTTGCTGCAAGGAAGAGGCTAGGCCTCCCTATATTTGTGCCTAAGAGTCTCCTCCTGAATGCCTCTTTGTTGCTCAGATGTGGCCCTCTCTCTCTGGCTAAGCCAACTTGAAAGGTGAAATCACTGCCCTCCCCGCTACGTGGGATCAGACACCCAGGGGAGTGAATCTCCCTGGCAACGTGGAATATGACTCCCGGGGAGGAATGTAGACCTGGCATCGTGGGACAGAGAATATCTTCTTGACCAAAAGGGGGATGTGAAAGGAAATGAAATAAGCTTCAGTGGCAGAGAGATTCCAAAAGAAGCCGAGAGATCACTCTGGTGGGCACTCTTACGCACACTTTAAACAACCCTTTTTAGGTTCTAAAGAACTGGGGTAGCTGGTGGTGGATACCTGAAACTATCAAACTACAACCCAGAACCCATGAATCTCGAAGACAGTTGTATAAAAATGTAGCTTATGAGGGGTGACACTGGGATTGGGAAAGCCATAAGGACCACACTCCACTTTGTCTAGTTTATGGATGGATGTGTAGAAAAATAGGGGAAGGAAACAAACAGACAAAGGTACCCAGTGTTCTTTTTTACTTCAATTGCTCTTTTTCACTCTATTATTCTTGTTATTTTTGTGTGTGTGCTAATGAAGGTGTCAGGGATTGATTTAGGTGATGAATGTACAACTATGTAATGGTACTGTAAACAATTGAAAGTACAATTTGTTTTGTATGACTGCGTGGTATGTGAATATATCTCAATAAAATGATTAAAAAAACAAAACAAAACAAAACAAAACACCCAAACTGTTGGACCATTTCTTAACTTTGATACAATGAAAACTCAAGTTTGTCTTTCTTGGATCCCTCACATTCCCTTTCATTACGGTGGCTCTCCCACAGTTGTACCATATTTCCTGCTCATTTTACTGAAGTCCTTAGAAAGATTTGCCATGAAATTTGGTCCAGAATCTGAGTCAAAGACCTATTTCTGGGAAAATAACTAGGAAGTGTTCGACATCATAATACAGCAAAAAGAATGCGAGCTTTTGGAATTCAATTTTGTTTCAGATTCTGTCTCTTTGATTTCCTATACATGCAAACCTAGTTAAAATATTCCATTTCTACGATCCTCAGTTTCTTTGTCTGAAAGTGGGAATAATGCGTTTATAAGATTGCTATAACTTTGAAATGAGTTGATAAATGTAAAGTACTTATCACAGCACCTGGCGCATGGCAGGTGTTCAACACTTCATGGGCTGTGATATAGCAAACCTATAGGCACGTCGCACCTTAGAGAGGGTCCTGGACTGATATCCCAAACTAAGATTTATTATAATGTCTTTTGAGAAGCTTTAGTTGTTTGCCAAAGATGAGGAGATTCATAATGACCTCTTTATACTGTGTCCCCCAAAAATATTTTCTTCTTAATTATTGAAATTAAAATACTTATAAGCAGTGTGCTTTGTTAATGTATTTACCTCAGCTTTCATTTTCTAATTATTTATACTTGTTTTCTTCTTTTCTAGAAATGTAGATGACTATGTTAATTAAGTAAAGCAAACTTGGATTATTTTCTTAATTTGATTTGTCTAAAAATCATTGTAAGGACATTTAAGGTTAGATCATTAACATATTGAGGGCACTTCCTCTTCAAATGAAAATGACTATGAAATGAGATGACAAATGTGAAGATGCAATGATATCATTTTGAAAAATATGTATTAAGTTAAATGTATAATTCTTAAGTGACAACTTCAGTGTCATCTGATTATGGTTATCTACTCATAAGCAAATGAAATTATATAAATATTTGCCTTTGTATAAATAATGAGAATAATATGAAATTGAATATTTCACCCCCTCCCAGTATAAAGAATCCTTGTTGCTGGCAGTAGAGGACTTAACATTAAACAGATGAGAAATGAAACAAAATAGCATATCACTTTTTTGCACTTCAGGTAAACCCACTCCATGACTTCACATGACTGATACTGGAAACCAACCTGATTTCATAGCAAAATGTTATGATATAAGAGCATGGTCAATTGTTTTGCAGACTCCCCATCTATATTCTCCTATAGGTCCAGAAAAAAGAGAAAGAAAACAGAAAATTAAGCCCGTCTCAGTGCATGTGCTTTGCACTCTTTCACAGAGCATTCCTATTCCTTGTTTGTTCCTTATTTTGAGCCAAGCAGGGACTGAGATGTCACATACTGTAAAAATGAAAAAAGCATTATTTCCCCCCTTTTAAACAGGTCCTTGCAGCTATAGGATTCCCTGCCTTTGTGACTGATGGTTAAAGAGTATTTCAGTAGAATGAGCAAGATTAAGGGGAGAGAAAGGGCAGTGCTGTTGGGTTGTAAGTCATGTAGAGTTATGATAAAAATGAAAATCTTGGGGCTTATTTGGATCTCCTGTGTATTAGCTAATAAATGTAGAGCTATGGTTCCATTCTTCTACAGTCTTTCAGTGGAGGTTCATGTACAATTGTATGCAAAATACATAAGCAGATTTGAATATGTTAAGCATTTCATGTAGTCAGAAGATATATGTTAATATGGTTTATATGTTCTATAGTCCAATAAAAATTCAGATAAAGTAAAAAAAAAATCAATTGACCATAGATGTGTGGGTCTATTTCTGAACTCTCAATTCAATTCCATTGGTCAATATATTACCCTTATGCCAGTACCAGGCTGTTATGACCACTGTAGCTTTGTAATATGCTTCAAGGTCAGGAAGTTTGAGTCCTCCAACTTCATTTTCTTTTCCCCCAATGTGGTGGAATAGGGAGTTCTAGGATTCAGTTCATCCTCCAGGTCAGCCAGTAAATAGCTAGGAACTGTCTGAAACAACTGTTGGGGGCGGGGGGGGGTGGCCCTCCAGAGACCAGGAGAGCACCGTATACAATCCAGGGAAGAGTGGAAGGAAGAGACTGCTATACTGCAATGAAGAGCTGGAGTAGACCTTTCCATGCTGCAGAGGATGGTGGCCACCCTCCACTGGCATGGCAGGCTGCCTCAGAAGCCACTCCCTTGCTGGAAATAGAAGCCCTCATTCCCAGGAACAGGGCAGGGGTGGGGGGTGGGTGATGACAATACTCAACTGGGCACCAATTGTGGCTTCGGAATTAGTTAATTCAGACTGCTTGGTACCCACTCCGAGCACAGCTAAATGTACAACTCACCCAGGTCAGAAAGCACCTGGCAGATTCTGTTTCAACCATGCTCCTGGCAGAGGAGGAAGCAGGGGGATTGAGAAACATGGTAACTTTTCAGGGCAGTGGCGATCAGCTTGCTGAAGGATGGCTCTTCTCCAAGAAAAGGGGAGACAGGGCCAAGCACTGACTCCGGCTTTTTTTTTTTTTAATTAAATTCAGTTTTACTGAAATATATTCACATACCATAGAATCATCCATGGTGTACAATCAACTGTTCACAGTACCATCATACAGTTATACATTCATCACCACAATCTATTTCTGAACATTTTCCTTACATCAGAATCAGAATCAGAATAAAAAATAAAAGTGAAAAAGAACATTCAAATCACCCCCCATCCCATCCCATTTTTCATTTAGTTTTTGTCCCCATTTTTCTACTTATTCATCCATACACTAGATATAGGGAAAGTGATCCACAAGGTTTTCACAATCACACTGTCACCCCTTGTAATCTACATTGTTATACAATCTTCAGAAGTCCAGACTACTGGGTTGGAATTTGATAGTTTCAAGTATTTACTTGTAGCTATTCCAATACATTAAAACCCAAGAGGTGTTATCTATATAATGCATAAGAGTGTCTGCCAGAGTGACCGCTAGACTCCATTTGGAATCTCTCAGCCACTGAAACTTTATTTCATTTCATTTTGCATCCCCCTTTTGCTCAAGAAGATATTCTCAATCCCACGATGATGGGTCCAGATTCATCCCCGGGAGTCATATCCTGCGTTGCCAGGGAGATTTACACCTCTGGGCGGTTCTGGCTTTTGATTAGCAAATTCGGGGTGCTGGACTCCAGATCCAAGAACAGCTACAGTTTTAACCAGCCCAAGACAGAAAGCAGATGGCAGCCTCTGTTTCAAACCTCCCCCAGGCAGGGGCAGAAGTGAGGATGATTGAGAGAGACTGTCTCGGGGCAGTGGGGGACAGGTTGCTGAAGGGCAGCTCTTCTTCTTCAAAAAAAAAAAGGGACAGGGAGTGGGGCAAGGCCAACTGATTTTTGACAAGGCTCCCAACTTCACTCAATTGGGAAAGAATAGTTTCTTCAACAAATGATGCTGGGAGAACTGAATATCCATATGTAAAAGAACGGAGGAAGACCTTTATCTCATAGCACATACAGAAATTAACTCAAAATGGATCAAAGACCTTAATATAAAAGCCAGGACTGTAAAATTCCTACAAGAAAATGTAGGAAAGCATTTTCAGAATCTTGTATTAGGCAATGGTTTCTTAGACTTTATACCCAGAATACAAGCAACAAAAGAAAAAAAATAGGTAAATGGGACCTCCTCAAAATCAAAAAATTTTGTGCAAAGGACTTTGTCATGAAAGTGAAGAGACAACCTACTCATTAGGAGAAAATATTTGAAAGCCACATATCCAATAAGAGTTTACTATCCAGAATATATAAAGCAATCGTACAACTCAACAAAAAGACAAACAACCTAATTTAAAAATTGGTAAATACCTGAAGAGACATTTCTCCATAGTGAATAGACATTTCTCCAAATGGCTAAAGAGCACAAGAAAAGATGCTCAACATCACCAGCTATTAGGGAAATATAAATCAAAACCACAAAGATACATCATTTCCCACCCATCAGAATGGCCATGATTAAAAAAACAAAAAATTACAAGTGTTGGAGAGGATGTGGAGAAACAGGAGTACCCAATCATTGCTGGTGGCAATGTAAAATGGTACAGCAGCTGTGGAAGACCATTTGACAGTTCCTCAGGAAGCTAAGTATAGAACTACCACATGACCCAGCAATCCCGCTACTAGGTATATACTCAGAAAAACTGAAAGCAGGGTCTCGAACAGATATTGCACACAGATGTTCACAGTGGCATTATTCACAATTGCCTAAAGATGGAAACAACCTAAGATTCCATCAACCAATGAACGGATAAACAAAATGTAGTACATACATACATAGGATGGACTATTATTCTGCTGTAAAAAGGAATGAAGTCCTAATGCATGTGACAACATGGATGAATCTAGAGGACATTATGCTGAAATAAGCCAGGCACAAAAGGACAAATATTGTATGACCTCAATGATATGAACTAATTATAATAAGGAAATTCATAGAGATAGACTATGGATTGTAAATTATAAGGGGAGAGATTGGAGGAGAGAATGGGGATCTGATGCTTAATTTGTACAGAATTTTTATTTAGGTTGAACGTAAAGGTTTGTAAATGGATGGTGGTCATGGTAGCACATTACTGTGCATGTAATTAATAGCGCTAAACTATATACGTGACTGTGGTTGAAAGGGGAAGTCTTGGGTCATTTATGTTACTAGTATAAAAGAAGATAAAACATGGGACTATATAACACAGTTTAAGACTGTTCTTTCATGAATTATAACAAATGTTATACAAGGTGTTAATAATAGGGTTGTAAATGGGAAAAATACACCTTATGTACTCTACAGACTATAATTAATAGTATTATTTCAATATTTTTTCATCAATTGTAAGAAAGCTACCACACTAATGCAAAGTGTCAACAACAGGGGAGTATATAGGAATGCTGCATTTTTTACATGACTTTCTGTAAATCTACAACTTCTCCAATTAAAAAATGATTTAAAAAACACCATTATTTTAAGTGAAAGAAACCAGGCATCAAGTACTACATATTGTATGATTACACTTATATAAAATGTCAATATAAATAAATAAATCTATAGAGACAGAAATAGATCAGTGGTTACGTAGGGCTGGGGTAGCACAGAGAGATTGAGAGGTGACTACTAAAGACTATGCGCAAAATACTATGGTCCTGAGGTGGGGCAAGATGGCAGACTGGTGAGCTGTATGTTTTAGTTACTCCTCCAGGAAAGTAGGTAAAAAGCCAGGAACTGCGTGGACTGGACACCACAGAGCAATCTGTCTTTGGGCATACTTCATACAACACTCATGAAAACATGGAACTGCTGAGATCAGCGAAATCTGTAAGTTTTTGCGGCCAGGGGACCCGCGCCCCTCCCTGCCAGGCTCAGTCCCGGGGGAGGAGGGGCTGTCAGCTCCGGGAAGGAGAAGGGAGAATTGCAGTAGCTGCTCTTATCGGAAACTCATTCTACTGATTCAAACTCCAGCCATAGATAGACTGAGACGAGACACCAGAGACTCTGAGAGCAGCCAGCCCAGCAGAGAGGAGACAGGCATAGAAAAAAAACAACACGAAAAACTCCAAAATAAAAGCAGAGGATTTTTGGAGTTCTGGTGAACACAGAAAGGGGAAGGGCGGAGATCAGGCCTTGAGGCGCATATGCAAATCCCGAAGCAAAGCTGATCTCTCTGCCCTGTGCACCTTTCCTTAATGGCCCTGGTTGCTTTGTCTATTAGCATTTCAATAACCCATTAGATCTCTAAGGAGGGCCTTTTTTTGTTTTGTTTTGTTTTGTTTTTTTTAAATCCTTTTTGCTTTTTCTAAAACAATTACTCTAAGAAGCTCAATACAGAAAGCTTCAAAGAATTGCAATTTGGGCACGTCAAGTCAAGAGCAGAACTAAGAGAGCTCTGAGACAAAAGGCAATAATCCAGTGGCTGAGAAAATTCACTAAACAACACAACTTCCCAAGAAAAGGGGGGTGTCCGCTCACAGCCACCATCCTGGTGGACAGGAAACACTCCTGCCCATCGCCAGCCCCATAGCCCAGAGCTGCCCCAGACAACCCAGTGTGACGGAAGTGCTTCAAATAACAGGCACACACCACAAAACTGGGCGTGGACATTAGCCTTCCCTGCAACCTCAGCTGAATGTCCCAGAGCTGGGAAGGTGGAGCAGTGTGAATTAACAGAGCACGATTCAGCCATCATTTGAGCAGACTGGGAGTCTCCCAACACAGCCCAGCAGCCCAGAACTGCCCTGTGGGGATGGCACTCACCTGTGACATAGCACAGTCATCCCTCAACAGAGGACCCGGGGTGCACAGCCTGGAAGAGGGGCCCACTTGCAAGTCTCAGGAGCCATACGCCAATACCAAAGACTTCTGGGTCAGTGGCAGAGACAAACTGTGGCAGGACTGAACTGAAGGATTAGACTATTGCAGCAGCTTTAAAACTCTAGGATCATCAGGGAGATTTGATTGTTAGGGCCACCCCCCCTCCCCGACTGCCCAGAAACACGCCCCACATACAGGGCAGGCAACACCAACTACACACGCAAGCTTGGTACACCAATTGGGCCCCACAAGACTCACTCCCCCACTCACCAAAAAGGCTAAGCAGGGGAGATCTGGCTTGTGGAGAACAGGTGGCTCGTGGACGCCACCTGCTGGTTAGTTAGAGAAAGTCTACTCCACGAAGCTGTAGATCTGATAAATTAGAGATAAGGACTTCAACTGGTCTACAAACCCTAAAAGAACCCTATCAAGTTCAGCAAATGCCACGAGGCCAAAAACAACAGAAAATTATAAAGCATATGAAAAAACCAGACGATATGGATAACCCAAGCCCAAGCACCCAAATCAAAGACCAGAAGAGACACAGCACCTAGAGCAGCTACTCAAAGAACTAAAGATGAACAATGAGACCCTAGTACGGGATATGAAGGAAATCAAGAAGACCCTAGAAGAGCATAAAGAAGACATTGCAAGACTAAATAAAAAAATGGATGATCTTATGGAAATTAAAGAAACTGTTGACCAAATTAAAAAGATTCTGGACACTCATAGTACAAGACTAGAGGAAGTTGAACAACGAATCAGTGACCTGGAAGATGACAGAATGGAAAATGAAAGCATAAAAGAAAGAATGGGGAAAAAAATTGAAAAACTCGAAATGGACCTCAGGGATATGATAGATAATATTAAACGTCCGAATATAAGACTCATTGGTGTCCCAGAAGGGGAAGAAAAGGGTAAAGGTCTAGGAAGAGTATTCAAAGAAATTATTGGGGAAAACTTCCCAAATCTTCTAAACAACATAAATACACAAATCATAAATGCTCAGCAAACTCCAAATAGAATAAATCCAAAAAAACCCACTCCGAGACATATACTGATCACACTGTCAAACATAGAAGAGAAGGAGCAAGTTCTGAAAGCAGCAAGAGAAAAGCAATTCACCACATACAAAGGAAACAGCATAAGACTAAGTAGTGACTACTCAGCAGCCACCATGGAGGCAAGAAGGCAGTGGCACGATATATTTAAAATTCTGAGTGAGAGGAATTTCCAGCCAAGAATACTTTATCCAGCAAAGCTCTCCTTCAAATTTGAGGGAGAGCTTAAATTTTTCACAGACAAAGAAATGCTGAGAGAATTTGCTAACAAGAGACCTGCCCTACTGGAGATACTCAAGGGAGCCCTACAGACAGAGAAACAAAGACAGGACAGAGAGACTTGGAGAAAGGTTCAGTACTAAAGAGATTCGGTATGGGTACAATAAAGGATATTAATAGAGAGAGGAAAAAATATGGCAAACTTAATCCAAAGGATAAGATGGCCGATTCAAGAAATGCCTTCACGGTTTTAACGTTGAATGTAAATGGATTAAACTCCCCAATTAAAAGATATAGATTCGCAGAATGCATGAAAAAAAATGAACCATCAATATGTTGCATACAAGAGACTCATCTTAGACACAGGGACACAAAGAAACTGAAAGTGAAAGGATGGAAAAAAATATTTCATGCAAGCTACAGCCAAAAGAAAGCAGGTGTAGCAATATTAATCTCAGATAAAATAGACTTCAAATGCAGGGATGTTTTGAGAGACAAAGAAGGCCACTACGTACTAATAAAAGGGGCAATTCAGCAAGAAGAAATAACAATCGTAAATGTCTATGCACCCAATCAAGGTGCCGCAAGATACATGAGAGAAACACTGGAAAAACTAAAGGAAGCAATTGATGTTTCCACAATAAATGTGGGAGACTTCAACACATCACTCTCTCCTATAGATAGATCAACCAGACAGAAGACCAATAAGGAAACTGAAAACCTAAACAATCTGATAAATGAATTAGATTTAACAGACATCTACAGGACATTACATCCCAAATCACCAGGATACACATACTTTTCTAGTGCTCACGGAACTTTCTCCAGAATAGATCATATGCTGGGACATAAAAGAAGCCTCAATAAATTTAAAAAGATTGAAATTATTCAAAGCACATTCTCTGACCACAATGGAATACAATTAGAAGTCAATAACCATCAGAGACTTAGAAAATTCACAAATATCTGGAGGTTAAACAACACACTCCTAAACAATCAGTGGGTTAAAGAAGAAATAGCAAGAGAAATTGCTAAATATATAGAGATGAATGAAAATGAGAACACAACATACCAAAACCTATGGGATGCAGCAAAAGCAGTGCTAAGGGGGAAATTTATAGCACTAAACGCATATATTAACAAGGAAGAAAGAGCCAAAATCAAAGAACTAATGGATCAACTGAAGAAGCTAGAAAATGAACAGCAAACCAATCCTAAACCAAGTACAAGAAAAGAAATAACAAGGATTAAAGCAGAAATAAATGACATAGAGAACAAAAAAAACAATAGAAAGGATAAATATCACCAAAAGTTGGTTCTTTGCGAAGATCAACAAGATTGACAAGCCCCTAGCTAGACTGACAAAATCAAAAAGAGAGAAGACCCATATAAAGAAAATAATGAATGAAAAAGGTGACATAACTGCAGATCCTGAAGAAATTAAAAAAATTATAAGAGGATATTATGAACAACTGTATGGCAACAAACTGGATAATGTAGAAGAAATGGACAATTTCCTGGAAACATATGAACAACCTAGACTGACCAGAGAAGAAACAGAAGACCTCAACCAACCCATCACAAGCAAAGAGATCCAATCAGTCATCAAAAATCTTCCCACAAATAAATGCCCAGGGCCAGATGGCTTCACAGGGGAATTCTACCAAACTTTCCAGAAAGAACTGACACCAATCTTACTCAAACTCTTTCAAAACATTGAAAAAAATGGAACACTACCTAACTCATTTTATGAAGCTAACATCAACCTAATACCAAAACCAGGCAAAGATGCTACAAAAAAGGAAAACTACCGGCCAATCTCCCTAATGAATATAGATGCAAAAATCCTCAACAAAATACTTGCAAATCGAATCCAAGACACATTAAAAAAATCATACACCATGACCAAGTGGGGTTCATTCCAGGCATGCAAGGATGGTTCAACATAAGAAAAACAATCAATGTATTACAACACATTAAAAACTCGAAAGGGAAAAATCAATTGATCATCTCAATAGATGCTGAAAAAGCATTTGACAAAATCCAACATCCCTTTTTGATAAGAACACTTCAAAAGGTAGGAATTGAAGGAAACTTCCTCAACATGATAAAGAGCATATATGAAAAACCCACAGCCAGCATAGTACTCAATGGTGAGAGACTGAAAGCCTTCCCTCTAAGATCAGGAACAAGACAAGGATGCCCGCTGTCACCACTGTTATTCAACATTGTGCTGGAAGTGCTAGCCAGGGCAATCCGGCAAGACAAAGAAATAAAAGGCATCCAAATTGGAAAAGAAGAAGTAAAACTGTCATTGTTTGCAGACGATATGATCTTATATCTAGAAAACCCTGAGAAATCAACGATACACCTACTAGAGCTAATAAACAAATTTAGCAAAGTAGCGGGATACAAGATTAATGCACATAAGTCAGTAATGTTTCTATATGCTAGAAATGAACAAACTGAAGAGACACTCAAGAAAAAGATACCATTTTCAATAGCAACTAAAAAAATCAAGTACCTAGGAATAAACTTAACCGAAGATGTAAAAGACCTATACAAAGAAAACTACATAACTCTACTAAAAGAAATAGAGGGGGACCTTAAAAGATGGAAAAATATTCCATGTTCATGGATAGGAAGGCTAAATGTCATTAAGATGTCAATTCTACCCAAACTCATCTACAGATTCAATGCAATCCCAATCAAAATTCCAACAACCTACTTTGCAGACTTGGAAAAGCTAGTTATCAAATTTATTTGGAAAGGGAAGATGCCTCGAATTGCTAAAGACACTCTAAAAAAGAAAAACGAAGTGGGAGGACTTACACTCCCTGACTTTGAAGCTTATTATAAAGCCACAGTTGCCAAAACAGCATGGTACTGGCACAAAGATAGACATATAGATCAATGGAATCGAATTGAGAATTCAGAGATAGACCCTCAGATCTATGGCCGACTGATCTTTGATAAGGCCCCCAAAGTCACCGAACTGAGCCATAATGGTCTTTTCAACAAATGGGGCTGGGAGAGTTGGATATCCATATCCAAAAGAATGAAAGAGGACCCCTACCTCACCCCCTACACAAAAATTAACTCAAAATGGACCAAAGATCTCAATATAAAAGAAAGTACCATAAAACTCCTAGAAGATAATGTAGGAAAACATCTTCAAGACCTTGTATTAGGAGGCCACTTCCTAGACTTTACACCCAAAGCACAAGCAACAAAAGAGAAAATAGATAAATGGGAACTCCTCAAGCTTAGAAGTTTCTGCACCTCAAAGGAATTTCTCAAAAAGGTAAAGAGGCAGCCAACTCAATGGGAAAAAATTTTTGGAAACCATGTATCTGACAAAAGACTGATATCTTGTATATACAAAGAAATCCTACAACTCAATGACAATAGTACAGACAGCCCAATTATAAAATGGGCAAAAGATATGAAAAGACAGTTCTCTGAAGAGGAAATACAAATGGCCAAGAAACACATGAAAAAATGTTCAGCTTCACTAGCTATTAGAGAGATGCAAATTAAGACCACAATGAGATACCATCTAACACCGGTTAGAATGGCTGCCATTAAACAAACAGGAAACTACAAATGCTGGAGGGGATGTGGAGAAATTGGAACTCTTATTCATTGTTGGTGGGACTGTATAATGGTTCAGCCACTCTGGAAGTCAGTCTGGCAGTTCCTTAGAAAACTAGATATAGAGCTACCATTCGATCCAGCGATTGCACTTCTCGGTATATACCCGGAAGATCGGAAAGCAGTGACACGAACAGATATCTGCACGCCAATGTTCATAGCAGCATTATTCACAATTGCCAAGAGATGGAAACAACCCAAATGTCCTTCAACAGATGAGTGGATAAATAAAATGTGGTATATACACACGATGGAATACTACGCGGCAGTAAGAAGGAACGATCTGGTGAAACATATGACAACATGGATGAACCTTGAAGACATAATGCTGAGCGAAATAAGCCAGGCACAAAAAGAGAAATATTATATGCTACCACTAATGTGAACTTTGAAAAATGTAAAACAAATGGTTTATAATGTAGAATGTAGGGGAACTAGCAGTAGAGAGCAATTAAGGAAGGGGGAACAATAATCCAAGAAGAACAGATAAGCTATTTAACGTTCTGGGGATGCCCAGAAATGACTATGGTCTGTTAATTTCTGATGGATGTAGTAGGAACAAGTTCACTGAAATGTTGCTATATTATGTAACTTTCTTGGGGTAAAGTAGGAACATGTTGGAAGTTAAGCAGTTATCTTAGGTTAGTTGTCTTTTTCTTACTCCCTTGTTATGGTCTCTTTGAAATGTTCTTTTATTGTATGTTTGTTTTCTTATTAACTTTTTTTTTCATACAGTTGATTTAAAAAAGAAGGGAAAGTTAAAAAAAAAAAAAAAAAAAAGACAAACAAGGAAAAAAAAAAAAAAGATGTAGTGCCCCCTTGAGGAGCCTGTGGAGAATGCAGGGGTATTCGCCTACCCCACCTCCATGGTTGCTAACATGACCACAGACATAGGGGACTGGTGGTTTGATGGGTTGAGCCCTCTACCATAAGTTTTACCCTTGGGAAGACGGTTGCTGCAAAGGAGAGGCTAGGCCTCCCTGTATTTGTGCCTAAGAGTCTCCTCCTGAATGCCTCTTTGTTGCTCAGATGTGGCCCTCTCTCTCTGGCTAAGCCAACTTGAAAGGTGAAATCACTGCCCTCCCCCCTACGTGGGATCAGACACCCAGGGAAGTGAATCTCCCTGGCAACGTGGAATATGACTCCCGGGGAGGAATGCAGACCCGGCATCGTGGGATGGAGAACATCTTCTTGACCAAAAGGGGGATGTGAAAGGAAATGAAATAAGCTTCAGTGGCAGAGAGATTCCAAAACAAGCCGAGAGATCACTCTGGTGGGCACTCTTACGCACACTTTAGACAACCTTTTTTTGGTTCTAAAGAATTGGGGTAGGTGGTGGTGGATACCTGAAACTATTAAACTACAACCCAGAACCCATGAATCTCGAAGACCGTTGTATAAAAATGTAGCTTATGAGGGGTGACAGCGGGATTGGGAATGCCATAAGGACCAAACTCCACTTTGTCTAGTTTATGGATGGATGTGTAGAAAAGTAGGGGAAGCAAACAAACAGACAAAGGTACCCAGTGTTCTTTTTTACTTCAATTGCTCTTTTTCACTCTAATTATTATTCTTGTTATTTTTGTGTGTGTGCTAATGAAGGTGTCAGGGATTGATTTAGGTGATGAATGTACAACTATGTAATGGTACTGTAAACAATTGAAAGTACAATTTGTTTTGTATGACTGCGTGGTATGTGAATATATCTCAATAAAATGATGATTAAAAAAAAAAGACTATGCGGTTTTTCTTTTTGGAATAATGAAAATGTTCTAAAATTGATTGTGGTGATGAATGTACAGCTCTGCGATTACACTAAAAGCCCCTGATTATACACTTTGGATGGACTGTACAGTATGTGAATGTATCTCAATAAAACTGCTTTAACAACAACAAAAAATAAAAACAAAAAACAAAAAAACAAAAAAACCAATCCATAGAGCTTTTTTGCTTCAGAGACCAGAAGCAAGAAACCTACTTTTGGTTTTGTAGGACTACCCCCTACACCTACCCTCTTATCAGTTTGGGGTTCTTGTGGAAGAAAGGCGATCATGGCTCAAGTGTTAAATTTGAGATCACTCATGAGTCACCACTATCGATGACTGCAACAAAAATATTTATCTTTCTAGCCATTGGGCTCAAAATGCTTTGTTAACTTCTAAGATTATAAAGGTCAGCACCTTTAAAGTCATACTTCAATAGAAGATATGTAACTTTTATCCAGTCATAAAGAAACCAAACCTATTGGTTTTGATTCTTAAGTTCATTATGAATACAAAAAGCAATTATTATCCCATTTTGAATGAAAACACTCTATATTACATATTTCTAATTAATTTATTGTGACTCAAATGTTTACATTGAGGAGGACACAAGAAGAACTCTGAACTTCACAAGATTCTCAAGTTAATTATGAAATTTAATATAAAATAGAGCTTAGTATAAAATTTACATTTTCTCTCACCTGATTTATTTTTACCATGCTCTGCAGGGCTAGAAGTATTAGCCTTGTAAGAATTAAAAGGCTGGCTACTCAAAAGGTTATCACACTGCAGGCTGTGGCAGAAGATCTCGAGAAAGCGAAGAACAAATGATGCACTATTCACTGGGGGGAGCTGGACAGAATGATTCTCCCCATCAAAGGAGGCTATTGGGACAAAAAGATGATGTCAAACTCACCTCAGAGAAAGGTAAGAAATACACTAAAAAAAGCCCTGAGTCTATAAAATGTATTAAAGTTTAATTTATGGTTTGTAATTCATATAGGAATAATATTAAACTATAAAATTATGCTCCATTCAGACACAATAACCTATATTATAAATGCATTCTCATTTTTAAATATTCATAAAATAAACAACTGATCTATAATAACCCTTTTATTCCAAACATTCCATGGGTACAAATGTTGTGATATCTGTTCACACAATCATGGAAACCAGCTGTATCCTCTTAATGATTTCTTGAGTCACAATTTTATTTAGTTTCTTACTGATCAGTCTGTTTTCTATAAAAATTTAAAAGTACTATCAAACAAGGTACTTTATCTGTAGTGAGCTTAACACAGCATGTAAAAAGAAATATCTTTTCCCTTTACCTCAATTAAGAGAAGTACTCTGGCATCAATTCTCTGTTTTGAAAGTAAAGTTAAACTTTCCAAACCAGGTTAAAAGTTTATATATTATGTTTAAAATTATAAATATATTTCATAGCTATTATATCAATATAATAAATATTATCCTGTTTTAAATGGCTAATAGGATATAAATATTATTTAAAGGATAGTCTACATATTGTAAAATCCTTGCCTTCTAGAAACCTAAAATCAAATTTGGAAAAGAAGCTCAATAAAGGATTAGATGAGTATACCAGTTATTACTTCTCCTCCACGATTATCTGGTTTAAGGAATCCAAAAACAATCTTAGTTTGAAGGGCACAATCCACACAGGCTTGTATGGTCCGCCGGAGCACCACATTCACAGGACTTGGGCCAAAGTGGTCAGGCAGTTGCTGGATTTTCTTCTGATCCAGGTAAGGGCCAGGGTTTCCATGTTTGTTTACATAGACACAGACTTGGAGGAAAATGTGAATACATATATAATAAACAATGAGATTTGTTATGTCCCACTAGCCACTTCACTCACTCAAAGAAATTCTAAATATAGTTACAAGAAACTCTAAATATAGTTACTATCAATGATCATTTCTGCTACCCAAAAATGTGTGTAAAAATACTTTCACATTTGTGTAAAGCTATTAAACATACAAAGAAATAATCAAAATCCTTATTCAATTTTCTAGAGTTTTGCCCAAAATGATCACACTAAAAACTATAGTTTTAGTAGCATACAAAACAACTCTTCATACATTCCCATATATATAAATGGCATAAAGGTAGATCAGTATTTTCATCTTTATGAGAATTTTTTTCAAAACTGGTCATGTTTGGACATCTCTTTTGGACTGAATTTATTTTAAATCACCAATATTACACTTTAATTGTATTTTCTAAAGCCACCAAATAAGGTAAATGTCACAATAAGTTCTAACAACACAGACAAATGTATTTCATTAATTTTAAGAAACTAAACATGTTCTTTCTATACATGCTGAGGTTTGCTGAAGATACTAAAAAAAATAAAATAAACTCTTTCCTTAGTATAATAAAAACATATTATATAGAGAAGAAAATCATCTATAATCACAGAAATATAAAGATTCAATAATTTTTCTTCATTGACAATCAAATGCCAATCAACATACATCGCAACAGCAGGATGATACATTACTAAAGATAAAATATATTGCCCCCCCCAAAAATCAAGGAGTACATTATTTTTATCTATTACTTAATTTATATTGCAAATTTTCATATATACAGTCTATATTTAGTATAATAAAATATCATTAATCTCACTTTTGCTTTGTTGAAATACATAATAATTCAACATTGTGGCAATAGCCAGAAGAAGGATGTACTCTGACACAGAAATGGAAAAGACATTAAAAACTTAACCTGTGGTGCTAATATCATCAACAAATTTCTACTGAACAGAAATGAAGCTAAACAAGGATTTCAATATTTTATCTTCTCTGCATTTTACTCATTTAGCTAAGTCTCTCCTGCTCGTGGATTAAAAATCAGAAATAATAAACTGACAAAATGAGGTATGTAACAATAATTTTTTCTTTTGAGTGATTTTTATTTTAATAAAATTTAATTATAATTTCTCCTTAGGAATGAAAAACCAAGGGAGCAAAAGAGTATAAAGGAGATAATTAGGATCTGGGAGAGGAAACAACAGAACTTCCTTTTTAAAAATAGGAAAAGAATAAGGAAATATGCAGGAGGTGATGAATAAAGAGGATTTATTTGTCTGGGTCCACGTCATTACAAACTCTGCAACAGCAGAGAACAATTTAAAGTCACCATGCCCCTTGAAAGACAAGGACCTTGTCAAGAAAAGATACTTTTAAAAAGTATTTTTAAAAATTTTGAGGTAGTCTTCAAAACACATAGAATACAAAAAGACAAAATAAATTGTGAAGTAAGATAAAGGGAAGACAAGAATATATTTGACAATTAAGTAAATTTTATAAATATGAACTTTAAGGACTCTGAATTTTCAAATGAATCATGTATTTAAACACACTGTTTCACCCGAGTATCAACTTGAATAATCAAAATTTCAAAAAAAACTTCAGCGTGAAAATGCTAGTGCTTAGTAGTATCATCTTTCTTCCCTCTTATTTTATTTCTAGGACTTCAAAGACACTGAAAAGAATACAGAATAAAAGATTAGTAATTTTATACTCTTTAAAAAATACTAAGTTACCTGTAGACATCACTATTTTAGTTGACCCAGGAATGGCATCATATGGAATGCCACGGCCTCTGGTCAGCGAAGATAAAGAAGCTGTAGATGTAGAACACAGAGCAGGAAGAATTTTTTCCTGTTTTTAAAAAAAGCACACAAGCATACATTATCCTTTAAAAATTTTCTAGGTAAGGAAGTCAGAAAATTATTTGCATTGTTGGTTCGTAAAATTATCAGTTATCAGAAGTCCTCAGGGTTGAAAATCCCTGTGTGTGTCATGTCCTGGAGTACTTTCCATACAGCACTCCTCAGAGAGGCCTGGGCACTGTCCACGTGGGGAAGGAAGAGGCCAAGAGGCTGGCATTTCCAGCCTGACCCCTGCTCCAACTGATCACACCCTTAACCAAAACAGTTCACTCTGTAAAACAGATTCCCTGTAAGATGAGTTCTTTCACACTGCAAAAAAAAAGTCTGTGTATCTCTAATTCAGAGCAATACAACCAATGAAAAACAACAAGGCAGAGGACAGGGCTTGTCTTTAGAAAGCAATCACTCATCCAAGTCTTCATTGTATCTAGCCTATATTTCTCCATATTACATACAAGAATTTTGATAAAATTACTGCTTTGAACTGTCATTTGGGTTCACAGTATCCTAGTAAATCATGTCAAATTACAATTACTGTGTTGATATAAACTTGTTCTTTTTGTATTTTAAAAATCTGAAATCTAATTACTGTCACTTGAGACCTATGAAGATAGTATGTCTGCATTAAGACTGCAAATGAAACAAAGTACACTTATTTAGAAAACGTGCTTCTACATTTCCATAACCTTTAAGGAGAGAAGAAAATAAGAGTTGACAAAAGAGAGACTCTATTACAAGAATAATTCTTACTCCAATGTAAAGACTTTCCAAATAAATGATGAACATGGCAATACTGAAATGGGGATATAGGTAACTGTATGAATGTCTTTTTGTGATGAAATAAATAATGAATCCAAAGAAGATGAAGGTGGACTAAAATGCTTCCTTGTTAAAGTTTGTTTTAAAAATAGTTACAGCCCCTAATCCCTACCCTCACCCCCAAGCAATGTTTTCAAAAAGATCTCTTCCAAGTTATCAAATTAAAGTAGGAATTATTTTAAATTAAGGCGTCAAAAGAAACTATTTGGACTTTTCTTATCTCTTAACAATTATACCAACTAATCATAAAGATCTTTTTCAGCAGCTGGAAAATCTGCATGAAACATAAGCATCAATGACATCTTCGTCATTTAAACTCAAATATTATTTATTTCACTCTAAACTGTCATTAACTTTTCTTAATTTTATATAGTGTATTTTAAATTAAACATTTTTATGTTAATTTACATTAGAATAATGTATCTTATTTTTCAATAATATAATTTTAAACTTTAAATGTATTAAATATTTAGTTTTATTGACTTATTATTTTATAAATTTTGAATGTTTTAAAAATAAAAATACCAATATTAATGTAAGTACCCTTCAATAGAAACTGGTATTGTTATTTTGCTCCATATAGCAAACATTAGTTGAAACAAAACAGTGTTACAGGTATTGATTGAAATCAGATGACTGAACTCAGAAGTGTTTAAGGTATTATTGCTGAAATTTAATTTGTTCCACAAAGATCTGAGAAGATTCGGGTTTGTCCACTTATTTTCAATCTACCTATGTCTGTATATTTAGAGTGCATCACTTGTAAACGCATATATTTGGGTCTTTTTTAAAAATCTATTTTGATCATCTCTGGCTTTTAATTGGAAAGTTTAGTCCATGAACTTTTTTTTTTTTTTTTTTTATATCATCATTTTATTGAGATATATTCACATACCACGCAGTCATACAAAACAAATTGTACTTTCGATTGTTTACAGTACCATTACATAGTTGTACATTCATCACCTAAATCAATCCCTGACACCTTCATTAGCACACACACAAAAATAACAAGAATAATAATTAGAGTGAAAAAGAGCAATTGAAGTAAAAAAGAACACTAGGTACCTTTGTCTGTTTGTTTGCTTCCCCTACTTTTCTACACATCGATCCATAAACTAGACAAAGTGGAGTTTGGTCCTTATGGCATTCCCAATCCCACTGTCACCCCTCATAAGCTACATTTTTATACAACTGTCTTCGAGATTCATGGGTTCTGGGTTGTAGTTTAATAGTTTCAGGTATCCACCACCAGCTACCCCAATTCTTTAGAACCTAAAAAGGTTGTCTAAAGTGTGCGTAAGAGTGCCCACCAGAGTGATCTCTCGGCTCGTTTTGGAATCTCTCTGCCACTGAAGCTTATTTCATTTCCTTTCACATCCCCCTTTTGGTCAAGAAGATGTTCTCCATCCCACGATGCCGGGTCTACATTCCTCCCCGGGAGTCATATTCCACGTTGCCAGGGAGATTCACTTCCCTGGGTGTCTGATCCCACGTAGGGGGGAGGGCAGTGATTTCACCTTTCAAGTTGGCTTAGCCAGAGAGAGAGGGCCACATCTGAGCAACAAAGAGGCATTCAGGAGGAGACTCTTAGGCACAAATACTGGGAGGCCTAGCCTCTCCTTTGCAGCAACCGTCTTCCCAAGGGTAAAACTTATGGTAGAGGGCTCAACCCATCAAACCACCAGTCCCCTATGTCTGTGGTCATGTTAGCAACCATGGAGGTGGGGTAGGCGAATACCCCTGCATTCTCCACAGGCTCCTCAAGGGGGCACTACATCGTTTTTTTTTTTGTTTTTTTTTTTTTTTTTCCCTTGTTTGTCTTTTTTCTTTTTTTTTTTTTTTTAACTTTCCCTTCTTTTTTCAAATCAACTGTATGAAAAAAAAAGTTAAAAAGAAAACAAACATACAATAAAAGAACATTTCAAAGAGACCATAGCAAGGGAGTAAGAAAAAGACAACTAAACTAAGATAACTGCTTAACTTCCAACATGTTCCTACTTTACCCCAAGAAAGTTACATACTATAGCAACATTTCAGTGAACTTGTTCCTACTACATCCATCAGAAATTAACAGACCATAGTCACCTCTGGGCATCCCCAGAACGTCAAACAGCTTATCTGTTCTTCTTGGATTATTGTTCCCCCTTCCTTAATTGCTCTCTACTGCTAGTTCCCCTACATTCTACATTATAAACCATTTGTTTTACATTTTTCAAAGTTCACATTAGTGGTAGCATATAATATTTCTCTTTTTGTGCCTGGCTTATTTCGCTCAGCATTATGTCTTCAAGGTTCATCCATGTTGTCATATGTTTCACCAGATCATTCCTTCTTACTGCCGCGTAGTATTCCATCGTGTGTATATACCACATTTTATTTATCCACTCATCTGTTGATGGACATTTGGGTTGTTTCCATCTCTTGGCAATTGTGAATAATGCTGCTATGAACATTGGCGTGCAGATATCTGTTCGTGTCACTGCTTTCCGATCTTCCGGGTATATCCCGAGAAGTGCAATCGCTGGATCGAATGGTAGCTCTATCTCTAGTTTTCTAAGGAACTGCCAGACTGACTTCCAGAGTGGCTGAACCATTATACAGTCCCACCAACAATGAATAAGAGTTCCAATTTCTCCACATCCCCTCCAGCATTTGTAGTTTCCTGTTTGTTTAATGGCAGCCATTCTAACCGGTGTTAGATGGTATCTCATTGTGGTCTTAATTTGCATCTCTCTAATAGCTAGTGAAGCTGAACATTTTTTCATGTGTTTCTTGGCCATTTGTATTTCCTCTTCAGAGAACTGTCTTTTCATATCTTTTGCCCATTTTATAATTGGGCTGTCTGTACTATTGTCATTGAGTTGTAGGATTTCTTTGTATATGCAAGATATCAGTCTTTTGTCAGATACATGGTTTCCAAAAATTTTTTCCCATTGAGTTGGCTGCCTCTTTACCTTTTTGAGAAATTCCTTTGAGGTGCAGAAACTTCTAAGCTTGAGGAGTTCCCATTTATCTATTTTCTCTTTTGTTGCTTGTGCTTTGGGTGTAAAGTCTAGGAAGTGGCCTCCTAATACAAGGTCTTGAAGATGTTTTCCTACATTATCTTCTAGGAGTTTAATGGTACTTTCTTTTATATTGAGATCTTTGGTCCATTTTGAGTTAATTTTTGTGTAGGGGGTGAGGTAGGGGTCCTCTTTCATTCTTTTGGATATGGATATCCAACTCTCCCAGCCCCATTTGTTGAAAAGACCATTATGGCTCAGTTCGGTGACTTTGGGGGCCTTATCAAAGATCAGTCGGCCATAGATCTGAGGGTCTATCTCTGAATTCTCAATTCGATTCCATTGATCTATATGTCTGTCTTTGTGCCAGTACCATGCTGTTTTGGCAACTGTGGCTTTATAATAAGCTTCAAAGTCAGGGAGTGTAAGTCCTCCCACTTCGTTTTTCTTTTTTAAAGTGTCTTTAGCAATTCGAGGCATCTTCCCTTTCCAAATAAATTTGATAACTAGCTTTTCCAAGTCTGCAAAGTAGGTTGTTGGAATTTTGATTGGGATTGCATTGAATCTGTAGATGAGTTTGGGTAGAATTGACATCTTAATGACATTTAGCCTTCCTATCCATGAACATGGAATATTTTTCCATCTTTTAAGGTCCCCTTCTATTTCTTTTAGTAGAGTTATGTAGTTTTCTTTGTATAGGTCTTTTACATCTTTGGTTAAGTTTATTCGTAGGTACTTGATTTTTTTAGTTGCTATTGAAAATGGTATCTTTTTCTTGAGTGTCTCTTCAGTTTGTTCATTTCTAGCATATAGAAACATTACTGACTTATGTGCATTAATCTTGTATCCCGCTACTTTGCTAAATTTGTTTATTAGCTCTAGTAGGTGTATCGTCGATTTCTCAGGGTTTTCTAGATATAAGATCATATCATCTGCAAACAATGACAGTTTTACTTCTTCTTTTCCAATTTGGATGCCTTTTATTTCTTTGTCTTGCCGGATTGCCCTGGCTAGCACTTCCAGCACAATGTTGAATAACAGTGGTGACAGCGGGCATCCTTGTCTTGTTCCTGATCTTAGAGGGAAGGCTTTCAGTCTCTCACCATTGAGTACTATGCTGGCTGTGGGTTTTTCATATATGCTCTTTATCATGTTGAGGAAGTTTCCTTCAATTCCTACCTTTTGAAGTGTTTTTATCAAAAATGGATGTTGGATTTTGTCAAATGCTTTTTCAGCATCTATTGAGATGATCAATTGATTTTTCCCTTTCGAGTTTTTAATGTGTTGTAATACATTGATTGTTTTTCTTATGTTGAACCATCCTTGCATGCCTGGAATGAACCCCACTTGGTCATGGTGTATGATTTTTTTAATGTGTCTTTGGATTCGATTTGCAAGTATTTTGTTGAGGATTTTTGCATCTATATTCATTAGGGAGATTGGCCGGTAGTTTTCCTTTTTTGTAGCATCTTTGCCTGGTTTTGGTATTAGATTGATGTTAGCTTCATAAAATGAATTAGGTAGTGTTCCATTTTTTTCAATGTTTTGAAAGAGTTTGAGTAAGATTGGTGTCAGTTCTTTCTGGAAAGTTTGGTAGAATTCCCCTATGAAGCCATCTGGCCCTGGGCATTTATTTGTGGGAAGATTTTTGATGACTGATTGGATCTCTTTGCTTGTGATGGGTTGGTTGAGGTCTTCTATTTCTTCTCTGGTCAGTCTAGGTTGTTCATATGTTTCCAGGAAATTGTCCATTTCTTCTACATTGTCCAGTTTGTTGCCATACAGTTCTTCATAATATCCTCTTATAATTTTTTTAATTTCTTCAGGATCTGCAGTTGTCACCTTTTTCATTCATTATTTTGTTTATATGGGTCTTCTCTCTTTTTGATTTTGTCAGTCTAGCTAGGGGCTTGTCAATCTTGTTGATCTTCTCAAAGAACCAACTTTTGGTGATATTTATCCTTTCTATTGTTTTTTTGTTCTCTATGTCATTTATTTCTGCTTTAATCCTTGTTATTTCTTTTCGTCTACTTGGTTTAGGATTGGTTTGCTGTTCATTTTCTAGCTTCTTCAGTTGATCCATTAGTTCTTTGATTTTGGCTCTTTCTTCCTTTTTAATATATGCGTTTAGTGCTATAAATTTCCCCCTTAGCACTGCTTTTGCTGCATCCCATAGGTTTTGGTATGTTGTGTTCTCATTTTCATTCGTCTCTATATATTTAGCAATTTCTCTTGCTATTTCTTCTTTAACCCACTGATTGTTTAGGAGTGTGTTGTTTAACCTCCAGGTATTTGTGAATTTTCTAAGTCTCTGATGGTTATTGACTTCTAATTGTATTCCATTGTGGTCAGAGAATGTGCTTTGAATAATTTCAATCTTTTTAAATTTATTGAGGCTTCTTTTATGTCCCAGCATATGATCTATTCTGGAGAAAGTTCCGTGAGCACTAGAAAAGTATGTGTATCCTGGTGATTTGGGATGTAATGTCCTGTAGATGTCTGTTAAATCTAATTCATTTATCAGATTGTTTAGGTTTTCAATTTCCTTATTGGTCTTCTGTCTGGTTGATCTATCTATAGGAGAGAGTGATGTGTTGAAGTCTCCCACAATTATTGTGGAAACATCAATTGCTTCCTTTAGTTTTGCCAATGTTTCTCTCATGTATTTTGTGGCACCTTGATTGGGTGCATAGACATTTACGATTGTTATTTCTTCTTGCTGAATTGCCCCTTTTATTAGTATGTAGTGGCCTTCTTTGTCTCTCAAAACATCCCTGCATTTGAAGTCTATTTTATCTGAGATTAATATTGCTACACCTGCTTTCTTTTGGCTGTAGCTTGCATGAAATATTTTTTTCCATCCTTTCACTTTCAGTTTCTTTGTGTCCCTGTGTCTAAGATGAGTCTCTTGTATGCAACATATTGATGGTTCATTTTTTTTGATCCATTCTGCGAATCTATATCTTTTAATTGGGGAGTTTAATCCATTTACATTCAACGTTAAAACCGTGAAGGCATTTCTTGAATCGGCCATCTTATCCTTTGGATTATGTTTGCCATATTTTTCCCTCTCTCTATTAATATCCTTTATTGTACCCATACCGAATCTCTTTAGTACTGAACCTTTCTCCAAGTCTCTCTGTCCTGTCTTTGTTTCTCTGTCTGTAGGGCTCCCTTTAGTATCTCCAGTAGGGCAGGTCTCTTGTTAGCAAATTCTCTCAGCATTTCTTTGTCTGTGAAAAATTTCAGCTCTCCCTCAAATCTGAAGGAGAGCTTTGCTGGATAAAGTATTCTTGGCTGGAAATGTTTCTCACTCAGAATTTTAAATATATCGTGCCACTGCCTTCTCGCCTCCATGGTGGCTGCTGAGTAGTCACTACTTAGTCTTATGCTGTTTCCTTTGTATGTGGTGAATTGCTTTTCTCTTGCTGCTTTCAGAACTTGCTCCTTCTCTTCTGTGTTTGACAGTGTGATCAGTATATGTCTCGGAGTGGGTTTATTTGGATTTATTCTATTTGGAGTTCGCTGAGCATTTAAGATTTGTGTATTTATGTTGTTTAGAAGATTTGGGAAGTTTTCCCCAACAATTTCTTTGAATACTCTTCCTAGACCTTTACCCTTTTCTTCCCCTTCTGGGACACCAATGAGTCTTATATTCGGACGTTTCATATTATCTATCATATCCCTGAGGTCCATTTCGAGTTTTTCAATTTTTTTCCCCATTCTTTCTTTTATGTTTTCATTTTCCATTCTGTCATCTTCCAGGTCACTGATTCGTTGTTCAACTTCCTCTAGTCTTGTACTATGAGTGTCCAGAATCTTTTTAATTTGGTCAACAGTTTCTTTAATTTCCATAAGATCATCCATTTTTTTATTTAGTCTTGCAATGTCTTCTTTATGCTCTTCTAGGGTCTTCTTGATTTCCTTCATATCCCGTACTAGGGTCTCATTGTTCATCTTTAGTTCTTTGAGTAGCTGCTCTAGGTGTGTCTCTTCTGGTCTTTTGATTTGGGTGCTTGGGCTTGGGTTATCCATATCGTCTGGTTTTTTCATATGCTTTATAATTTTCTGTTGTTTTTGGCCTCGTGGCATTTGCTGACCTTGATAGGGTTCTTTTAGGGTTTGTAGACCAGTTGAAGTCCTTATCTCTAATTTATCAGATCTACAGCTTCGTGGAGTACACTTTCTCTAACTAACCAGCAGGTGGTGTCCACGAGCCACCTGTTCTCCACAAGCCAGATCTCCCCTGCTTAGCCTTTTTGGTGAGTGGGGGAGTGAGTCTTGTGGGGCCCAATTGGTGTCCCAAGCTTGCGTGTGTAGTTGGTGTTGCCTGCCCTGTATGTGGGGCGTGTTTCTGGGCAGTCGGGGAGGGGGGGTGGCCCTAACAATCAAATCTCCCTGATGATCCTAGAGTTTTAAAGCTACTGCAATAGTCTAATCCTTCAGTTCAGTCCTGCCACAGTTTGTCTCTGCCACTGACCCACAAGTCTTTGGTATTGGCGTATGGCTCCTGAGACTTGCAAGTGGGCCCCTCTTCCAGGCTGTGCACCCCGGGTCCTCTGTTGAGGGATGACTGTGCTATGTCGCAGGTGAGTGCCGTCCCCCCAGGGCAGTTCTGGGCTGCTGGGCTGTGTTGGGAGGCTCCCAGTCTGCTCAAATGATGGCTGAATGGGGCTCTGTTAATTCACACTGCTCCCCCTTCCCAGCTCTGGGACATTCAGCTGAGGTTGCAGGGAAGGCTAATGTCCACGCCCAGTTTTGTGGTGTGTGCCTGTTATTTGAAGCACTTCCGTCACACTGGGTTGTCTGGGGCAGCTCTGGGCTATGGGGCTGGCGATGGGCAGGAGTGTTTCCTGTCCACCAGGATGGTGGCTGTGAGCGGACACCCCCCTTTTCTTGGGAAGTTGTGTTGTTTAGTGAATTTTCTCAGCCACTGGATTATTGCCTTTTGTCTCAGAGCTCTCTTAGTTCTGCTCTTGACTTGACGTGCCCAAATTTCAGTTCTTTGAAGCTTTCTGTATTGAGCTTCTTAGAGTAATTGTTTTAGAAAAAGCAAAAAGGATTTAAAAAAAAAAAAAAAAACAAAAAAAAAAAAAACGGCCCTCCTCAGAGATCTAATGGGTTATTGAAATGCTAATAGACAAAGCAACCAGGGCCATTAAGGAAAAGTGCCCAGGGCAGAGAGATCAGCCTTGCTTCGGGATTTGCATATGCGCCTCAAGGCCTGATCTCCGCCCTTCCCCTTTCTGTGTTCACCAGAACTCCAAAAATCCTCTGCTTTTATTTTGGAGTTTTTCGTGTTGTTTTTTTTCTATGCCTGTCTCCTCTCTGCTGGGCTGGCTGCTCTCAGAGTCTCTGGTGTCTGGCCTCAGTCTATCTATGGTTGGAGTTTGAATCAGTAGAATGAGTTTCCGGTAAGAGCAGCCACTGCAATTCTCCCTTCTCCTTCCTGGAGCTGACAGCCCCTCCTCCCCCGGGACTGAGCCTGGCAGGGAGGGGCGCGGGTCCCCTGGCCGCAAAAACTTACAGATTTCGCTGATCTCAGCAGTTCCACGTTTTCATGAGTGTTGTATGAAGTATGCCCAAAGACAGATTGCTCTGTGGTGTCCAGTCCACGCAGTTCCTGGCTTTTTACCTACTTTCCTGGAGGAGTAACTAAAACATACAGCTCACCAGTCTGCCATCTTGCCCCGCCTCCTCCATGAACTTTTTAAAAAATAACTGAAATATTTATTATAGTCCACTGTTTACAATAGGGTATGTGTTGTACAGTCCTGTGGGTTTTTCTTTTAATTTTTATTCTAGCAACATATATACAACTTAAAATTTTTCCTTTTAACCACATTCACATATTAATTATGCTCACAATATTGTGCTACCATCATCATTATTCATTACCAAAACTTTACAATCAACCCAAATAGAACTCTGTACAATTCAAGAATTAACTCCCCATTCCCTATCGCAATCCCGGCCCATGAAAATTTATATTGTAGATTCTCCTATGAGTTTGCTTATTCTAAGTATTTCATATCAGTGAGATCATTCAATATTTGTCCTTTTGTGTCTGACATTTCACTCAACATGAGGTCTTCAAGGTTAATCCGTATTGTCACGTGAACCAAAACATCACTGCTTTTTCTGGATGAATAATATTCCATTGTAGGTATTTACGACATTTTGTTTATCCGTTCATCAGCTGATGGCCACTTGAGTTGCTATCACCTTTTGGCAATTGTGAATAATGCTGCCATGAACATCACTGTGCAAATATCTGCTCAAGTCCCTGCTTTCAAATCTTTAGTCCATTAATTTTATTTTTGAGACATGAGCTTTTATTATAGGCTTACCTACAGGGTGGGGAAGTCAAGCCATGTTGCCCTGAAATCAGGAGCTGCTCTGAATCCAATTAATTTTTAGCGTAATTATTAATATGTTTGGATCTGAGTCTATCATTTTATACTTGTTTTCTATTTGTATCCTCTGGGTTTTGTTCCTCTGTTTCTCTATTCTTGTCCTTTAAAAAAAAAACATTTCTTGGAATTCCATTTAAATTGTCCTATTGGCTTTTTAGCCAAAATACTTCTTTGCATTTTTTTTTTTACAATACACATTGAAGATTACAACGTACATCCTTATCTTTCCAAAGTCCACATAAAGTTAATATTGTACCACTTCACATAAAATATTGAAACCTTTCAATGATACAGATCCGTATCACCCATTCCAGGACTTTACACTATACATTTGCATATGGTATAAACCCCACACAACTATATAATAATTACTGCTTTAAACAGTCATACTGTTAATAAATTAAGAAGAATGAAGCAAAAAAGAAAGTCATTCACATTTATCCAGCTATTTACCATCCTTAAAACTATCCATCCCTTTTTGAGGATCTGTATTTCCATCTGGTATCATTTCCCTTCAGTATGATGAACTTCCTGTAGCATTTCTTGTACTGCTTGTCTACCAGTGATGAAATCTCTTACTATGCTCTCAACTGAAGATGTCTTTAGCTCACCTTCATTCTTGAAGAATATTTTTGCTGGATATAGAACGTTTTTTCTTTTAGGAATTTAAAGAGGCTACTCAACTTTCATCTGGCCTCCATTTTTTTTTTGTTAGCCAGTCATTAACCAAATTATTTTTCTTCGTGTACTTTCACATTTCTGCTTTCAAGATTTGTTCTTTGTCTCTGTTTTACAACCGTTTGACTACATTATGCTTTGGCTTACACTTCGTGGTTACTGCTTGTTGCTGGTTTAGTATTTTATGTATGTATACTTCTAGCTTTCATCAAATCTTGAAAGTCTTTGACATTATATATTCCAGTTTTTTGTTTTTGCCTCATTCTCTTACCTTTCCTTCTGAGACTCCAATTACATGGATCTTAGATCTTTGATATTATCTATAAGATCCCTGAGGCTCTGTACATTTTCTTTTGCAATCTTTTCTTTTTTAAAATAGTTTTATTCACACACCATACAGTCCATCCAAAGTATGCAATCAGCAGCTCTCAGGATAATCATGGAGTTGTGCATTCATCACCACAATCAATTTGAGAACATTCTCATTGCTCCAAAAATTTCCCAATCTTTTAGTCAATTTTTTTTTGCTCTCAATCCTTCACACCGGATAATTTCTATTCTTCTATCCCCAGGTTCATTTACTCTTTCATCTGTCATCTACAGTAGACTATTAAATCCAATAATTTTTTTTTTACTTCAGATATTGCATTCTTCAGTTTCTAAATTTATACTTGGTTCCTTCTTATCCTTTCTGTTTCTCTGCTAGAATAGTCTATCTTTTTAATCAGTGAGAAAAAATATTTCTTTTATTTCATTAAGGATGGTTTTAATAGCTATATGTCAAGTAATTTTGGATTTTATCTTAGACAATATGATGTTAATTTGTGGAGATTCTGGATTCTGTTACTTTTCTCCAATGTGTGCTATTTCTTTTATTTTAGTAGGTAATTGGTTGGACTTGAACTTCAAACTTTGGTCTTGGGCATAGCTCCATCCTCATTTTACATCTTTTATCTTTAGATAAGCTGGACTGTGTATGTTCCAAGCACATTTGGATTAGGAGTTCATCAGAAACATTGGTAGACAGACTTTGGGGATCCCTTCTCTGGCTTTTTTCCCTTCTGAGATACCCCTATTCTCTACAGCAACCACAGTTTTCCTGGCTTCTATTTTCTGGTTTCACCAGGTCAGATAGATTGTGGTTTTTCCACCAACAGCCCTGGCTGCCTTGCATGCTATATGAAGCGTACCTGGCTCAAAGTTAAAAGCTGCAAACATGGAAATTCACCTCGTATGACACCTCTCCTCTTAGTGTACACTCCTCAACGGAGTCCATCTACTTCTGTTCACTCTCCAGTGTCTTCTGGTAGCTACTTTTTGTATTATTTCCAGGTTTTAGAGTTGTCTTCTGGAGCGTGGTCAGTTACGTAGGCTCTGACACCAACATTACTGAATTTATCACTGATTTTCCCTTTCTGGTTTACTGATATAATTTAAACACAGTAAAATTCACTTCACATTGATTTTTAAAGTAAACCAAGTTTTAAATAAGCTAGCCTGAAAATTAAAACACCCACACAGTACTTTCAATGAGGCTTTGAAGAAGTTGGACATTATTAAATGTTCTAAGTTTATCCAGGAAAAGACATAACAATCTCAATGGGTATGAGACTCTCAATGCTCTTAAAGAATCCCATAAACTCTTAGCACCTTCCTAAAGGATCTCATCATACTTGTAATTTCTTGAACTAGATGTTACAAATAATAACAGACCTACAATACAAATTAGAGTATAACTAACCTTTTTTCCTGAGTTTAGGCCTTTGTTCTTTGCTGTGGGATTTTTAAGAGAACTGCCTTTCTTGGGGACTGAGGTAGGTCCAGGTGGTTTAATCCGACTTGTTTTCCTGATTGGCTGTGTTGGTGACAATGGAGCAGCTTTCTGTGGAGACTGCATTGAACACCGGGTGCCTTTGGAAGAAGATGGTGATTTTGTTACACTCTTGGTAACAGGAACTGAGGGAAAAAACACAACACAAAAATAAAATTAAAGTGAATGCCATAATTAAGGTATTGTCTTTCTATGACTCAAAAGAAGTTTAACTCAGTCTCTAAAAACATTCCCAAAGGTTATTCATTGAAAACCACATAAAATAAAGATCGCATTTAAAATGAAGTTGTACATATTTTAGGATTTCATATTATTAAGAAAGAAAATAATCCTCTGGGAAAAATAAAGAAGCATTTTAAAGAACTAGTAACTTCAAGCTTGACACAGTGAAAGTTTCTAGCATATTCTGTGTAAGGTAAGTTGCAATAATAAAACAGAACACGGCAAATGTAATGAAATCAATATATGATCGAAGAATTTTGGCATATATTCAAAATAAGGATTTGAAAATCTAAGTTATAGCTTCAAATGTTCCACTACAATATAATATCCTGTTACAATACAAACTCCTTGATGTATGCTATATATGTATGGGAAAAGTAAAAAATGTGCATTACAAAAAATGTTTTTAAAAATTTCATTAGAAAGTAAGCTTTTCAAAAGGACTCAATTCTGTTTCTTGCCATATCCCCAGCATGTAGTATAAAAATTTATCTAATTTAACTAGAGGAAAGAGTAATAATTCAATATATTATACACTAAAATTAGACTATATTATAAATGTCATGTATTTATTGTCTCCTCAAAAAAGCAATCATATACACACACCCATATATATGTAGTATGCTGAAACCCTATTCAGTATTGATTTAAACTACTTCAAATAGAAAATGGATTTGTTGAAATTATAAGGTTAAAATAACATATAGTATTATAACCCTGTGTTCATAGTGGTCACAAAGTGAGTAAAAGCCTTTTTGAAAAAAGTAGGTGAAATATAAAGGAGGAAACGGTAATCATCTTTCATTAAATTTTTACATAAACACCTGAAACAGCTTATCTTCCGAAAGAACAGACAAAGTTCAGGTAAGAAGAATATCCAGAAGAAGAAAAGCTATTGAATTGTAGAAATGAAAAGAAAGTTAATAAATCTTGGGAAACAATCAGATGGCAAGAAATAAAGTCAAGAGGAGGCCCAGAAGCCTGGAACAAGGGGAACTGAAGAAAGAAAGGAGAAAGATACCAATATTTATTGGCTGCCCAATACATGCCAGGAACTTCAATACCCACATTTCATGTAATCCTCCCAAACATCCTGTGAGGTAGGTATTGTTTCCCTACTTTAAATGAAGGAAACTTAAGGTTTATGAAGTTAGGTAACTTAATCATCATCACCCATTTAGTTAAAAGGGTTTGTCTCCTAAGTGCATACGTTTTCCATTATATCACCCTGCTTTCTGTCCTCTAACAAAAAATGTTATCAAATTCACTCCCGAGAAAAAGTGCACATTTTGTTTTGCTTTGTTTTTAAAGGCGGGCAGGCCCTGAAGGACAATGTTATGAACTGTGATGTGATCTTCCACTAAACAGTCAATAGGTGCTCTCTGACAGAGGGAGTGCTACAGCAGTTGTGAGACCACCTGGCTGAAGTCTCTCAGGTCACTGAGGACATTGTTGTTCAGCCACAGGAACTGGGTCAGCGACTTCCCTGACTCTGAGTGCCTCAGATTGCTGTAGCCCTGTCTTTGGCTCCTTACTTGTCAGATCTTGGATGACCTGTCTGCTTCTGAAAGAATAGCCCAGGAAAGGCTCCTGCACTGAAGTCTTAATATAGTCCCATTTGTTCGTATCTCAGGCCATCATTTATTGTGTGCAAACATGGGCCCTGAGAGTCCAGGTGCAGCCTGTCACTGAAGCCTAAAATTCCAGTATTAGGGATTCATTCCTTTGGACTCAGGGATTGTACCCTGTTGAAATGGAAATACCTCCAGCCTTGGTGTCCCACTACCTCCTGCATATATTATGTTAATCCAACTTTACAACTTTGTAAAGTGAGTGTTATTACCTCCATTTTACATATGAAGAAACAGACTCAGTGAGGTAAGTTAACTACCCAATCCAGTATTACACATCCAGTCCAGAAGTGGTAGAACTGGGATTCAAATTCGGGACTGTCTCACCCAAAGGCCCATACTCTTTGCTTCAGCTGGGTACTATTTCGAATTAGGGAGGAATAAAATGAAAAGAGACGATCTTTTAATCAAAATATTTTCTTCCATAAATTTATCAAGCAAAATAGAGAATTAAATAATTTAGCTGAATTTTTTTCAGGGTCAAATTTGAAGAAACTTACATATAAACCACAAAGAAAAAAACCTTTAAGTAGTACTGAAAACAAATATTTAGATGTCTCTAAAGAAAAAAAATTATTCAACGCAAGCATGCTCAGTCTCCAACAATTTCAGAATTAAAAGGCAGAAAGCTTCAATACCAGAGGCTGAAATCAATTCAGAGAAGCTGATTCAGCAGAAAGACAACGAAAAAAGAATCTTTATTATCCATGTCTCTATTTCCCAAGTAATTAACTGTCAGGGACACACAGTATCTACTTCCATTCACGCTAGTAGGTACATTCTCTCTGTCCCACAGGTCTCTGCTTATCATTCTTATATCATCACTTAAGGACTTCTCTGAGATACTGTTTTTCACTCTATCTCCCACTTTCCCACTGTACCCAAAACAAGCATAAAAGCCCTTTTTATCCCTCCCGATTTTCAGTTTTAAATGTTTATTTGTTTTAACTAATCACTACAAGGAAAAGGTACGGCAAACACTGGAGAAGTCAGAAAGAAAAACGAGCTCTCTAATTTTTAATGGCAGCTGAACCCAGTTTTTATGGAAATGGGACCTGTCCTTCCACATTATAACCCTTGTTTGACCTTGCACTAAGTTCCCTATTCCAACCTGCAGACTAGTCCCAGTTCCAATTATTAGACAAGCAGAGATGGCTGACATGGTCAGAGTCTAACAGAGTGAACAATCCCAGCCCTGCTGCCTTAGCAACTCCATCTCCTTGATGACCCATGTACTTTTCCTCTCAACACCAACAATCACACTTTTACAATATTAAAAATACCTTAAACAAAAAATGTTCAAAAATAGATTGGGGTGATGAATGCACAACTATATGATGGTACTGTGAACATCTCAATAAAACTAAATATTTAGAATGGCTGGTTCTGTTGGGATGAACAGGAAGGGAGAAGAAATTCTTCATATACCTTATGAAATATTATACCAACATGTTGGAAGTAATTCTAGGACATTTGTTATTCTAGGATATTTGTTTTTTCTTATTCCTTTGTTTTGGTTCTGCAATTCTAGGATATTTGTTATTCTAGGATATTTGTTTTTCCTTATTCCTTTGTTTTGGTTTTGTTTGAAATGGTTTTTTACTGTCTGTTTAATTTTTTGAGCAAGTCAATTTAAAAAAAGAAAAAATGAAGACTGGCGGTTTGATGTGCCAAGCCCTCTATCACGGGACTTGCCTTTAAGAAGCTTGTTACTGCATATGAGAAGCTAGGCCTGCTTATAATTGTGCCTAAGAGCCTCCCTCTGAATCCCTCTTTGTTGCTCAGATGTGGCCCTCTCTAACTAAGCCACCCTGGCAGGTTATCTCACTACCCTCCCTCCTACGTGGGACCTGACTCCCAGGGGTGGAAATCTCCCTGGCAATGTGGGCTATGACTCCCGGGGATGAATCTGGACCTGGCATCCTAGGATTGAGAGCATCTTCTTGACTAAAAGGGGGACTCAAAGTGAAACAAAATAAAGAGTCAGGGGCTGAGAGAATTCAAATGGAGTCGAGAGGTCACTCTGGTGGACATTCTTACGCACTACACAGATAACACTTTTTAGGTTTTAATGTATTGGAATAGCTGGAAGTTAATACATGAAACTATCAAACCCCAATCCAGTGGCCTTGATTAATGAAGATGATTGTATGACAATGTAGCTTATAAGGGGTGACAGGGTGATTTGAAAACCTTGTGGATCGTACTCCTTTCATCCAGTGTATGGATGGATGTGTAGAAAAATGGGGGCAAAAAACTAAAGGAAAAATAGGGCAGGGGGGGTCGATTTGGGTGTTCTTTTTACAGCATTTTTTTTTTATTCTTATCACTTTTTCTGGTACAAGAAAAATGTTAAAAAAATAGATCGGGGTGATCAATGAACAACTATATGATGGTTATGTGATCAATCGATTGTATATTTTGGATGACTGTATGGTGTGTGAACAAATCTTATTTTTTAAAAAAGTAAATGAACAATGAGGGGAGGAGGGGAATAGGATGTTTTAAATGGTTTTATTTTTATTTTTATTTTTATTTTATTCTTTGGAGTAATGAAAATGTTCGAAGTTTGAGGTGATGAAAGCACAACTATATGATGATACTGTAAACAACTGATTGTACACTTTGAATGACTGTATGTTATGTGATTATATCTCAATAAAATTGCATTCAAAAAAATTATACCTTAATCTGCATAGAATATTCTATCTTAAAGTTACTGAAAAGTCATAAAAATTTTACTGGGAAAAATTTCCCAAACACGATGGAAAGTTTAAAAGATAGTTCTCTAACTTACATAATACAAAAGTCCAGTTAAAGTAGTTTGTCTATCGCCATACTTAAGGAACAATGTCTTTTTATTTTCTTGGCATACATGATAAATTAAAATAAGAAAGTCTAATAAATCTAATTCAGGAAAATGTATATAGTTTTCCTACCCTGTTATATAATTATATCTTATAGTATTGAGCCTAGGAAAAAAATCATAAAAATGCAAGAACAAACCAGAAATCACAATTAGAATTTACAGAAGGTTATTTAAGCGTCTTGTTTTCCAAAAATTTTTTTTCTACTTGCCCACTTGTGTGCTTTCTAAACTACTCCTTCAGCCTCATGGGTAGTGTTTTCCATGAAGATTATTTTATTTCACAAATGCTACTCATATTTGGTCACTTCAAAAGGAACTAACGTTTTGGTTACAGTGACATCATTAAGGATGATAACAATCACCGTTAACTTTTAATATTTTCAGAAGAAAGTTCACAAGAAGCAACTTCAATTGTTTTAGGTCAATTCATATATCATCTAAAAATTCTAAGCTTTTAAAATTAAAGTCACACAATTTTTAAACTATTAACATGTATTTTAAGTTAAATGACTTCTATATAATGACTTCCGTTATACCACTGTTAAAAAAATGTACTAGTCACTGCTACAATGCCCACAATAACACATTAAATGTATTGATACAACCGTTCATTGCTAAAATATTATTAAGTTTCTAGATCATAAAAATTTCTATATGAAACAATCAAAAACTGACTTTTCTGCTGTACCATAAAACATTTCTGAGAAGTGACTAGTCAAAATAATAGTGCCAACAATTTCAACCTCTAATATTTAGACCAAAAGAGAGGACTTTTTGAGAGAACAGAAATAACTGGGGTATTTAGTATATGAAAGCTGACAAAGCAGGCAATGAATTTCTTTAACCAACTTCAACTACAATACAAAGAAACTTTTGGGGGTAATTCCTACCTTTATAAATATTCCAAAGAAACAAGTTGTTGCTATATTTAGGCGATTTAGGTTCCACTTGATACCACTGCTTCTTACCAGGAATGAAACTGCCTTTCTGGAGAAAGCAAATCTACAACAAAGCCCATGTTGCCTGAGCAAGCCTGAATTTCTAGCAAATGGGGATGAAGCAATTTGCATTTGTTGGCTTAAGGGGGGGAATGGGGGGGGAGGCTAAGGGGACTGCTAAAGTAATTCACATATTGTCTGAGGGCTGTACAGACTGATCATCAGTCACCTGCTCAAACTTCCTTCACCCCTGCATTCAGAGAAGGTTCAAAGATTACCCAGGGTCAGAGAATCTGGAAAGAAACAACACGTAAAATCTAACTGCCAACCCATTGCATCTATAGACAAAGTGATCCCCACTGGAACACATGTCCTATAAGCCAAGAAATTTTAATAATCTCAAGAGAACCTGTTAAAATATATCATAGAAAAGAATGAAGAAAAATCCCAGGCTCTGCTTGCAATAATTGCAGTATTCAGCTGAAACACTTAAAAAAGAGAAAAGACATTTTTTTTTCAAGACACTTCTTTGCATCATAATAGCCATCTTGTTTGCACAAACAAAATATTTGTTTCAAGTTGTTCACATGAAAAAGAAAATATTAGCTGTTTTAAATTTCAGGGCTTCTGAGTGAATCATTTGGGTTGATACCATTTCTAATAATTTCATTTATACCAAACAAAAAGAGTACTGAACAGACTAAGCACATTACTCTGTATTTTCTTATAAATGACATTAAGGGTACAAATCTAAACAAAAACTTGTTTACTCAGAAGACTTGTGGTAGGACTGACAAACCTTGAGCTTTCTAAAGCCTTAAATTATTTATGTTTCTCTATTATGTTTGACCCCTGTAACATAGAGAAAGGAAAAGTTCTGCTTCATCTGTTTTTCTTTCCCTGAATATACAGATTTACAAAAAAAAAGAAAAAAACACTGATTAAAAAAAGAGGAAACTTTTAGGTTGTATATGTTATCAGGATAAAAACAAAAAACCACAGAACTGTACAACACAAAGAGGGAACCCTAAAGTAAGCTATGAACTATAGTTGATAGTATAATTATAATAATACTGTTTCATCAGTTGTAACAAAGATATCACACTAATGCAAAATATAAATAAAAAATTTTATGTGTGAAGGTGATTATATGGGAACTCCCTACTTTAGCATGATTTTTCTGTAAACCTACAACCACTCCAATGAAAAAACACACGCACACACACAACACTGATCATTAAAAAAACAAGATAAGCCCTAAAAACTACAAAATTTTAATTTTAAAACCCCAGGGAGAGGTGAAACACAAGTTACAGAAATCACATATTCCTTGGCGCATGTCTGAACAAAGAACAAATGCAGCCATAATTTCTAGTTTTGCTCAAAAAAAAAAAAAGAGAGAGAGAGGATGGGGTGGGAATGGGGAGTAGAGAGACTTCTTGATTGTCCAATGGAAGCTTTGAAATACTTCTCAAAAGACAGACTTTGAAATAGTTAAGTAGGAAAATGTTACATAGGAGGGACATTTCAAAATAAAAAAAACCTACTTATAATATGAACAGTTACATCAACTGCATCTTTTAAAACCTGCTCCCTTAAAATTTTAATTAAGAAAAAAACTAAACCATACATATTCACATACACACACCACAAAATAAGCCAGCATTAGAAGAACTTAACAGTGCCCAAGATAATTAATTACATTTAGAATCCATTTGTGTGGTGTCTTTTTTTTAAAACTTTAATAAGAGAGTTCTTATTCATATAATTTATATCTGAATTAGCAAAGAAAATCTAATGGCAACTCTATCAAATGTTCATTATCAAGAATTGTTTTACAAAGTTGAAGAGGAAATGCCATGTTCTGAGTTCCACTGAGAAATTAAAGCTGCTTCCACAGAAGGCAGGGGACCCAATAAACTGAAGGGTTTTTATCAAGGAAAGAGTTAAGAAGGTCACTGATAGCCTATGATGCCAAAGGATAGAAATGCTTGGACACACCTTCCAGATTCTACGTTTTCCTCTCCTCCACAGTCCCCTTTGGACCAGAGGCATTCCTCTATACCTCTGGGATCCTGCAACTCTATACTCAAGCATCTGGAAGTTTGCTGCCCTTCTTCCTGGTCTGTATGGTCACAACTGCTTGAAGAGTTAAGCTATGAGATGACACTTCACCAGTGTGGGTTGTTAATTTACAACCAATGATGTGTAAATCTGAAGCTCAAGTTAAATAAAACTAATTAATATTTCAGAAATTAGATGTTTGAAATTTAATACATATAGTTTACTTTATATACTTTTTGTGTAACATAACCCAGCAATTCCACTTCTAGAAATCTATCATACAAAAATACTTTCACAAGTGCACAGAGAAATATGGACTAAATTGTACACTGCATCATTGTTCATTACATCAAAACAATCAGAAACAACCCAACGGTTCACAATAGAGGATGATTTTAAAAACTTGCATTACTTCCACACAATGGAATCCCAGATAGCCATTTTTTATAAAAAGAGGTAGCTCTTTATTTACTGACATCTAAATATATCCAAGATATATTAAGTAAAAAAGCAAGTCACAGAATAGTGAAAAACAAAAAAGTGTTTAAGTACCTTTAGAGCAAGTTACAACGGCTTACAATGTAGCAGTTTAACAAAGAAACTTTGAATATCCCATAAAATTTGAAAAAAATTAATATTGGAGGCAAATTTTTAAAAAGAATCCTCTGCTTCTGAATTTCTCAAAAGACTAAAAATCTCTATTTATTGTGTTCATAAACTTACAGAAACATAATAGTGACCTATTTGCTTACAAACTTTCCCAAATAAAGACAAGGATAAAAAGATTTTAACAAATCACACATAGCCTTTAAAATAATGGCAGTCCCAGTTCTAATTCCAAACTGCTGGATAGCCTGTCTTGCTCCTTCATGTATTAAATATTTGGACTTTACTGAAATGACTAACTATAAACTTCTGTAACTATATATAGGAAGGGCAATATAAGAAGAAATCATTAGCTTATATTTCTATCATTGTTTAGAGGGAACTAATATATAAAAACACAAAGATATAAATACAAGGGTGGGGGCAAGTTGAAAACAGAAAACAGCAAGATCAAATAAATTATACAAGAAGAAAACCTACAATAGCACTCATTTTAGTTTGCTTAACTCAGCCTTCTCTAAAGTGCCAAGAACACAGCAGCATACTATTTTCCTCTTTCTCACCCAACACCCTGTGCAGGTCTTGTGAATAAATCTGATGAGCTGTGAGAGCACCAACCAGAAGCAAAGGGCTTTAAAAGACTGTAGGGTCATAACCAGAGCCAAGAAATGAAAACCTAAATAAACGAGAAAAAAGCCCCATAGCTTGTTGAAGCAAAAATTTTCTATTCAAGGTGTATTTCTCAGTGAATTTTTCTACCAATGAGAAGTCTAGTAAGAACTTCACTGTTTCTGACTATGTGTTACATAGCAAAATAAAACATAATTGTTAGAAAATATTTTAAAGTGAATTGAACTTTATTACTATTCTTGAGAAAAAATTAGTAAAGCTTAAGCAGTGACTTTTTAATGTAAAGGCAAATCAAGTAGCACTCATGGATACCTCACTACATTTCCTTAAGAAGCTATGCAACTGAATTCTTCAATCATTATTTGAAAAAGACCTAAGAGGTATATCCTAAAATTTTTTGGAAATATAACCGTATAAAGGTTTGAAAATCAACATTTGCAAAAAGTTGAAGAAATATTCAAAATGAATGAAAACAGGTGTTTAAATTTATGAAATTCTATGAATTTAATATTATTTGCGCCTTCTGAAATTACTTAACTCTAAGGCCCAGAAATCACTTAATATTCAAGTAAATAAATTTAACATTTCTGTGAGTTTAAAAATGACCATAAATAACATTAAAAAGCAAATGACTGAGAATTTTTTTTTTCTTTTATGGCAAAGGGTTGATAGCCACAATAAATGAAGCATTCAAACAAATCAATAAGAAAAAGAACACCCTAAGACAAAAAGGTGATTAGCAGGTAATTTATATGGGAATGGCCAAAATACACGGAAAGAAAAAGATTCAACCTCCCTAGTAATCTAAATAATCAAAATTTTAAAAGATATTTTTTTAAAATTAGTACAGAGTAACAAGAAAATAATCCCCAGAGTTGGTCAGAGTGGGAAAAAAACACCTTCACCCACCTGTGAGTGTAGTGCAAATGGGTAAACCTTTTTGAAAGACCACTTGCCAGCCTTAAAAACATACCCACTGACCCAGGAAATTTATTTTATGGAAATAATCAGAGAGGTATACAAAAATATATGAATAAAGGTATTCATCATATCACCTATTTTAATAACATAAATCTGGGTACATTCTAAACATCTAACAAAAGAGAGGTTTGGTTATATACATTATGTTATAGCCTTATGATGGAATACACAGAAATAAAATTCAGTTTGTAGGAATATAATTTACAAGGGAAAATAGTCACTAATTATGAAAAAGGCAAGAAAGTAGAATATGCAGGATAATCCCTTTTAAAACTAAAATTGTTGTTTTTATTTTAAAATACATATAAAAATACATTCCTTATGGTGGTACTGTGAACAACTGATTGTACGCTTTGTATGAGTGTATGGTATGTGAATATATCTCAATAAAAACAAATAGAACAAAACAAAAATAATTCTTATATAAAAAAAGAAATAAAAGCAAAAGTTCCCATTAACACCTCCTTTACCATCCAACACCCCTTTCCTAGAAATAATCACTGTTCAAATTTGATATACATCCTTCTAGATCTTTTTCTAAGTAATTATATACATATTTCTATAGGTACATACAGAAATAAATACATATTTTTGTTGACATAATGGTATTACACTGTATGTATTTCGGGGGATGTACTTTTTTTCACTAAATACATCTTGGAGAGCTTTTTAAAATTAGTAAATAGAAACATTCTCATTCTTCTGAATTATTCTGTATTATTCTAAAGGATAACTATACCATAACTTTTTTAATGTTGCTCTATTGATTGACGATGTATGGGTGTCTGTTCTAAAGGTTTATGTGTAAGAAAAAATGTAGTATGAGCCCAATACAGATCAAAATGTTCACCATGGTTATCTGTGCATGCTTTTCTCAAATTTTTGCTTTCAGCATTCATTACTTTTGCTATTATGGGAAAACTGTTGTATTAAAAACTACAATGACATAATTAGAAAGATACTTTGTTTTCAAGAATATATCATATTAAATATAAGAAATGTACTTTTATTTTATAGCTGCCATCTTAATGAATGAGGTATTGGCTAAATTAAGTGTTTTTTTATTCAAAAAGAGTATGTTCAATGTGTATAAGTGCAGTACTAACCATTACGATTCTATCCATAATTAACAAGCAATGCTTGAAAAAAAGCAAAACGAAACACATACGAAATGTCTTTGGGTGAACGTCAATTAACAGTTTTTAATCATACTTGTCCCACAACTCTAATGATGTTCTGGGGATTTCTCGGAACTTCACTTCATGCCTACTAGAATGGCTACTATTAAAAAAAAAAAAAGGGATGCAGAGAAATAGGAACCCTGGTACACTGTTGGTGGGAATGTAAAATGGCGCAGCCACCATGGGAAACACTTTGGTGGTTCCTCTAAATATAGAATTATCACATGACCCGGTAATTCCACTCCTAGATACATAGCCAAAAGAACTGAAAACAGGGACTCAAACAGGTACTTGTACATAGCAGCATTATACACAACAGTATATAATGGTGTATACACAATAGGTGTATAAAAGCCAAATGGTGGAAACAAACCAAGTGTCCATCAACAGATGAATGGATAAACAAAATGTAGTATATCCATATCATAGAATATCATTCAGCTATAAAAAGGAATGAAGTTCTGATACATGCTGCATGGATGTACCTTGAAAACATTACACTAAGTAAAATAAACCAGATACAAAAGGACAAAAACTATGCAATTCTACTTACATGAAATATCTAGAAAAGGCAAATTCAAAGAGATAGAAAGTAGATTAGAGATTACCAGGAGCAGGGAGGAAAGGATAAAAGTGGGTTATTGTTTAATGGGTACAGAGTTTCTAAGCATGGTAATGAAAAGTTTTGGAAATGAATGGTGGTGACGGTTGCAAGATACAATGAATTAATTAATGCCACTGAATTGTACACTTAAAAATGGTTTAAAAGGCAAGTTTTATTTTACATATTTTACCACAATATAATTTTTTAAAAAGATAAGGATAGATAAAGGTTGAGTATCAGAGATAAAGAACATGAGAATACCAAACAAAGCAGGTACCACTACATTAATATCAGATACAGTAGACTACAAATAAATTTTTAAAAAACTATAAAGAGAGTTCCTCTGGAAGGTTCCCTTGACCAGAAGTTGTAACAATTCAAAATTTGTACACACCTGATAATAGAGGCACCAAATAGATAAAGTATAACGCAAACCCTGAAAGAAGTACAAGGAAAAACAGATCCATAATTATCACGGAACCTATAGGGGAAAAGGAATTTGAATGATAGCAAATTTCTCATCAGAAACCATGGAAGTCAGAAAGAAGTCACATAATGTTTTTCAAGTGCTGAAAGAAAAGAACTATCAATCTAGAATCCTATAAACAGCAATTACCCATCAGGAATAAAGGGGAAATAAAGGCACCCTCAGATGAAGGAAAATTAAGAGAATCTGTGGCCAGCAGACCTACCTTCCTTTAGAAAGGAAGTTCTCTACACAGAAAGGAAATGATAAAAGATCTTCCAACAACTGGAACTAAGAACTGAAAGGGCAAAAATATAGGTTAAGCACAATGGACTTTCCTTCTCCTCTTAAGTTTTCTAAATTACGTTTGATGGTTGAAGCAAAAAAAAAAAAAAATAACACCATTTAATGTAGTTCTCAATGAATACAGAAGGAAATATTTTAAGACAATTATATTATAAATGGTGGACAGTAAATGGATGGAAAGCAAGGTACGGTTTCTATACTTCACCTGAACTAGTAAAATTTCTACGGGGTAAGGGACAGAGGCGGCAGATCTCAGAAAGTACTGGGAAGCCACGTTGTTTTTTTTTTTTTTTACACTTTGTATCTCTTATTCACTCCTTAAACTCTAATTCTGACTTTTCAAAACTCAGTAAACACACTTTTACTAAGACCACTAATGAGATCTCCTATTGCTTTACTTTTGATAGTGTTGATAGCCGCAAATGTTTATTCCTTAAAATCTTTCCCCTCCTGTTATCGGGGAAACCAGCCTAGTGATTCTCCTACATTTATATACACTTTGTTTCAGTGTGCTACATTTAAAGTGGGCAGAAGCAAGGAGTAAACCTATCTTCTCCCCATCCTTTTGTGTTTAATCAAAATTCAAGCCTCAAACCATATGCACTGCAAACACCTGAGCCCCCACTCCATAGCTACTGATTCAGAACCCCTGGATGTGAGTTCTCCAGGTGATTCAATGGCAATCACTCTCCCAGGTGATTCAAGTGTAAGAATCACTGTCTTAAAAACTGATCCCCAAGGTTCTATGTTGGTCCTCCTATCCCTCTACCTCTTACACATGCACAATTAAAATACCACACCCAAAACTTTCACCACTTGCTAATATCAACAAGATGTGGAAACTCTCCCCCACCCAGCACCTATGATTCCACTTGGCACAAAAAATATTTGTTTGTATGCATGTTATGACTCTAAAACCTGCTCTGCCAACCAAAACCTATCTTTTCTAGGCTCCATAGACTTGCATGTATAGTTGCCAATGAACACGTCCATCTGGATGTCTAAAGGTACCCTGAATCAGTTAGCATTAAGTTCAGCTAAAAAAAAAATTAGAAAAACTTACATTAACAGTGGCTTTAAAAATGGGAAGTTTGTTGCTCTCAAATAACAGTCTGGAAGAAGATAATATACAGTGGTCTGAAAGTATGCTCCACAAACTTCTCAGGGACTCTGGCTCCTCCTTGTTTTCCAATCTACTGTGCCAAGGTATGGTCCCCATCTCATGGTCTGTTTTAGTTTCCTAGAGGCTAAAACAAATACCATGCAATGGACTGGCTTAACAACAGGAATTTATTGGCTCATGGCTTCAGAGGCTAGAGGGCTTGCTTCCTCCTGGGGTTGGTATCTTCTGGCTAGCCAGCAATCTTTAGGGTTCCCAGGTTTTCTGTCACATGGCAATGCACATGCCAATGTCCTCTACTTTCTCTTCTGGATTCTGGCTGCTCCCAGTTGCTTCTCTCTCCATCTGACTTTCACTCAACTTATAAAGGACTCCAGTAATCCGATTAAAGTCCAAACTGATTTATTGGGCCACACCTTAAAACTAGTGTAACATCTTGAAGAGATTTCATTTGCAGTGGGTCCACACCCAAGAGAATGTGAATCAGGACCAAGAACATGCCTAAACTGGGGTACACAATTCAATTGACATATCATGGTCCAAGATGGAGCTACAGCCAACACAACCACATTTTTAGATTTAAGATGGAAGAAGGAAGAAAGAAGGGCATGTTCATCTCTCTAGAAGGACACACTACCTGTGCTTTTAACCCGCTGGCCAGTACATAGCGACATCGCCATAACCAACTGCTAGGTCTTTTTTCTGGGCAACCAAATTGCATTAGTAAGAAAGAAAGGGAGAACAGATACTGGGGGACAACCAGCATTCTCAGCCACACACTCCAACCAAAGTGACCATGTCCCAAACTGAACTCATCAATTTTCAGGATATAAACACTGCAATTTTACATCTTTGTGATGTGTCCACCCAACCTTTATCTCAGTTCTGCCTGGTAAATGCCTTCTATTCATTTCATGTATCTTTTTCTTTCTGCTTCTCAGCCTGAATAACTTCAATAATCTTGTCTTCAAGTTCACTAATTGTTTCTTCTGCAACTCCAATCTGCTGTTGAAACCCTCTAGAGAAATTTTTATTTCAGCTATTGTGGACTTCAACTCCAGTATTTCTCTTTTGTTCTTTTAATAATGTCTATCCCTTTATTGAAATTTTCTTTTTGTTCATATATCATTTTCCTGATTTCCTTTAGTTATTTATACATGTTTTCCTTTAGCTCTGTGAGCATATTTATGACATTTACTAAAAGTCTTTGTCTAGAGGTAACATCATCAACATGGCGACATAAGACATCCCCTAGAAAAGTCTTCCTTCATAATCAGCTAACAAAAGGACAAATCCTACTTGCTCAGATCTCTGGAGGTCAAGAGAGACGGAAGAAAGACAGTATAAATGCCAAATCAAAGAAAAAGAAAAATAATCTCCAAGATCAGGTAGGAAATTTCAATCCCAGATCCAGCAGTCAATTGTTACCCCTCACTTGGTCCAGCACAGCTTGGGAGTCACAAAAAGGCAGCACAGCCTGGGTCCCTCCAGCTGCGGATGCAGACTACAGAGCCACTCACAGCAGCAAGTTAGAACCCCATGCATATCCAGACACAGGGACCCAAGTCAGCAGAGACCCAGAGAGGAACACAAGCTGCTAAGTCATGCTGCATACCAAAGGGCCTCCAGGAGAAAAAAGAGAGAGACACCATGGCAGAACTGTTGGTAAGAGGTGGTCACACTTAATCCAGTTTCTACTGGCTGGGCCACCTAAATGTAAAACAGACTTTTCTGAAGTGACCCACCTTTCTGTACTGACCACATCTGGCTCCCTGAGGCAGAATACCCTAATAGAGAAGAAACCAGAGGAAGAAAAGCCTCACAGAGAAAAAAAAGGGGGGGGGGTTGTGTTAAACTGCACTTCTGTAAGACAGGATGGGTCCCAGAACTGAAAAGTGTAAGGAAAGGGGGACACTAAGTAAGGGACAGAATTTAAACAAATCATAGGAGCTGGGGAGAAAATTCTACACAGAAACAAACAGATCAAAATCTCCAGAGAAGGAAGAGGAAAGGAATCTTTCTCCCAGAGGTAAAACAATTGCACAACAAGTACAATCTGAAAAAGTGTACTGCAAACCCAGGACAAGAATCAGATGAAGAAGAGGTGAGAAATCCGAACAGTTAAACATGGGCTACTGTAAAGGTCTAGAATAATTTGGACTAAGTATAAAAGAGCCTTAGCACAAAGTCAATCAACAATGAAACCTGAGACAAGAGAGAGAAACTGAGTTTCAGAGTTAACTCATCAAGATAATCAGATGCCCAGACATCAGTAAAAAATTACAAGCTATACTAAGAAACTGTCAAGGGAACAAATTAAAACTTCAGAGAAGACACAGAATTTGGAACAACTAATCAAAGACATTCAAACAAATCTCCTAAATCCAAGGAGATGAAGAAAAATATGGATATAGAGTTAAAGGATATTAAGAACACAATGTGTGAGTATAAAGAATTTGAAAGTATAAAAGGAAACAAATTATGGGGATGAGAGGCACAATAATAGAGATTAAAAATATACTGCAGGCATACAACAACAGACTTGAACAGGCAGAAGAAAGAATCAGTGAACTAGAAGACAGGACAACTGAAATCACAGTCAGAAAAACAGATAAAGAAAAGAACAGAAAAAATTGGGCAGTGTCTCAAGGATTTGAGTGACAGCATGAAGCACACAAACATACACATCATGGGTACCCCAGAAGGTAAAGAGAAGGGAAATGGGACAAAAAGATTATTTGAGGAAATAATGGCCACAAATTTCCTAAGTCTTATGAAAGACATAGATACACATGTGCTCCCAACAGAATACCCCCTAATAGACCTACTCTGAGACTCATAGTAAACAGAATGTCAAACACCAAAGACAAAAAATTCTGAAAGCAGTAAAAGTAATTCATCACCATATAAGGGATCCTCAATAAGACTAAGTGCCTATTTCTCATCAGAAACCATGGAAGAGAGAAGGCAGTGGTATGACATATTTAAAATACTGAAAGAGGAAAAACTGCCAGTCAAAAATTCTTTATCCAGCGAAACTATCTTTCAAGAATGAGCGAGAGTTTAAAATACTCACAGATAAATAGAAACAGAGAGAGTTCATCAAGAAAAGACCTGCCCTACAAGAATTACTAAAGGAAGTTTGCAAGTTGAAAGGAAAAGACAGGAGAGAGTGGCTTGCAGTAGTGTGAAGAAATGAAGATCTTCAGTAAGGGTTACGAAAAGGTTAAGTACAAAACCCAACAGTACTGTATCCTCAACATACAACTTGATTCTTTAATTCCTAAAAGAGTCAGAATACAATTGAACAAGAAAAAGGCGTATATGTGGAAATAGGACATCCCAAATATAAACAGGTAAGTGGAAGAAAAACAACATGAAGAGGGGAAACAGCAATATTGAAGCAGAGAATGTGTATACCAGTGAAGCTAAGTTGATATCTGTAACATACATGAACTTGTGTATTATCCCCCAACTCCTCCCTTTCCCATAGGCCCTAGAGAACAGACGTTTCCCTATCAGTAAATCAATACATCTTAGCTTGAGAAAAACAGCAGTGTTGTCAGAAGGTATACCCAGTAAGATAAACAGCACCATCCTCAGAAATTATGTGCAGGAGGAGAACATAAAGTTTTGTAGAACCTTGATAGGCCAATTTGTAATCCTTAACTTGAATGCACACACAGTTAATGACACTGTGCCAGTGCCTCAACCCCACCTCCCTTTGCTCAAATCTTATAAAACAGTGACCTGTCCTCTGGTCAGTATGTACCATCATAGCAGGAATTGCTATCATTTCTCCTGCCACCAAGGAAGAGGACTCCATGTAAGTCCCCAAGAAATGCTCTTACGCCCCAAGCTGGAATCGTCAGGGCCATTTTTTGGTCTGTAATACCCCTCACAGTTCAGTGGAAGGCTGTCTTATTACACAGCCCCTCGCCTTACTTGGAACAGTATCTTTTCAAAATAGTAGGTTACAAATGTGATTTGGGTAATAGAAACCCCTGGGTAAGCACAAAGAAAGTATTTTTTTTTTTAACATCTAGTTTCATTTATTAACTAAAACACTTATGTAAAATAGTGATTTCTGTATGTGCAAACTGATTGTAACATTTCAACATTTCAATAGAAATTGCTGTTCTGTCAGCCATTATCAAAATCTGTTATCTAATTTAAATAATTTCAACACTTTCAATTATAAGGCAAATGAACACTAAAAATTAAAAAACAGTGCATCTTAGAGGTTTTAGAGACCTATACAAATAAGTACTTTCCAAACACATAATTTATTATCATATTTATGGTTTGGAACAAAATTTCCCTGAGCACTCTTTTGCCTGCTTAGAAAAACTAAAACGTGATCTATAGAATACAATTTGTGATTTTTCTCGAGCATATGCAACTTTTCACCCACCAAATGTACTTGGGAATCTCTCCTTATATACCTCTCTGAAGTAAACAGTAATTCTAACTGTTTTAAGGGGCTATTTGAATGGCCATAGAAATATGGTTGGGTTTTAGAGCCCTGAGAACAATACAGTGGGTGTCATACAACTGAAATGACTTACTATCCTAAAACTATCAATGATTATTTTAACAAACTCAGAATGACATCAGATTCACAAAGGAAAGAGGTAATAATCTGTAATTCCAGCTCAGATGACCAATAGATAAGCATTAAAACGCAAAAGAAAACAAACTTGAATAAACATTGTGCTTTCCATGGAATAATGCTGAAAAAAAGGAACTCTTCTGCCCAACACTGGAAATACCTTACTGTCAAACTTTATTTAATGCCATCTTGGGATATGTCATTCCTCAACATTCATGCAAATCTCATCCAAATAGTAATTCTCTATGCTATCCCAAGATTTACAGCCCAAAAGACATACTAAAATCAGTGCCACACACGGTTATGCTACCAGCTGTGTTCCAACCTTTTAAGGTCTTAAAAAATCTTAACTACTTGAGAATTTAGGATTCTTCCCTTTCTTTCTTTTTTTTTTTAATCATCATTTTATTGAGATATATTCACATACCACGAAGTCATACAAAACAAATTGTACTTTCGATTGTTTACAGTACCATTACATAGTTGTACATTCATCACCTAAATCAATCCCTGACACCTTCATTAGCACACACACAAGAATAACAAGAATAATAATTAGAGTGAAAAAGAGCAATTGAAGTAAAAAAGAACACTGGGTACCTTTGTCTGTTTGTTTCCTTCCCCTACTTTTCTACACATCCATCCATAAACTAGACAAAGTGGAGTTTGGTCCTTATGGCTTTCCCAATCCCATTGTCACTCCTCATAAGCTACATTTTTATACAACTGTCTTCGAGATTCATGGGTTCTGGGTTGTAGTTTGATAGTTTCAGGTATCCACCACCAGCTACCCCAATTCTTTAGAACCTAAAAAGGGTTGTCTAAAGTGTGCGTAAGAGTGCCCACCAGAGTGATCTCTCGGCTCGTTTTGGAATCTCTCTGCCACTGAAGCTTATTTCATTTCCTTTCACATCCCCCTTTTGGTCAAGAAGATGTTCTCCGTCCCACGATGCCAGGTCTACATTCCTCCCCGGGAGTCATATTCCACGTTGCCAGGGAGATTCACTCCCCTGGGTGTCTGATCCCACGTAGGGGGGAGGGCAGTGATTTCACCTTTCAAGTTGGCTTAGCCAGAGAGAGAGAGGGCCACATCTGAGCAACAAAGAGGCATTCAGGAGGAGACTCTTAGGCACAAATATAGGGAGGCCTAGCCTCTCCTTTGCAGCAACCGTCTTCCCAAGGGTAAAACTTATGGTAGAGGGCTCAACCCATCAAACCACCAGTCCCCTATGTCTGTGGTCATGTTAGCAACCATGGAGGTGGGGTAGGCGAATACCCCTGCATTCTCCACAGGCTCCTCAACGGGGCACTACATCTTTTTTTTTCCCTTGTTTTTCTTTTTTTTTTTTTTAACTTTCCCTTCTTTTTTAAATCAACAGTATGAAAAAAAAAGTTAAAAAGAAAACAAACATACAATAAAAGAACATTTCAAAGAGACCATATCAAGGGGGTAAGAAAAAGACAACTAACCTAAGATAACTGCTTAACTTCCAACATGTTCCTACTTTACCCCAAGAAAGTTACATAATATAGCAACATTTCTGTGAACTTGTTCCTACTATATTCACCAGAAATTAACAGACCATAGTCATTTCTGGGCATCCCCAGAACGTTAAATAGCTTATCTGTTCTTCTTGGATTATTGTTCCCCCTTCCTTAATTGCTCTCTACTGCTAGTTCCCCTACATTCTACATTATAAACCATTTGTTTTACATTTTTCAAAGTTCACATTAGTGGTAGCATATAATATTTCTCTTTTTGTGCCTGGCTTATTTCGCTCAGCATTATGTCTTCAAGGTTCATCCATGTTGTCATATGTTTCACGAGATCGTTCCTTCTTACTGCCGCGTAGTATTCCATCATGTGTATATACCACATTTTATTTATCCACTCATCTGTTGAAGGACATTTGGGTTGTTTCCATCTCTTGGCAATTGTGAACAATGCTGCTATGAACATTGGCGTGCCGATATCTGTTTGTGTCACTGCTTTCCGATCTTCCGGGTATATACCGAGAAGTGCAATCGCTGGATCGAATGGTAGCTCTATATCTAGTTTTCTAAGAAACTGCCAGACTGACTTCCAGAGTGGCTGAACCATTATACAGTCCCACCAACAATGAATAAGAGTTCCAATTTCTCCACATCCCCTCCAGCATTTGTAGTTTCCTGTTTGTTTAATGGCAGCCATTCTAACCGGTGTTAGATGGTATCTCATTGTGGTCTTAATTTGCATCTCTCTAATAGCTAGTGAAGCTGAACATTTTTTCATGTGTTTCTTGGCCATTTGTATTTCCTCTTCAGAGAACTGTCTTTTCATATCTTTTGCCCATTTTATAATTGGGCTGTCTGTACTATTGTCATTGAGTTGTAGGATTTCTTTGTATATGCAAGTTATCAGTCTTTTGTCAGATACATGGTTTCCAAAAATTTTTTCCCATTGAGTTGGCTGCCTCTTTACCTTTTTGAGAAATTCCTTTGAGGTGCAGAAACTTCTAAGCTTGAGGAGTTCCCATTTATCTATTTTCTCTTTTGTTGCTTGTGCTTTGGGTGTAAAGTCTAGGAAGTGGCCGCCTAATACAAGGTCTTGAAGATGTTTTCCTACATTATCTTCTAGGAGTTTTATGGTACTTTCTTTTATATTGAGTTCTTTGGTCCATTTTGAGTTAATTTTTGTGTAGGGAGTGAAGTAGGGGTCCTCTTTCATTCTTTTGGACATGGATATCCAACTCTCCCAGCCCCATTTGTTGAAAAGACCATTAGGACTCAGTTCAGTGACTTTGGGAGCCTTATCAAAGATCAGTCGGCCACAGATATGAGGGTCTATCTCTGAATTCTCAATTCGATTCCATTGATCTATATGTCTATCTTTGTGCCAGTACCACGCTGTTTTGGCAACTGTGGCTTTATAATAAGCTTCAAAGTCAGGGAGTGTAAGTCCTCCCACTTCGTTTTTCTTTTTTAGAGTGTCTTTAGCAATTTGAGGCATCTTCCCTTTCCAAATAAATTTGATAACTAGCTTTTCCAAGTCTGCAAAGTAGGTTGTTGGAATTTTGATTGGGATTGCATTGAATCTGTAGATGAGTTTGGGTAGAATTGACATCTTAATGACATTTAGCTTTCCTATCCATGAACATGGAATATTTTTCCATCTTTTAAGGTCTCCTTCTATTGCTTTTAGTAGAGTTATGTAGTTTTCTTTGTATAGGTCTTTTACATTTTTGGTTAAGTTTATTCCTAGGTACTTGATTCTTTTAGTTGCTATTGAAAATGGTATCTTTTTCTTGAGTGTCTCTTCAGTTTGTTCATTTCTAGCATATAGAAACATTACTGACTTATGTGCATTAATCTTGTATCCCGCTACTTTGCTAAATTTGTTTATTAGCTCTAGTAGGTGTATCGTTGATTTCTCAGGGTTTTCTAGATATAAGATCATATCATCTGCAAACAATGACAGTTTTACTTCTTCTTTTCCAATTTGGATGCCTTTTATTTCTTTGTCTTGCCGGATTGCCCTGGCTAGCACTTCCAGCACAATGTTGAATAACAGTGGTGACAGCGGACATCCTTGTCTTGTTCCTGATCTTAGAGGGAAGGCTTTCAGTCTCTCACCATTGAGTACTATGCTGGCTGTGGGTTTTCCATATATGTTGAGGAAGTTTCCTTCAATTCCTACCTTTTGAAGTGTTTTTATCAAAAACGGATGTTGGATTTTGTCAAATGCTTTTTCAGCATCTATTGAGATGATCAATTGATTTTTCCCTTTTGACTTGTTAATGTGTTGTAATACATTGATTGATTTTCTTATGTTGAACCATCCTTGCATGCCTGGAATGAACTCCACTTGGTCATGGTGTATGATTTTTTTAATGTGTCTTTGGATTCGATTTGTAAGTATTTTGTTGAGGATTTTTGCATCTATATTCATTAGGGAGATTGGCTGGTAGTTTTCCTTTTTTGTAGCATCTTTACCTGGTTTTGGTATTAGATTGATGTTAGCTTCATAAAATGAGTTAGGCAGTGTTCCATTTTTTTAAATGTTTTGAAAGAGTTTGAGTAAGATTGGTGTCAGTTCTTTCTGGAAAGTTTGGTAGAATTCCCCTGTGAAGCCATCTGGCCCTGGGCATTTATTTGTGGGAAGATTTTTGATGACTGATTGGATCTCTTTGCTTGTGATGTGTTGGCTGAGGTCTTCTATTTCTTCTCTGGTCAGTCTAGGTTGTTCATATGTTTCTAGGAAATTGTCCATTTCTTCTACATTATCCAGTTTGTTGCCATACAGTTGTTCATAATATCCTCTTATAATTTTTTTAATTTCTTCAGGATCTGCAGTTATGTCACCTTTTTCATTCATTATTTTGTTTATATGGGTCTTCTCTCTTTTTGATTTTGTCAGTCTAGCTAGGGGCTTGTCAATCTTGTTGATCTTCTCAAAGAACCAACTTTTGGTGATATTTATCCTCTCTCTTATTTTTTTGTTCTCTATGTCATTTATTTCTGCTTTAATCCTTGTTATTTCTTTTCTTCTACTTGGTTTAGCATTGGTTTGCTGTTCATTTTCTAGCTTCTTCAGTTGATCCATTAGTTCTTTGATTTTGGCTCTTTCTTCCTTTTTAATATATGCGTTTAGTGCTATAAATTTCCCCCTTAGCACTGCTTTTGCTGCATCCCATAGGTTTTGGTATGTTGTGTTCTCATTTTCATTCGTCTCTATATATTTAGCAATTTCTCTTGCTATTTCTTCTTTAACCCACTGATTGTTTAGGAGTGTGTTGTTTAACCTCCAGATATTTGTGAATTTTCTAAGTCTCTGATGGTTATTGACTTCTAATTGTATTCCATTGTGGTCAGAGAATGTGCTTTGAATAATTTCAATCTTTTTAAATTTATTGAGGCTTGTTTTATGTCCCAGCATATGATCTATTCTGGAGAAAGTTCCGTGAGCACTAGAAAAGTATGTGTATCCTGGTGATTTGGGATGTAATGTCCCGTAGATGTCTGTTAAATCTAATTCATTTATCAGATTGTTTAGGTTTTCAGTTTCCTTATTGGTCTTCTGTCTGGTTGATCTATCTATAGGAGAGAGTGATGTGTTGAAGTCTCCCACAATTATTGTGGAAACATCAATTGCTTCCTTTAGTTTTGCCAGTGTTTCTTTCATGTATTTTGTGGCACCTTGATTGGGTGCATAGACATTTACGATTGTTATTTCTTCTTGCTGAATTGCCCCTTTTATTAGTATGTAGTGGCCTTCTTTGTCTCTCAAAACATCCCTGCATTTGAAGTCTATTTTATCTGAGATTAATATTGCTACACCTGCTTTCTTTTGGCTGTAGCTTGCATGAAATATTTTTTTCCATCCTTTCACTTTCAGTTTCTTTGTGTCCCTGTGTCTAAGATGAGTCTCTTGTATGCAACATATTGATGGTTCATTTTTTTTTGATCCATTCTGCGAATCTATATCTTTTAATTGGGGAGTTTAATCCATTTACATTCAACGTTAAAACCGTGAAGGCATTTCTTGAATTGGCCATCTTATCCTTTGGTTTATGTTTGCTGTATTTTTCCCTCTATTAATATCCTTTATTGTACCCATACCGAATCTCTTTAGTACTGAACCTTTCTCCAAGTCACTCTGTCCTGTCTTTGTGTCTCTGTCTGTAGGGCTCCCTTTAGTATCTCCAGTAGGGCAGGTCTCTTGTTAGCAAATTCTCTCAGCATTTGTTTGTCTGTGAAAAATTTAAGCTCTCCCTCAAATCTGAAGGAGAGCTTTGCTGGATAAAGTATTCTTGGCTGGAAATTTTTCTCACTCAGAATTTTAAATATATCGGGCCACTGCCTTCTCGCCTCCATGGTGGCTGCTGAGTAGTCACTACTTAGTCTTATGCTGTTTCCTTTGTATGTGGTGAATTGCTTTTCTCTTGCTGCTTTCAGAACTTGCTCCTTCTCTTCTGTGTTTGACAGTGTGATCAGTATATGTCTTGGTGTGGGTTTATTTGGATTTATTCTATTTGGAGTTCGCTGAGCATTTATGATTTGTGTATTTATGTTGTTTTGAAGATTTGGGAAGTTTTCCCCAACAATTTCTTTGAATACTCTTCCTAGACCTTTACCCTTTTCTTCCCCTTCTGGGACACCAATGAGTCTTATATTCGGACGTTTAATATTATCTATCATATCCCTGAGGTCCATTTCGATTTTTTCAATTTTTTTCCCCATTCTTTCTTTTATGCTTTCATTTTCCATTCTGTCATCTTCCAGGTCACTGATTCGTTGTTCAACTTCCTCTAGTCTTGTACTATGAGTGTCCAGAATCTTTTTAATTTGGTCAACAGTTTCTTTAATTTCCATAAGATCATCCATTTTTTTATTTAGTCTTGCAATGTCTTCTTTATGCTCTTCTAGAGTCTTCTTGATTTCCTTCATATCCCGTACTGTGGTCTCATTGTTCATCTTTAGTTCTTTGAGTAGCTGCTCTAGGTGCTGTGTCTCTTCTGGTCTTTTGATTTGGGTGCTTGGGCTTGGGTTATCCATATCGTCTGGTTTTTTCATATGCTTTATAATTTTGTGTTGTTTTTGGCCTTGTGGCATTTGCTGAACTTGATAGGGTTCTTTTAGGGTTTGCAGACCTATTAAAGTCCTTATCTCTAATTTATCAGATCTACAGCTTCGTGGAGTACACTTTCTCTAACTAACCAGCAGGTGGCGTCCACGAGCCACCTGTTCTCCACAAGCCAGTTCTCCCCTGCTTAGCCTTTTTGGTGAGTGGGGGAGTGAGTCTTGTGGGGTCCAATTGGTGTACCAAGCTTGCGTGTGTAGTTGATGTTGCCTGCCCTGTATATGGGGCGTGTTTCTGGGCAGTCAGGGAGGGGGGGTGGCTGTAACAATCAAATCTCCCTGGTGATCCTAGAGTTTTAAAGCTGCTGCAATAGTCTAATCCTTCGGTTCAGTCCTGCCACAGTTTGTCTCTGCCACTGACTCACAAGTCCTTGGTATTGGCGTATGGCTCCTGAGACTTGCAAGTGGGCCCCTCTTCCAGGCCGTGCACCCCGGGTCCTCTGTTGAGGGATGACTGTGCTATGTCACAGGTGAGTGCCGTTCCCCAGGGCAGTTCTGGGCTGCTGGGCTGTGTAGGGAGGCTCCCAGTCTGCTCAAATGATGGCTGAATGGGGCTTTGTTAATTCACACTGCTCCACCTTCCCAAATCTGGGACAATCAGCTGAGTTTGCAGGGAAGGCTAATGTCCACGCCCAGTTTTGTGGTGTGTGCCTGTTATTTGAAGCACTTCCGTCACACTGGGTTGTCTGGGGCAGCTCTGGGCTATGGGGCTGGTGATGGGCAGGAGTGTTTCCTGTCCACCAGGATGGTGGCTGTGAGCGGACACCCCCCCTTTTCTTGGGAAGTTGTGGTGTTTAGTGAATTTTCTCAGCCACTGGATTATTGCCTTTTGTCTCAGAGCTCTCTTAGTTCTGCTCTTGACTTGACATGCCCAAACTGCAATTCTTTGAAGCTTTCTGTATTGGGCTTAGATTTCGCTGATCTCAGCAGTTCGACATTTTCATGAGTGTTGTATGAAGTATGCCCAAAGACAGATTGCTCTGTGGTGTCCAGTCCACGCAGTTCCTCAGAAAGTATTTTTAAAATATACAGAATCAGAAAAGAGAAAAGGAACAATCAAATAAATTTAAAAAGATAAACTATAAAGAAAAGGAGGCTGAAATAAAGGAAAGGAGAGGCAAAAAAGAGATGGCAAATAAAAAACACAGGACAAAATGGCTGAAGTAAGTACTGCCTTTACAGTAATAATACTGAATGTCAAAGGATTAAATGCCTAATCAAAAGACACAGATTGGCAGCATGGTTAAAAAAGCATGATCCAAGTATATAATGTTTACAAGAGAATCACATTAGACACAAAGACACAGGTTGAAGACGAAAAGGATGGAAAAAGATATTCTACGTAAATAGTAACCAAAGGAGAGTTGGGGTAGCTATATTAATATTGGACAAAATAGACTTTAAGTCAAAAGCTGTTATAAGAGACAAAGAAGAACACTATATATTAATAAAAGAGGAATCCACCAAGAAGAAATAACAATCATAAATATTTAGACACCAAACCGCGGTGCCCCAGAATACATGAGCAGACAATGACAAAACTGAAGGGAGAAATAGACACCTCTACAATAACTGTTAGAGACTTCAATACACCACTCTAAGCATTACTTAGAACATCTAGATGGGAGATAAATAACTAAACAGAGAACTTGAACAACATGATAAATGAACTAGATCCAACAGACATACATACAACATTGTACCCGAAAACAGCAGGATATACATTCTTCTGAAGTGCACATGGATTGTTCTCCAAGAGAGCACATGTTGGGTCACAAAATAAGTCTCAATAAATTAAAAAAGACTGAAATGATAAAAAGTATCTTCCCTGACGATAACTGAATGAAGCTGGAAATCAATAACAGGCAGAAAACCAGAAAATCCACAAATATATAGAAGCGAAATAACAATCAGTGGATCAAAGAAGAAACTGAAAGGGAAATCAGTCAATTTCTTGAGAAGAATGAAAAGGAGAACACAATGTATCAAAATTTATGGATGCAGGAAAAGCAATGCTGAGGGGGAAATTTATAGCTTTAAAGGTTTACATTAAAAAATAAGACAGACCTAAAATCAAAGACCTAATTGTACACATGGAGGGACTACAAAGAGAACAGGAAAGTAAACCCAAAGCAAGCAGAAGGAAAGAAATAACAAAGATCAGAGCAGAAATGAGTGAAATAAAGAATTAAAAAAACATTAGAGCACACTGACAGAAGCAAAAGTTGGTTCCTTGAAAAGATCAATAAAATCGACAAAGCCTCAGCTAGACTGACAAAGAAAAAAAGAGAAGATGCAAATAAATAAAACCAGAAACAAGAGGGAGGACCCTATTACTGATCACAGAGAAATAAAAAGGACATAAGAGGATACTATAAACAATTGCATGCCAACAAGTTAGATAACCTAGATGAATGGACATATGCATAGAAACACATGAACAACCTATGCTGACTCTAGAAGAAACAGAAGATCTCAACAGAACAATTACAAGCAAGAGATTGAGTCAGTCATTAGAAACCTTCCAACAAAGAAAAGCCCAGCACCAGATAGCATCACAGGGAATTCTACCAATCATTCCAAGAATTTATACAAGTCTTTGCAAAGTCTTCCAAAACGCTGAACTGGAGGGAACACTATCTAACTTATTCCATGAGGCCATCATCACCCCCATACCAAAGCCAGATAAAGATACTACAAGAAAGAAAACGATAAGACCAATTTCTCTTCTGAACACAGGGGCGAAAATCCTCAACCAAATACTTGCAACTCAAAACCAAGAGCACATTAAAAAAATTACACATCATGATCAAGTGGGTTTGATCCCAGGTATGCAAGGGTGCTTCAACATTAAGAAAATCAATTAATGTAATACACATTAAGAAAATGAAGAAAAATAACATGATCATCTCAACTGACCCAGAAAAGGCATCTGACAAAATCCAGCATCCCATCTTGAAAGAAACACTTAGAAAAATAGGAACAGAAGGAAGCTTCCTCAACATGATAAAGGGCATATATGAAAAACCCACAACTATCATCATACTCAATGGTAAGACTGAGAGCTTTCCCCCTAAGGTCTGGAATGAGACAATAATGCTCACTGTCACCACTGTTATTCAACAGTGTACTGAAAGTTAGAGCCAAAGCAGGTAGGCAAGAAACATAAATAAAAGGCATCCATATTGGAAAGGAAGAAATAAAATTTTCACTACTTGCAGTGACTTGATCCTATAAAGTCCCAAAAAGACTACAACAAAGCTACTAGAGCTAATAAACAAATTTGTCAAAGTGGTGGCGAACAAGATCAACATAAAAAATTCAGTAGTGTTTCTATACACTAGTAATGAGCAATCTGAGGAGGAAATCAAGAAAAAAAAATCCATTTATAATAGCAACTAAATGAATTTAACCAACAATGTAAAGGACTTGTACACAGAAAACTAACAAACATTGCTAAAAGAAATCAAAGAAGACCTAAATAAATGGAAGGACATTCCATATCCATGGATTGGATGACTCAATATCATTAAGATTTCAATACTATCCAAAATGATTTACAGCTTCAAAGCAATACCAACCAACATTTCAACAGCCTACAGTGCAAAAATGGAAAAGCCCATTATCAATTTATTTGGATGGGTAAGGAGCCCAAATAGCTAAAAACATCCTGTAAAAGAAGAATGGACTTAGAGGACTCACACTTCCTGACTTGAAAGCTTTTTTCAAAGCTACGGTGGTCAAAACAGCGTAATACTGGCACAAGGACAGATGTATCCAATGTAATCGAATTATGAGCTCAGAAATAGACCCTCTCATCTGTGGCCAACTAATTTCTGAAAAGGCTGCCAAGTCCACTCAATTGGGAAAGAACAGTCTCTTCAACAAATGGTGCTGGTTCGAGAAGTGGATATTCATATTCAAAAGAATGAAGGTGGACACCTATCTTACACCATATACTAAAATTAACTCAAAATTGTTGAAATATAAGAACCAGAACTATAAAATTCCTATAAGAAAATGTAGGAAGCATCTTCAGGATTTTGTGTTAGGCAATGGTTTCTTAGACTTTACACCCAAAGAACAAGCAACAAAACACAGATAAATGGGGCCTCATCAAAATTAAAGACTTCTGTGCAAAGGACTTTATCATGAAAATGATAAAGACAACCTACTCAATGGGAGAAAATACCTGGAAACTACATATCTGATAAGGGTTTAATACTCAGAATATAAAAAGAAATCCTACAACTCAACAATAAAAGGACAACCTAATTTAAAAATGGGCAAAAGACTTGAACAGACTTTCTCCAAAGAGGATATATAAAAAGCTAAAAGGCATAAGAAAAGATGCTCAACATCATTAGCTATTAGGGAAATGCAAATCAAAACCACAATGAGGTATCATTTCACATCCACTAAAATGGCCATTAAAAAAAAAACAACAAAATTGCAAGTGTTACTGCCCTCCCCCCTACGTGGGATCAGACACCCAGGGAAGTGAATCTCCCTGGCAACGTGGAATATGACTCCCGGGGAGGAATGTAGACCCGGCATCGTGGGATGGAGAACATCCTCTTGACCAAAAGGGGGATGTGAAAGGAAATGAAATAAGCTTCAGTGGCAGAGAGATTCCAAAACGAGCCGAGAGATCACTCTGGTGGGCACTCTTACGCACACTTTAGACAACCTTTTTTAGGTTCTAAAGAATTGGGGTAGCTGGTGGTGGATACCTGAAACTATTAAACTACAACCCAGAACCCATGAATCTCGAAGACAGTTGTATAAAAATGTAGCTTATGAGGGGTGACAGTGGGATTGGGAATGCCATAAGGACCAAACTCCACTTTGTCTAGTTTATGGATCGATGTGTAGAAAAGTAGGGGAAGCAAACAAACAGACAAAGGTACCTAGTGTTCTTTTTTACTTCAATTGCTCTTTTTCACTCTAATTATTATTCTTGTTATTTTTGTGTGTGTGCTAATGAAGGTGTCAGGGATTGATTTAGGTGATGAATGTACAACTATGTAATGGTACTGTAAACAATCGAAAGTACAATTTGTTTTGTATGACTGCGTGGTATGTGAATATATCTCAATAAAATGATGATTAAAAAAAAAATTGCAAGTGTTAGAGAGGATGTGGGGAAATAGGTACAGGCATTCACTACTGGTGAGAATGTAAAATGGCACAGCCACTGTGGAAGAATTTGGCAGTTCCTCAGGAAGCTAAGTATAGAATTACCATATAACACTGCAATCCTTCTACTAGGTTTATACCCAAAAGAGTTGAGAGCAGGGACTCGAACAGATATTGCACACTGATGATGTTCATAGCAGCATTATTTGCAATTGTCAAAAGGTAGAAGAATCCGAGTGTCCATCAAACGATGAATGAATGAACAAAATGTGGTATATACATGCATACAGTTGAATACTACTGAGCCGAAAACAAAAACGAAAAGTAGTTCTGACATATGCGACAACATGGATGAAACCTGAAGACATTATGCTGCATGAAATAAGCCAGACACAAAAGGACAAATATTGTATGATCTCATTGATGTGAAATAATTAGAATAAGCAAACTCATAGAATTAAACTCTAGAATATAGGTTACCAGGGACTGTTGGGGGTAGAGAATGGGGAGTTTATAGACTTAATAGTGACAGAATTTTCATTTAGGATGAATATCAAGTTTTGGAAATGGATGGTGGTGATGGCTGCATATTATTGGGAGTGTAATTAACAGCACTAAATTATATATGTGAATGTGGATAAAAGGGGAAATTTTGGGTCATATATATGTTACTAGAATAAAAATTAAAAGATACAACATAAGACTATATAAAACACAGTAAGCCTTATTGTAACCAGTGGGCTACAGTTAATAATACAAGTATAAAAATGTTCTTTCATGGATTATAACAAATCTATCACACTAATTCAAGGGTTATTAATAATAGGGTGGTATATGGGATAAAATACATCTAGTGTGAACTATGGACTATTGTTAATATTACAATTTTAATATTCTTTCATCTATTGTAACAAAGGTGATACACCAATGCAAAATATAAACAATAGGGATGTATAAGGAAATGCTGTATTTCTTACATGATTTTGCTAACTAAAAATTTAAAGGAAAAAAAAAGTCTTTGGTATATCCAAAGTCTGGTATTCTTCTTTGATAGTTTCTGATGTTTTCTCTTCTTCCTTTGAATAGGCCAATACTTCCTGTTTTATGTTTGTTTGTTTTATTGACATGTAATCTTGTTTTTGCACACTGTACATTTGAATGTTTTAATGTGTCAATGTGTTAACTGTGGAACTTAGACCCTGAGCTGTCTGTTCCTTAAGTTTGTATTCAGCTAGTTATATAATGGAGACTTCCTTGAATGCCAGTAGCTAGCAAAGACAAATTCAAAAAACACCTTTCACAGTCTTTGCAAATTGGGTCTGTTTTGGCTGGTTCTCTCCTTCAAAGCTTAGCTCTCCTACAAATGAACTTGAAGAACAGCCTGAGGCTAAAGCACAGGGTATTCTCTGGTCTTTCCTTAGCATGCACTTGTGGCCTTAGGAACTCCCCTATTTACAGGGATCTGAATGCCCCCTCTCCTCCCCATGAAACAGTCTCTCCACCATTCAAGGAGCTATATTGTAAGTCTTAAAACTGTTAATCCTTTGTCCCAGGCCACTGCAATATGATTGTTTCTTATAATTATTTCTTACATGGATCTAGCTGTCTACAAGCTTCAAGGCAAGTTCTGAGACAGTGAGCCAGAGACAAGTGTCCTGGGTCAGTCCTTCAGGCTGCTACCAGACTGGCCCAGATACGTATACACACCAGTATGCACACAGGGATTATTCTGCTCCCTCCACAACAGGACTGCTATTAAACTTAGGCCAATACTTAGGTTCTGTGCTTAGACCACAGTTACATTTTGGCAGTTGTGCCAGTTTGAAGGTATTATGTCTCCCAAAATGTCATTATCTTTGATGTAATCTTGTGGGGCAGACTGATTTGTCTTTTTGATTAGGGTGTGACCTTTTGATTGGATGTTTCCATGGAGATGTGACCCACCCAACTGCAGGTGATAACTGATGAGATATTTCCATGGAGGCGTGGCCCCAGCCATTCAGGGTGGGCCTTGATCAGTGGAGCCATATAAATGAGCTAACAGAAGGAACTCAGTGCAGCTGTGAGTGACATTCTGAAGAGGACCTACAGCCAAGGGGGACACTCTGAAGAAAGCACAGGAGCTGCAGATGAAAGACATTTTGAAGACAGCCACTGGAAGCAGACTCTTGCTCTGGAGAAGCTAAGAGAGGACAAATACCCCAAGTGCAACTAAGAGTGACATTTTGAGGAACTGCAGCCTAGAGAGGAACATCCTGGGAGAAAGCCATTCTGAAACCAGAACTTTGGAGCAGACACCAGCCATGTGCCTTCCCAGCTAACAGAGGTTTTCTGGACACCACTGGCCATCCTCTAGTGAAGGTACCCGAATGCTGATGTGTTACCTTGGACACTTTATGGACTTAAGACTGTAACTGTGTGACCAAATAAACCCCCTTTATAAAAGACAATCCATCTCTGGTGTTTTGCATTCCAGCAGCATTAGCAAACTAGAACAGCAGTTATTCCATCATAGAAGATAGGTTAGACATATCTAAGACCTTGAAAGAGTCCCTCCCAGAGGACCTTCAATATTTTGATGACTTTTCTCTGCAAGAAAATATCTAGGTGATCAAAGTATTCAACTTATGAAGCACAGTGTCACATACTGATAAATATCACAACTAAAATAACAGCACTAAATTATACGTGTGAACGGGGTTAAAACAGGAAATTTTAGGTTGTATAGATCTTACTAGGATAAATATTTTAAAAACATAAGACTGTATAACACAATGAACCCTATTGTAAACGATGAAAAAATGTTCTTTCATGAATTAAAACAAAGGCACCATATTAATGCAAGGTGTTAATAACAGGGTGGCATATGGGAACTCTGTATTTTATGCATGATTTTTCTATAAATCTACAACTTCTCTAATTAAAAAAAAACACAGGAAAAAAAATACCATGATGACTAAAAAACTACAATGGCTTCCACTGAGTAGAATATTTCCATTGACATACAGATTTTACTGAAGACTATTAAAGTATCAATTTACCTTGAAAACAGGACCCAAATCATTTTAAATATATCATGCTGATCCTTTTAAAAAATATCTTTGAGATACAAATAATGAAATACCATGTGTAACTTCTAATTGAATACCAAGTATAAAGGCAGCTGAACCCCCCAAAATGCTTATAGCACCAAGACTTCAATGGTCCACACGTGACTTTTAACTTTGCCGATTTTCTCCAGTGTGGTCTGGCAACTCAGAACATGATACTAGGGTTGCTCTCAAGAATTCTAATAATTGCCTTCCTTTCTCTCCAGTTCTCTAGCCTGGGCACTGCTCTCACTGCTCTAGTTGGGCGTGAAGTCCTAATATCACCAATGCTAACCACAATGTCACCAACAGCAGTTAAATCTAACTTCAGTAAAAGAAAAGAATATGTAGTTACTTACTGTCTTACCATTATTGCCTGGTGGTTGCAATATATCTCCTGTCAGTTGACACCACCCAACTGGGAAAATATCTCGAGAATCATACTTGCACCAATAATCAAAAGCTCCACTCCAGCCATCAAATGTGATATGAACTGCATCTCCTTTAACATCTCCAATAGTTGCAGGGCAGATCAGATAAGGGTTCTTTCTATCTACAGCTTCAAGTTTCATTCCCACTTTAAAATTATTCAGGGCTGGCCTTGGTGGTTCCTATCAAAACATTAAAAAAGTTTTCATTGTTTAAATTTATTAACAACCATTTACTAACTGCATTCTCTAACAACCTTTAGTGACCAAAAACATGGCTCCATGTTTAATTATCAATTAATGGAGAAAAACAGTTCCCAAAGATCTGAAACTCTGCTCTCCAACAGTTCACTTTTGCTCTGGAACAGAGCCAAGAACCTGGAAGGAAAAAAACCCAGCCTGATAGCCATTCATTCACTCAAGAAATATATATTAGCTACTATATGCCAAGAATTTAGGATTAATTGAACAAATATATCAAAGATCCCTGCTCTGAACCTCTTTTTTGCTCAGATATGGCCTTTCTCTGTCTAGGCCAACTCTTCAAATAAATTCGTTACCCTCTCTCCAACGTGGCACATGTCTCCCAGTGTAGTGAGTCTCCCTGCCAACTTGGGATAAGACTCCAAGGAATGAGCCAGGCCCTAGCACTGAGGGTTTGAGAATGCCTCCTTGACCAAAAGTGGGGAAAGAAAGGTAACAAAATAAGGTTTCAGTGACTACGAGATTTCAAATAGGGTCGGAGAGGCTATCTTTGAGGTTACTCTTATGCAAGCTCCAGCTAGACATTCCAAATGGCCACAGTATGCCAAACCCAAACCAACAATAGTCCCAGAAATACTAAAGAATACCTAGGTCCCTATCTGACACTCTATAAAAGTTGCAATCACTAAGTTTATTTTTCAGAAACTTAAAACCTTCAGAGTGTTCCTATGCCAGATAAGTTCCAAAATCCAGAGGCAAAAGCCTCTTCAAGAACATCAAACAGATACATCCCCCTTCACCACAATGTCAACACCCTTTTCAATATCAGCAAGTTAGGGTGATCACAGCCCAGATATCCCTGAAGATTGAGACAGTGATCAAATGAGACGGAGGGGTAGCAACACACAAGATAGGATTTAACAAAGGATTACAAATACTGAATCTTTATATAAATGTTTTTTAAATTTCTAGAGTATTAGAATACCTAGAAGGAAATAACTGAAATGGTGGAACACTCTGAAATTTGCTCTATAGCTACTTATCAAATCATACTTTGAAAGTTACTACCTTTATGTATATATGTTATATTTCACAATAAGGGAATAACTGAAATTGTGGAACTGTGACACATAACATTCTTTGAAATTTGCTAACTACTTGTTAAATTGTACTTTGAAAGTTATCACTTTTCTGTATATATGTTATACTTCACAATAAAAAATGGAAAAAAATAATCCCTGCGCTGGTGGAGCTCACATTCCAGCAGTGGTGGTTGTAGTGGTTAGGAGGGAATAACTGACAGTAACTTTTAGAAGAGGGAGTCAGACAAACCTAATCAATATGGAAATTATAGGTATAATGAAAATTATGGGGTATATTGGTAAGTACAAAGAGAAGGTACAGTAGCAGATAGTATCTGAAAAGAAACTTAAAGTACAAAATGCAATGCAAAAACATGAAAGTCATACAGTCTGGGGTCATTTATTATATCCAATTCTGAAACTAATATTAAAAATTTACTCCTTAATAGCAAAAAAGTTAAAGTATATAAATGCTAACAGGATTCTTAGAAAGCCCAGGTGCTATTCTAAAACCACCATCTTTTCTTTCAGTCTGCTCTTCATCCTAGTAAATGGCACTATCAGCAACCTACTTACCCAAGCCAGAAGCCTGGAAACAGTGCTAGACCAGTAGTTTTCAGTCCTACTGCACTTTATTATCACCTGGGGCTACACTGGCCAGAGATGCTGACTGAAATAGTCTGGGGCAGCACCCAGACATCAGCATGTTTTAATTCCCCAGGTAATTCTAATGTGAATCCAAGGATAAGAACCACTACTCTAGACTCATTCTTTTTACTTACTTCCCACATTCAATCAAAAACCACACCCACCAATTCTACCCTCAGATCTCTAGAATAATAACATTAATACTTAACCTTCAGCTCTCAGCTCGGAGAAGGCCAAGGCACAACTTTCTTTAGTCATCCTGCATCTGGGATCATCTGGCACCAACCACCTCTGCTGCCAAGTTTGATACCAATGACATCAAAATCTTGTACCTGAGGTGACCTGGTAAGGAAATCAGTGCCACATCTGCCATGGCCCCCAAGACCAACCCCCTGGGTCTGTCTCCAAAACAGACTGGTGACAACATCGCCAAGGCAACTGGTGACAGGAAGGCTCTAAAGATTACAGTGAAACTGACCATTCAGAACAGACAGGCCCTGACTGATGTGGTACCTCCTGCATCAGCCCTAATCAAAGTCTTCAATGAACCACCCAGAAACAGAAAGCAAACATTAAGCACAGTAGAAACATCACTTTTGATGAGACTGTCAACATTGCCCAACAGATGCAGCATTGATTTTTGGCAAGAGAACTCTCTGAAACCATTAAGAAGATTCTGGGGAATGCCCCATCTGCAGGCTACAATATTGATGGCTACCAACCTCATGATGTCATAGATGACATTAACAGTAGTACCATGGAATGCCCAGATAGTTAAGAACTACAAAGGAAAACAATTCAATAAAGGATTATTTAACAATAAAAAAAAAGTTAAACTTGAATTGTTTCTATGTGCCAGGCACTGTTTTAAGCATTCCACATATATTCATTTAATACTCTCAACAACCCTAGAAGTTCAGTACAATCATTATTCCCAATTTATAGATGAGAAAACTGAGGCACCGTTGACTAAGAAGTATCAGAGCTGGAATTTAAACATAGGCAGTCTATCTCAGAGCCAACTCACTGGAACAACAAACCTCATCATCTGCCAAGTTGACTCCCAACTAATTCTTTTCAAATCCCAGCTCTCCTGACCTCTCTGAAGGTTTTCCTAACCAACCCCTGCCTACTCCTCTGTCCTTCTCAAACACAGTTGCTCAAACACACTTTCATTTGTGAAACCACTATGGAAATGTATTCAGTCCTCTATCAGACTAAGAGACTGTTAAAATCAAGTACTACATCCTATTCATATTATGTCTAGCACAATTGGCAAGCATTTTTAAAGAAAATAAATGAACCAAGGAATCACCTGAAGAACAGTAAACAAGCTTTCAAGTAATTCTTTCACCAAAACATAATTAAAAAACATATCTGGGGAGTGATGTCATCAACACAGCAATGTAAACAGCTACTGAAAACTTCTCTCCAAAGATTCAATGAAAATTAAAAAAAAAAAAGACAATTCTCAACTCTTTGAAACTCTGGAAGAGGATACAGACTGGAGAAAGACCATACAAATGCAGAATTGAAGAAAGAGAAGAAGTATCAGACAGGAATCTTCTGTCCCAGACCAGCCGGTCCCCTCCCCTCCCCCTCACTCTGTCTCCATGTGGGAAAGGCACAGAATCAGCAGACAGGACCCCTCCCACCAGGGATATAGATTTTAAAATCTCTTACAGCAGTGAAAAATACCCTCACTGTTTGAAGACCTGGTAGACAGGGGAGGGCATTTCAAGGCCCAGATCAGCGAGGGACAAAGAGACTAAGACAATGTAGACAGAGACTGTTTCCAGCCCTGGGTCTGAAAGCCCTTTCCCCACCCTTGAGGGAAGCAGCAGCCGGCAGCCATTTCCTTGCCTTGGAGACAGCTGGAGTACTGTGTCAGCTGAGGGAGTCCCCAGCCACAGCTGTAGCCCCACATCAAGCCAGAGTTTGGCTGGCAAAGTGAGGGCATAGGAATTCCACAGTTTCAGCCCTGCTGGGTCAGACACACACTGCTCTGAGGCAAAGCAGCCTCTGAGGACAATTAACTTATCAAACAGCACCATCTGCTGAATAGTCTGTAAAGGGCAAGGGAAGTAAAATACTTTTAAAAAGATGCGTCAGATCCTTTCTTAGTAGCACAGGAGCTGATCTACACACCCTGTACGGAAACCCAACCCTGTTTTGGCTAAGAAAACAACTGTTAAAGCAGGGCTCCAAAACAAACCCAGGTCTTGCTAGCCGGTGAAAAATAGACCACCACTGGAAGCCAGCAGATCTATAGTACCACACACAGTGAATTTGCTGGGGTGCCAAGTGCCTACCTCCCATTCCCTGTGGCAGGCCACAGTGGGCGCCTGATGTTGGGGGGAAGACTAAGGGGCAGAGCCAATCTGACAACTGGCCAGGGAGAAAAACAAAGAAAAGATAGAGATCAAAGACCAACAACAAGAAAACCTTAGGCAAAAGAGAGAAAACAACCTCCAGAGTCAAGAAAATCAGATGCCTAGACAGCAGAAAATCATGGGCCACATCAGGAAACAGGAAGATATGGCCCAGTCAAAGGAAGAAACCAGCACCTCAACTGAGATTCAGGAGTTGAAACAACTAATTATAGACGTTCAAACCTTTTAAATCAAATCAATGAGTTGAGCGGGAATGTGACAAAAGAGATGAAGGATATAAAGAAGACACTGGGGTGATCATAAGAAAAAATTCGCAGGCTTGAAAAAACAAACAGCAGAACTTATGGTAATGAAAGACACAACAGAAGAGATGAAAAACACAATGGAGATGTACAACAGCAGACTTAGACGGGCAGAAGAGAGGATAAGTGAGCTGGAGGACAGCACATCTGAATCCTGTACACAAAAGGAACAGATAGGGAAAAGAATGAAAAAATATAAGCAGTGTCTCAGGGAACTGAATGACAACATAAAGTGCACGAATGTATGTGTTATAGGTGTCCCAGAAGGAGAAGGGAAAAGTGGTGGAAAGAATAACAGAAGAAATAATGAAAATTTCCCAACTCTTCTGAAAGACATAAAATTACAAGTCCAAGAATCACAGCATACCCCAAACAGAATTGATCCAAATAGACCTACTCCAAGACACTTACTAATCAGATTTTCAAATATCAAAGACAAAGAGAGAATTCTGAAAGCAGAAAGAGAAAAGTAATCCATCACATTCAAGGGAAGCTCGATAAGACTAAGTGGGATCTCTCAGCAGAAACCAAAGGTGGAGAGAGGGCAGTAGAATGATATATTCAAGATAATGAAAGAGAAAAACTGCCAACCAAGAATCTTATATACCAGCAAAAGTGTCCTTCAAAAGTGAGGGAGAGTTTAAAATATTTACAGATAAACAGATACTGAGAGAGTTCATGAACAGGAGACCTCCTGTTCAAGAAATACTAAAGGGAGTGCTACAGACAGATAGCAAAAGACAGGAGAGGTTTGGAAAAGAGTGCAGAAATGAAGATATCAAGAGACAGAAAGAGGGCAGAGACAGGGCATTTGATGTCGAAGGAGTATAGAATGTTCTAGAGGATTGATCATATGGATCCAGAAATGGATAGCACAAAACTGTGTGATGGTAGCACAATATTGTAAGTACACTGAAAAAAAGATGACTGTGAATAGTTCAAAGAGGAAGGTTAGGGTATGTATGACACCAGAAGGAAAGATAGAAGATAAAGACTGTATAACTTAATGAAACCTAGAGAGGTCAATGAGTGTGATTAAATGTGCAAATATAAGGATGTTTTTGCATGAGGGAGCAGCAAGAAGGAATGAAATTGTGAGAAATGCAACCAGGTGAACAGACTTTGAGGACATTAGGTTAAGTGAAATAAGCCAGAAATGAAAAGACAAACATTATAATGCCTCACTGATAATGGACTAATAATAATGTGCAAACGCTGAGAAATGAATCTGGGAGCATGGTTTATCAGTGAAAAGCTGTTCCTAGATTGTAAGCTCTTACAGCAGTCACATCTGTTCATGAGTTTTAACCATTATTTCTAAATTTTGAGATACAGAGCTGTTTGTGTATGATGTGGTTGGTCCCTGGAGCTTCGGTGTCTGTGCAGCGCCTGGGACTCGGAGCCAGAGCTCGGCAGCTGTGAGTGTTGGCATTGCCCCATGAATCAACTGTCAAAGAGGCTGAAAAGGAGATCACACTTGGATTGGAGATATGAACAAAATGGACTTGGCTGAGATTGGGGTAGATCAGACTAAAGGGTAAAGGATGATATCAACTGTGTTTACAACTTTGGCTTCTGTGTGGGACCAAAGGAAGAGATGTTTATTTGGTGCAAAATCTGTATTTTCTGTAGCACACTATATAATTTAACTTACATGGTCAGTTTACTCAAACACCACAATTACATGTAACCTTGAATAGGGAGTGAGATTTGGTTGGTTTGTACAGGGTAGCATGAAGCTCCGATACAACCAAGAGTAATTTTGGCAGAGAATAAAAAGTGTTTGCAAAGCTCCTTTGAGGGACTGGGGGAAAATGTGGAAATATTAAACTTCCCAACCTGGGGAATTCCTGATATTCTCCCAAGTTTTGGGGTCTACCAGCTTAGCAGGCTGAGACCTTAATCTTGGGGCTTGTCCTTATGAAATGTACTCCTGCAAAGGAGAAGCTAAGTCTACTCATAATTGTGCCTAAGAGTCACCTCCCAGAGAACCTCTTTTGTTGCTCAGATGTAGCCTCTCTCTCTAAGCCAACTCAGCAAGTAAACTCACTGCTCTCCCGACTACGTGGGACATGACTCCCTGGCAACATAGGACATCACTCCCAGGAATGAGCCTGGACCCTGCATCATGCAATTGAGAAAGCCTTCTGTACCAAAAGGGGGAAGTGAAATGAAACAAAATAAAGTTTTCAGTGGCTGAGAGATTTCAAATGGAGTCTAGATTCATCCTGGAGGTAACTCTTATGCGTTATATAGATAGCCTTTTTAGTTTTTAGTTTATTTGAATAGTTAGAAGGAAATATCTGAAACTGTGGAACTGCAACTCAGTATCCTTGATTCTTAAAGGCTTACATGATGTGACTGTATGATTGTGAAAACCTTATGGCTCACACTCCCTTTACCCAGTGTATGGACAAATGAGTAGAAAAATGGGGACAAAAAGTAAATGCATAATAGGGAGAGGAGAGGCATGGGATGTTTTGGGTGTTCTTTTTACTTTCATTTTTTTTTTTGAGTAATGAAAATGTTCAAAAATTGATTGTGGTGATGAATGCACAACTGTATGATGATACTACGAACAATTATTTTTCACTTTGGATGATTGTATGGTATGTGAATATATTTCAATTAAAAAAAAAGAAAAAAAACATATCTGGTAGGTTGGTTCCCCTTTTAAATGTCCCTTAAAATCCATCTCATCATTTCCACTGTTACTCTTTGCACTCTTACAATTATTTAATTAAGTGTTCAATGTATGTCTTCCCCAGTAGAGTATGGGTACCAGGAGGACAGAGATGTGGCCTGTCTTGCTCCCTCTGTCAGTTCTTGCACCAGCACAGTATCATACATCGAAGGCACCATACGTGTCTGCTGTTGGGGCATAATCACCACTTCTATGAAGATTTCCTGATCATTCCCCTTCCTCTGTGCCCCTGCCAGGCCTCCACAGCCTTCCTTTATGGCACCAAGAATACTTTACTACAACTCACTCACCCATCTATTGCCCACTGCTAAACTTGAAAACTCCTTAATTATTACCTATCAAAGTCTTTTTACTTACATATACTTAATTTGATTCTTAAAAATCACCCTGAAAATCGGGAAGACAAAAGTTAGCTTGATCAAAGATCAAAGTATGGAAAAATAAATAGCTAGCAAGTAAGCAGCAGAGTTTGGATATTGGGACTTCATGAAGGGGCTGAAGGTCAATTAACTGTTAAGAAGAAAAAAGGGGGACAGGATCTTATAAAACATAACCAAGGCAGTTGAAAAATTTGTGCTAAACACTCAACAGAATGCAGAAAACATTCAAGGTACACATAAGGATCCCAGGACTTTACACTGTCAAATAATAGAGGAAGGGTGAAACTGTCTGTAACAAGTAAACGAAGTTCAAATGGCAATATATATTTTCCGCTACTAAACATAATTAAAAGACAGGAATGAGCAGAGAAACAGAACTCATTTCACGATTCAAATGTATAACCTAAAAAGATATCACAATATGACAGTATGTGATCAAGAGCACTATTAGCTGGCAAATGAGGAAAAAAAAACCAGAAAATGATTATGAACAAAATGCCATTTATTCTCTGAAGATTTTCATACTATCCATAATTTAATATTCTAAATTTAATGAATACTCTATTGAATTTACTTACATTAATATAGCCATATAAATAAATATAAACAGAGCCCTGGAAGAAAACTAATTTTTATTTTAAACAAACAAAAAAACAAAGGAACTGCTCTTTTTTTCCAATCATAGTAAATGAAAGGGCTTTATCTCAAAACAAGCTACCTCTAGATTTAGATAATTGGCAAAATAGTTCCCTCTGCTGTCCATGAAAGGTAATGATATAAAGTTGCTCTAAAATATGTTTTTAAAGAATTGTTTGTTCTCTATGAACATTCCCATGATCATAAGCTCGTTAGAGATTTCCTGAACACAACGATAAAATATGAAAAAAAAAAACAAAATAAACAAAGAATAATTAAATAAATAAGAGATCAATCCCTTTTCTTTTCCTGTGAGAAAAAATGATACTACTCTAGAAGGTGGCTATTAAAGAATACTCTTTAAACCTCCCTCCTTGCTTACCCGCAATATAATATGGTTCTCCCTAAAGGCCATTTCCTTCCATATCCCACCAAACCTGAAGCCAGTCTCAACATTATCTGCATTACTCCTCTGCCTAGAATAGTCTTACTATTACAGCCTCATGATTCGTTCTTTCCAAACTTCCTTCTGAGAGATCTTCACTCAAATGGCATCATCTCAGTGAGGCCCTCCTTGCCATCCTATCAAAAAGTCAACCTCCCTCCCTGTTTTATATTCTCCTTAAAACTTACAACTATTAAGCATAATATACATTTTGTTTGTTTAGCATGGCTTATTATCTATTTCTCCAACTAAAGGCAGGGATTTTTTTTGACTGCTCTGTTTACTGTTGTATTCCCAGGGTCAATCTCTGACCACAAACTCCTATCCTTAACTACTACTACTTACTTTTAGTCAACAACTTCTTAGACCTCATTAAAAATTCTAGTACTTTAACCTGCATTTATTCATTTAAAAATATTTACTGAATGCCTACTATGTGCCAGATAATACTTGTTCTTGAGGTATATTAATTAGCAGAATAGACAAAATTACTACTCTTGTGGTGCTTACATGCTAGAGAGGAAAGACAGAAAATAACCAAATAAATAAGTAAAATACACAGTATGTTAGAAGTGGTAAGCACTATGCAAAAACAAAAACAAAAAGAGAAAAGTGCAGAGTAAGGGGATCTAGAGAGCAATGTTGGGGAGGAACTATGCAATTTTATTAAATAGGGTATTCAGGACAAGTCCTCTTAATGGAAGGTGACATACGAGAAAAAAACACAAAGGAAGTGATCTTTAACCATACAGATATCTACAGAGTGTTCCAGGCAGAGAGGGAACATCCAGGGTCAAGGCCCTACAACAGGAACAAGTCTGAAATGTTCAAGGAACAGCAAGAAGGTGAGCGTGGCTAAAATGCTGCAAGATGAACTGTCTGAAACAACTATTTTCAAACTCCAGAGGTCAGTAGAACACTGAACAGCATCAATGGAAGAGCAGGAGGAAGAAGCTGGTAAATTACGGTAAAGACCAGAAAACACAGGGAAGCACCTTCAGGATCTTGTATTAGGCAGTGGTTTCTTAGACTTTACACCCAAAACACAAGCAACAAAAGAAAACATAGATAAATGGTACCTCATCAAAATTAAAAACTTTTGTGCCTTAAAGAACTTTATTACAAAAGTAAAATGACAACCTACACAATGGGAGAAAATATTTGGAAAACACACATCTGATAAAGGTTAAACATTCAGAATATAAAAAGAAATCCCTCAACTCAACAACAAAAAGACAAACAACTTAATTTTAAAAATGGGCAGAAGATTTGAATAGTCACCTCTCCAAAGAAGATGCACAAATGGACAGAATATACATTGGCCATCAGGGAAATGCACATCAAAACCACAAGGAGAAACCATTTCACACCCGTTAGAATGGCTGCTATTAAAAAACTGGAAAATTATAAGTGTTGGAGAGACTGCGGAAAAATAGGAACACTCATTCACTGCTGGTGGCAATGTAAAATGATGCAAACACTGTGGATGACAGTTGGGCAGTTCCTCAGAAAGTTAAATATAGAATTACCATATGACTTAGCAATCCCACTATTAGGTATATACCCAAAAGAATGAAAAGCAGGGACTCAAACTGCTATTTGCAAAGTGCTATTTGTGCAAGACTATTCACAACTGCTAAAATGTGGAAGCAACCCAAGTGTCCATCAACTGAAGAATGGATAAACAAAATGTGGTATATAAATACAATGGAATATTATTCAGCCATAAAAAGGAATGAAGTCCTAATACATGCAACATCGATGAACCTTGAAGACATTATGCCACATGAAATAAGCCAGACACAAATGAACAAAAATTGTATGATCTCACTGATGTTAAATAATTAGAAAAAGCAAACTCATGGAGTCAGACTCTAGAATCAGGGAATTCTCAGGGGGAAAAATAGACCATTAAACACATGTAGAAAGTTCAATGTCCCTGGTAATCAGGGATACCATCCCTATTCCCCAAAAAAAGACTCACAAAATTTTAACAGATTGATAACATTCAATGTTAGTGAAAATTTTGGGACATGAACATTTCTATACACAAATGGTGGTGCATAGCTTGGAACAGCCATTTTGGGAAGGAATTTAACAGTTATGCATTCCCTTTGACCCAATAACAGAAAAATTCATACTTACACACTAAGCTCTAAAAAAGAATGTTCACTGTAGAACTGATGTGTGCAAGAATATGGCATCAACCTAAACATCCATTCTTAGGGAGGGGTTAAATCAATTCTGATAATACATACTACAGAAGAGCAAAATACAAACTGTGAAATATATATGAAATAAAATGGCACTATTTCCAAAATATATCTTATAGGGAACAAAATAAATCACAGAACAATATCTATAAAATATTCCCATTTACATTTAAGAAAACAAAATCCCATATATGTTTGTAAATGCACAGAAAATGGCCTGGAAGAATACAAATAAAACTTAACATTTGTAGAGAAGAGTGGAATGCAGGAATGGATAGGGTAAAGGGAGACTCATTTTTCACTTTAGCTAAGTGTATATAGTTTGATTCCTCCCCCTACACACATGTAAACATTAATTACTTTTACAATTTTAAAAATGAAAAAAATTGATACTGTGTATGAAATGTGGCATGCAACTAAGTGATAAAACAATCTGAAAAGTACAATCTAATAGCTTTCCTAAAACCACAGCCCAAGCCAATAGATGTCTAACAAAGAGTACTGCTAAACATCTTATTTTAATTAGCTATGCTCACATGTGTTTTACACATTGGCTAAAAGACTTGCACTTGCCTATGTCCCTCTGTGGTAGGGCAAGCCCATTTCCAGCATTCATACTACTCAAAACCGCACTTAAAGAATTTATTTTCTTTTCAATGCAGAAGTCATATTAATTGACGTTTCTCATCCTTAGGTCCTTCATTTTCTTCAAAAAATTTTTACAACTAAAAGCAATTTTTACCATTCCCAATATGAATAGCTGTGATAAAATTTTAGTGACTGAAAAACAATCAGGGCTGGGAGGGAAGATGGTGGCATAGAGAGGAGTGGAAGCTAAGTAGTCCCCCAGGAACAACTAAAAAAAACCAGAAACAACTAGTAAATAATCCAGAGTAACTGCGGGGGGACAAACGAGACCGTCCACTCATCATACACCAACCTGAATTGGGAGGAATGCCCAAGAACACAGCATAAAATCTGTAAGTAAAACCTGCGGATCCAAGTTGTGAGACCCCCTCCCCCATAGCCCAAGCTGCAAAGCCTCGTGGTGCCAGAGAGAAGCTCTCTTCCAGCAAGTAAATATAGCTCAGCTGAGCTCTAACTGGGGTTTTAAGTAGCGAGTGTGAACTGCTCACTACAGGTATGAATCCCCAAAAAACAGACAGAGGCTTTGGGTGACGACTGACCTTGGAGAGCTGGAGGGTTGTCTTAGACTAGGCCTGAAAGAGACTATCTGCTTCTTTTTCTGCTCAGTGGAGAAAGCCCCAGCCATTACAGTTCCCAGTGCTGTGACTCAAAGAAGGGTGGAGAAAGCACAGCAGAGAGAGAGACCACTGAAATGCTAATGACCTCCCACTAGTGGGTCTATCTTCTCTAAGAGGAAAGGGGTGGGCCCTTTCCATTCAAAACCAGACCCCAGAGCCTGGGGGAACACAGTCATACCTCCTCACACCAGTAAAGAATTATAGGCTAACAGGCATCACCTGCTGGGCAGAAAAACACAGTGACCTGAGGCATCACAGGAACCAATTTCTAAGAGACACCCTCAGGGAAACCAGATACTGAATATTTCTTCCCTCTGGGACCTGAGCCTGCTCTGGTCTGGAAAAACCTGATTGGGGTAACCAAGGAAACCATGACTAGACAACAGAAAATTACAATCTACACTAAGAAAAACAAAGTTATGGCCCAGTCAAAGGAACAAATGTACACTTCAACTGAGATACAGGAATTTAAATAACTAATGCTCAATCAATTCAAAAAGTTTACAGAAGATATCGCAAGAGATAGAGGCTGTAAAGAAAACACTGGGCATACATAAGGCAGAAATCAAAAGTTCAAAAAAACAACTAGTAGAATCTATGGAAATGAAAGGCACAACACAAGAGATGAAAGACACAATGGAAACATACAACAGCAGATCTCAAGAGGCAGAAGAAAACACTCAGGAACTGGAGAACAAAACACCTGAAAGCCTGCATGCAAAGAAGCAGATGGAGAAAAGAATGAAAATATACGAGCAACATCTCCAGGAACTTAAGGATGAAACAAAGTTCAATAATGTACATATCATTGGTGTCCCAGAAGGAGAAGAGAAGGGAAAAGGGGCAGAAGCAATAATAGAGGAAATAATTAATGAAAATTTCCCATCTCTTATGAAAGACATAAAATTACAGATCCAAGAAGCGCGGCGTACTCCAAACAGAGGAGATATGAATAGGCCTACACCAAGACACTTAATAATCAGATTATCAAATGTCAAAGACAAAGAGAGAATCCTGAAAGCAGCAAGAGAAAAGCAATCCATTACATACAAGGGAAGCTTAATAAGACTATGTGCGAATCTCTCAGCAGAAACCATGGAAGCAAGATGGAAGTGGTGTGATATATTTAAGATACTGAAAGAGGAAAACTGCTAACTAAGAATCCTATATCCAACAAAGGTGTCCTTCAAATATGAGGGAGAGCTCAAAATATTTTCTGACAAACAGACAAAGAGAGACTTTGTGAACAAGACACCCGCCCTACAGGAAATACTAAAGGGATCACTACAGAGTGACAGGAGAAGACAGGGGTATGTGGTTTGGAACACAATTTTGGGAGATGGTAACACAGCAATGTGAGTACACAGAACAAAGATAACTATGAATACGGTTGAGAGGAAGGTTGGGAGCATGTGAGACACCAGAAGAAAGGGGGAAAGATAAAGACTGGGACTGCGTAACTTGGTGAAATCTAGAGTGTTCAACAATTGTGATAAAATGTACAAATATGTTCTTTTACAAGGGAGAACAAGCAATGTCAACCTTGTAAGGTGTTAGAAATGGGGAGGCATTGGGGGAGGGATGCAATCAATGTAAACTAGAGACTGCAACTAACAGAATCATTGTATTACGCTTCTTTTAATGTAACAAAGGCAATATACCAAGGTAAATGCAGATAAGAGGGGGGGATAAGGGAGGCATGTTAGACACTTGACATTGATGGTGTTGTCTGACTCTTTACTCTGCTTTGATTTCAGGTTATTTTTCCTTTTGCTGCTTCCTAGCTGTCATTTTTTTTTTCCTGTGAGTGAGGACTTGGTTTTCAAGAAGAGGGGAATAAGGACATGATGCCTTATTCATTAGTGCAACAGCTCAGAGCAATTAATCACAGACTCATCACAGGAGGCTAGGGACCAGGGTCAGAGGGCAGACACTTCTCCCAAAGCAAATTAGTATATGTGCTGGGGGGAAAAACAGCAGCTGCTGAATGGCTTCCTTTGGCACTATCCAAGAAATGGATACAGCATGGAGAAATGTAGATGCCCTTATATAGATAGTGGTGAAGGTGGTGAACACATAAATATATGACCATACAAAGAACCACTGATTATTTACTTAGGATGGAATGTACAGTGTGTGAACAAAACCGTATTAAAAAAAAAATGGGTTGATGACAAAACCTCGAGGGCAATATACTGAGTGAAATAAGCCAGACAAATATTGCAGGGTCTCACTGATAAGAAATAATTATAATATATAAACTCACAGACATGAAATATAAGGTACCAAGATACAGGACGAGGCTTAAGAGTGGGGAGCAGTTGCTTAGTATGAGCAGAATGTTCAACTAGGATGAACTTAAATGTCTGGAAATGAACAGAGGTGTCGGTAGCAAGATGTGAGAATAACTTAACAGTGCCAAATGGTGCCTGAATGAGGTGGAAAGTGGAAGCTCAGAGCCATATATGTCACCAGAAGGAAAGTTGGAGATCAAAAGATGGGAATGTATAAAACTGAATCCTATGGTGTGCAATGTCCATGATTAACTGTACAAATATTAGAAATCTCTTCCATGAACCAGAACAAATGTATGACAATACAATTAGAAGTTAACAGAGGAGCATAAAGGGAAGAAATATATACCTATTGCAAACTATATACTACAGTTAGTAGTATTTCAGCATTTTTTCATAAACAGTAACAAATGTACTATACCAACACTACGAGTCAACAATTGCAGGGGGTTGGTTAGGGATATGGGAGGATTTGAGTTTCCTTTTCTTTTTTTCTTTTTTTGTCTTTCACTTTATTTCTTGTCTGGAGTAATGAAAAGCTTCTAAAAAGTGAACAAAAATTAAGTGTGGTGATGGATGCGCAGCTGTATGAGGGTACCAGGGGCAACTGACTGTACACTTTGGATCTCTGGATAATTGTATGGTAACTGAACAATCCCAATAAAAATTTAAAAAAAAACAAACCAATCAGGAAGAGAGGATGAAAAAGAAATACTTTGACCCATAATTTAACTAAAACTTGGTTTTATCCATTGTTTCTCAACATAATGTATCCTTGTCAACATTTTCTCAACAGTATAAACTATTTTTGGATTTTTTTTCCTTTTTTTGTAGCAAATATTTCCTTATTTCTTTCTGATAACTTTTTTTAATATTCTTTTTTCTTCTGAAACCAAACCATTCCAATTAATTTTCAAGTGGCTTTTTGGCCCATCATTTTCTTCCACATCACACATGAAGGGATTACTAACAAAGCAAAATGAGAGGAAGCTTCACTTCCAATGTTAAATAAAAAATAGCAGCAAACACTTGCTTTCAGTTGAGCATTCCTTTCATATTCAAAATCAAGAAAGAGGGTACTAATTCATTTTGACTAGTGGGTGATTATAATTGAGTCTTTTTATAAAAAGTCTTGCCCATCCAGTAATTTAAAAAGCATTTCTTGCTTTTCCATGTCAGAGAAGACAGAGCATGTAAGCATCCCCATTAAAACAATAAATCATGGCCCAGGTTATGGAAGCTTTTTATAACATATGTCTTACCTGCTTAAACAATGCTGCAGGTGCCATCTCAGATCCACTTAGGGTTCGTAAAAGAAACACTGGCCAAGATGACACATTCATCTGGTACCCTATTTTATAAAATATGTAAGATATCATGAAAAAAACCACCCTGTGATATTATAGTAAGTTTGGTATGAAAAATAGATTTCATTCACCATTCTTTTCAAAATGACTCGGTTATCTAACAACACAGGAAATGGGCAAGAGGAGGAGACACACCCTCCTTTCAGTGCTACTGCCTCAGCTGTACTGTTTGGCAATAATGCCACAGTAGGTGTAGAAATGCTCATTTTAGAGAAGCCACTGAGTTGGGCTCACCAACAAATACATACATGTTGGAAAAGTCATAATACTTGGGGTGGTCTAAGCTGAAGCCCAGAAAAGGTTCCATTCCACCACCAACAGTCACGCAAGAAGGTCAAAAGGCTGCAAAGGTCCTCTTTTACCTCAGAGCCTCTGACTTCTTTACTTGCAGAAAAAGACAGTTGTCTGTCAAAACTCAGTGAGTGTACACTTACAACAGTGCTTTTCACTTTATGTCAATTATATTGCAAAAGAAAAAAACTGTAAATAAACACTGAATTCGAGTTAATAATATGCATGCTGAAGTGTTTAGGGGAAGTGTACAGATGTCAATAAAGTACTCTGAAATTTATCAAAATATAAGATGGACTAATAAATCGATGGAGGAATATATAAGTGATAAACCAAGTATAGTAAAATGGTAATGGAATCTAGGTGGTGGGGCTGTGGGTATTTACTGTAAAATTCACCCTTTTCATCTTTTTCATATGTTTAAAATTTCATAAAATGTTAGGAAACCAGAAAGTTCTCACTTCAGCAATCTTTACCCATACTAAACACGATCTTTTAGAATTTTTATCAGATGTTGATCAAAACAGACTCAATTTTCAGCACACATATGCAAAATGTACAACAAATATACAGTACTGAGCTCCTGATTCATCATACATTCTCCACAGTAACCACCTGACCATCTATTTGCAAGATTGCTTAAGAGAAGACATTTTTTAAAGACAACTCAAAATGATTTCTATTGAGTATGACACGAGTAAGAATATGTTCTTTTAAAAACTATCCTTACCCAGGGGAGGTTGAAGTAAATCCCCTTCCTTTTCACATGTTCCAATAGGCTGTATGTCTGGGGAATCGACAAGTCTCCAAAAATCATTTTGATTGTCACTCCCGTCCAGTCTCAAACGTAATCTGGCACCAGTAATCCCAACAACTGTAGCAATGCATACTGAAGTAACATTGCGAGGGTCATGGGCTTCCAATTTCATACCAACTTTGAAGTCATTAGTTGGTGGAATCTCAGACTATATATATAAATAAAATAGTTAAAATGCATCAACTATAGGAAATGGTCAGTTATATTACCAGATACCCAAGGCATGTTTTAAGTAACAGTCACAGCAGATGGTGAACAAGATAAGGGCTATAAGGGTCAAGGAAAAGATCAAATTCTCTCCTTGGCTTGACATGCACCATAAAAAACAGCCCCGTCTCTAATCTCTCTCATAGCCCAACCCACATACAGCCTCTAAAATGCACCCAGAGTAGCTTTCTAAAATAAAAATTGCCTGATTAGTCCAATCCCCTTGAAATAGGACAATTGGCAGCTCACCACTGCTTAAGGATAAAGCCAATTCCTTGGCAAAGTTTAAAAGCCCCCACACCTTTAACCTCATCCCCACAGTATCATCTCTACCTACTCTGTGCTCCAGCCACCCCACACCAATCCCTCAACACTCAAAGAGTCGTTCACACCCATGTGCCTTTACTTCAGATGTACTCTCTACCTAGAATATCCTTTCCTTCATTCCAACTATCTCAGTGCCTCTTCTGTGAGCTTTCCCAGTATAGAGTTATCACAGTTCTCATAATTGCTTATTTATATGACTGTCTTTCCCTCCAGATGAGTAGTCATGAGGGTTTAGTACTTTTAGTATACCTGACACAGAGTAAATTCTTAATGAATGAATGCAAAGAGACCATCTGACTCTTAAGTGGCACTACCACAATCCCATTATCTGTTCACATTATCAGAACTTAACCACACAAACACCCTTCAACAAATTAACAGTTTACATTAATATATACAGAATTTTGGCATACCTGTCTGAAACACTCTGAAGGAGCAATTATTGATCCAGTCTCTTTCAAGTAATTGTCCCAAATGAAATCATCTGGGGAAAAAAATATACAAAATAGTTTTTTAGTATATACAATATGTCTGCAAACTTTCAGGAATAAAATGGGTTTTATTTCTATACCTGTTTAAAAAACACTTCATAAAAAGCAGTTTCAAACTTCTTGATCTATATTACCAGCACAGAAATAAAAAATAAAACAACTCCCAGTAAATAAGGGCTCTGATATAAATTAAATCTCAGGTCCTCTCAATGTAATGAGGACTACAGCACAGTGATTCTAAAAATGTAGACTCTAGAAATAACTAGAATAAGAGCAACTTCTCATCTGTCTCTGATATAAATTTACTCAATAAAGTGTTTTCATTCATTTCATCCCATTAGCATAAAGGTGCTTCTTTGGTTTTCATGGGGAGCTGAAGGTGTTCAGATGTGTGGTCCAACAGAATTTTACCTCTGCAGTGCCTTACAGAAAAAAAAAAAAATTGAGAACCGGACTAGTTTCTTGATCTAGTAGTAGGTCTCCATTCCAGGGTGTCAAAAAGATGGTAGCAAAATAAAGCAGTAAACCAGTCACTGATGAAGTCACTAATCCAAATCATTGTAATGATCTAGGTTTTCTACTCCTTGCTGTCCTTGCTCTCCCTCCTCCATTTTTTAAATGTATGATGTTTAAAATGAAGACCCATGATAAATTCTCAACAGAGTCATAGAGTGGTAAAGGCAGGGATAAGAGCTGAGACTTGGGGCCAAACCCAGGGAATATGATTAAATCATCTATTCTCTTTAAAAACAATAGGGGAGGTGGGGCAAGATGGCAGACTGGTGAGCTGTATGTTTTAGTTACTCCTCCAGGAAAGTAGGTAAAAAGCCAGGAACTGCGTGGACTGGACACCACAGAGCAATCTGTCTTTGGGCATACTTCATACAACACTCATGAAAACGTGGAACTGCTGAGATCAGCGAAATCTGTAAGTTTTTGCGGCCAGGGGACCCGCGCCCCTCCCTGCCAGGCTCAGTCCCGGGGGAGGAGGGGCTGTCAGATCCAGGAAGGAGAAGGGAGAATTGCAGTGGCTGCTCTTACCGGAAACTCATTCTACTGATTCAAACTCCAACCATAGATAGACTGAGACCAGACACCAGAGACTCTGAGAGCAGCCAGCCCAGCAGAGAGGAGACAGGCATAGAAAAAAAACAACACGAAAAACTCCAAAATAAAAGCAGAGGATTTTTGGAGTTCTGGTGAACACAGAAAGGGGAAGGGCGGAGATCAGGCCTTGAGGCGCATATGCAAATCCCGAAGCAAGGCTGATCCCTCTGCCCTGTGCACCTTTCCTTAATGGGCCTGGTTGCTTTGTCTATTAGCATTTCAATAACCCATTAGATCTCTGAGGAGGGCCGTTTTGTTTTTTTTTTTTTTTTAAATCCTTTTTGCTTTTTCTAAAACAATTACTCTAAGAAGCTCAATACAGAAAGCTTCAAAGAATTGAAATTTGAGCATGTCAAGTCAAGAGCAGAACTAAGAGAGCTCAGAGACAAAAGGCAATAATCCAGTGGCTGAGAAAATTCACTAAACAACACAACTTCCCAAGAAAAGGGGGGTGTCCGCTCACAGCCACCATCCTGGTGGACAGGAAACACTCCTGCCCATCGCCAGCCCCATAGTCCAGAGCTGCCCCAGACAACCCAGTGTGACGGAAGTGCTTCAAATAACAGGCACACACCACAAAACTGGGCGTGGACATTAGCCTTCCCTGCAACCTCAGCTGAATGTCCCAGAGCTGGGAAGGGGGAGCAGTGTGAATTAACAGAGCCCCATTCAGCCATCATTTGAGCAGACTGGGAGCCTCCCAACACAGCCCAGCAGCCCAGAACTGCCCTGGGGGGACGGCACTCACCTGCGACATAGCACAGTCATCCCTCAACAGAGGACCCGGGGTGCACAGCCTGGAAGAGGGGCCCACTTGCAAGTCTCAGGAGCCATACGCCAATACCAAAGACTTGTGGGTCAGTGGCAGAGACAAACTGTGGCAGGACTGAACTGAAGGATTAGACTATTGCAGTGGCTTTAAAACTCTAGGATCATCAGGGAGATTTGATTGTTAGGGCCACCCCCCCTCCCCGACTGCCCAGAAACACGCCCCACATACAGGGCAGGCAACACCAACTACACACGCAAGCTTGGTACACCAATTGGGCCCCACAAGACTCACTCCCCCACTCACCAAAAAGGCTAAGCAGGGGAGATCTGGCTTGTGGAGAACAGGTGACTCGTGGACGCCACCTGCTGGTTAGTTAGAGAAAGTGTACTCCACGAAGCTGTAGATCTGATAAATTAGAGATAAGGACTTCAACTAGTCTACAAACCCTAAAAGAACCCTATCAAGTTCAGCAAATGCCACGAGGCCAAAAACAACACAAAATTATAAAGCATATGAAAAAACCAGACGATATGGATAACCCAAGCCCAAGCACCCAAATCAAAAGACCAGAAGAGACACACCTAGAGCAGCTACTCAAAGAACTAAAGATGAACAATGAGACCATAGTACGGGATATGAAGGAAATCAAGAAGACCCTAGAAGAGCATAAAGAAGACATTGCAAGACTAAATAAAAAAATGGATGATCTTATGGAAATTAAAGAAACTGTTGACCAAATTAAAAAGATTCTGGACACTCATAGTACAAGACTAGAGGAAGTTGAACAACGAATCAGTGACCTGGAAGATGACAGAATGGAAAATGAAAGCATAAAAGAAAGAATGGGGAAAAAAATTGAAAAACTCGAAATGGACCTCAGGGATATGATAGATAATATGAAACGTCCGAATATAAGACTCATTGGTGTCCCAGAAAGGGAAGAAAAGGGTAAAGGTCTAGGAAGAGTATTCAAAGAAATTGTTGGGGAAAACTTCCCAAATCTTCTAAACAACATAAATACACAAATCATAAATGCTCAGCGAACTCTAAATAGAATAAATCCAAAAAAACCCACTCCGAGACATATACTGATCACACTGTCAAACATAGAAGAGAAGGAGCAAGTTCTGAAAGCAGCAAGAGAAAAGCAATTCACCACATACAAAGGAAACAGCATAAGACTAAGTAGTGACTACTCAGCAGCCACCATGGAGGCGAGAAGGCAGTGGCACGATATATTTAAAATTCTGAGTGAGAGGAATTTCCAGCCAAGAATACTTTATCCAGCAAAGCTCTCCTTCAAATTTGAGGGAGAGCTTAAATTTTTCACAGACAAAGAAATGCTGAGAGAATTTGCTAACAAGAGACCTGTCCTACTGGAGATACTAAAGGGAGCCCTACAGACAGAGAAACAAAGACAGGACAGAGAGACCTGGAGAAAGGTTCAGTACTAAAGAGATTCGGTATGGGTACAATAAAGGATATTAATAGAGAGAGGGAAAAATATGGCAAACATAATCCAAAGGATAAGATGGCCGATTCAAGAAATGCCTTCACGGTTTTAACGTTGAATGTAAATGGATTAAACTCCCCAATTAAAAGATATAGATTCGCAGAATGGATCAAAAAAAATGAACCATCAATATGTTGCATACAAAAGACTCATCTTAGACACAGGGACACAAAGAAACTGAAAGTGAAAGGATGGAAAAGAATATTTCATGCAAGCTACAGCCAAAAGAAAGCAGGTGTAGCAATATTAATCTCAGATAAAATAGACTTCAAATGCAGGGATGTTTTGAGAGACAAAGAAGGCCACTACATACTAATAAAAGGGGCAATTCAGCAAGAAGAAATAACAATCGTAAATGTCTATGCACCCAATCAAGGTGCCACAAAATACATGAGAGAAACATTGGCAAAACTAAAGGAAGCAATTGATGTTTCCACAATAATTGTGGGAGACTTCAACACATCACTCTCTCCTATAGATAGATCAACCAGACAGAAGACCAATAAGGAAACTGAAAACCTAAACAATCTGATAAATGAATTAGATTTAACAGACATCTACAGGACATTACATCCCAAATCACCAGGATACACATACTTTTCTAGTGCTCACGGAACTTTCTCCAGAATAGATCATATGCTGGGACATAAAACAAGCCTCAATAAATTTAAAAAGATTGAAATTATTCAAAGCACATTCTCTGACCACAATGGAATACAATTAGAAGTCAATAACCATCAGAGACTTAGAAAATTCACAAATACCTGGAGGTTAAACAACACACTCCTAAACAATCAGTGGGTTAAAGAAGAAATAGCAAGAGAAATTGCTAAATATATAGAGACGAATGAAAATGAGAACACAACATACCAAAACCTATGGGATGCAGCAAAAGCAGTGCTAAGGGGGAAATTTACAGCACTAAACGCATATATTAAAAAGGAAGAAAGAGCCAAAATCAAAGAACTAATGGATCAACTGAAGAAGCTAGAAAATGAACAGCAAACCAATGCTAAACCAAGTAGAAGAAAAGAAATAACAAGGATTAAAGCAGAAATAAATGACATAGAGAACAAAAAAATAAGAGAGAGGATAAATATCACCAAAAGTTGGTTCTTTGAGAAGATCAACAAGATTGACAAGCCCCTAGCTAGACTGACAAAATCAAAAAGAGAGAAGACCCATATAAACAAAATAATGAATGAAAAAGGTGACATAACTGCAGATCCTGAAGAAATTAAAAAAATTATAAGAGAATATTATGAACAACTGTATGGCAACAAACTGGATAATGTAGAAGAAATGGTCAATTTCCTGGAAACATATGAACAACCTAGACTGACCAGAGAAGAAACAGAAGACCTCAACCAAGCCATCACAAGCAAAGAGATCCAATCAGTCATCAAAAATCTTCCCACAAATAAATGCCCAGGGCCAGATGGCTTCACAGGGGAATTCTACCAAACTTTCCAGAAAGAACCGACACCAATCTTACTCAAACTCTTTCAAAACATTGAAAAAAATGGAACACTACCTAACTCATTTTATGAAGCTAACATCAATCTAATACCAAAACCAGGCAAACATGCTACAAAAAAGGAAAACTACCGGCCAATCTCCCTAATGAATATAGATGCAAAAATCCTCAACAAAATACTTGCAAATCGAATCCAAAGACACATTAAAAAAATCATACACCATGACCAAGTGGGGTTCATTCCAGGCATGCAAGGATGGGTCAACATAAGAAAAACAATCAATGTATTACAACACATTAAAAACTCGAAAGGGAAAAATCAATTGATCATCTCAATAGATGATGAAAAAGCATTTGACAAAATCCAACATCCCTTTTTGATAAAAACACTTCAAAAGGTAGGAATTGAAGGAAACTTCCTCAACATAATAAAGAGCATATATGAAAAACCCACAGCCAGCATAGTACTCAATGGTGAGAGACTGAAAGCCTTCCCTCTAAGATCAGGAACAAGACAAGGATGCCCGCTGTCACCACTGTTATTCAACATTGTGCTGGAAGTGCTAGCCAGGGCAATCCGGCAAGACAAAGAAATAAAAGGCATCCAAATTGGAAAAGAAGAAGTAAAACTGTCATTGTTTGCAGATGATATGATCTTATATCTAGAAAACCCTGAGAAATCAACGATACACCTACTAGAGCTAATAAACAAATTTAGCAAAGTAGCGGGATACAAGATTAATGCACATAAGTCAGTAATGTTTCTATATGCTAGAAATGAACAAACTGAAGAGACACTCAAGAAAAAGATACCATTTTCAATAGCAACTAAAAAAAATCAAGTACCTAGGAATAAACTTAACCAAAGATGTAAAAGACCTATACAAAGAAAACTACATAACCCTACTAAAAGAAATAGAAGGGGACCTCAAAAGATGGAAAAATATTCCCTGTTCATGGATAGGAAGGCTAAATATCATTAAGATGTCAATTCTACCCAAACTCATCTACAGATTCAATGCAATCCCAATCAAAATTCCAACAACCTACTTTGCAGACTTGGAAAAGCTAGTTATCAAATTTATTTGGAAAGGGAAGATGCCTCAAATTGCTAAAGACACTCTAAAAAAGAAAAACGAAGTGGGAGGACTTACACTCCCTGACTTTGAAGCTTATTATAAAGCCACAGTTGCCAAAACAGCATGGTACTGGCACAAAGATAGACATATAGATCAATGGAATCGAATTGAGAATTCAGAGATAGACCCTCAGATCTATGGCCGACTGATCTTTGATAAGGCCCCCAAAGTCACCGAACTGAGCCATAATGGTCTTTTCAACAAATGGGGCTGGGAGAGTTGGATATCCATATCCAAAAGAATGAAAGAGGACCCCTACCTCACCCCCTACACAAAAATTAACTCAAAATGGACCAAAGATCTCAATATAAAAGAAAGTACCATAAAACTCCTAGAAGATAATGTAGGAAAACATCTTCAAGACCTTGTATTAGGAGGCCACTTCCTAGACTTTACACCCAAAGCACAAGCAACAAAAGAGAAAATAGATAAATGGGAACTCCTCAAGCTTAGAAGTTTCTGCACCTCAAAGGAATTTCTCAAAAAGGTAAAGAGGCAGCCAACTCAATGGGAAAAAATTTTTTGGAAACCATGTATCTGACAAAAGACTGATATCTTGCATATACAAAGAAATCCTACAACTCAATGACAATAGTACAGACAGCCCAATTATAAAATGGGCAAAAGATATGAAAAGACAGTTCTCTGAAGAGGAAATACAAATGGCCAAGAAACACATGAAAAAATGTTCAGCTTCACTAGCTATTAGAGAGATGCAAATTAAGACCACAATGAGATACCATCTAACACCGGTTAGAATGGCTGCCATTAAACAAACAGGAAACTACAAATGCTGGAGGGGATGTGGAGAAATTGGAACTCTTATTCATTGTTGGTGGGACTGTATAATGGTTCAGCCACTCTGGAAGTCAGTCTGGCAGTTCCTTAGAAAACTAGATATAGAGCTACCATTCGATCCAGCGATTGCACTTCTCGGTATATACCCGGAAGATCGGAAAGCAGTGACACGAACAGATATCTGCACGCCAATGTTCATAGCAGCATTATTCACAATTGCCAAGAGATGGAAACAACCCAAATGTCCTTCAACAGATGAGTGGATAAATAAAATGTGGTATATACACACGATGGAATACTACGCGGCAGTAAGAAGGAACGATCTGGTGAAACATATGACAACATGGATGAACCTTGAAGACATAATGCTGAGCGAAATAAGCCAGGCACAAAAAGAGAAATATTATATGCTACCACTAATGTGAACTTTGAAAAATGTAAAACAAATGGTTTATAATGTAGAATGTAGGGGAACTAGCAGTAGACAGCAATTAAGGAAGGGGGAACAATAATCCAAGAACAGATAAGCTATTTAACGTTCTGGGGATGCCCAGAAATGACTATGGTCTGTTAATTTCTGATTGATGTAGTAGGAACAAGTTCACTGAAATGTTGCTATATTATGTAACTTTCTTGGGGTAAAGTAGGAACATGTTGGAAGTTAAGCAGTTATCTTAGGTTAGTTGTCTTTTTCTTACTCCCTTGCTATGGTCTCTTTGAAATGTTCTTTTATTGTATGTTTGTTTTCTTTTTAACTTTTTTTTTCATACAGTTGATTTGAAAAAAGAAGGGAAAGTTAAAAAAAAAAAAAGAAAGAAAAAAGACAAACAAGGAAAAAAAAAAAAAGATGTAGTGCCCCCTTGAGGAGCCTGTGGAGAATGCAGGGGTATTCGCCTACCCCACCTCCATGGTTGCTAACATGACCACAGACATAGGGGACTGGTGGTTTGATGGGTTGAGCCCTCTACCATAAGTTTTACCCTTGGGAAGACGGTTGCTGCAAAGGAGAGGCTAGGCCTCCCTGTATTTGTGCCTAAGAGTCTCCTCCTGAATGCCTCTTTGTTGCTCAGATGTGGCCCTCTCTCTCTGGCTAAGCCAACTTGAAAGGTGAAATCACTGCCCTCCCCCCTACGTGGGATCAGACACCCAGGGAAGTGAATCTCCCTGTCAACGTGGAATATGACTCCCGGGGAGGAATGTAGACCCGGCATCGTGGGATGGAGAACATCTTCTTGACCAAAAGGGGGATGTGAAAGGAAATGTAATAAGCTTCAGTGGCAGAGAGATTCCAAAACGAGCCGAGAGATCACTCTGGTGGGCACTCTTACGCACACTTTAGACAACCTTTTTTAGGTTCTAAAGAATTGGGGTAGCTGGTGGTGGATACCTGAAACTATTAAACTACAACCCAGAACCCATGAATCTCGAAGACAGTTGTATAAAAATGTAGCTTATGAGGGGTGACAGTGGGATTGGGAATGCCATAAGGACCAAACTCCACTTTGTCTAGTTTATGGATGGATGTGTAGAAAAGTAGGGGATGCAAACAAACAGACAAAGGTACCTAGTGTTATTTTTTACTTCAATTGCTCTTTTTCACTCTAATTATTATTCTTGTTATTTCTGTGTGTGTGCTAATGAAGGTGTCAGGGATTAATTTAGGTGATGAATGTACAACTATGTTACGGTACTGTAAACAATCGAAAGTACAATTTGTTTTGTATGACTGCGTGGTATGTGAATATATCTCAATAAAATGATGATTAAAAAAATAAATAAATAAAAAGAATGAACTAGAAAAAAAAAAAAAGAATAGGGAAGACAAAGACACACAGAATAGCAAATGTATATAAATTCTTCTACCTTCCAGAAAGAGTCACTAATAATTTTTAGTGTCTGTAATATTTCAGTCATATAGTACTGGACAAAATATAAGACTATTCATGCCTTTCAAGTCCTCACAACTAATTCTACAGAATGTGGGAATCGACTCAAGATTAATTTAAAAATTATGGTTCTAAGGAAGTAATTGCTAATTCTCTAAAAGTCACATTCCAGAAAACTGCATGTCAAAGGTAAAACGAGGCATCCTGAAACACAAAAGCTAAGATGAGGCTCATGCTCACTGATGGCCTGCTTTTTTCAAGCATTATTTTAAAAATAACAATATATAAAATATATAACAAAATGAAACAATTTAGACATTCCCTTACAGTTCAATGATGCTTTATGCAAGCTGATTATATTCTTTGCTCATTATCTTCTTTTTTTCTAGAATGGGATTAAAGTGGCGGTCCCTTAGTTGGGAAAAGTTCAATCACCCAAGCTTGCCTATAAGCAGAATCTATAAAATTAGAAGATGGGTGAAGGGGGGTAGAATCTCCTTAACAAAAAATAGGTGTCTCCTTCATGTTTTCTTTTTAAAAGGTTTCAGCCCAAAAGTACCAGAGATGATATATATATATTGGAGCAATATAAAGTGCAAACTAAAAAAAAAAGGTGACTTTTTTTAAATTCTAAAGACTCCTTATTAAATTCTGAATCACTTAAGTTGTTTCCCTGGAATAAGATCACTAATTTCTAAAAATACAATGTTTCATCCTGTATACTTTGCCTGGTTTGATCATTTCAATTTTTTTGTGCCAGCCAGCCAGACACACACATTGTGGTAAAGACTTGATAGTATTCAAGGTACTATGAAGTTTAATTCTCGGAAATCATGAGGTTTTTCTATACTCCTCTTTAATTTCCTCACTATATAAAAATATTGGATCTGACGGTTCCCCTTCCTGGGGGAATCTACATTACCCCCCCTCATGTATCCTTCAACTGATATTATACACATACAGACGAACTCTGGAGTGCTGATAAATGTTTAACAATCAGCTTTCCAGGAAATACAAACAAACAAGTGGCCTGATTGGTAGTGTGTGCAGATTTCTGTGGTGTGAATACTATCACCATGGCTGACTGCAAAGTGCCACAATGACATCACCAACCACAGAGTTGGGAGGAGATGTGCACAATCCGCACCCCACGCCACCAGCTGACGTGAGTCAGCTTCAGCATACCACTGTTACATGTGTATATGCATTTATATGTGTATGTACACACATTTTATATACATATGGTTCAGCATAGCATACATAACATTTTGCAACTTGCTTTAACTTAATAAATTTCAGAGCATTCCATTAAAAAATACAGGGTTTGATTCTGTCTTTAGATGATGGGAAGCCAGTACAACCACAGTATGCAAAGGCATGCAGCAGAGTGTTAAAAATGTAGGCTTTGGAGTCAGAACTTCCTATCTCTAGTCTGGCTCTACCTCTTATTAGCTATGTGACCTTAAGCAAGTCATTTTACTTTTTCAGTCTCAGTTCCTTCATTCACAAAATGGGGAAAGTAATACATATGATACTAAGTATTTTGAGAATTAAATGAAGTAGTATGCATATAAGTTGCTCAATAAATGGTATATTTTGTTATTATAAAATTAAATGTCCTTTGGAGGATTGTATGTTATGTGAATATATCTCAATAAAATTGCATTAAAAAAAAACTAAATGTCATAGTTGTGTCCAAATTTATGAATACTGCATATCTTTGTTAAAAGAGAAAACAGAGATCCATGGCTCCAAAATTAAACTGACCAGAATGTCTCAGTGACCTAGCACTAACCTAATATCAGGAGATTCAAGGCTCTAATTGAAGCTCTACTAACACACGATCTTGGATAGCATTTAGAGAAAACACAGAACAAAACAAAACTTGAACAGGGAAAAAAATCTGACCAGGCTGTCATTCAGGAGCAGAAACCCCAGGAAGAAAGGAGTGTAAGTTGAAAACAGTAACTGAAAAACTAAAACTGTTTTATAATTATACTCCAAAGAACTAAGACCTTTCCACAAACCAGTTAATATCTGTAAAAATTTTCAATGACATTGGAAAATATTTAATCCATCTCCCTAACACAATTGTTGTGTTGTTTTTTTCAGTTTTAAGAAAATACTCTCCCGTGTCTGAATGAGCTATAATTTGAGCTAGCAAATCCTTTAGACTGGTCCCCTGAAACATGATCGTTTTCTATCACATTGCTAGCCAATGCCTATATGTAGCACCTAAATACACGAAGTTATCTTTTTATTTAATCCCATGCCAATTTATCTCTAAGCGAAAACAGTAAATTTTTTCAAAATAAAATACAATTTCTTTATCTTTCCTATTATTGAGATTTTGTATTATAGGATTTTACCGTACGTATACCATTCCAAAAGCAATAAGAGTTCATATTAACAGTGAGTAAGGAATAAAAATATGCTATATTAAACTACTTTAAAACATACCAGTTTGCACAGAAGATGTACTTGAGCTAGGAGTTTTCTCTTGATTCTCCTTGACATTCATTGAATCTAAAAATAAGAAAATAATTAGCAACACAGGAAGGTCACAACAGTTTGAAAGAGCACTTCAAAAAGTAAAAAAGTTTAAACTAAAACTATTTTCTAATAGTTTCTAATGAGTTTTAACTTCATAATTAATATCCCCATTTTCTGTGTAGGACTTACCACTTTCTAATATACTATGTACTTTATAATCTACTCAAGTTATTTTATTTATTGTATGTCTCCCTCCACTTGAATGTAAGCTCCAAAAGGGCAGGGATTTATTTATTTTGTCTGTTTTGTTCACTGCCATATCCTCAGTGCTTAGAATAGGACCTGACAGGCAGAACATCCTTGAGCATTTGTTCGATGAATGAATCAACAAACAAAAACTAGCTGATCCGTGTGATGTTTAAATTAAGATGCCCTAGAAATAAAGTAGATGCTTTTGAGAGTTCAAAACATAACATGGGCATTAGAATACAATGTAATGAACGTGCTTCAACAGTTTAGGCAGAGATTTTTCTCTGGCAAGCTAGGGAGTTCAAACAGTGCTGGACCTTATGACCTCACCAAATCTAAGATATATAATCTCATCTGTAGATATCACAGTATGTATCTCTAAAAAGGACTCATTTTAAAAACAATTGTAATACTGTTATTACACCTAAAAATTATTCATAATTCATTATCATCATCAAATAACAAGCCAGTATTCATATTTCCCCATCCATCTTAATTACATTTGTTTGGATCAGGATCCAAATAACGTACATACATAGCAATTGGTTGATATGTCTCTTAAGTCTCTCTTTCTCTCTCTCTCTCTCTTTGGTGATTATACTAGTTGGTTGACCCTTTAGAGTTTTCCAGTCTGGATTTTGCTGACTGCCACCCCTTAGTATTGGGTTTTCCTGCCCTTGTATTTTCTCTAAATTGGTATTGGTATTTTCATCCAGAAGAGCTGGTTTTTTTTTTTTTTTGGTGCTGTTTTTTTTTGGGGGGGGTAGGGAATAACATTACTTCATAGGTAGTGTTGTATACTTCTCACAGGAGACTCCTAATATTTATCTTTCTTTTTATGATGTTAGCAGCCACAGATGGCTATTGTCTAAATGCACTAGTTCATTAGCGGTTACAAAATGGAGGTATTCTATCATTCTTTCTTTCTTAGCCAGAAAACCTCTATAGAGAGAAACCTCTCTTCTCCAACCATTCAGTTACCCTGAAGTACAGATCTATGCACATAAGAAAGACACACTCAACACTTTCTCCTTTTCTTTTATTTCCTAGTTTTCAAAATAAGGAATTGGGTTCCTGGCATTTTCCACAAATGACCAATAAGTTTTGTTTGTTTTTTAATATCATTATGAACTCATAGATTTAAATATACTTCAGATGTTTCTATCTGTTGTTGTTTACCTTTATTGGTGCTCTAATTGTCAAGCGTCAGGCTTCTTACAAAAGGATTATATGGATGATGCCAAGTTACCATTCAAGGTTGCAAATCTACTTTCTATGAGCACTTGAGGGGGATATATGGCGTGCCTGTTTGAATGTATTATGTCCCCCAGAAAAAGCCATATTCTTTGATGCAATCTTGTGGGCAGGCATATTAGTGGGGATTAAGTTGGAACGTTTGGATTAGGTTGTTAGCATGGAAATGTGCCCCACCCAACTGGTGGTGATAACTCTGATGAGATATTTCCATGGAGGCGTGGCCCCACTCATTCAGGGTGGGCCTTGATCAGTGGAGCCATATAAATGAGCTGACAAACAGAAGGAACTCAGTGTAGCTGCTGGTGACATTTTGAATAGGTGCTACAGCCAAGAGGGACGCTGTAGAAAGCACAGGAGCTGCAGATGAGTTTGAAGATGGCCACTGAAAGCAGACTCTTCCTCTGGAGAAGCTGAGAGAGGACAAATACCCCAAGTGCAACTAAGAGTGACTTTTTTGAGGAACTGCAGCCTAGAGAGGAATGTCCTGGGAAAAAGCCACTTTGAAACTAGAACTTTGGAGCAGACACCAGCCATGTGCCTTCCCAGCTAACAGAGGTTTACTGGACACCCTTGGCCATCCTCCAATGAAGGTACCCGATTGCTTATGTGTTACCTTGGACACTTTACGGCCTTAAGACTGTAACTGTTTAACCAAATAAACTCCTTTTATAAAAGCCAATCCATTTCTGGTGTTTTGCATTCTGGCAGCATTACCAAACTAGAACATATGGGTTGCTTTCTATTTAAATGATTTAACTAGTACAAAGACAGTACATGTTAAATTAGATCTACTAAATAGTTCTACAGTAAAATTTTCTAATAGAAAAGTGAAACTGTAAAGGTGTGGCTCCTCCTCTAGAGAAGCTTAGAATATAGTTAAAGAGACTGCACTAAACTAACACACCTGACAAAATTAGAGAACAGCAGAGGACAGCTTTCAGCATGCAGCCAGAGAAAATACCATGGGAGACACTGGACTTGAACTGGGTATTGAAGGAGGAACAGGATTTAGAAAGGCAGAGGTGTGAGGAATTTATTATGGGAAGGAAAATACAACATAAAGCAGAAAGTGCCATTCAGTGTGTGGCATATACATGGGATAGTGAGAGGACTTCTCACTAGAACAAAACAGGCTAAAACATTTTTTAATCACTCATATTAGACTTAGAAGATTTAGAGTCTAATCTTAGCTGTATCACAGATTGCTGTATGACTTATGCACTTAACATTCCCAAGCTTCAATTTTCTCATTTATGAAACTAGAGAAAGACAATATTAGCTTTCATTTCTATTTCAATCTAAAATTCCAATCCTAAGCACCTAACATCTCCTATAGCTCTATTTTTCAAAAGGCTTTATTTCAAAAATTCAACATACAAGGAGACACCCTTTCCAGCTGAAAAACTAAAAATGTTCTCAACTTTAGGACAAATAAATCTTACCTTCATTCACTGTTTGCCCCATGTTATCCCTTTCTGGTGTCCCTTCCTACAGGGAGAAAAACCAATTAATGCCTCTTTTTAACATATATGTGTAGGGTAGTATTAGCAATCAGTTATACGATCAGATCATTTTAATCTCTTTCCTTTGGATAAAAGTGATAAGAATCAAAGACACATCTGGAAAAAAAGTTTGGTGGTTTCTCAAACAGTTAAACACAACATTACCATATGACCCAGTAATTCTATTCCCAGTCCAAGAGAAAGGAAAACATACTTTACACAAAACTTGTACATGAATGTTCACAGCAGCAGTATCCACAAAAGCCAAAAGGTGGAAATAACTCAAATGTCCATCAACTGATCAATGGATACACAAAATGTGGTATACCCATACAATGGAATATGATTTGGCAATGAAAAAGGAATGCAGTAATGATACATGCTACAGCATGGATGAGCTTTTGAAAATATTACATTAAGTGAAAGAAGCCCATCACAAAGGACTACATATCATCCCTGATTCCATTTATAGGAAACACCCAAAATAGGCAAATTCAGAGCAAGAAAGTAGATTAGTAGTTGCCAGGGGCTGGGAGAATGGGGAATGGGGAGTGACTGCTAATAGTATAGGCGGAGGGTTTCTTTTGGGGTGATGAGAATGTTCTGGAATTAGACAGTGGTGATGGCTGCACAACCTTGTGAATATACTAAAAACTACTGAATTGTATACTTCCTCAATAAGAAAATTAAATGAAAAAATAATAATAAGAGCAGACAGTAAGTGGCAGAACTGGATTCAAATGATTCCAGAAGCCCACTTCTACTACTTCATATTGCTGAGGAATGAAAGTGTCATGGCTGTGTTAGTGAAACTTGTAATACCCACAGAAGTCAAGTCTCTAACAAGACTTGTTAGAAGGTCTGATTAATTTTGAGCCATATTTCAATTCTTCAAACTTTTCCTGCATGCCCTCAACAGCATGCCAGGCACTCTACAATAGAGACAAAAAATAGGCAGGACTCACCCTCCACGAGCTCAGTCTAGTCAGAAATAGGCATATAAACAAAACATGATATAATTATTATAAGAGGTATGTACATGGAACTACTTAATATGGCAAAATAATATCTACACCCCCCATTACTCTGTGCGCCTGTAGTACAAACATGATGACTGTATAACTGAGGGTAATTTATTATTTAAAGAAAGCCTATAGAGAATCTGTTCATAAAGCCACCCAGACAGCCTTCTATACTTCTGACTCAACAGACTTACACTCAAGCATCACCTCCTCACTTATAGGTAGGAGTAGTGTTCTGCATGAAGGTAGAATGCAAATTAACTCTGGGTATATAAAAGAAGGTTTCACAAAGGAAGCAGCACTTGAACTGGTCCTTTAAGTATGAAAGAATTTCAATGCAAAGGGAAGGAAGGGAGAAGAATTTCAGGCTAAGGAAACAAAATGAGTAGGGACTAAAGAGGCTCCTGCCTCCTCTTTTTTTTTTTTATCTTGATTTTATTGAGATATATTCACATACCACGCAGTCATACAAAACAAATTGTACTTTCGATTGTTCACAGTACCATTACGTAGTTGTACATCCATCACCTAAATCAATCCCTGACACCTTCATTAGCACACACACAAAAATAACAACAATAATAATTAGAGTGAAAAAGAGCAATTGAAGTAAAAAAGAACACTGGGTACCTTTGTCTGTTTGTTTCCTTCCCCTATTTTTCTACTCATCCATCCATAAACTAGACAAAGTGGAATGTGGCCCTTATGGCTTTCCCAATCCCATTGTCACCCCTATAAGCTACATTTTTATACAACTGTCTTCGAGATTCATGGGTTCTGGGTTGTAGTTTGATAGTTTCAGGTATCCACCACCAGCTACCCGAATTGTTTAGAACCTAAAAAGGGTTGTCTAAAGTGTGCGTAAGAGTGCCCACCAGAGTGATCTCTCGGCTCCTTTTGGAATCTCTCTGCTACTGAAGCTTATTTCATTTCCTTTCACATCCCCCTTTTGGTCAAGAAGATGTTCTCCGTCCCACGATGCCAGGTCTACATTCTTCCCCGGGAGTCATATTCCACGTTGCCATGGAGATTCACTCCCCTGGGTGTCTGATCCCACGTAGGGGGGAGGGCAGTGATTTCACCTTTCAAGTAGTCCTGCCTCCTCTTTTACCTGATTATGAAATGTTAGAGTTGCTCAGGTTACTTCTGGGCCCTTATCTCCCACTACAGTCTCTCAGAGGCCATGGCTTCAGAAGCCGTGTATACACACACTACTCAAAAGCACAACCTCCTCCTCCCAGACCCTTCCTCTGAAAGTCAGATTGGAATAACCAAGTTAATTGGCTATTTGATGCCTCAGCTTGGATGTTGTCTGTCAATAAAGGACTACAGCCTAATGGCTAAAGAAATAAACAAGAAAGTAAAATATAGAGTGTGCTAAATCCAGGAAGACAGTAAAAGGGGCTGTGCTGCTATCAAGGTAGAGAGCAAAGACACTTATCAACTCTAATCAGAGAGCAAAAAGTTGTGAGTTACATTAAAATAAGTCCCATTACTATAAGAAAGGATTCAGTCCAATCAACTGAGGGATGGGTCACACATACAAGATACACCCAAGTTCCCATATCCTTCTCTCAAATCTCTGTCCCCAAACTGTGAATCCTTAATCTCAGCTAGAATAAATTTGTTCCCATTAGTCATGCGATTTTGTAATACTGGGAGTTGTAGAAGTATGTATAGAGATGATTAAAACTATATCTTTGAAGAAAAACTAAATAAATAAATCTATGTACCGTGTTTATGAGTTGAAAAACTAAACATTCTTAAGAAGTCAATTCTCTCCAGACTGATCTATAGATTCAACAGACTGCCAATCAAAATCTTAGCAATTTTTGTAGAAAATGACATCCTAATTCCAAACTTTATGTGGAAATGCAAAGAAGTTAGAACAGCTAAAACAATCTTCAAAAAGAACAAAGCCAGAGAATTTACATAAACCAATCTCAAGATTTAGTATAAAGCTACAGTAATCAAGACTCCTTATACAGGCATAAGGATAAACAAATTAGATCAGAGGAAATAGAATAGAAAGTCCACAAACAGACACTCAAATATGTGGTCAACAGATTTTCAACTAAGACACCAAAGCAATTCAATGGGAAAAATCCTTTCAATAACATGGTCCTGGAACAAATGAATACCCATATTTTAAAAAAAGCAAAAAAACAAACAAACAAAAAAAACACTTCAGCTCTCACACTACTAAAATAATTCAAGATAGATCATAGATCTAAATATAAAGCTAAAATTATAAAGTTATAGAGGAAAACATTGAACAATATCTTCAAGATCTTGGGGTAGTCAAAGATTTCTTTGGATAGGCATAAAAAGCACTAACCATAGAAGAAAATATTGATAAGCTGGAATTCATCCTAATTAAATGTTCTGTTCATCCAAAGGCACTATTTAATCAAGACAGAGTGGTACTGGATAGACATATAGATCAATGAAATAGAATAGTCAGGAAAAGACTTCCTGTATGGTCAGTAGATTTTCAACAGAGGTGTCATAGATAATTCAAAGGAGAAAGGATAGTTTTTTTCAACAAATGGTGCTGGAACATATCTATGTGCAAAAACATGAAGAGTGACACCTACATCAAAATTACTGAGATGGATTATAGATCTAAATATAAAACTTAAAAACATAAAATTTCTAGATGAGACTATTGAAAAAAATCATTGTAACCTTGAGTTAAGCAGTGGTTTCTTAGATATAGCACAAAAAGCAAGAAGCATAAAACGAAAAATTGATAAATTGGACTTCATCGAAATCGGAAACAGCAGCTCTTCAAATGACATTGTTAAGAAAATAAAGACAAGCCAGAAAATAGGAGAAAATATTTGCAAAACACATTATGTTCTGATAAGGGGCCTTATCCAGAGGAAGGAAGGAAGGAGGGAAGGAAGGAAGGGAGGGAGGGAGGCCAAATAAAAGCATAATTGGTGGAAGGAAGGAAGGGAGGGAGGGAGGCCAAATAAAACCATAATTGGCAGAAGGAAGGGAGGGAGGCTGAATAAAAGCATAATTGGTGGAAGAGAGGGAGGGAGGGAGGGAGGAAGGAAGGAAGGAAGACCCAATAAAAGCATAATTGGCAAAAGATTTAAGCAGTCACTTCACCAAAGAAGATACTCAAATGGCCAACAAGCATGAGAACAGATTCTCAACATCATTAGTCATCAGGGAAGTACAAATTAAAACTACAGTGAGATACCACCACATAAATAACTAAAAATAAAAACACTGACAATACCAAATTTTGGTTAGGGTGGGTAGCAGTCAGATGATCTGGATCCAACCCTGGTCAGTGAGGTAAAGCCGGTGATAATGCACTTGAATAGGCTTGCTTAGGGCAGAGTCAAGTTGATCCTTAACTAGCTGTATTATTCTTTTTATGGCCCAAGGAGCAAAAGATATTATAAGGATTATGGTTATTAAGGGGCCTAATATAGGGAGGAGGTAGGGGAGGATTCCATTAAGGCCCCAGGAGATACCCCCCTGGGTTTCTCGCTCACATTTGCGATTTTCAATTCCTTCCCTAAGTTTGGTCATGGAATCCTTAACTATGCCAGAATGGTCAGCGTAAAATCAACATTCCTCACCCAGCGCAGCACAAAGCCCTCCTTGCTTAAGGAAAAGCATATCTAAGCCTCTCCTGTTTTGGAGAACAACCTCCGATAGGGACGTAAGGGATTTTTCAAGATGGGTAATGGAGGTTTCAATGCGGGCTAAATCTTCGTCTATAGCAGCTCTTAGGTGGGAGAAGCCTTGGTTTTGGAGAACGATAGAGGCAATTCCGGTGCCTAGGCCAGTAATACCTAAAAGAGAAGCAATAGTAACAACCGTAACAAGTTCTCTTTTCTTTCTTAGCGTGGCTGGAGATTGCGCGACCAAGTGGTGATAAAGGTCTTCCTCTATATGAAAGAGGACATGGGGTAACACAGCCACTAAGAGGCACATTTCCCCTGTTTCAGTTAGGGCTTTTGCTGATATGCAAGGAGTAAGCCCCGTAGAAGAGCACAGCCATTTTGCCCCTGTTGGGGGGATATAAAATTTACCAGGCGACGGAGAGGACGACTGTGCACAGACTGTTTTTAAGGAGGCAGAAATATTACCAACACAATGCCCAGAGTGAAGAATGGATTGCATAGTGAGACCGACTTTTCTTGCATTCCAAGGGCATTGGGAAGGATTGTCTTCATTAGAAATATTAAATGTAACATTAAGAGCTATAGCATCATAATAAGGAGGCTTGGCAGAGAAACACAGCCAACAACTACGAGTAAAATTAGGCTGGGAGGAGTTTAGAGAAAGGTGGCTTGGAATAGTGGCCAAAGCGGGCTATCAAACGATATGAACGGGCTTGAGGACGACAATATTGGAATGTTAGTAAAAGGGGGGGTAGTGGGGTGAATTTTGGAAAGATTTGTACTGGGCGTGCTCGGGACAGGAGAGGTAGCTGGAGGCGCGAGCACTATATTTGGTCCAATGGCAGAAGGTTTTTGCTGTACTGCTTCCTTTTTTATTACGATAAGAGTTCCTGGGTCGGTTGATGAAAATAAGTAGATTCTAAAGCCCCATGTCCGACCGTTTAACCAAGAGTTATCAGTGGGGAGTTGTACGGTGAGATTTAGTTTTTCACAGTTTGAGTCACCAAATATAGATAAGGTGGTGCGTTTACCGAGTGTGCAGCCAAGGGGGGACCATTTTAAAGTTAGGTAGTGATCAGGGGCGGAAGGTTTCCAATTGGTAGCTAATGTTTCACACCCCCAGTATGCACAATAGTACTGGTTGGGAGTATTGCAATATTGTTTCTGGGGTTGGAGGCCGGGCACATGTAATATTGGGCTTTGTTAAGGCATGGTGTGCCATCTGAACATTTAATTAGATCACTGGCATAAACAAGGAAGGAGGGGCGTCCTGCTGTAATTTGGGTTTGCACAATTTTGGAATCTTCCCATCGTGATAGGGTCCATTTCCAAGGCTGGTGGGGACTGGGATCAAAGATAGTGATACTTGGCTCACTAAGCATACTTTGCAAGAGAAAATGTAAGGTGGCAACTTTAAATAGCAGTAGGCTTAACAAAGCCATACTAATAGAGGCTATTGGCTCTTCTTGTTAAGGGAGACAAGCTAGCAAAGTAATACACCCTATGACGCACAAATATGCTATAGTAAGCAGGAATCTTTCTAACGGATTCCAATCTTTTGGGGCAACGGTTGCTAATCCGGCTGCAAACAGCAAAGCCAGAAAACCAATTAATAAAAGCCAATAGTAATTCAAGTGGTAATTCATGTGATTAGTGATGGAATAAACCTGTAAGCAGGACTTCTTTCCACTTCGGTTGTGTGCGGGCTGGTCGTCTCCGGATGGGTTATAGCAGGAGTTATTGATGCGCTGGAAGAGAGAAGAAAGATATTTTTCTCAGGGAGAGGCTTCTACCCTGGAAAGGTTATCATTAAGAGGAGGGGAGGGAAGTGTCTCAGGGGTTTGTTTTGGCAATGAGGAATTAATATGTTTTATCAGCCGTTCTGGAAGCCAGCGAGGACCTTCCCTCTTTTGATCGTATACGCAAGCAGAGCCTCATCCCCAAATAATCACGGGGTCAGGTCCATTCCATTCTGACGTTAAGGGGTCACGCCACATAACAGTGGCTTGTTGCGTTTGTGTTCTGGGATGCCAATGTCTGTCAGCTGTAGACTGTCCTTCATCATCCAGAGTTAGGAAGTTAAGAACAAAAAGAGCATGATGTAAAAGGTCTCGAGGTCGTTGTTTTGCGAGACTGAGAGTGCTTTCGGCCAGGCGGCACAGGGCATTTTTTAAGGGGCAATGTGCTCGTTCTACTATTCCTTGCCCCTGGGGATTATATGGTATTCCCGTAGTATGCTTAATTTGTAATTGTTGACAGAAGGTTTGAAAATTTTTTCCAGTATATCCAGGCCCATTGTCTGTTTTAATGATTTTAGGTTGGCCTAAAGTAGTGAAGCAGTGTAGTAAATGAGAAATAACATGCTTCGAAGCTTCTCCTGTTTGCAAGCAAGCTTGAGAAATGGCCAAGTTGCTTACAATTACAGCATGTTGGAGGCTTTGCTTGTGCCACGAAATTTTTGTGCTGCGCTGCAAAATTTTGAAGAGCGGCGCCAATAGCTATTCCAAGGGTTTGAGTGGGCCCGATGCCAGAACAGAGCTTTATGTAATTATTAAGATTGGTATTACGAAAGGGACGGATTGCTGCTTGGCAGGCAGCGTTAGCATTCTCATAGGCCAGGTGCTTGATAAAATCACTTTCGTTTTCGCTAGCCCCAAATAAACGCTCAGCCATGTTTTGCAGACGGCTAAGGAAATCGGTATATGGCTCATCAGGCCCCCATCTTAATTTAGCGAGAGAGGCAGTGGCGGCGCCCTTTTGCGGAAGTTTTTTCCATGCTCTAAGAGCGGCCGTTTGTATTTGCGCTAAGAGACCTGGGGGGAATTGAGCCTGCTTATCATTTTGATGGTACGGACTTTGACCTAAAAATTTATTTAAGGTCCAAGTTTTAGAAGTGGTCTTACGGGCATTACGGGTGGCATATTTTTTACAATGCTCCTCATAATCAGATTTCCATAACAGGAAATCACAGCCAGACAAGGCAGCTCTGGTTAGCTGGAACCAATCGTTAGGAATAAGTTCCTTTTCACTAAGGCTTTCCAGCAGGGCGAGCGTGAAGGGGGCGGTAGCGCCATAATCACTCACTGCCTTTTTTAATTTCTCTAGATATTTTAGACTAAGTTTTTTATATTTAGCTGTTGAGGTGGAACTAGCTTCCTCCTGCTCTCCTTCGCTAGAGTCGGGGGAATCTGATTTATTATTCTCCTCGCTATCGCTACTAGAATCGCCATTTTTTGGAGCCGGCGGCGCCATTTTGGGAGCCAGCAACGCCATTTTGAGAATTTTGAGTCTGACTACGCGTAACCGGAAAAGCACAGGCGCGGCGAGTACAATGGAGGCGCGATGAGCGGGCATTTTCTGGAAGCGAAAGGGCTGCAATGCTTTGAGTTGCCGACCGGAGGTCGGCGAGCAAATCGGCAGCATGCTGCTGCTCCTGTTTAAGTTTCTCTAAAATTATCGGCGTGTAGCCGGAGATTTTCTGTGGCTTCTTCTAAAGCGCGAAACTGAGATAAGGGTGTGACTGGATAAGAATGAGAATATGGTTTGAGAAAATCGGGTGCGTAAGGGGGTGGCCGAAACGGAGGGAGGGAGTTATTTTCTAAAGAGGGAGAAACTTCAGCCTCTGGTTCGATTTTGTGCTGATCGGGCAATAGACTAACTTGACTGGTTGGGGTATTTGGCCTATCCCTGTTGGAATTTTCGTTTAAGGGATATTCAAGCATGTTAATAATTACTGAGCTGCATGCTGAAGCGGGGCGAGAGTGCTCTCTTAAAGCTTCCTCTCCTATTTTACAGAGATTTTGAATGTCTGGAGCTGAGGAATGAACTTTTAGAATTTCATTAATTAGATTCCAATAAGAAAAGGCAGTAACTGGGACCTTTTCAGGACCGAAGGTCTGGAAGTAATCTTTTAAACAGTCTCCGACTCTTAGCCAGCATTGGTGGTCTATAGTACCCTCTTGAGGGAACCAAGGGCAGGTTTTTAACAAAAAATCAAAAAAATGTGTGAGATCTTTTTTCTTAACTCGAGTTCCTCGTGCCTTGAGTGATTGTTTGACCTGACTAACATATAATTCGTGTTGGGAAATTCCTTGTCCCATGATGAGGGTGGGGGCTTACCTTTTGTTGCTTTCTTTTCTTCTTCTTTCCTTTCGCCGGCACTGATCGACTGGTGAATGGATCTGTCTCGAGTGCGCGCTTCCCCGCGGCGATCCCGGGTGCGGTGAGTGTGAGAGCTCTCTCCTTGAGTGCGGCGTTCTGTCCCTCACAAAGCTCGAGCCCCACGTTGGGCGCCAGTTGTCCCAGCCCGCCGGACGATCAACCGAGGCTCCAGCTCCTGCGAGGGAAGAATGGTATGGGACAAGAGACACGAAGAAAGACAGAAAGACAGGTTTCTGATCAAGCTGCAAAACTTTATTGAAGAGGCAGGGTATATATACTCTAAGGTAGAGGGAGTGGCTAGTACAAACGGGTGGCGGCCTAGGATTGGTGGCTGCAAAGGCGGGTGGCGGTCTAGGATTGGCTGCTGCTGTTGCTAGGGCGGATGGCAGATGTAAGGCTAGCACAGGATTGGTGGCTACTGTTGCTGGGGTAGAAGGCAGGTAGTAAAGCTAGCACTCTAGGCGCGAATCTTAGGTGCGAATGGCTATCACTTCCGTAGAAGGCTGAGGGCAACTTAAGCCGCTATTGCATCAGCCCTGGCGGTCATGTTGCATATCTCCGGCATCCCTGAGGGTGGATTTTATACATGCTACCTTAATTGTTCCCAACATTAGATAACATTGATTATATTACTTTTCTAATAATTTTAAAGTATACTGAAAAAATATTCCAAATAAAATACTTCTTAAAATCTTTCAAAAGAAAATAAAGACATACCAGTTGGGCACATTTCCAAATGTATTTAGAGAGGCAAGGAACTGAAGGGAAGAAACATATCTGATTTGCTGTTTAATGTAAAACTAAATACATAATCAAAATCTTAAACCAGCTAAAACTGATGAAAGGTAGAAAAGGTGACCAAATGTTAACAAACAAACAAACAAACAAAAAAGAACACTGACAATATACACACTTTAAAAACTATGTCAAGGCTACAAGGTAGATACCAAACAAATGGAGCTGTTTTGTATCTGTCATTCAACACCAGTTAATCCTTATGGGAAACAGGTAGAGAAAATTCAAACGTGTATTCTAAAAACAAGAAGCAAAGAGTCCCACCAGCTTTTCCCTGGGAAAAGAAAGCATTTTCAATGCATGCCCTATAATTGCAATCTATCTGTCCCCTCCAAAGTTTACAATGGCATGTAACCACAAGAGGTGGGCATTCTCTTTCCGCTCTTAGAACAATTTGCTCCTATAAAGTTAGGAAGAGGTAGAGCCACAGCCATAAACACAGGTCACAAGTAATAGGTAGTCAAAAGCTCTGTATCTTCAAACGTTTCCCAGCTCTTTCCTCATAGGAAGACTCAAGAAGCTGCTGCTGCTTTTTTTTTTTAACACATTGATTAAATAAGAAATTAATCTAGCCTAGGACAGATGAGCATGAAATAAAGCTGAATGGCATGGCACCATCACATAAACTGTCGTAGCAGCTGCAAATCTTTTACTTTTAGCTCTATTTCTTATTTTAAAACCTTTCCACCACATGCCCCCAAAAAATGAAAGTAAGAGGAAAGTTTAGGAACGTATGTTTAGTAGAAATCACAATATAAAAGTCACCAGTGTTATTATTTCTAAGGAGGCCAAGTTTTACTTATACATAAAGACAACATAAAGACAAAATAAGCAAAATACCTTACTCTTGAAAATCAAAGAACATATGCACATTTTCAAAACTTAGACGGTTTCTGAAATTTTTCAAATTACTTCACTTTAAGAACCACCACCTCTGCTATCTTTTAAAAACTGAGATGTTATCACTACGGTAAAGGCATTTCTATGCTTAGAATAGCCAAAGCCCAAGCTAGTTAGAGCCTGGAGAATTTACCACCAAAATATACCTGCCAATTTTAATCTAATATAAATGACAGTGCTTCCTTTAATCCATTTCCCCAAGACAAAGGGATCCTACAGATCTCTTCCCCCAAACCAGGGAAATGTAAACTCTCAAAATCACCAAAATCTGTCACTTCAAATTCTAAGGTACTATGAAGGGTTGTTCTTAGACATTAATAATGTTCCTAAAATTCTTAGGGGTGCTTTGCTCACTCCAAACCACAGAACATCTGCTGGCAACACCAGATCAGTGTTTACACCATAGCCTCATGGCTTTAACATGGATAGCTGGCAGAACTCAGTTTGTTCAGATCATGTATATCCTAAAAAACAGAAACAGAACTATGAGGAGGCAATGAGACTCCTAGGGGAGGATAACTAATAGAGATGACCTCAGATTTCCTTCCACAACTGGAATGAAAATGGAGTTGGCACAGAAAAGGTGGCAGATAGAGTTATATGGCGAAAAAGGACTAAAAGTAACTCATAACTCAATTAGAGGATCTCTTGCGTCCACCAGTGTTCCAGTTACTAAAGTTACAATAATAATTTCTATTAATCCAAAGAGAGGGACGGTAAACTACTGAAGTGAAATTTTCTTCTTCCCTTCTCTCCCCTCCCCTACGAGTATGGAGACATCGGGAGTTGGATATTCCTTGAATGGAACAAGGTGATACATCAACTCATTCAAAAGACTTGATATTTACTCAGTCTTTTCAAGGCACTTTACCATCATCAATTATTTCTCAGTGATGCAGCACAGGATTACCCTGACCATTTCACTGATGCGGAAACAGACACTAACAGCAAAGGGAACAGGGGCAGGAAGAGGGGCGATAGGAAGCATCTGGGAGGAACAGGCAGGCAGCTAAAAAGGAACAAACCCAAAAGAAAATGAGAGTCACATCTGGCTTATAGTTGACCATCATAACCCTGTTATTCTTATGCACGAAGAGATTTCTGAAATATTTTGAAAAAAAAGAAAGTGCCCTAAAATATCAGTTAAAAATTCAGTTCCAGTCTAAAATACATGGTCATAGGAAGTGAAGTTGCTTAGCATTGAAAAAAAAAAAAAGTCCACTCTCCAGAGCACATACTGATTTCAACTTGTATTAGTAACTCATTTTTTCCTTTTAGGCTAACCAACATGTTTATCTGCTTGTCCCAGAAAATAATCCCTCATAAAAATGTATAATTTTCCATAATCATAACAAAAAAGTACAAAGTTAGCATCACACAAGTCAGAAATAATTCAGTTACACCTAGAATTTTGTTCAGAGAATGACAAAAATACTGACTCCTTGAGTTTGTCCATTAAATAAAAGGAATACTTGTTCCACATTCATAATGATTTTCTTAGCTAGACTCTTGAAATTTTCAGGAATAAACTACTGGTGGGAAGTCTTAAACACTCAGAAACTAGCACTGTGCCCAGAACTTAGTAGGCTCTGAATAAATGTTGACTGAACTGAACTCCATATCACAGATAACATAAGTACCTAATAAAGATGTGGAGATTGAACAATAAATCACAAAGACTGAGCAACTGACTCATGAGAAAAACTGACACCACCTCTTTAAGACTGTCTCCAATGTTCTTCGCACATATTATGGTACTATCAGCTTTAAAGCATCCTTACACATAGTTCAATTACATTAATTTTTTCCCCCAAAATACAACTTCCAAAGCAAATGAAATTCTTCAGGGGAAACAAATATACCACCCTTAAGAAGCTTATAAGGTTGCATGACATATGTGAAGTTTATTCAAAATTTTTTATGCCTTTTTAAATGGTGTTTGATGCGGGGACTGAGCTTGTGCCTCGACTTACCAGGCCTGGGCCAGGGGACCTGATCACCCCCTGGGGAGGGTAGTAGGTACGGGCGTGAGTGCCCTCTGCAGCCCCCCCGAGCCTGAGGAGCGAGGTCAAGGCAGCTCCCTTTTCCTCACCCAAAATGCCACTGGCAAGGGAGGCTTGCCGGAGGAAACCGCCTTTCTCCCAACTGCCCTTTCCCCACTTCCTTATCTTACCCACTCACTCCCTGGTGCCAAGGCCACTCCTGCCACCGCCAGCGCGCATGCACCGTGGCCAGAACAACCCCCGCCCGCTGCAACGGCTCCTGCGTCCTCTCAGAACCAATCCTAGCCCCTCTCCCTTCAATATTGCCATTTAAGGCTACTTCACCTCTTTTCCAGCCCTGCCCTTCTTACCAGCCTATATAACCTGTAATCACCCCTGAATAAATCTCTTTGGCGCATACTCCTACTGGATGAAGAGTGTTTTTGTCCTTATCGCCGCCCTCCATACCTTGCACGCCTCTCGCCGAGGACCCTGGCCACGTCCTCCGCCTCGCCCTCGCCTCCGGGAAAGAGCCCCCGCCGCCGGTACCCTTTAAGCAGCCCCGAGAGCTGAGGGCTCGGCTACCGGCCGCCACTCCCCCTAGAAGCAGTAACCCCGACCGCAGTTTGACTATGTGTTGTTAGTTCTATCGGACTGTTTTGAAGGTTATGGATAAAGCTATGGCAAAACATATACTAGGTATCAAGTGAGTGCTCATAAATTCACTCCTTTCTCAAAATCCCAGTTGGACTCATTTCTGAAAGCTTATTTTCACATTCTTCCCAATAAATAAAGCAAACCACAAACAGCTTGAAAGAACATTCGTCCTTGGAAACCTTATTTAATATTTAATGAGTAAATAAGAAAAAAGAATAGCAAGGAAGGCAAAACTATCATTACTGAAGAACATTCCCCAGCACTGTTACAGAAAAATAAATTAAAAGTGTGTTTATGAATTATTGTTGTGGTACCTTGTCACAGAAGTTGCACTCCATAAATGGTATACATCTTTTTATAACACAGCTTTTCCCCAAAACAGAAACATGAATAGCTCTGGAGGAATTAAAAATGCAGCAACATCTACAGTTGCTTGGGAAAAGAAACTATTCCCAATAATTTTGTAAATCCTATGCTCAGAAGCAAGTTAATTACTTCCCTGCCTCGGTCCCACCCCCACCCCCGCTCCACTAACGGACCTATTCCCTTTATAGAGATGTCCTCAAGTCACCCTACAAGTAAGTCATAAAATGTTAATTTTCTAATTCTTCAAAATACAGGCAAATTTTAAAGTGTAATCACACTGTGTAACATGGCAGATGTTTTGCAACCTTTTAAAAATTTACGATAAACCTAAATGGGAACTTGCAAATAAAAACCTGTACTGCCCGAACATTAAAAAGAAGAAACCAAACAAGCGAGCTACACAGTTCACCACTTGAAACGATGTATAAGGCGCAAAATCTACAAAATTCGATAGCCGTTCTACCACTGGTTCTCCATACTCGGATAAGCACAACCACGAACCGGGGAAAAGTGAGAAAGGTAAGGAACCACTTCGGGGCTGTTTCTAAATAAGGCAGCGATGGTCCTCAGTAGCTGTCTAGCCTCTAGGGAACGGCGCCGCCGCCGCCGCCGCCGCCGCCGCCGCCTTGCGGCTGCTCAGGAGAGTCGGAGACCCTCGTCACCCCTGCGGGGAGAGCCCTCCCCTCAGGGCGAGTCCCCGGCCCCCCACCCCAGGTGCCCCGGACGCGAGGCCTGGGGCGTACCTGGCACCGGTATCCGCGCTCCGCCACTAGCGCATCCTTCCGGGCTGACGTTTCTCTCCCAAACTCCGAAAGTTCACCTCACAAGTCCCCGGAAGGAGCCCAGGGCGGTCTCAACCCAGACCACACGAAGTCATTCCTGCTCCCCACCCCCGGCACGCGAAACTCGCGGGCCGCCCATCCGCGCCATGGCCCCTACCCGATCCCAGCCCCGAGAATGAGGCAGATGCGCGGCAGGGCGCTATCCGCGCTGAGAAGGAGGACGCCGCTTGGGGACAGCCGCCGGGCTCCCGAACGCCGCGGGCACAATGCGCCCGCGCCCGGCGACAGGGGCCCGGGAGAACAGGAGGGGTGGCGGAAGAACGGCCTCGGGGGGCCCGCGGAGAGCGCTACATGGGGCAGGGAAGCCGCGGCCTTGGGGATGGGAGAAGAGGGCGTGGGGCCGAGCTGAAGCGAGACCCCTCCGGGGCGGTGAAAGGGCGCTCCTCGAGCTGGACGCGCCGCCGAGAGCTCCCCTCCTCCCGCCCACGGTCAACCGCCGGGACCCGGACGCCACAACTCCGCCTCCCCAATTCCTCCCGGAGCCCGGAGTCGCCATGCACCTGGGGTCTCGTCGGCCAAAGACGCAAAATTCTCTCACACTAGTCCCGCGAGCCGGCAACGGACCTCACACCGCCGCCGCCATGTTTGAGAAGCCGCGCGCGGACACGCGCATGCCCCGCAACCGCCGCCGCCGCCCCGCCCCCCGGCCCGACCAGCCCGCGTGCCTTGCGGTTGCCGGTCACACACCTTAAGACAGCCGCCGCGAGCATAGCTGGGAGCCGGAAGCGCTCAGAAGCTTTGTGACTGCTGCAGACGCCTTCGGGCGTCTCAGGGTGCGGATGATAGGCGACTGCGAGCCCGGGAAAGCCCTCGGCAGTTGTTTAGAGTAAGGGCTTCAGTAATTTCACATTAAAGCAGAAATATGGGAAGCCCTCCAAAAAAGCTAGTCGCAGACCTTGCACCGAAGATCGCCCAAGTGGAATACTGGGGTCCGCGTCAAGTGTCCATCCCGGGAACTCGCTCCCCTTCGCTGTAGCCTTCGCTTCCCGGTCACCGCCCATCCTAGCCACGCATCCGAAGAGCAGCCACTGCCCTAGAACTCAGGCAAGTTCGAGGAGCAGGGGAGAAGCAGCTGGTTAAAGCAGCTCCAGCAAAGCCACTTCTAAGCGTGTTGCAGCATATTTCTTGAAACAGTTTTTTTCCCATAGTTTTGTGCCATGCATTCCACTCCAAATTCCACTTTCTGGATTTAGTTGTTCCTTTAAACCTAGACTTGAGCTAACGGGAACTACAGATTAACCCCTTGGGGGCTGAGGGGTATAATTTGCTCACTTACCTGAGGGTGCTTGGGAGAGTCCTCGAGAATCTGTTTCGGGGTTCCTTCTGCCCGATCCACTCGCCCATGGCGGAGCCCGTTGCGCAGGTGGAGGTTGCACCGAGGAGGGAGGGGCTGTAAACATAGGCTTAAAACGGTCTACGAATCTCTGAGCACAAAAAGTAGCAAACAGAAAACGGGAGAAAACATTCCATCTCTTGCTGGGAGGTTGAGTGTAAGTGGATTTAACACTTCTGTCTTAGTACAGTGTGCTTATGCTAGCCAAAAGTAAACCATTGCCCGGCCTTTTTTTTTTTTACAACACTTTTAAAAGCTGGATGTAGGTTTTGCATCCTTGATCGCCTTAACTTATATATAGTGCATGATGTGCTTTTTAAATCATAATTCAGAAACCAGAAACTAAAACAGAAAACAAAAAACCCCGAGAACATAGCCAATTTCTACAATACAGAGTGAAGTTAGTTATATCCATAGGAAACTTTTGCCTTAGTAAACTGCAACTTCTGCAGTAGTCAGTGGTTTTTTATTGTATCTGAACATTGGTGAACAGTGCAAAAGCAAATTGTTCTGATTATTCATGAATCCTTTAAAAATGTATAAATAAATGTTAATGGAAAATTCAAGTAGACTTTAAGGTGAAAATAGAAAAACTAAGCCAATAATAGGCCAATATTAAAAAAAGAGTTGACCATATCATTTGTATAATACATACCGCAGAGAACGGAATGTTGAAATGGTCTAAGATGAAGGTTCAAACACTTAAAAAGCAGAAGATACTGTTTTAATGTCCCATCTGCTAAAACAAATACCATACAATGGGTCGGCTCACAGTTTCAGAAGCTAGAAGGCTTGCTTCCTCCCACCGTTGGGATCTTCTGGCTGCCTGGCAATCTTTGGGGTTCTTTGGCTTTTCAGTCACATGCCAATGCATATAGTGTCATCTTCTATTTTCTCTTCCAAGTTCCATTGACTTCTAGCTTCTGACTGTTCTGTGTCCAATTTCCTTTGCTTGTAAGGACTTCACCCACATTGGATTAAGGCCCACCCTCATTCAGTTTGGGCATACCTTCACTGATAACATTTTCAAAAGTCTTATTGACAAATGGGTTTACATCCACAGGACCAGGGCTTGGGACCTCAACATGCCTTTTGTGGGGAAATGATTCAATCCCCAACAAATATCTCCAACAGTAAGAAATTAAGCAGAGGTTTAATCTAAGCAAACCTTTAGTATAGGCAACAGCAGGGCTCGGGAGACGTAAATTCTTAATTAGAGGTTACTGTCTTTTTAATCTTAATGCAATGAAAATATTTGAAATATTCATCTCTACATTCTGTATATGAAAGATTTGGGTTATCGTTTGTACCCCTTTTTACATATATCTACCCTTTATTAAATTGTAGGAATACCTTGCTTGCTAAATTGCCTGTGTCCCTGATGCCTCATCTACTTCCCATATTTCTGTTTTTAATGTGAAATTACTGAAACCCTTACTCTAAAAATGTAATCTGCATTATTTCTATAAGAACAGTATCTTCTCAGTAACTATATTCACCAAAGCATTTATAAAGTGACTCTGTTATGTTAAAAGAATTATTGGTTATAATAGCTACCATTTACTGAGCACCTACCAACTGTGAGAATCATGCTAGTGTCTTGAGATACATGATTTCCAATATTCACAATGTTCCTATGAGGCAGGTATTCTTATTCCCCTTTTGTAGATGAGGAAATTGAATATTACATAGCAAATAAATGACAGAGTTAGTTTTTGAACATATATGCGAACCTTTCCTAACTATTTCTTCCTTTCCTGTTGTGGTGGATTGAAGCTGTATATACCCCGGAAAAACATTCATTCCTGTGGGTGTGAACCCATTGTAAGTAGGACTTTTTGATGAGGCTACTTCAGTTAAGGTGTGACCCACCTCATTCATGATGGGTCTGAATCCCATTACTGGAGTCCTTTATAAACGAATACAGAGACAGCCAAGGAAGCAAGAAGCTGAAAACAAAGAAACCTTGACACCTTCCATCGTGTCAAACATTTTTCCATGTACCCATGTAAAATAATATTGCATAACTAGATGAGTGGAGTTGCAATTGACTGGTTGACATTTCATTAAAACATTAATTAATTTTGCTTTTACAGTTTTTGTGTTGGCTCATCTCCACATGTGCTTTGCCATGTTACGGAGGAGCCAAGGATTACCAGCAGCCTGTCTTTGGGAAGAAAACATTGCCTTGATGATGCCTTGATATGGACATTTTCTCAACCTCAAACTGTAAGCCAATAAATTCCCATTGGTTAAGCCAACCCATTTCATGGTATCTGCTTTGAGCAGCCTAGGAAACTAAAACACTTGTGATCATTGATACGCTTTTATCACACACACCACACATATAAACATTCGATAACTCTTGTACTTACTAATACTTTGCTTTTCCCCCTTTGCCAGAATAAATTTGAGACTGCTTTTTAATAATTGTAGAATAGGTCAGAACAGCACTATTTATTTTACATTACATGGCAGTGTCTTGCATATAGGAGAAATTTGGTAAATATTTGTTGGATGAGTGAATGAGTGAATGAATACCTATTAAGATGTTCAATTATTTTTGCCTAGAGAACATGTAAATAAAGGGATCTTTGGACTGAAAGAGTAAAAGCTAAGGCTGGTAATATCCAAATTTTTGTGATTTATTTTACAAGCCTTAGATTTGCTCCTATAGTTCTCCTGATTCAACCTAAAATCTGTGACGATCTTAAAGAAGATATGCCACCCACCCAGTCCCACTCCAATGCAAAATACTCCTGTATCTGAAATGTGTTTGATTACTTCCTCTTGTTCCTTTCTTTTGAGTTGAATATTAGTCAATGATTATCTTCTTTCTTAGATAAGCAAGTTTAATCTAAATTTCCATTTACATACATGCTTATTTAAAGACAATACTATTTGTCTAGGTAAAGTTAAAGTTTTAGGATGGTTAGTGGAGGAAGGCTCCCTCTAGTTTTCCCACTTCTTGAGCTCCTTTCACCCTAAAACACAGAAGCCTAGTAATGGCAGAGACTAGAGATCCAAGGTGTTCCTGGTTGATTTCACCATTCATATTTTTCACTTTAGTAAAAAAAAAATCCATCTAGTAGGTATAAATAACTGATTGATGAATTAAAATAGAAGCTGGATCTACAAATACCCTCTGATTCTTTTTTCTTACAAACTGCCAACTGCCCTTTTTTTTTTTTACCATTAAACCAAGAGCACACAGCAATAAAATTTAAATTTCTGTTGGTTACAGTAAACCTTTTTTCCTAACCTCAAACTAATAATTTGCCTGAAAAAATATGAAGAGGAAAGCCTATGATATTAAGAAAGAAAAGTTATTCTACCAGGAAGGCAATGTATTTTAGGAAAGTAGGACATGGCTATGTCAGGAGATCTGAGCTCTTATCTTGAATCTCAAGTCTATCATCAGCTAACTAACTGTGTTTCTTTGTAATCTTTCCATGCCTCAGTTTTTGTCATCTTTAAAATGGGGATAATAAAATCTGCCACACTTATTTCACAGGTGAGAAAGTACTATTTGAATCTATCAGAAAACCACCTGGTCTTTCTTTAGTGAATCTCTATACGTTTTTTTCCACATAAATTAGTCTTTTAGCAATAAAATGTATGAGAGCTAAGCTGACTTTGGCAAAGCCCAGTATTTCATGTGCTGTAACTGTTATAACCTCAAAGAATGTTATATACTATACTTAGCCACTATTATGTTCACTTAGCCCTTCATTTAAATCCGAAACATTTATTGTATGCCTGTTGTGTACCCCTCTGCTCGAGGTGGGGATACCAAGGTGAATAAAACAATTTGAATACTCAAGGAGTTTACACCCAGTGCAAAGAGGCAAAAGAGGATGGATGGATGGATGGATGGATAGATGGATAGATAGATAGATAAGATAGATATGATAAGATAGATGAATGTTTTAAGATGAGTGTTTTAAGACCTAGGTTCTCTTGCCACACCCTCCCTTGTGTCAAACATTTTTCAATGTACCTATGTAAAATAATATCGTATAACTGAATGGTGGAGTTGCAGTTGACCAGCTGATACAGTGTCCTTTAGACATTTCTTTAGAACGTTCATTAATTTTGCTTTTACAGTTTTTGTGCTGGCTGATCTCCATTTGAAGTGTCCCTCCACTCTGTGCCTTTTCCATTCTTTGTCTTACTCTGGGTCCTGGGGGACTGACCCCTCCAGTGTACATCATCCTGGCTCTTTTGCCTGCCACTGGTTTGGCTAATGGCAGGCACTAGCAGGAGGGAAAGCCAGGGGAGAGGGAGGCAGGGGTCTTCCTTACTTACTCCCTTCCTACCGACAACCTCAGTTCTAGCAGTGGCAGAGTCCTTTACAGTGACAGCTCTTGGCAGGGACTCTTCTCTCATAGCCCCAGTTCTCACTGGGTCTTCAGGATGGCTGAGAGGGGAGATACAGCTTCTAGCTGTAACTCGTCCATGGGCTCCTGCAGCATCCCTTGATAGTTTCCTTAAACCTACCCACAGCTCTGCAAATAATCCATTAAAATCTCTTCAAAATAACATATGATTGTACCTTCTCTTGGGACCATTATTGAAATGGTTTTCTTTCCATATTTTGAGCCAGTCAATTGAGGGGGTTGGGTGGGGTGAAGGGTCTCAAATATTTTTGTCAGCTCTATGAAAACGTATGGACCTGAAGTACTGTGTGTATAGCACCTAAGGCTTTCACAGCCTGTCAAAGGTAAACACATCACTATACAACTGGGAGTTGGTAAAATTCACTTGGAGATAGTCTTAGAGTAAAGGTTAAAGAAGATAATGTATGAAAAGCACCTAACATGCTGTCTGGTTGATAGTAAAATTCCACAATTATTAGTGTCTGTTTCTTAATGGGACTGAAGATCTGAGAAGTGAAGGATGCAGAGTTTGCCAAACAGACACAGGAGCTCACAGGGAACAGCGTTTGTGCAAAGTAATGAAATGTCATTGCATGGTCTTCGAACCAGGGAAGTGTCATTGTGCTGGAAAAAATAAGAAGGGGTCAGTTTAGTGAGGACCTGGAGTGCCACACTAAGGCACTTGAACTTTCTTCTGGGGATGAGGTAGAGCTATTGAAAGCTATTGAAGAGAGAAGAGAAGTTGGAGAAAGAGTCACAGGTTCCGGCAACTCCTCTATTGCAGCTGCAGCTCCTAGGGCTCCACTCACCTCTCCTAATGGCAACATGACCTCTGCAGGAGCAGCCTGAGATGGGGCAAGCAAGGACAGGTGGCCGCTGATCCCCCAGCAGTGATCCTGGAGCGCCCAGGCTGGAGTGGGCAGAGGCTGGAAGCAGTCAGAACAGTAGGGGTCTCAGTTCCCAGGGAGAGGAATGAGGGCCAGAGTGGCACACTGGCTGTCTGGGTCAACAACTGCACAAGGCCCCACAACAAGCGTGGCCAAATTGTTTTTTTTTTTTTCCTCAACTGGGGTTTGACCTACCTATAGTAAAGTGCACACATCATAAATGTATAGTTCAATTAATTTTTACATATGTATATATACCTGTGTACTCACCTATTTCATGGTATAGACATTTTCAGCACCCCAGAAAATTTCCTCATGACTCCTCCCAGTCAAGACCCTCTGTATCCCCACAGAGGTAACCATTATTCTGCCTTCTATCGCTATAGATTAGTTTTGTCTGTTCTTAGACATCTTATAAATGTACTCATAGGGTATGTCCCTTTTTTGTGTCTGGCTTCTTTCACTTAACATTATGTCTCTGCAATTCATCCCTGTTGAAGAACTATCAACTTCATTCTTAACAAGTGTTGTAGACAATTTCACCATATGAATCTTTCTCACAGTCTGTTCTTTTTGATTAAAGCTACTGTAATTTGTTTTCCAATTATTTTCTCCTTCTTCTGACAATGAATTCTTTTACGTTAAGGCTGTAGTTCGGCCTTCAATTATATTAAACCTTAATCATCCTGATACTGAAAGCTTTGCTTTATTCATAGTCAAGGGCAGGATTCACTTCACACTTGTGTGTGTGTGTGTGGTGGGGGGGAGTCCTGTGTAGCTGTATTATTGACCCTTTGGGTCCTCTGTTTAAATACAGACTTATAAACCAACATGGTGTTTGGGAATACAACCATATTTAGAGGTCCTTTGCATAACATCTACTCCATAGATTTGGGCAGCCAACTGCCTTGCCAGCAAACAAACAAAACATCAAGTAAACAACTAAAAGAAATTGATTGGAAATTTCGAGAGTCAAACTAAAATAGGCAATAATGAAAATAGGAGGCAACAGTATCCAACAAAAGGAAATGAAATGGTGGCTGGAAGTGGTCACCTGCCTACCCCTAAAGAGTGCAGTGACTAGGAGCCTAAAAGATGGCAAACAGAACCTTTTGCCTTGTGAAGCATAGACTTTTCTTTGCTCCTTGACTGGTTCAATCCACTGTCTTTCTGTGCCTTTTGTGCCTACGTCTTTGTTGGTTAATATCTTCTACTTTCCTGGGGCCTCACACCATTGGTTTTGCTTTAAGCCCCTGTCTTTCCTGGGCTGGACTCCTTCAGTCCTCTCCTGTCTCAGCCCCAGTCTGAGGAGTAGCCCCTCAGGCTTCATTCCTGATAATATTTCCACTCTGGCTGTGTTACCACCCCTAGGTAAATCCAGCTTGGATTTCACCAACCTACGTCTTCTGACTGTTAGTTCAGTGGTCTTCATTAAGTCTTTTTATGTCGTAGCACTCAGACTTAACTAGCTTAAGTTTTTTTCCTTAGGTGTGTATATATGCTTAAATTTAATTTTTGAAATATACAAAAGTAGAATAGTATAATGGACACCTGTGCACCCATCACTCAGTCCCAACAACCATGGCCAATCCTGATTTGACAACACTCCTCTCCATTATCCCTTCTCCCTTATTATTTGGAAATGATTTCTAGACATATTTATTTTGTAAATATTTCATTATGTATCTCTAAAAGATAATGACCCTTTTTGGAATATAACCCAACTGTATTCATTTCTTATTGCTGCTCTAACCAATTACCACAAACTTGGTAGCTTAAAATAACACAAATTCATTAGCTTACAGTTCTGAAGGCCAGAAGTCTAAAATGGGTCCACAGGGCTGCATTCCTTTTGGAGGGTCTAGGGCAGAATCTGTTTTCTTGCCTTTTCCAGCTTCTAGAGGCTGCCTGTATTCCTTGGCTTGTGCCCCCACCTGCCATATTCAAAGCCAGCAGCACAGCATCTTCAAATCTCTCTCTCTCTTTCTCTCTCTCTGTCTCTCTCTCCCCCTCTCTCTCTCTCTGACCTCTGCTGCTATCACATCTCCTTCTCTCACTCTGACTCTCCTGACCCCCTCTTTCCTTTGTAAGGACCCTTGTGATTACATTGGGTCCACCTGGATAATCCAGGATACTTTCCCCATGCAAGATCATTAACTTAATCACATCTCGAAAGTCCCTTTTGTCATGTAAAGTAACATTCTCAGGTTTGGAGGATTAGGACATGAACATCTTTGGAAGGCCATTATCCTACCTACTAAAATAACAAAAACCATAATACCACCTAAATAATTAAGAATAACTTCCTAAAGTCATCAAATACACCTTCCTTTCAAATTTCCAATTGTCCTACAAAATATCATGCATTTCTTACAGCTTTTAAAAAATTAATCCAAGTAAGGCCCATACATTGCAATTGGTCAGTATGTCTTTGAAGTCTCTTTTAATCTATAGGTTCTTCCTCTCTCTCTCTCTCTCTCTTTTCTTGCAGATTATTAGTTGAAGAACCCTGGTTTCCCATGGTCTGGATTTCACTAATTGCATCCCTATGATTTAATATGTACTCTGTCCTTCATATTTCCCATAAATTGTTACTTTAGAGGCTTAGTAAGATCCAAGTTCTATTTTTTTTTTTCAAGACTGCTTCCCAGGTGGTAGGTAGTATGTTCTTCTCTCAGGAGGCACATAATGCCTGGTTGTCTCTCATTTTATGATGTTAACAGCTGTTGAAGTTCAATACCCAGAACCATTTTACTTTAGTGGTTCTCAAAGGGTGGCCCCAGGTCAGCAGTGTCGTGGGCATGACTTGGGAACTTGTCAGAAATACAGATTCTCGGGTGCCACCCCATACTGCTGAGTCAGGAACTCTAGAGGTGGGGTCCAGCCATCTGTGTTTTAACAAGTCCTCTAGGTGATTCTGGTGCAGGTTAAAGTTTGAGAACTGCTCCTTAAAGTTCATTAAGGGCTGCCACACAGTAGTATTTAAGACTGATGTTAACTTAAAAGGATCTAGGCAAAAAAAAGTAAGAAAAGCCTCCAAACTAAGGTAAGGCCGTGCTCAAAAGAGGAAACGAGGGTAGCAAACATTTTTTAAGTGAGCAATTGAAAAGGTGTAAATATCGAATAAACATGGCTTCAGTGACAAAAACAAATTAGGGAAACTCAAAAGCAAAGGGTTACCATTTTAAAACATTTTAAACTACTTCTTTGCAATAACAGGGCAATTTAAGGATGCTTTAGAATCCACAAAATCTCTTGTCAAGATTTAGGAAAGATTTTTTTAAATGAAGTACAACAACAGCAACATTGACCGAATAGAAAAATGGATGGGAAAAAATAAAAGGCAATACTTAGGGCACTTCAGCATTCAAAGCCTAAAATCCAGAAAGATATAGCCAAAATTTTAAAAGTCTGTACAGGTTTTATGGCAGCACCAGTGTGCATGTTTGTGAACACTTAGCATTGATCCCGAGAGTTAATAGAGGAAACGTGGAGTCAGGGGAACCTAGGTTCATTTGACTCTGCTCCTTTCTGGGAGTGTAATTAATGAAAGTGCACTGAACTTTAAAGTGAATGTAAAACAACTGTGCTCAGACTACCTGTCTAAAGCCAGCATCAGTTGTAACCCATTTGCATGACACACAGGAAATACTTACTGACCCTACTACATACCAGGTCCTGTGCTAGATACCTGCAGAAAAATAAACAAGCAATTTAGATGGTAAGAGCTGTCAATGAGGTTAATACATTGATTATAGGCACAAATAGGCTTTCCCTTGTTGAGCAAATGGACTCTTTATAGGTTTATGTAAATGAATGAAAAATAGTCCTTCATTCAGAATCCTATAAACTTTGAATATAGGACACAGTGAAATTAGAGAAGCCAAGATGAAATTTACTTAGAGGGTATTTTCCTCCCTTTCTTAAAGAAGTTGTTAAGCTCCTGGGTTTTGGAAATTTCCAACAAACTCCCCTTCACACATTCCCAGCTTGCCTGTAGGCATCTAGAGAGAGAGTCAGTCAGCTACACACTCTGAGGATGGGGGTCCAGCTCCAGCAGGCTTTGAATAACATAGTATTCTCCATGTCTTCTCTTCTCCCCTCTAGTCATGAGGACCATCAACCAAGGTATCTGAGAAAAGAAGATGGAAACATGTGGTTTTGTGAGATGCTTTGTATAAATCCACAGTGTGCAAACTTTTGTTTATTATATTGTGTCAGCTAGGAAAAGGAGAAAAAAAATATTCTAAGTCTGCAAACTTCCAAAGCACGTTACAACACATTAAAGGTTTAGTGTCATGAACAATCAGGTCCTTGTCAGCTACTCGTTTGCTAGCACAGTTTCCACAAATAACAAGCAAGCTCTAAATTTTCATAAAACGTTTTGGCAGTGCATGATTGGCCAGCTCTAAGGAAATGACTGCAAATGCTTTTTGGTGTGAGCAGCCTTAAGTATTTTAAATCATTGGTATATAGAGTTACCAACAGTCCCAAATATGTTTTACTATTTTTGAATTGAACATTCAGGGTTATTTTAGAATGTATTTTTTTTTCAATAATAAATAGTGCAGTAAATGTGAATTATCCTGTTTCCCTTTCTTAAACGTTGATGGCTTTGGAAAACTTTGTAAATGAGAAACAAACTTTAGAAGCCAAATTGCAGAAGTTGTGATAAATAAAAATTCCCTGGAAAGACAACACGACTCTATTGAGGCTTCCATGAATAATGTACATTCACTGTTTTTACAAGATGAGAATGCTGATTTATAAATTGAAAGTTTGAGAAACCAGCATAATTTATGAACTCAAAATGATTCTAGAATACTTTGAACAAGTTACCCTAAAGGATGTTCTAAACCTGGCTTCCAATATGGAAGCCACTAGCCACGTGTGGCTATTCGAATTTAAATTTAAAATGAATTAAAATTAAAATAAAAATCCAGTTCCTCAGTTACATCAGCTTCATTTCAACTGCTGTATAGCTACATGTGGCTAGAGGCTGCTATATTGGACAGTGCAGAACATTTCCATCTCAAAGAAAGTTCCATTGGACAGAATTGTTCTAAATCCTTGCTACTTAAAGTGTGTACCAGCAGCTTTGGCATCATCTGGGAGCTTAGTAGAAAGGCAGAAAGCCATGCCCTACAGCAAACCTACTGAATCACATCTTCATTTTAACAAAATGTCAAGGTGATTTATGTGCATATTAAACTTTGAGAAGCACTGGTCTAATCAGTGTTTCCTAGACTGGCTTGATCTTAAGAATCACCTAAGGTACTCATTAATTATTCAGATTCCAGTGCCTGCTCTCAAGCCATTAAATTTGACGCCTCAGAGCCAGGTGCCTAGGAATCTGTATGTTTAATGAGTACTACAGGTGATTCTCTATCACTCTGGAATAGGGCATTGATTTTTTTTTAAAACTCCCAGAATTCTGATGGACAGCCAAGGTTAAGAACCATTGATCTCAAAAACACTTCAAGTCTTAAAATTGGGTATTGGATTTTAAAATCAAGGCAAAATGAAATGACATTAAATATAAATCTAAGAATCTATGCAGCTTAGAAACACAGCTTAATATCTCCTTATTCTGTATTCTGTGTGTGCTAAAACAAGTCTCGATGTTAGGTTTTGACTGATTATTTTGCCATTTTCTATGTTACATAATCAGACAGAATTCTGTACTTTGTTTTGTTACATTTTATCTTTTTTATGTCTTGGCTTTCTGAAGAAAATGATGTATTCCTTGAGGATCTATTCTTTGAGATGGAGGTTTTCTAAATTTGTACTGTGTAACTCCTATCCCAAAGTATATACTTGTTGACTTTATCTAACTGATAATGAGCACCAGATAAAACAAAGTCACATGTACATATGTTCATAGTAGCACTGCTTACAATAGAAAAACCTGAAAACAACCCAAATACCAATCAACACGAGAATGGATTAATCAACAGGCAAGGAGATTAATTAATATAGTATATTCATGCAATAGAATAGTATACGTGGTCAAAGTGAATTAACGACAGCAACACACACCAATAGGGATGACTCTTAGCAATATATTAAGTGAAAAAAGTAAGTCTTCAAATACTCCTTACAGCTTGATACACTTTTTTTTTTCATTTTATTGAGATATGTTCACATACCATGGAGTCATACAAAACAAAGCATACATTCAGTCGTTCACAGGACCACTACATAGTTGTGCATTCATCATCAAAATCAATCCCTGACACCTTCACTACCACACACACGAAAATAACAAGAATAAAAATTAAAGTGAAAAAGAGCAACTAAAGTAAAAAAGAACACTGGGTGCCTTTTGTTTTGTTTTTTTTTGTTGTTGTTGTTGTTTGTTGTTTGTTTTTTTCCTTCCCCCATTTTTCTACTCATCCATCCATAAACTAGACAAAGGGGAATGTGGTCCATGTGGCTTCCCTGATCACATTGTCAACCCTTATAAGCTACATTTTTATACAATAGTCTTCAAGATTCATGGGTTCTGGGTTGTAATTTGATAGTTTCAGGTATTTACTGCTAGCTACTCCAATTCACTAGAACCCAAAAAGGGTTGTCTATATTGTGCGTAGGAGTGCCCACCAGAGTGACTGCTCAGCTCCTTTTGGAATCTCTCTGCCACTAAAGCTTATTTCTTGTCCTTTCACATCCCCCTTTTGGTCAAGAAGATGTTCTCCATCCCACGATGCCAGGTCTACATTCCTCCCCAGGAGTCATATTCCACGTTGCCAGGGAGATTCACTCCCCTCGGTGTCTGATCCCACATAGACGGGAGGGCAGTGATTTCACCTGCCAAGTTGGCTTAGCTAGAGAGAGAGGGCCGCATCTGAGCAACAAAGAGGTATTCGGACGGAGGCTCTTAGGCACAATTATAGGGAGGCCTAGCCTCTCCTTTGCAGCAACAGTCTTCCTAAGGGCAAGTTCCGTGGAAGAGGGCTCAACCATCAAACCATCAGTCCCCTATGTCTGTGAGCACATTAGCAACCATTGAGGTGGGGAAGCCCAATACCCCTGCATTCTCCACCAGCTCCTCAAGGGGGCTCTGCATATTTTTTTCATTGTTTTTTTTTTTTAAATTAACTTTTTAAAAAATCAACTATATCAAAAAAAAATTTAAAAAAACATACAATAAAAAAACATTTCAAACAAACCATAACAAGGGAGTAAGAAAAAGACAACTAACCTAACTACTTTACTTCCAACACATTCCTACTCTACCCCAAGAAAATAACCTAATACAGCAACATTTCTGTGAACTTGTTCCTACCATACCCATCAGAAATTAACAAACCATAGTCATTCCTGGGCATTCCCAGAACTTTAATTTACCCATGATAGCTTATCTGTTCTTACTAGGTTATCTTCCCCCATCCTTAATTGCTTTCTGTCACTAGTTCCCCTACATTCTACATTATAAACCATTTGTTTTACATTTTTCTATGTTCACATTAGTGGTAGCATATAATATTTCTCTTTTTGTGCCTGGCTTATTTCACTCAGCATTATATCTTCAAGGTTCATCCATGTTGTCATATGTTTCACGACATCATTCCTTCATACAGCTGTGTAGTATTCCATTGGATGTATATACCACATTTTATTTATCCACTCATCTGTTGAAGGACATTTGGGTTGTTTCCATCTCTTGGCAATTGTGAATAATGCTGCTGTGAACATTGACATGCAGTTATCTGTTCATGTCACTGCTTTCAGATCTTCCAGGTATATACCGAGAAGTGCAATCGCTGGATCGAAGGGTAACGCTATATCTAGCTTTCTAAGGAACTGCCAGACTGACTTCCAGAGTGGCTGAACCATTATACAGTCCCACCAACAATGGATAAGAGTTCCAATTTCTCCACATCCTCTCCAGCATTTGTAGTTTCCTGTTTGTTTAATGGCAGCCGTTCTAGTTGGTGTGAGATGGTATCTCATTGTGGTCTTAATTTGCATCTCTCTAATAGCTAGTGAAGCTGAACATTTTTTCATGTGTTTCTTGGCCATTTGTATTTCCTCTTCAGAGAACTGTCTTTTCAAATCTTTTGCCCATTATATAATTGGGCTGTCTGTACTATTATCATTGAGTTGTAGGATTTCTTTATATATGCAAGATATCAGTCTTTTGTTAGATATATGGTTTCCAAAAATTTTTTCCCATTGAGTTGGCTGCCTCTTCGCCTTTTTGACAAATTCCTTTGAGGTACAGAAACTTCTAACCTTGAGGAGTTCCCATTTATCTACTTTTTCTTTTGTTGCTTGTGCTTTGGATGTAAAGTCTAGGAAGTAGCCGCCTAATACAAGGTCTTGAAGATGTTTCCCTACATTATTTTCTAGGAGTTTTATTGTTCTGTCTTTTATATTGAGGTCTTTGATCCACTTTGAGTTAATTTTTGTGTAGGGTGTGAGGTAGGGGTCCTCTTTCATTCTTTTGGATATGGATATCCAACTCTCCCAGCCCCATTTGTTGAAAAGACTGTTATGTCCCAGTTCAGTGGCTATGGGGGTCTTATCAAAGATCAGTTGGCCATAGATCTGGGGTCTATCTCCAAATTCTCAATTCTATTCCATTGATCAGTATGTCTGTCTTTGTGCCAGTACCATGGTGTTTTGACAACTGTGGCTTTATAATAAACTTCAAAGTCAGAGAGTGTAAGTCCCCCCACTTCATTTTTCTTTTTTAGAGTGTCTTTAGCAATTTGAGGCATCTTCCCTTTCCAAATAAACTTGATTACTAGCTTTTCCAAGTCTGCAAAGTAGGTTGTTGGAATTTTGATTGGGATTGCATCGAATCTGTAGATGAGTTTGGGTAGAATGGACATCTTAATGACATTTAGCCTTCCTATCCATGACCATGGAATATTTTTCCATCTTTTAAGGTCCCCTTCTATTTCTTTTAGTAGAGTTATGTAGTTTTCTTTGTATAGGTCTTTTACATCTTTGGTTAAGTTTATTCCTAGGTAGTTGATTTTTTTAGTTGCTATTGAAAATGGTATCTTTTTCTTGAGTGTCTCTTCAGTTTGTTCATTTCTAGCATATAGAAACATTACTGACTTACGTGCATTAATCTTGTATCCCGCTACTTTGCTAAATTTGTTTGCTAGCTCTAGTAGCTTTGTCATCAATTTCTCAGGGTTTTCCAGATATAAGAGCATATAATCTGCAAACAATGACAGTTTTACTTCTTCCTTTCCAATTTGGATGCCTTTTATTTCTTTGTCTTGCCGAATTGCCCTGTCTAGCACTTCCAGCACAATGTTGAATAACCGTGGAGACAGTGGGCATCCTTGTCTTATTCCTCATCTTAGAGGGAAGGCTTTCAGTCTTTCAACATTGAGTACTATGCTGGCTGTGGGTTTTTGATATATGCTCTTTATCATATTGAGGAAGTTTCCTTCAATTACTACGTTTTGAAGTGTTTTTATCAAAAAGTGATGTTGGATTTTGTTGAATGCTTTTTCAGCATCTATTGAGATGATCATTTGATTTTTCTCTTTTGATTTGTTAATGTGTTGTAATACATTGATTGATTTTCTTATGTTGAACCATCCTTGCATGCCTGGAATGAACCCCACTTGGTCATGGTGTATGACTGTTTTAATGTGTCTTTGGATTTGATTTGCAAGTATTTTGCTGAGAATTTTTGTATCTATATTCATTAGGGAGATAGGCCTGTAGTTTTCCTTTTTTTGTAGCATCTTTGCCTGGTTTTGGTATTAGCTTGATGTTAGCTTCATAAAATGAGTTAGGTAGTGTTCCATTTTCTTCGATGTTTTGAAAGAGTTTAAGTAAGATTGGTGTCAGTTCTTTTTGGAAAGTTTGGTAGAATTCTCCTGTGAAGCAATCTGGCCCTGGGCATTTATTTCTGGGAAGGTTTTTGATGACTGATTGGATCTCTTTGCTTGTGATTGGTTAGTTGAGGTCTTCTGTTTCTTCTCTGGTCAGTGTAGTTTGTGCATATGTTTCCAGGAAATTGTCGAGTTCCTCTACATTATCCAGTTTGTTAGCATACAGTTGTTCATAGTATCCTCTTACAATTTTTAAAATTTCTTTGGGATCCGCAGTAATGTCACCTTTCTCATTCATTATTTTGTTTATATGGGTCTTCTCTCTTTTTGATTTTGTTAGTCTAGCTAGGGGCTTGTCAATCTTGTTGATCTTCTCAAAGAACCAACTTTTGGTGTTATTTATCCTCTCTATTGTTTTTTTGTTCTCTATGTCATTTATTTCTGCTTTAATCCTTGTTATTTCTTTTCTTCTACTTGGTTTAGGATTGGTTTGCTGTTCATTTTCTAGCTTCTTCAGTTGATCCATTAGTTCTTTGATTTTGATTCTTTCTTCCTTTTTAATATATGCATTTAATGGTATAAATTTCCCCCTCAGTACCACTTTTGCTACATCCCATAGGTTTTGGTATGTTGTGTTCTCATTTTCATTTGTCTTTATATATTTAGCAATTTCTCTTGCTATTTCTTCTTTAACCCATTGATTGTTTAGGAGCATGTTGTTTAACCTCCAGGTATTTGTGAATTTTCTAAGTCTCTGATGGTTATTGACTTCTAATTGTATTCCATTGTTGTCAGAGAAGGTGCTTTGAATAATTTCAGTTTTTTTTTAATTTATTGAGGCTTGTTTTACGTCCCAGTATATGATCTGTTCTGGAGAAAGTCCCATGAGCACTAGAGAAGAATGTTCATCCTAGTGATTTGGGATGTAATGTTCTATATATGTCTGTTAAATCCAATTCATTTGTCAGATTATTTAGGTTTTCAGTTTCCTTGTTGGTCTTCTGTCTGGTTGATCTATCTATAGGAGAGAGTGATGTGTTGAAGTCTCCCACAATTATTGTGGAAACATCAATTGCTTCCTTTAGTTTTGCCAGTGTTTGTCTCATGTATTTTGTGACACCTTGATTGGGTGCATAAACATTTATGATTGTTATTTCTTCTTGTTGAATTGCCCCTTTTATTAGTATGTAGTGGCCTTCTTTGTCTCTCATAACATCCTTGCATTTAAAGTCTATTTTATCTGAGATTAATATTGCTACTCCTGCTTTCTTTTGGCTGTAGCTTTCATGAAATGTTTTTTTCCATCCTTTCACTTTCAATTTCTTTGTGTTCCTGTGTCTAAGATGAGTCTCTTGTATACAACATATAGATGGTTCATTTTTTTTGATCCACTCTGCCAATCTATATCTTTTAATTGGGGAGTTTAATCCATTTACATTCAATGTTATTACTGTGAAGGCATTTCTTGAATCAGCCATCTTGTCCTTTGGTTTATGTTTATCACATATATTTTTCCCTCTCTCTCTTAATGTCCTTTAATGTACCCATACTGAGTCTTTTCAGTACTGAACCTTTCTCCATCTCTCTCTCTCTCCTTTCTTTGTTTCTCTGTCAGTAGGGCTCCCTTTAGTATCTCAAGTAGGGCAGGTCTCTTGTTAGCAAATTCTCTCAGCATTTGTCTGTGAAAATTTAAGCTCTCCCTCAAATTTGAAGGAGAGCTTTGCTGGATAAAGAATTCTTGGTTGGAAATTTTTCTCTCTCAGAATTTTAAATATGTAATGCCACTGGCTTCTTGCCTCCATGGTGGCTGCTGAGTAGTCACTACCTAGTCTTATGCTGTTTCCTTTGTATGTGGTGAATTGCTTTCTCCTTGCTGCTTTCAGAACTTGCTTCTTCTGTTCCGTATTTGACAGTGTGATGAGAATATGTCTCGGAGTGGGTTTATTTGGATTTATTCTTTTTGGAGTTCACTGGGCATTTAAGATTTGTGTATTTATGATGTTTAGAAGATTTGGGAAGTTTTCCCCAACAATTTCTTTGAATACTCTTCCTAGACCTTTAACCTTCTCTTCCCCTTCTGGAACACCAATGAGTCTTATATTTGGATGTTTTATATTATCTATCATGTCCCTAATGTCCATTTTGATTTTTTTGATTTTTTTCCCCATTCTTTCTTTTGTTCTTTCATTTTTCCATTCTTTCATCCTCCAGGTCACTGATTCACTGTTCATCTTCCTCTAGTCTTATACTATGAGTATCCAGAATCTTTTTAATTTGGTCAACAGTTTCTTTTATTTCCATAAGATCATCTATTTTTTTTATTTGCTCTTGCAATTTCTTCTTTATGCTCTTCTAGGGTCTTCTTCATGTCCTCTATATCCTGTACCATGCTTTTCTTCACGTCCTTTATATCCTGTGCCATGGTCTCCCTGTTCATCTTTAGTTCTTTGATTAATTGCTCCAAGTACTATGTCTCCTCTGATCTCTTGATTTGGGTGCTTGGGCTTGGGTTATCCATATCGTCTGGTTTTTTCATATGCTTTAAAATTTTCTGTTGTTTTTGGCCTCTTGGCATTTGCTTAACTTGACTGGGTTCTTTTAGAATTTGTAGACCAATTAAAAACCTTATCTCTAATTTGTCAGATCTACAGCTTCATGGAGTACACTTTCTCTAACTCACCAGCAAGTGGCATCCGCAAGCCACCTATTCCCCTCAAGCCAGTTCTCCCCCACTTTGTCTTTGTGGTGATTGGGAGTGTGAGTCTTGTGGAGTCCAATTGGTGCACCAAGCTTGTGTGTATATTTGGTGTTGCCCGCCCTGTATGTAGGGCGTGTGTCTGAGCGGTTAGGGAGGGGGATGGCTTTAATAATCAAATCTCCCTGGTGTTCCTGGAGATTTAAAGCTGTTGCAATAGTCTAATCCTTCAGTTCAGTCTTGCCACAGTTTGCCTCTGCCACTGACCCACAAGTCCTTAGTATTGTCATATGGTCCCTGGGACTTGCGAGTGGGTCCCTCTTCTAAGCCATGCACTCCTAGGTCCTCTGTTGAGGGATGACTGTGCTATGTCACAGGTGAGTGCTGTCCCCCCGGAGCAGTTCTGAGCTGCAGGGCGGTGTAGGGAGGCTCCCAGTCTGCTGAGTGGACACCCCCCTTTTCTTGGGAAGTTGTGGTGTTTAGTGAATTTTCTCAGCCATTGGACTTATTCCCTTGTGTCTCAGAGCTCTCTTAGCTCCGCTCTTGTCTGGGCTCAAATTGCAAGTCTTTGAGGTTTTCTGTAATGGGCTTCTTAGAGTAATTATTTTAGAAAAAGAGAAAAAGATAAAAAAAAAAAAAAGGAAGGGCCCTCCTTGCAGATCTAATGGGCTATTGAAATGCTAAGAGACCAAGGAGATTAGGGCCATTAAGGAGCGATCAAGGGAGCGGAGAAACCAGCTCTTCAGACAAAGAAACTTGCCTTCTGGATTTGCATATGAGCCTGACTCTGCCTGAGCCCTGCCCTTCCCCATTCTATGTTCACCAGAACTCCAAAAAGTCTCCACTTTTACTTTTGGGTTTTTCTTGCTGTTTTTGCTATCCCTATCTCGTCTCCACTGGGCTGACTGCTCCCAGATTCTCTAGTGTCTGGTCTCAGTCTATCTATGTTTGGAGTTTGGATCAGTAGAATGAATTTCCAATAAGAGCTGCAACTGCAGTTCTCCCTCCTCGTTCCCAGCGCTGATGGCCCCTCCTCCCACGGGACTGAGTCTGGCAGGGAGGGGCACGGGTCCCCTGGCCGCGAAAACTTACAGATTTCGCTGATCTCAGCTGTCCCATGTGTTCATGAGTGTTGTATGACGTATGCCCAAAGTCACATTGCTCTGCGGTGTCCAATCCATGTAGTTCCTGGCTTTCTACCTACTGCCCTGGAGGGATAACTAAAACCTACATCTCACCACTCCGCCATCTTGCCCCGCCCTTGATACACTTTAAAAAATTTTGTTTGTTTTTTGTTTTTTTAATTTTTTAAATTTACTTCTATTTATTTTTCATTGTGGTAAAATATACATAAAATAAAACTAATTTTAACGCTTTTAAGTGGACAATTCTTTGACATTTAATACATTGACTGTAATGTGTAACTTTCATCACCATCTATTTCCAGACTATTTTCATCATCCCAAACTCTTTTAGCAATTACTCCCTATTCCTCCCTCCCTCCACTCCTGGTAACCATTATTCTACTCTCTGTCTCTAAGAATTTGCTTTTTCTAAGTATTTCATATAAGAGAGATTGTACAATATTTGCCCTTTTGTGTGTGGCTTATTTCACTCAACATGATATCTTCAAGGTTCTTCCATGTTGTTTCATGTACCAGAACATCACTTCTTTTTATGGCTGAAGAATATTCTATTGTATGGATATATCACATTTTGTTTATCCATTCGTCTGTTGACAGACACTTGAGTTGCTTCCACCTTTTTGCTATTATGAGTAGTGCTGTGGTGGACATTGGTGTGCAAATATCTGTTCAAGTACCTGATTTCAATTCTTTTGGGTATATACCTAGGAGTAGAATTGCTGGGTAATATGGTAATTCTATGTTTAACTTTCAGAGGAGCCACCAAACTGTTTTCCACAGTGTTTGTACCGTCTTACATTCCCACCAACAGTATACGAGGATTCCTATTTCTCTGCATCCTTGCCAACAACTGTTATTTTCAGGTTTTTAAAATAATAGCCATCCTAGTGGGTGTTAAGTGGTATCTCATTGTAGTTTTAATATGCATCTCCCTGATGGCTAATGATGTTGACACTTTTTCGTGTACTTATTGGTGATTTGAATATCTTCTTTAGAGAAATGTTGATTCAAGTCCTTCATCCATTTTTTAACTGTGGTGTTTGTCTTTTTGTTGTTGAGTTGTAGGAGTTCTTTATATGTTCCAGCTATTAGATCCTTATCAGTTAGATGGTTTACAAATATTTTCTTACATTCTGTAGGTTGTCTTTGCACTGTAGAAGGAAGGATTTACTTCTGTCATTTAGCTGGGGTTTTCTTTTGGTATGCCTTGTATGTTTTTTGTTCCTCAATTATTGCATTTTTTATATTTAGTTTTTGTAGTGTACCTTTTTGATTCTCTGCTTCTTTCCTTTTCTATATATTCTTTTAATCATTTTCTTAGTGGTTACCTTGGTAATTACAATTAATATCTTAAAGTAATAATAACCCAGTTTGACTAGTACCAACCTAGTTTCGGTAGTATACAAACTCTGTACTCCTATATATCTTTTCCCACCCCTGTTATGTTGCTTATTGTCTCTGATTGCGTATTTATCTATTGTATGCTCATTAATATAGATTTTAAAGGTTATTTTACACATTTGCCTATTAAGTCATATGGGGGAGCAGGCAGTTGTAAACCAAAAGCACAGCAATACAGGATTTTGTATTTACCTATGGAGTTACCTTTACCAATGTTTATTTCTTCTTCTGGCTTTCAGTTACATCTAGTGTCCTTTTATTTCAGCCTGCAGGACTCCCTTTAGCATTTCTTGTAGAGCAGGAATCTGGTAATCAAATCTTTCAGCTTTTGATAATCTGTAAATGTCTTAATTTCTCCTTCGTTTTTGAAGATAATTTTGATGGATATAGAATTCTTGGTTGTACAGTTTTTCTTCAAGGACTTTAAATATGCCATCCCACTGTCTTCTGGCCTCCATTGTTTCTGATGAGAAATCTTCTGTTAATGTTATTGGGGATCCCTTGTATATTAAAAATTGTTTCGAGAAAACTCAGACGAACTTAAGATTCCTGGAATGGCAGGCACAGGTTTGGTTGCTGCAGAGGCAGTGATGGATGTGCTACCCTATTTTGATCAAGGTTATGAAGCACCTGGTGTGCGGGAAGCAGCTGCAGCACTGGTGGAGGAGGAAACTCGCAGATACTGACCTACTAAGAACTACCTGAGCTACCTAACAGCTCCGGATTATTCTGCTTTTGAAACCAACATAATGAGAAATGAATTTGAAAGACTGGCTGCCCGATAACCAATTGAATTGCTCCATATGAAATGATACAAGCTTCCAGATCCTTCCTCAGGTCAGAAAAATGATATTACTGCATGGCAAGAATGTGTAAACAATTTTATGGCCCAGTTAGAGCATCAGGCTGTTCAAATTGAGAATCTGGAGCTAATGTCACAGCATGGGTGCAATGCCTGGAAAGTATATAATGAAAATTTAGTTCATATGATTGAACATGCCCAGAAGGAGCTCCAGAAGTTAAGGAAACACATTCAAGATTTAAACTGGCAGCGAAAGAACATGCAACTAACAGCTGGATCTAAATTGAGAGAAATGAGTCAACTTGGGTATCCCTGGTTAGTAAGAATTATGAGATTGAATGGACTATTGTACAACTAGAAAATGAAATCTATCAAATTAAGCAGCAACATGGAAAGGTAAACAAAGAAAACATCAGGCAAGACTTCTGAAAAGAAAAATTAATTTGGGTTGGAAGGAGGGAAAGTTGGACTTTCTCAGAATTTCAAACATCTAAACTGTTTCTGAACTCTGAAGGAAAACAGCCTCTTATGGAAACCATTGGTGGTAAATGCTTAGAAACCATAGAATGTGTGGACTATTGTATTAATTCCATTTGTACATTTTAGCAAAATAGAAAATTTTCAACTTGGTGGAATATTTATAGCCATTAAAAAAATACTAGGCTTTCAAAAAAATTACTTCTCTCGCGCTTCTTTCAAAATCCTCTTTGTCTTTGGATTTTGACAATTTCACTAATGTGTCTTGGTGTAGATCTCTTAGAGTGTATCCTGCTTGGAGTTTGTTGAGCTTCTTGGACATACATATTCACATTTTTTCATCAGATTTGGGAAGTTTTCAGCCATTATTTCTTTATATAATTTTTCTTCCTCTTTCTCCCTTGTCCTTCTGAGACTCCAATAATGTATATGTTGGTATTGTTGATGATATCCCACGGGCCCCTCAGGCTCTGTTCATTTTTCTTCATTAATTTTTCTTTCTGCTCCTAACACTAGATTATTTCAATTGTCTTGTCTTAAAGTTTGTGGATCCATTCTTCTGCTCATTGAAATCTGCTGTCAAATTAGTGTAGTGAGTTTTTCATTTCAATTAATGTACTTTGCAGCTCAAAATTTCTGTTTGGTTCCTTTTAATAAATTCTATCACTTTATTTTAGTCAATGTTTTCCTAATTTCCTCTAATTCTCTGTATATGGAATATATTTAAGACAGCTGATGTAAAGCTTTTGACTAATAGTTCCGATGTATGCACTTCCACAGGGATAGTTTCTGGCAAATTTTTTTTTCCTGTGAATGGACCATCCTTTACTGTCTCTTTGTGTTGGATATTCTGAGTATTGTGTTGTTATAACACTGGAAATTAGTTCTTCCACCCTGCTGAGATTGTTAGCTTTTTTTGATGGTGGTGTTGTCGTTAAGGGCTAGAGCCATCAATTTGTGACTTTTCCAGACTATATTTGCTCCCAGATGGGGAATAGAAAGAGAAAAGAGAGGAAAAAAAAATAGGTACTACTGCCTCTTTAAGACTCCTCTGCTACTTTCTTCTGAGGGGTTTGGAACAATGGCCTCCTCAAATTCGGCCCCCCCAGTGATCTGAAGTAGCTGATCAAAAGCAGTGATCAGCGATCAGACCATGCACCTTGGGATTTTGAAGAACTAGGTGCTTATAGCCCACCCTGACACCAGCAAGCTGCACCAGGAGCCAGGCTGCAGTCCCCACTGCAACCTGCCATGCAGTTGGGGTATGTAAGATGGTAGCCACTGCAAGTATGTTGAAATTCACCAATATTTATCAAATTTTTCATCCAACACCTCCCTGGATGATGAAGTGTTCTACTAGACTCTAGAATTTCAAAATAGTAGATTCAGACAGTTCCTGCCAGTCCAACAGTTGTTTTGGTTGATGGACTGATTCCTGGAGCTTCCTATTCCACAATCTTCCCATAATCCTCTCCTCAATGCCCTTTTTTCCCATTTTTAAAAACTTTCTATTTTGAAATACTTTGAAACTTACAAGACAATTACAAAAATAATACAAACCCCATACGAGAGAACTCCAACACACCACTCCCCCCAGATACCCAAATCCACCAATTTTAACATTTTTCCACATTTGCCCTATCATTCTATCCATCCATCTATCCATCTATTTGTCTGTCTGCCTATCAATCCATTTCCTGAACACTTGAGCATAGGTTGTATACATCATGCTCCTTTAACACTTAATACTGTCATGTATGCTTCCTAAGAACAAGGATATTCACTTATATAGACACCTCAAGTCCTGTCATCAAGTTCAAGACACTTAATACTGATATAAATCTTACAATCTATATTAAAAATTTTTCAAATGTCCCTTTAAGCTGTTTCACCTCCCTCGCTAGATTCCATCCAGGATCATGTATTGCATTAAATTGTCATTGTCTCTTTAGTTACTCTTCTTCTTTTTTAATTGTGGGAATATATACACAACATAAACTTTTACTCATTTCAACCACTCCCAAGCATACCATTCAGTGGGATTAGTCACCTTCACAATATTGTGATACTCTCACTGCCTTTCATTACTAAAACTTTCCCATCTCCCCAAACAGAAAGCGTACCCCCATTGTGAATTAACTCCTCATTTTCTCAGACCCTTACCCCTGCAACCTGTACTCTAAATTCTGTCTCTATGAGCTTGCCAATTCTCTGTTACTTTCTTTGTGTTCGGAGCTTTAATTTAACATCCTAAATCTATAAAAATCTCATTTGTTTTGATACCAACTTAATTTCAGTAGAGTACACAACCTATGTTCCTATGCTCCTCTGACTCCCCTTTATGTAGATCTTTTCACAAATTACATGTTGCTATATTATGAGTAAAAAACACTGATTTCTCATTATATTTTGTGCATTTGCCTTTTAGATCCTCTGGGAAGTAAAAAGTGAAGTTATAAACCAAAAATACAATAGTAGTGGCATGTATATTTACTCATGTCATTACCCTCACTGAAGATCTTTATTTCTTCATGCAGCTTTGATTTATTGTCTATTGTCATTTCCTTTCAACTTGCAGAACTCTTCCTAGTACTTTTGTAGGGACCATCTAGAGCTGACAGACTCCCTCAGCTTTTGTTTATGTGGTTCTACCTTACTCTCTCCCACAATTTTTTAAAATTTATTTTTCCTGCAATTTTACTGAGATACAGTCACTTACCATAAAGTCATCCAAAGTGTACAGTCATTTGTTCACAGTATCATAATATAGTTGTGCATTCATCACCACAATCAATTTTTGAACATTTTCATTACTACAAAAAGTAATAAAAATAAAAATAGGAATAAAAATAAAAATAAAAATAAAAAAACATCCCATTCCCCCTTCACCCCCTATTATTCATTTAGTTTTTTGTCCTCATTTTTCTACTCATCTGTCTGTACACCGGATAAAGGGAGCATGAGCCACAAATTTTTCACAATCACATAGTCACTCATCTTCAAGAATCAAGGCTACTGGATTTCAGTTCAACAGTTTTGGATATTTCCTTCTAGCTATTCTAACACACTAAAAACTAAAAAGGGATATCTATATAATGCATATGAATAACTTCTAGATTGACTTTGACTCCATTTGAAATCTCTCAGCCACTGAAGCTTTACTTTTTTTCATTTCTCTTCCCCCTTTTGGTCAAAAAGGCTTCCTTAATCCCATGATGCCAGGTCCAGGCTCATCCCCAGAGTCATGTCCCACATTGCCAGGGAGAGTTACACCCCTGGGAGTCATGTCCCACTTGAGGAGGGGGGGGTCTCTCCCACATTTTTTTTTTTTAAATTTTATTCTTAGGCTATGTTTTTTTTTTTAATTCAGTGTTATTGAAATATATTCACAAACCATACAGTCATCCATGGTATACAATCAACTGTTCACAGTATGATCATATAGTTATGCGTTCATCACCACAGTCTATATCTGAACATTTTCCTTGCATCAGAAAGAATCAGAATAAGAATAAAAAATAAAAGTGAAAAGAGAATACCCAAACCATCCCCCTTCCCACCCTATTTGTCATTTAGTTTTTACTCCCATTTTTCTACTGATTTTTTTTCAATTTTTTAACTTTGTTTATCAGAAAATTAAAAACAAACAGGCAAACAACAACCAATAAAACCCCACAACATTTCAAACAAAGCAATGGATTAAGGAAAACAAATAACCTAAAATAACTACTTTGCATCCAATATGTTCCTACCATACCCCAAGAAAATTAATAAACCATGTCCAAACAGAGGAGTAAGAAAAACAAATAATCTAAAATAACTATATTGCTTCCAACATGATCTTACTATATCCAAGAAAGTTTACAAACCATAATCATTCCTGAGCATTCCCATAACATTGAGATTACCCTCCATAGTTTATCTGTTCTTATTAGATTATCATTCCCCCTCCACTAATTGGTATCTCTAGGTCCCCTACATTCTACAGTATAAAATATTGTACATTTTTCACAGAATTCACATTAGTGGTAACATACAATATGTCTCTTTTTGTGCCTGGCTTATTTTGCTCAGCATTATGTCTTTTTTTTTTTTTTTTTAATCTTCATTTTATTGAGATATATTCATATACCACGCAGTCATACAAAACAAATCGTACTTTCGATTGTTCACGGTACCATTACATAGTTGTACATTCATCACCCCAATCAATCCCTGACACCTTCATTAGCACACACACAAGAATAACAAGAATAATAATTAGAGTGAAAAAGAGCAATTGAAGTAAAAAAGAACACTGGGTACCTTTGTCTGTTTGTTTCCTTCCCCTATTTTTCTACTGATCCATCCATAAACTAGACAAAGTGGAGTGTGGTCCTTATGGCTTTCCCAATCCCCTTGTCACCCCTCATAAGCTACATTTTTATACAACTGTCTTTGAGATTCATGGGTTCTGGGTTGTAGTTTGATAGTTTCAGGTATCCACCACCAGCTACCCCAATTCTTTAGAACCTAAAAAGGGTTGTCTAAAGTGTGCGTAAGAGTACCCACCACAGTGACCTCTCGGCTCCTTTTGGATTCTCTCTACCACTGAAGCTTATTTCATTTCCTTTCACATCCCCCTTTTGGTCAAGAAGATGTTCTCCGTCCCACGATGCCAGGTCTACATTCCTCCCCAGGAGTCATATTCCACGTTGCCTGGGAGATTCACTCCCCTGGGTGTCTGATCCCACATAGGGGGGAGGGCAGTGATTTCACCTTTCAAGTTGGCTTAGCCAGAGAGAGAGGGCCACATCTGAGCAACAAAGAGGCATTCAGGAGGAGACTCTTAGGCACAAATACAGGGAGGCCTAGCCTCTCCTTTGCAGCAACCGTCTTCCCAAGGGTAAAACTTATGGTAGAGGGCTCAACCCATCAAACCACCAGTCCCCTATGTCTGTGGTCATGTTAGCAACCATGGAGGTGGGGTAGGCGAATACCCCTGCATTCTCCACAGGCTCCTCAAGGGGGCACTACATCTTTTTTTTTTCCTTGTTTTTCTTTTTATTTTTTTTTTTTTAACTTTCCCTTCTTTCTTAAATCAACTGTATGAAAAAAAAAGTTAAAAAGAAAACAAACATACAATAAAAGAACATTTCAAAGAGACCATAACAAGGGAGTAAGAAAAAGACAACTAACCTAAGATAACTGCTTAACTTCCAACATGTTCCTACTTTACCCCAAGAAAGTTACCTAATATAGCAACATTTCTGTGAACTTGCTCCTACTATATCCATCAGAAATTAACAGACCATAGTCATTCCTGGGCATCCCCAGAACGTTAAATAGCTTATCTGTTCTTCTTGGATTATTGTTCCCCCTTCCTTAATTGCTCTCTATTGCTAGTTCCCCTACATTCTACATTATAAGCCATTTGTTTTACATTTTTCAAAGTTCACATTAGTGGTAGCATATAATATTTCTCTTTTTGTGCCTGGCTTATTTCGCTCAGCATTATGTCTTCAAGGTTCATCCATGTTGTCATATGTTTCACGAGATCGTTCCTTCTTACTGCCGTGTAGTATTCCATCGTGTGTATATACCACATTTTATTTATCCACTCATCTGTTGAAGGACATTTGGGTTGTTTCCATCTTTTGGCAATTGTGAATAATGCTGCTATGAACATTGGCGTGCAGATATCTGTTCGTGTCACTGCTTTCCGATCTTCCGGGTATATACCGACAAGTGCAATCGCTGGATCGAATGGTAACTCTATATCTAGTTTTCTAAGGAACTGCCAGACTGACTTCCAGAGTGGCTGAACCATTATACAGTCCCACCAACAGTGAATAAGAGTTCCAATTTCTCCACATCCCCTCCAGCATTTGTAGTTTCCTGTTTGTTTAATGGCAGCCATTCTAATCGGTGTTAGATGGTATCTCATTGTGGTCTTAATTTGCATCTCTCTAATAGCTAGTGAAGCTGAACATTTTTTCATGTGTTTCTTGGCCATTTGTATTTCCTCTTCAGAGAACTGTCTTTTCATATGTTTTGCCCATTTTATAATTGGGCCGACTGTACTATTGTCATTGAGTTGTAGGATTTCTTTATATATGCAAGATATCAGTCTTTTGTCAGATACATGGTTTCCAAAAATTTTTTCCCATTGAGTTGGCTGCCTCTTTACCTTTTTGAGAAATTCCTTTGAGGTGCAGAAACTTCTAAGCTTGAGGAGTTCCCATTTATCTATTTTCTCTTTTCTTGCTTGTGCTTTGGGTGTAAAGTCTAGGAAGTGGCCGCCTAATACAAGGTCTTGAAGTTGTTTTCCTACATTATCTTCTAGGAGTTTTATGGTACTTTCTTTTATATTGAGATCTTTGGTCCATTTTGAGTTAATTTTTGTGTAGGGGGTGAGGTAGGGGTCCTCTTTCATTCTTTTGGATATGGATATCCAACTCTCCCAGCCCCATTTGTTGAAAAGACCATTATGACTCAGTTCAGTGACTTTGGGGGCCTTATCAAAGATCAGTCGGCCATAGATCTGAGGGTCTATCTCCGAATTCTCAATTCGATTCCATTGATCTATATGTCTATCTTTGTGCCAGTACCATGCTGTTTTGGCAACTGTGGCTTTATAATAAGCTTCAAAGTCAGGGAGTGTAAGTCCTCCCACTTCGTTTTTCTTTTTTAGAGTGTCTTTAGCAATTCGAGGCATCTTCCCTTTCCAAATAAATTTGATAACTAGCTTTTCCAAGTCTGCAAAGTAGGTTGTTGGAATTTTGATTGGGATTGCATTGAATCTGTAGATGAGTTTGGGTAGAATGGACATCTTAATGACATTTAGTCTTCCTATCCATGAACATGGAATATTTTTCTATCTTTTAAGGTCCCCTTCTATTTCTTTTAGTAGGGTTATGTAGTTTTCTTTGTATAGGTCTTTTACATCTTTTGTTAAGTTTATTCCTAGATACTTGATTTTTTTAGTTGCTATTGAAAATGGTATCTTTTTCTTGAGTGTCTCTTCAGTTTGTTCATTTCTAGCATATAGAAACATTACTGACTTATGTGCATTAACCTTGTATCCCGCTACTTTGCTAAATTTGTTTATTAGCTCTAGTAGCTGTATCGTCGATTTCTCAGGGTTTTCTAGATATAAGATCATATCATCTGCAAACAATGACAGTTTTACTTCTTCTTTTCCAATTTGGATGCCTTTTATTTCTTTGTCTTGCCGGATTGCCCTGGCTAGCACTTCCAGCACAATGTTGAATAACAGTGGTGATAGCGGGCATCCTTGTCTTGTTCCTGATCTTAGAGGGAAGGCTTTCAGTCTCTCACCATTGAGTACTATGCTGGCTGTGGGTTTTTCATATATGCTCTTTATCATGTTGAGGAAGTTTCCTTCAATTCCTACCTTTTGAAGTGTTTTTATCAAAAACGGATGTTGGATTTTGTCAAATGCTTTTTCAGCATCTATTGAGATGATCAATTGATTTTTCCCTTTTTACTTGTTAATGTGTTATAATACATTGATTGATTTTCTTATGTTGAACCATCCTTGCATGCCTGGAATAAACCCCACTTGGTCATGGTGTATGATTTTTTTAATGTGTCTTTGGATTCGATTTGCAAGTATTTTGTTGAGGATTTCTGCATCTATATTCATTAGGGAGATTGGCTGGTAGTTTTCCTTTTTTGTAACATCTTTGCCTGGTTTTGGTATTAGATTGATGTTAGCTTCATCAAATGAATAAGGTAGTGTTCCATTTTCTTCAATGTTTTGAAAGAGTTTGAGTAAGATTGGTGTCAGTTCTTTCTGGAAAGTTTGGTAGAGTTCCCCTGTGAAGCCATCTGGCCCTGGGCATTTATTTGTGGGAAGATTTTTGATGACTGATTGGATCTCTTTGCTTGTGATGGGTTGGTTGAGGTCTTCTGTTTCTTCTCTCTTCAGTCTAGGTTGTTCATATGTTTCCAGGAAATTGTCCATTTCCTCTACATTATCCAGTTTGTTGCCGTACAGTTGTTCATAGTATCCTCTTATAATTTTTTTAATTTCTTCAGGATCTGCAGTTATGTCACCTTTTTCATTCATTATTTTGTTTATATGGGTCTTCTCTCTTTTTGATTTTGTCAGTCTAGCTAGGGGCTTGTCAATCTTGTTGATCTTCTCAAAGAACCAACTTTTGTTGATATTTATCCTCTCTATTGTTTTTTTTTGTTGTCTGTGTCATTTATTTCTGCTTTAATCCTTGTTATTTCTTTTCTTGTATTTGGTTTAGGATTGGTTTGCTGTTCATTTTCTAGCTTCTTCAGTTGATCCATTAGTTCTTTGATTTTGGCTCTTTCTTCCTTTTTAATATATGCGTTTAGTGCTATAAATTTCCCCCTTAGCACTGCTTTTGCTGCATCCCATAGGTTTTGGTATGTTGTGTTCTCATTTTCATTCGTCTCTATATATTTAGCAATTTCTCTTGCTATTTCTTCTTTAACCCACTGATTGTTTAGGAGTGTGTTGTTTAACCTCCAGGTATTTGTGAATTTTCTAAGTCTCTGATGGTTATTGACTTCTAATTGTATTCCATTGTGGTCAGAGAATGTGCTTTGAATAATTTCAATCTTTTTAAATTTATTGAGGCTTGTTTTATGTCCCAGCATATGATCTATTCTGGAGAAAGTTCCGTGAGCACTAGAAAAGTATGTGTATCCTGGTGATTTGGGATGTAATGTCCTGTGTATGTCTGTTAAATCTAATTCATTTATCAGATTGTTTAGGTTTTCAATTTCCTTATTGGTCTTCTGTCTGGTTGATCTATCTATAGGAGAGAGTGATGTGTTGAAGTCTCCCACAATTATTGTGGAAACATCAATTGCTTCCTTTAGTTTTGCCAGTGTTTCTCTCATGTATTTTGTGGCACCTTGGTTGGTTGCATAGACATTTACGATTGTTATTTCTTCTTGCTGAATTGCCCCTTTTATTAGTACGTAGTGGCCTTCTTTGTCTCTCAAAACATTCCTGCATTTGAAGTCTATTTTATCTGAGATTAATATTGCTACACCTGCTTTCTTTTGGCTGTAGCTTGCATGAAATATTTTTTTCCATCCTTTCACTTTCAGTTTCTTTGTGTCCCTGTGTCTAAGATGAGTCTCTTGTATGCAACATATTGATGGTTCATTTTTTTTGATCCATTCTGCAAATCTGTATCTTTTAATTGGGGAGTTTAATCCATTTACATTCAACGTTATAACCGTGAAGGCATTTCTTGAATCGGCCATCTTATCCTTTGGTTTATGTTTGTCATATTTTTCCCCTCTCTCTATTAATATCCTTTATTGTAACCATACTGAATCTCTTTAGTACTGAACCTTTCTCCAAGTCTCTCTGTCCTTTCTTTGTTTCTCTGTCTGTAGGGCTCCCGTTAGTATCTCCAGTAGGGCAGGTCTCTTGTTAGCAAATTCTCTCAGCATTTGTTTGTCTGTGAAAAATTTAAGCTCTCCCTCAAATTTGAAGGAGAGCTTTGCTGGATAAAGTATTCTTGGCTGGAAATTTTTCTCACTCAGAATTTTAAATATATCGTGCCACTGCCTTCTCGCCTCCATGGTGGCTGCTGAGTAGTCACTACTTAGTCTGATGCTGTTTCCTTTGTATGTGGTGAATTGCTTTTCTCTTGCTGCTTTCAGAACTTGCTCCTTCTCTTCTGTGTTTGATAGTGTGATCAGTATATGTCTCGGAGTGGGTTTATTTGGATTTATTCTATTTGGAGTTCGCTGAGCATTTAAGATTTGTGTATTTATGTTGTTTAGAAGATTTGGGAAGTTTTCCCCAACAATTTCTTTGAATACTCTTCCTAGACCTTTACCCTTTTCTTCCCCTTCTGGGACACCAATGAGTCTTATATTTGGATGTTTCATATTATCTATCATATCCCTGAGGTCCATTTCGATTTTTTCAATTTTTTTCCCCATTCTTTCTTTTATGCTTTCATTTTCCATTATGTCATCTTCGAGGTCACTGATTCGTTGTTCAACTTCCTCTAGTCTTGTGCTATGAGTGTCCAGAATCTTTTTCATTTGGTCAACAGTTTCTTTAATTTCCATAAGATCATCCATTTTTTTATTTAGTCTTGCAATGTCTTCTTTATGCTCTTCTAGGGTCTTCTTGATTTCCTTTATCTCCCATACTATGGTCTCATTGTTCATCTTTAGTTCTTTGAGTAGCTGCTCTAGGTGCCGTGTCTCTTCTCGTCTTTTGATTTGGCTGCTTGGGCTTGGGTTATCCATATCGTCTGGTTTTTTCATATGCTTTATAATTTTCTGTTGTTTTTGGCCTCTTGGCATTTGCAGAACTTGATAGGGTTCTTTTAGGATTTGTAGACCAATTGAAGTCCTTATCTCTAATTTATCAGATCTACAGCTTCGTGGAGTACACTTTCTGTAACTAACCAGCGGGTGGCATCCACGAGCCACCTGTTCTCCACAAGCCAGTTCTCCCCTGCTTAGCCTTTTTGGTGAGTGGGGGAGTGAGTCTTGTGGGGTCCAATTGGTGTACCAAGCTTGCGTGTGTAGTTGGTGTTGCCTGCCCTGTATATGGGGCATGTTTCTGGGCAGTCAGGGAGGGGGGGCTGGCTCTAACAATCAAATCTCCCTGGTGATCCTAGAGTTTTAAAGCTGCTGCAATAGTCTAATCCTTCAGTTCAGTCCTGCCACAGTTTGTCTCTGCCGCTGACCCACAAGTCCTTGGTATTGGCGTATGGCTCCTGAGACTTGCAAGTGGGCCTCTCTTCCAGGCCGTGCACCCCGGGTCCTCTGTTGAGGGATGACTGTGCTATGTCACAGGTGAGTGCCGTCCCCCCAGGGCAGTTCTGGGCTGCTGGGCTGTGTAGGGAGGCTCCCAGTCTGCTCAAATGATGGCTGAATGGGGCTTTGTTAATTCACACTGCTCTACCTTCCCAACTCTGGGACAATCAGCTGAGGTTGCAGGGAAGGCTAATGTCCACGCCCAGTTTTGTGGTGTGTGCCTGTTATTTGAAGCACTTCCATCACACTGGGTTGTCTGGGGCAGTTCTGGGCTATGGGGCTGGCAATGGGCAGGAGTGTTTCCTGTCCACCAGGATGGTGGCTGTGAGCCGACACCCCCCTTTTCTTGGGAAGTTGTGGTGTGTAGTGAATTTTCTCAGCCACTGGATTATTGCGTTTTGTCTCAGAGCTCTCCTAGTTCTGCTCTTGACTTGACCTGCCCAAATAGTAAGTCTTTGAAGCTTTCTGTATTGGGCTTCTTAGAGTAATTGTTTTAGAAAAAGAAAAAAGGATTAAAAAAAAAAACAGAAAAAAACAAAAAAACAAACAAAGAAAAAAAACGGGCCCTCCTCAGAGATCTAATGGGTTATTGAAATGCTAAGAGACAAAGCAACCAGGGCCATTAAGGAAAGGTCCACAGGGCAGAGAGATCAGCTTTTCTTCGGGATTTGCATATGCGCCTCAGGGCCCTTCCCCTTTCTATGTTCACCAGAACTCCAAAAATCCTCCGCTTTTATTTTGGAGTTTTTCGTGTTGTTTTTTTTCTATGCCTGTCTCCTCTCTGCTGGGCTGGTTGCTCTCAGATTCTGTGGTGTCTGGTCTCAGTCTATCTATGTTTGGAGTTTGGATCAGTAGAATGATTTTCTGATAAGGGCTGCCACTGCAGTTCTCCCTTCTCCTTCCCGGAGCTGACAGCCCCTCCTCCCCCGGGACTGAGCCTGGCAGGGAGGGGCGCGGGTCCCCTGGCCGCAAAAACTTACAGATTTCGCTGATCTCAGCAGTTCCACGTTTTCATGAGTGTTGTATGAAGTATGCCCAAAGTCAGATTGCTCTGTGGTGTCCAGTCCACGCAGTTCCTGGCTTTCTACCTACTTTCCTGGAGGAGTAACTAAAACATACAGCTCACCAGTCTCTGAGTGACATTTTGAAGAGAAGCTACAGCCAAGAGGGACACTTTGAAAAAGCACAGGAGCTGCAGATGAGAGAGAGTTTGAAGACAGCCGTTGAAAGCAGACTCTTGCTTCAGAGAAGTTAAGAGAGGACAAATACCCCAAGAGCAACTAAGAGTGACATTTTTGAGGACCTGCAGCCTAGAGAGGAACGTCCTGGGAGAAAGCCATTTTGAAACCAGAACTTTGGAGCAGATGCCAGCCACATGCCTTCCCAGCTAACAGGTTTTCTGGACACTATTGGCCATCCTCCAGTGAAGGTACCCGCTTGCTGATGTGTTACCTTGGACACTTTATGGCCTTAAGACTGTAACTGTGTAACCAAATAAACCCCCTTTTATACAAGCTAATCCATTTCTGGTGTTCTGCATTCCAACAGCATTAGCAAACTAGAACAGGCAGAAAATAAAAAAGTATTTCCAAAGTCCCCTTGAGGGACTGGGGGAGGGGGGGTGGAAATATTAAACTTCCCCACATGGGGAATTCCTGATATTCTCACAAGCACTGGGGACTACCAATTTAGAAGACTGAGCCCTTGACTTTGGAGTCTGCCCTTATAAAGCTTGTTACTGCAAAGGAGAGGCTAAGCCTACTTATCATTATTGCCTAAGAGTCACCCCCAGAGAACCTCTTTTGTTGCTCAGATGTGGCCTCTCTCTCCCAGCCAACCCTGCAAATAAACTCACTACCCTCCCTCCTATGGGGGGCATGACTCCCATGGGTGTAAGTCTCCCTGGCAATGTGGGACATGACTCCCAGGGATGAGCCTGCCCTGGCGTCATGGGATTGAAAATACCTTGTTTACCAAAAGGGGGAAAAGAAATGAAACAAAATAAAATTTCCATGGCTAAGAGATTTCAAATAGAGTCGAGAGGTCATTCAGAAGTTTATTCTTATGTATTATATAGATATCCCTTTTTAGTTTCTAGTGTATTAGAATAGCTATAAGGTAATAGTATTAGAATAGCTATAAGGTAATACCTGAATCTGTTGAATGGTAATCCAGCAGACTTGATTCTTGATGATGATTGTTTAACTATATAGATTTGATCACATGACCGTGTGATTGTGAAAACCTTGGGACTGACACTCCTGTTGTCCACTGTGTGGGCAGATGAGTAATAAAATAAAGACAAAAATTTATAAATAATAGGGGGGATAAGGGGTATGGGATATTTTGGGTGTTCTTTTTTACTTTTTTCTTAATTTTGGAGTAATGAAAATGTTCTAAAATTGACTGTGGTGATGAATGTACAAGTATATGATGATACTGTGAGCCAGTGATTGTATACTTTGGGTAGATTATATGGTATGTGAATTTATCTCAATAAAATTGCATAAAAATGGTAGGATCTCATGGCACCCAGGCTAGCCCCTTCCCCACCCCACACTGGCTTGGTGTAGAGCCAGCTCATGCTCCCAGTGCAGATCCCTGAATCCAGTTCCTGAGTAAGCAGAGTAGCCCTTGTGTACATACTGGGAGCATGTATTTCTAGGTCAATCTGTCTGCTGGTGGACTGTGGGATTTGCCATCCCAGAACCTGCACTGGGTGTAGAAGGCAGCCCACCGAGCTCTCCTACAGAATGCTCTGGGAGCAGTCAAGTCGTGCTGCCTGTGGAAAGGGATTGAGGGCTGTAGACATAAAGTTCAGATCCCAGGACTGTGAGGAAACTGTTTCCTAGGGAAGAGGAGACATTCAGAACCTTAAAAGTGGGAAAATTCCCAGGGCCACATGTGCATGCCCAAGCAAGACATATGAGCAGAAAGGATCAGTAGGCCTCCACGCTTTGGTCTTGAGCTATTCTCTAAACTCATTGCATGGATAAGCCCTGAAAGTGAGTTATTCATATAGGTCAATCTGCAAAGACTGGGAGAGGTGTTTTCTTTTATTCCTTCTTCTTTCTTTTTTGTTAGCTCCTGGCATTCACAGAAAGCTCTGTTGTAACACTAGCTGGAAACAAGCTTAAGGAACAGATGTCTCAGATACTAAATTCCAGCGATCCACATTAAAATATCAAAATGTCCAAGTTTCAACAAAAGATTATGAAACATACAAAGAAACAGGAAGCAATGGCCTAGGCAAAGGAGATTAAAGCATTAGAAACCATCAATGAGGAGGACCAGACCTGGGACATACCAGGCAAAGATTTTTTAAAAGTAGTCCTAAATATACTCAAAGGACTAAAGGAAAACATGGACAAAGAACTAAAGGAAATCAGAAAAACAACAGATGAGCACAACAAGAATATCAATAGAAAGATGGAAATTATGAAAAGGAACCAAACAAGCTGAAGACCACAGTAACAGAAGTTACAACTTCCTTGGAGGGGTTCTATAGCAGATTGGAGCTGGCAAAAGAAAGAATCAGAGAACTTGAAGATAACACCATTGAAATCATTTAGGCTCAGAAGCAGAAAGAGGAAAGGATGAATAAAAGTGAACAGAGCCTGAGGAACCTGTGGGACACCATCACGCATACCAATATACATATTGTGGGAGTCCCAGAAAGAGAAAGAATGAGAGAAAGGGGCAGAAAGAATATTCAAAGAAATAATGGCTAAAAACTTACCAAATTTAACAAAAGACATGATTATGCACATTCAAAGAAGCTCAACACACTCCAAACAGGGTAAACTCAAAAAGACCCATGCCATGACAAACTATCAAATGCCAAAGATAAAGAGAGAATTCTGAAAGCCACAAGAGAGAAGTCATATACAAGGGAACGTCAAAAAGAATAAGTGCCAATTTCTAATCAGAAACCAGGGGACAAGAAGGTAGTGGGATAACATATTTAAAGCACTGAAAGCAAAAACAAACAAACAAACAAAAAACCTGCCAACCAAGAATTCTATATTAGAATGTGGTGGTTTGAATGTGTATGTACCCCAGAAAAACATGTTCTTAAATTTAATCCTTTCTTGTAGGTATGAACCCATTGTAAGTAGGACCTTTTGATAAGGCTACTTCAGTTAAGGTGTGGCCCATCTCAGTCAGGATGGTCTGGATCCCATCACTGGAGTCTTTTATTAGACAATGAGATTCAGACAAAGACAGAGAAAGCCACAGGAACCAAGAAGTTGATTTCAGGTGAAATCAAATAAAACCTGGAAGAGAAGAGAGCAATCAGCAGATGCTGCCATGTGCTTTGTCAGGTGACAAAACAGTCAAAGATTGCCAGCAGCCAGTCGTTGGGAAGAAAGCATTACCTTGATGATGCCTTGATTTGTACATTTACCTGGATCAAAACCATGAGCAAATAAATTCCCACTGTTCAAACTGACTCATTTCATGGTATTTGCTTTGAGCAGCCTAGGAAACTAAAACATAGCAAAACTATCTTTTAAAAATGTGGGAGAGGCAGGGCAAGATGGCAGACTGGTGAGCTGTATGTTTTAGTTACTCCTCCAGGAAAGTAGGTAGAAAGCCAGGAACTGCGTGGACTGGACACCACAGAGCAATCTGACTTTGGGCATACTTCATACAACACTCATGAAAACGTGGAACTGCTGAGATCAGCGAAATCTGTAAGTTTTTGCGGCCAGGGGACCCGCGCCCCTCCCTGCCAGGCTCAGTCCCGGGGGAGGAGGGGCTGTCAGCTCCAGGAAGGAGAAGGGAGAATTGCAGTGGCTGCTCTTACCGGAAACTCATTCTACTGATTCAAACTCCAACCATAGATAGACTGAGGCCAGACACCAGAGACTCTGAGAGCAGCCAGCCCAGCAGAGAGGAGACAGGCATAGAAAAAAAACAACACGAAAAACTCCAAAATAAAAGCAGAGGATTTTTGGAGTTCTGGTGAACACAGAAAGGGGAAGGGCGGAGATCAGGCCTTGAGGCGCATATGCAAATCCCAAAGCAAGGCTGATCTCTCTGCCCTGGGCACTTTTCCTTAATGGCCCTGGTTGCTTTGTCTATTAGCATTTCAATAACCCATTAGATCTCTGAGGAGGGCCGTTTTTTTTTTTTTTTTTTTTTAAATCCTTTTTGCTTTTTCTAAAACAATTACTCTAAGAAGCTCAATACAGAAAGCTTCAAAGAATTGAAATTTGGGCACATCAAGTCAAGAGCAGAACTAAGAGAGCTCTGAGACAAAAGGCAATAATCCAGTGGCTGAGAAAATTCACTAAACAACACAACTTCCCAAGAAAAGGGGGGTGTCCGCTCACAGCCACCATCCTGGTGGACAGGAAACACTCCTGCCCATCGCCAGCCCCATAGCCCAGAGCTGCCCCAGACAACCCAGTGTGACGGAAGTGCTTCAAATAACAGGCACACACCACAAAACTGGGCGTGGACATTAGCCTTCCCTGCAACCTCAGCTGAATGTCCCAGAGCTGGGAAGGGGGAGCAGTGTGAATTAACAGAGCCCCATTCAGCCATCATTTGAGCAGACTGGGAGCCTCCCAACACAGCCCAGCAGCCCAGAACTGCCCTGGGGGGACAGCACTCACCTGTGACATAGCACAGTCATCCCTCAACAGAGGACCCGGGGTGCACAGCCTGGAAGAGGGGCCCACTTGCAAGTCTCAGGAGCCATACGCCAATACCAAAGACTTGTGGGTCAGTGGCAGAGACAAACTGTGGCAGGACTGAACTGAAGGATTAGACTATTGCAGTAGCTTTAAAACTCTAGGATCATCAGGGAGATTTGATTGTTAGGGCCACCCCCCTCCCCGACTGCCCAGAAACACGCCCCACATACAGGGCAGGCAACACCAACTACACACGCAAGCTTGGGACACCAATTGGGCCCCACAAGACTCACTCCCCCACTCACCAAAAAGGCTAAGCAGGGGAGATCTGGCTTGTGGAGAACAGGTGGCTCGTGGACGCCACCTGCTGGTTACTTAGAGAAAGTGTACTCCACGAAGCTGTAGATCTGATAAATTAGAGATAAGGACTTCAACTGGTCTACAAACCCTAAAAGAACCCTATCAAGGTCAGCAAATGCCACGAGGCCAAAAACAACACAAAATTATAAAGCATATGAAAAAACCAGACAATATGGATAACCCAAGCCCAAGCACCCAAATCAAAAGACCAGAAGAGACACACCTAGAGCAGCTACTCAAAGAACTAAAGATGAACAATGAGACCCTAGTACGGGATATGAAGGAAATCAAGAAGACCCTAGAAGAGCATAAAGAAGACATTGCAAGACTAAATAAAAAAATGGATGATCTTATGGAAATTAAAGAAACTGTTGACCAAATTAAAAAGATTCTGGACACTCATAGCACAAGACTAGAGGAAGTTGAACAACGAATCAGTGACCTCGAAGATGACATAATGGAAAATGAAAGCATAAAAGAAAGAATGGGGAAAAAATTGAAAAAATCGAAATGGACCTCAGGGATATGATAGATGATATGAAACGTCCAAATATAAGACTCATTGGTGTCCCAGAAGGGGAAGAAAAGGGTAAAGGTCTAGGAAGAGTATTCAAAGAAATTGTTGGGGAAAACTTCCCAAATCTTCTAAACAACATAAATACACAAATCATAAATGCTCAGCGAACTCCAAATAGAATAAATCCAAATAAACCCACTCCGAGACATATACTGATCACACTATCAAACACAGAAGAGAAGGAGCAAGTTCTGAAAGCAGCAAGAGAAAAGCAATTCACCACATACAAAGGAAACAGCATCAGACTAAGTAGTGACTACTCAGCAGCCACCATGGAGGCGAGAAGGCAGTGGCACGATATATTTAAAATTCTGAGTGAGAAAAATTTCCAGCCAAGAATACTTTATCCAGCAAAGCTCTCCTTCAAATTTGAGGGAGAGCTTAAATTTTTCACAGACAAACAAATGCTGAGAGAATTTGCTAACAAGAGACCTGCCCTACTGGAGATACTAACGGGAGCCCTACAGACAGAGAAACAAAGAAAGGACAGAGAGACTTGGAGAAAGGTTCAGTACTAAAGAGATTCAGTATGGTTACAATAAAGGATATTAATAGAGAGAGGGGAAAAATATGACAAACATAAACCAAAGGATAAGATGGCCGATTCAAGAAATGCCTTCACGGTTATAACGTTGAATGTAAATGGATTAAACTCCCCAATTAAAAGATACAGATTTGCAGAATGGATCAAAAAAAATGAACCATCAATATGTTGCATACAAGAGACTCATCTTAGACACAGGGACACAAAGAAACTGAAAGTGAAAGGATGGAAAAAAATATTTCATGCAAGCTACAGCCAAAAGAAAGCAGGTGTAGCAATATTAATCTCAGATAAAATAGACTTCAAATGCAGGGATGTTTTGAGAGACAAAGAAGGCCACTACGTACTAATAAAAGGGGCAATTCAGCAAGAAGAAATAACAATCGTAAATGTCTATGCAACCAACGAAGGTGCCACAAAATACATGAGAGAAACACTGGCAAAACTAAAGGAAGCAATTGATGTTTCCACAATAATTGTGGGAGACTTCAACACATCACTCTCTCCTATAGATAGATCAACCAGACAGAAGACCAATAAGGAAATTGAAAACCTAAACAATCTGATAAATGAATTAGATTTAACAGACATATACAGGACATTACATCCCAAATCACCAGGATACACATACTTTTCTAGTGCTCACGGAACTTTCTCCAGAATAGATCATATGCTGGGACATAAAACAAGCCTCAATAAATTTAAAAAGATTGAAATTATTCAAAGCACATTCTCTGACCACAATGGAATACAATTAGAAGTCAATAACCATCAGAGACTTAGAAAATTCACAAATACCTGGAGGTTAAACAACACACTCCTAAACAATCATTGGGTAAAGAAGAAATAGCAAGAGAAATTGCTAAATATATACAGACGAATGAAAATGAGAACACAACATACCAAAACCTATGGGATGCAGCAAAAGCAGTGCTAAGGGGGAAATTTATAGCACTAAACGCATATATTAAAAAGGAAGAAAGAGCCAAAATCAGAGAACTAATGGATCAACTGAAGAAGCTAGAAAATGAACAGCAAACCAATGCTAAACCAAGTAGAAGAAAAGAAATAACAAGGATTAAAGCAGAAATAAATGACATAGAGAACAAAAAAACAATAGAGAGGATAAATATCACCAAAAGTTGGTTCTTTGAGAAGATCAACAAGATTGACAAGCCCCTAGCTAGACTGACAAAATCAAAAAGAGAGAAGACCCATATAAACAAAATAATGAATGAAAAAGGTGACATAACTGCAGGTCCTGAAGAAATTAAAAAAATTATAAGAGGATATTATGAACAACTGTATGGCAACAAACTGGATAATGTAGAAGAAATGGACAATTTCCTGGAAACATATGAACAACCTAGAGTGACCAGAAAAGAAATAGAAGACCTCAACCAACCCATCACAAGCAAAGAGATCCAATCAGTCATCAAAAATCTTCCCACAAATAAATGCCCAGGGCCCGATGGCTTCACAGGGTTATTCTACCAAACTTTCCAGAAAGAACTGACACCAATCTTACTCAAACTCTTTCAAAACATTGAAGAAAATGGAACACTACCTAACTCATTTTATGAAGCTAACATCAATCTAATACCAAAACCAGGCAAAGATGCTACAGAAAAGGAAAACTACCGGCCAATCTCCCTAATGAATATAGATGCAAAAATCCTCAACAAAATACTTGCAAATCGAATCCAAAGACACATTAAAAAAATCATACACCATGACCAAGTGGGGTTCATTCCAGGCATGCAAGGATGGTTCAACATAAGAAAATCAATCAATGTATTACAACACATTAACAAGTCAAAAGGGAAAAATCAATTGATCATCTCAATAGATGCTGAAAAAGCATTTGACAAAGTCCAATATCCCTTTTTGATAAAAACACTTCAAAACGTAGGAATTGAAGGAAACTTCCTCAACATGATAAAGAGCATATATGAAAAACCCACAGCCAGCAGAGTACTCAATGGTGAGAGACTGAAAGCCTTCCCTCTAAGATCAGGAACAAGACAAGGATGCCCGCTGTCACCACTGTTATTCAACATTGTGCTGGAAGTGCTAGCCAGGGCAATCCGGCAAGACAAAGAAATAAAAGGCATCTAAATTGGAAAAGAAGAAGTAAAACTGTCATTGTTTGCAGATGATATGATCTTATATCTAGAAAACCCTGAGAAATCGACAATACAGCTACTAGAGCTAATAAACAAATTTAGCAAAGTAGCGGGATACAAGGTTAATGCACATAAGTCAATAATGTTTCTATATGCTAGAAATGAACAAACTGAAGAGACACTCAAGAAAAAGATACCATTTTCAATAGCAACTAAAAAAATCAACTACCTAGGAATAAACTTAACCAAAGATGTAAAAGACCTATGCAAAGAAAACTACATAACTCTACTAAAAGAAATAGAAGGGGACCTTAAAAGATGGAAAAATATTCCATGTTCATGGATAGGAAGGCTAAATGTCATTAAGATGTCCATTCTACCCAAACTCATCTACAGATTCAATGCAATCCCAATCAAAATTCCAACAACCTACTTTGCAGACTTGGAAAAGCTAGTTATCAAATTTATTTGGAAAGGGAAGATGCCTCGAATTGCTAAAGACACTCTAAAAAAGAAAAACGAAGTGGGAGGACTTACACTCCCTGACTTTGAAGCTTATTATAAAGCCACAGTTGCCAAAACAGCATGGTACTGGCACAAAGATAGACATATAGATCAATGGAATCGAATTGAGAATTCGGAGACAGACCCTCAGATCTATGGCCGACTGATCTTTGATAAGGCCCCAAAGTCACTGAACTGAGTCATAATGGTCTTTTCAACAAATGGAGCTGGGAGAGTTGGATATCCATATCCAAAAGAATGAAAGAGGACCCCTACCTCACCCCCTACACAAAAATTAACTCAAAATGGACCAAAGATCTCAATATAAAAGAAAGTACCATAAAACTCCTAGAAGATAATGTAGGAAAACATCTTCAAGACCTTGTATAGGCGGCCAGTTCCTAGACTTTACACCCAAAGCACAAGCAACAAAAGAGAAAATAGATAAATGGGAACTCCTCAAGCTTAGAAGTTTCTGCACCTCAAAGGAATTTCTCAAAAGGTAAAGAGGCAGCCAACTCAATGGGAAAAAATTTTTGGAAACCATGTATCTGACAAAAGACTGATATCTTGCATATATAAAGAAATCCTACAACTCAATGACAATAGTACAGTCGGCCCAATTATAAAATGGGCAAAACATATGAAAAGACAGTTCTCTGAAGAGGAAATACAAATGGCCAAGAAACACATGAAAAAATGTTCAGCTTCACTAGCTATTAGAGAGATGCAAATTAAGACCACAATGAGATACCATCTAACACCGATTAGAATGGCTGCCATTAAACAAACAGGAAACTACAAATGCTGGAGGGGATGTGGAGAAATTGGAACTCTTATTCACTGTTGGTGGGACTGTATAATGGTTCAGCCACTCTGGAAGTCAGTCTGGCAGTTCCTTAGAAAACTAGATATAGAGTTACCATACGATCCAGCGATTGCACTTCTCGGTATATACCCGGAAGATCGGAAAGCAGCGACACGAACAGATATCTGCACGCCAATATTCATAGCAGCATTATTCACAATTGCCAAAAGATGGAAACAACCCAAATGTCCTCCAACAGATGAGTGGATAAATAAAATGTGGTATATACACATGATGGAATACTACGCGGCGGTAAGAAGGAACGATCTCGTGAAACATATGACAACATGGATGAACCTTGAGGACATAATGCTAAGCGAAATAAGCCAGGCACAAAAAGAGAAATATTATATGCTACCACTAATGTGAACTTTGAAAAATGTAAAACAAATGGCTTATAATGTAGAATGTAGGGGAACTAGCAATAGAGAGCAATTAAGGAAGGGGGAACAATAACCCAAGAAGAACAGATAAGCTATTTAACGTTCTGGGGATGCCCAGGAATGACTATGGTCTGTTAATTTCTGATGGATATAGTAGGAGCAAGTATATAGAAATGTTGCTATATTAGGTAATTTTCTTGGGGTTAAGTAGGAACATGTTGGAAGTTAAGCAGTTATCTTAGGTTAGTTGTCTTTTTCTTAGTCCCTTGTTATGGTCTCTTTGAAATGTTCTTTTATTGTATGTTTGTTTTGTTTTTAATTTTTTTTCATACAGTTGATTTAAAAAAGAAGGAAAGTTAAAAAAAAAAACAAAAAAAAATAAAAAACAAGGGAAAAAAAAAGATGTAGTGCCCCCTTGAGGAACCTGTGGAGAATGCAGGGATATTCGCCTACCCCACTTCCATGGTTGCTAACATGACCACAGACATAGGGGACTGGTGGTTTGATGGGTTGGGCCCTCTACCACAGGTTTTACCCTTGGGAAGACGGTTGCTGCAAAGGAGAGGCTAGGCCTCCCTATGGTTGTGCCTAAGAGCCTCCTCCCGAATGCCTCTTTGTTGCTCAGATGTGGCCCTGTCTCTCTAGCTAAGCCAACTTGAAAGGTGAATTCACTGCCCTCCCCCCTACGTGGGATCAGACACCCAGGGGAGTGAATCTCCCTGGCAACGAGGAATATGACTCCAGGGGAGGAATGTAGACCTGGCATCGTGGGACGGAGAACATCTTCTTGACCAAAAGGGGGATGTGAAAGGAAATGAAATAAGCTTCAGTGGCAGAGAGAATCCAAAAGGAGCCGAGAGGTCACTCTGGTGGGCACTCTTACGCACACTTTAGACAACCCTTTTTAGGTTCTAAAGAATTGAGGTGGCTGGTGGTGGATACCTGAAACTATCAAACTACAACCCAGAACCCATGAATCTCAAAGACAGTTGTATAAAAATGTAGCTTATGAGGGGTGACAAGGGGATTGGGAAAGCCATAAGGACCACACTCCACTTTGTCTAGTTTATGGATGGATGAGTAGAAAAATAGGGGAAGGAAACAAACAGACAAAGGTACCCAGTGTTCTTTTTTACTTCAATTGCTCTTTTTCACTCTAATTATTATTCTTGTTATTCTTGTGTGTGTGGTAATGAAGGTGTCAGGGATTGATTTGGGTGATGAATGTACAACTATGTAATGGTACTGTGAACAATCGAAAGTACGATTTGTTTTGTATGACTGCGTGGTATATGAATACATCTCAATAAAATGAAGATTAAAAAAAAAAAAAAAAGACATAATGCTGAGGAAAATAAGCCAGGCACAAAAAGAGACATATTGTATGTTACCACTAATGTGAATTCTGTGAAAAATGTACAATGTTTTATACTGTAGAATGTAGGGTACCTAGAGAAACCAATTAGTGCAGGGGGAATGATAATCTAATAAGAACAGATAAACTATGGAGGGTAATCTCAATGTTATGGGAATGCTCAGGAATGATTATGGTTTGTAAACTTTCTTGGATATAGTAAGATCATGTTGGAAGCAATAGAGTTATTTTAGATTTTTTTTTCCTCTTATTCCTTTGTTTTCTTAGGGGTTGTTAATTTTCTTGGGGTATGGTAGGAACATGTTGGAAGCAATGTAGTTATTTTAGATTATTTGTTTTTCTTATTCCTCTGTTTGGACATGGTTTATTAATTTTCTTGGGGTATGGTAGGAACTTATTGGAAGCAAAGTAGTTATTTTAGGTTATTTGTTTTCCTTAATCCATTGCTTTGTTTGAAATGTTGTGGGGTTTTATTGGTTGTTGTTTGCCTGTTTGTTTTTAATTTTCTGATAAACAAAGTTAAAAAATTGAAAAAAAATCAGTAGAAAAATGGGAGTAAAAACTAAATGACAAATAGGTTGGGATGGGGGGATGGTTTGGGTATTCTCTTTTCACTTTTATTTTTTATTCTTATTCTGATTCTTTCTGATGTAAGGAAAATGTTCAGAAATAGATTGTGGTGATGAACGCATAACTATATGATCATAGTGTGAACAGTTGATTGTATACCATGGATGACTGTATGGTTTGTGAATATATTTCAATAAAACTGAATTAAAAAATTAAAAAAAAAATGTCAGTCACAGCTGCACTGAGTTCACTCTGCCCATCAGCTCATTTATATGGCTCCACTGATCAAGACTCACCTGAATGGGTGGGGCCATGCCTCCATGGAAATATCTCATCAGAGTTATCACCTACAGTTGGGTGGGGCGCATTTCCATGCATATCTAATCAGCACCAAAAATGTCTGCCCCACGAGACTGCATCAAAGATTATGGCTTCTTCTGGGGGACACAATACATTCAAACCGGCACAGTGCCCAAAATCCTCTGGGATATATAGGGGTATTACATTTACCTGTACAGAATAATAAGATCTCATTCCCTATTCTAGGTTCCATGTAATTATGTTGTTTAAATAAACTAACCAAACAGATTAAATTGGATACTGCACTACAGAGAATATAAATTTTGTACCAAATAAGCATTTCTTAAATAACAGTTAAAACTCAGAAACAGATGTGACTGCTGTAAGAGCTTACAATCTAGGAACCTTTACAATAAGCCTTATTGGACATTCTATACTCCTGTGCCATCGATTCCCCAATCTTTGCCAATGTTCTATCCCTTGATAACCTATGCTCTTGAATTCAATCCTCAGCATTTGTTCATTATAGTTTATATTAGTGAGGGCTTACAATATTTGTACTATCGTTTCTGGCTTATTTCACTCAACATAATGTCCTCAAAGTTCATTTACCTAGTTGCATGCCTCACAACTTCATTCCTTCTTGCAGCCACTTCAATATTCTGTTGTATGTATACAGCACAGATCCCCCTTCTATTCAACCATTGATGTACCCTTAGGCCACCTCCATCCATTGCAAATTATGAATAATGTCACCATGAACACCAGTGTGCAAGTGCCTATTTGTGTCCCTGCTTTCATTTCTTCCAAGCATATACCAAATAACAGGGTTGCAGGATCATATGGCAACACTATACTTAGCATCCTGTGGGACCACCACACTGCTCTCCAGAGGGTCTGCACCATTCTACTTCCCTACCAACAGTGAATAGGTATATCTCTCTCTCCACATCTTCTCCAGCGCTTGTATCTTTCTGTTTACTTTTTAAACAGCTTTATTCACACAACATACAATCCATCCTAAGTGAACAGCCGATATCTCCCAGTATGATCACTTAAGTATGCATTCCCCAGATCCTCCCCCTTTAAAGTGGCCTTTTTCTTTCTTTTGCCCTCTCCCTGTTACTGTAGTCCTTTAACTGTTTTCTGACGTTTTGAGATTTTCCTGCCAGTTCTTGCTAGGTTTTCAGAGCTTCTATTTGGAGAATGGAGCGCTGAACATCTCACTCTGCCATATTAATCAGTTCAGGGCCTTTTACCCTTTTAAAAAGTTAAAATAACTAAAGTTAAAAATAGTCTGAAGAAGGCCCTTTGGAACTTCTTCTATGAAGTTTTCCCCAATGTACACTCTTGTCTGGAAAGGAATCCCTCTCTTTCTTTGCAGTTGACCCACACCTGTCATCTCCCGGTATTCAGTGAGGCAGAATCAGTTACACCCATTTGGCAGGGGAGTGGGACCTGGAACTGGTCCCTCCCCAGCCTAAGACAAAAGCCTGGAGGAGCTGCAAAGACAGTGCAGCTAGACAAATGAGGGAGCTCAGGGTCTAAGAGCAAATCACCATTGGGTCACAGAGAGTAACACAGAGGATAGGAGATCCAGGGTGAAGTAGCTGGCACCCCTCAATACATTGCAGTAATCCCAGGAAGGTGACGTTTTAAAGTCCATATATGTGGCATCAGAGAGCATCATCAAAAAAAAAAACGAGCAAGGCTCCATCTATTGGCTGCAGTTCTGGGACAGTTATCCAGTTCATTGAGTGGCCCAGGCCAAAGAAATGTTTTAATATGAAAGTTACTAGAACCAAAAATGAGGGGCAGAAGCCAAGATGGAATCCAATGATAATATTTGGAGCCCCCAGTGGGGCACTGAGGTGCTAAGTGAGTTTCTAGAACAGGAACTCGGGTACAGGGACAAAGTCAGAATCCTGGATATAAGGATTAAGGCTCCATATTAGAATCAAATTATCAAGAAGGGTAGCTGGATGCTTTCAGGGGCTGAAGTCTGTTAAAGCCTTAGGTTGGATTCATCCTGGGATCCGGATCAGTGTTGATTTTATAGGTGGGGACAAGACCTGACACATTCCTTTCTCCCTTAGCATTATTTCGGCTGAATATGCCACCTCCTCTGCCAGTCCATAAGTTCCTGAGGCCAAGGTTTTTTCTGGTTCACCTTGTTATCTTGCACTGCACCTAATGCAGGGCAATGCAGAGAGCCAGAATGGTTGGGGAATATGGGTTGAGTGAGGAAAGGAGTAGGCCTGGGTCTCTGGAGTGAAAAATTAGTGAATGGGGTTGTGGCTGTTGGAGATGAAAGAGGAACTATGAATTCAAAGAACATAGTTCTGGCCCCAAGGACCTGCACAGGCAATGAGAAGAGATGAGAAACCAAGACCAGGGAAACATGAAAGAGCTGCCAAGCTGGAGCAAAGTAAGCTGGGTCACAGGGACAAGGGGTTGGAAACCTACTTGGGCAAAATTAGAAGAGAAAGGGAGTTGTGGTGGGTCCTCTGGATAGCTATTGGTTTTAAGGATATATATATAATGCTAGGTGTTATTAGCAGCTCCCTCAGGCTTCTGTCTTATAGCTAGGGAGGGACTAGTTTCAGGTCCCTCCTCCCTGCCAAATGGGCATAACTGATTCTGCCCCACTGAATACTGGGGTATGACCGGTGTAGGCCCAGTGCCTAGAGAGTTAAGCAAAAGAAGAGAGGTTTTTCTTTCTAGAAGAGAGGTTGCATTGGGGAAAACATCACAGGGGAAGCTCCAAAGATCTTTTTTTCAGACAAAATCACAAAGGTGAAGAAATTTGAGAGATGCATAGGAAAGAGCAAGTCATTCAGTTTGGCTAGAGCGAAGAGCATAGAGCAGAATGGTTGATTCTCCCTCCATGGAGGGCCTTGAATGTCAGGCAGAGATGCTTGGATGTTATTCACTAGGAAATGGGAAGCCACTATAGGTTTTTGAGGGAGAGAATGGCATGATCTGAGCTGCATTTCTCCAAATATAGAGTAGTATAGCTGAAGACCTGTAATGAGTATCTGACTTATGGAGGTCACAATGGGAGGAGAAGGAGGTACAAGAGGAGGTAGAATTAAAAGGTAGGATGCCGTAACTGATACCTCCCTCTTCCTTGCCTTCAGTCTTCAAAGATCACTTATGTTTGTGGCCTGCAAACTAGGAGGATGGTATTGTATATTTGACAACAATAGGGAATACAGGAGAAGGAGCTGGTAGAAGAAAATTAGAGCCAGTTCGAACTGATAATGCAAAACTGCCATCTTAGTGAAAGGTAGGGGTGGAGATACAAGTCTGAAAGTCATGGATTTGGGTGAAATTTATAAGGGAGGAATGTAGATAAAGAGGGGGACGATCAAAATGAGAATTAGGTCCAGGAAGGAAACAGGAACCACAGCAGTAATTTGAACAGGGAAAAAATTAATATAAAGAATTGTTAACTGGGCAAAGAGTGGTTAACTACCCAAACGGGGTGAAAGAGAAGTTGAAGGTGTAATAGAAGTAGCTCCTCCCTCTGGAGAGCAGCTGACACTTCAAGGGCTGAGGGAAAGGGAACAAGGAAGGAACTTAGAAAATTCCAGGAGCCCGCCTTCCTTCCCACCCCCCAAGCTGAGACTCTGACCTCTCAGGAGATGATGTGGTGGCTTCAGGAGCATGCCACCCACCACCCCAAGGAGGAAGAAATGCACTTGGGGCTGCTCTGCAGAACCATCACAGCCCAATGCCCAGAGAAGGCTGCGGGGCCAGTTGCACAGCGAGCTAATCGAGCCAATCGCAGCAGTGGGAAAAAGAAGCAAAGAAGCAAACAGGAACAAGAAAAGTTCTCCAGTGCCCCTTATTGGCAGAGCCTAGCATAGAGCTAGCTGGCAAAGGAGAAATGTGGTTTGCAGACTCCAGCCCTAGGATTACAAACTAGGAGGGGAAAAAAGGGTGGGTTTGGAGCTGAGCATCAATACACTGATAACTGGGCCATCAGTGCTCAGAGAATGGGAAAAAGGGAGCTAGGCAAGAAACAGAATGGCCTTAGAATCACAAGTAGGAGGTGTTGGCCACCACTCAAAGTCTGAGAGAACTCCACTATATTTAGGAACTAGAAGGTCATCAGAGATATTTAGAAATTTTGTTGCTTCTTTTAAATTTTTTTCAGGCAAAACTGATCTATATTTCTAACAATCAGAATAGTAGTTACCGTTGGAGAATGGAATACTGACTGGGGGCACAAGTGGGCCTCTTGAAGTACAGGAAATGCCCTGTTCCTTAAACTGAGTTGTGGCTACATGGGTGTGGACATAGCTAAAAATTCATCAAGCTGTGCACTTCAGATTTGTGCACTTTACTGCATGTACATTAAATCTCAATTTTTAAAAAGTTTCTTTAATAACATTTGTTTCTAAATTAAGAAGAAAATTTTGGACCTCTCATGAGCAAATTTGGAAAATAAAGGGATTTCTAGTTTCTAATTTCTGACCATAGTATTTGGGAAAATTCTCCTGATGGAAATGACTATACGTTTGATGTAAAATATTTATTTTAAAACTTCATGAAAGCATTTTAAGTTGCATGTATATTACTACAATAAAAAGCTTAAGGAACAAAACTTTATGAAAGCATCAAAAAGCTGACAAGACTGTAAGAATCAGGTGAAAATTTAAGCAAAAACAAGAAGCCAGGCACTTTTTGCTGCTTTTGATCTAAGAGCATTCTGCAATCCATTAAACCCAGTTGCAAAAATAGCTAAAGGTAGAAAGTCTAGTTGGAGATCTCAGCCACATTAAACTGGGAAAGAGTAAACCAGAAGGAAGTCTGCCACTGCTTCCATCTCCAGGAACCTATAGTAATACTTGTCTTGACTCAGAGAGAACAGGGAGAAAACAAGAATAGAAAATTTGTTAAAGAGGTTTCATCCACAGGTTGACCCATGCAGGGAGTGGCAGCCCAAATTCACATTACTGGACTGCCCACAAAACCTCAAGCTGTGAATATAGTTTAGTGCCATCAGCTACTAGACTCCTACTGCCCTTAAGCTGGAGGCAAAATAGAAGTAAATCCTCTCTAAGGGAAGTCACCTTCATCCTAGACCATCAGAGCATCTCCATAAATAATTGTGCATAAAGATAACAAAGCTTACAAGGAAACAAGGCACCATGAAGAAGAAACTGCAGGAACAGACTTCACATGTTGTTATCATCTGTCACATACTATTAAAAATAACCAATCAAAACTATGCTCACTTTATTTAAAGAGATAACAGATAATTTGAAATTGTCTCCAGGAAAAAGGAAACTATAAAAAGTGACATGGCATGTAATAAAAAGAGTCAAAAAGAGACTCTAGAAATGGAAAATAGAATAACTGAAATGAAAAACTTGGACTGGACAGTGATTGGACACAGCAACAGATTGAACACAGTAAAAGAAAGACATAGTGGACTAGAACAGGGTTGGCAAACTATGGCCTGTGGGCCAAATCTGACCTGCTGCCTGTTTTGGTGAATAAAGTTTTATTGGAACACAGCCATGCCTATTCATTTACATATTGTTTATGGCTGCTTTTTATGCTACAACAGCAGAGTTGAGATGTTGCAACAGACACCATATGGCATGTAAAACCTAAAGTATTTACTCTCTGGCCCTATACAATGAAAGTTTTCTGACCTCTGGACTACAATAAACAGCAGAATAATTTCTCCAGAATGTAGCACAAAGAAACAAAAAGAAAATACGAAGAAAGGTCGAGGGATGAGGGATACAGTAAGACAATCTGACATACATTTAATTATAGTTCCAGAGGGAGAGGAGGAAGAATGGAGTAAAGGTATTATTTGCAGAGATATTAGCTGAAAATCTTCCAGATCTGTTGAAAGAAAACAAGTCACAAATTCAGGAAGCTCAGGGAGTTTGGCAGTTCCTCAAAAAAATAAGCATAGAATCAACATATGCCAGCAATTCCACCCCTAGATATATACCCCAAAGAACTGAAAACAGGTATTCAAACAAATATTTGCACACAAATGTTCACAGTAGCACTCTTCACAGTAGCCCAGAGGTGGAAACAACCCAGTTGTCCATCAGTGGATGAATAGATGAACAAATAATTTATATCCTTACAGTGGAATATTATTCAGACATAAAATGGAATGAAGTACTAATACATGCTATAAGGTGGATGAACCTCAAAAACATTATGCTAAATGACTGAAGCCAGACACAAAAGGTCACATATTATATGATTCCATATTTATGAAATATCCAGAATAGGGAAATTCTTAATGACAGAAAGCAGACTGATGGTTGTTCAGGGATGGGGGCTGGGGGACTGGGGAATGGGGAGTGACTGCTTAATGAGTAACTGAGACTGGGGCTTTATTTTGGGATGACGGACAACATTATGAATGTACTAAATGCCACTGAATTGTTCACTTTAAAATGGCTAATCTTCTGTTATGTGACTCCTAAGCAGAATGAGTAAATTGAAATTCAAACCAGTCACTTCAAAGTAAAACTCCAGAAAATCAGTGACAAAGAGGAAATCAGAAAAGGAGACAAAGAAAATGAAAGATAATTTTCAAGGAAGTAATGGCTAGACTGACAGGTGACTTTTCAATAAGCAAAGGCAACCCTGGCAGCCAGATACTTTCACTGTCCTGAAATAAAATAACTGCCAACCTAAAATTCTATTCTTACAAAAATATTCCTTAAGATTGAAGGTGAAAGACACTTTCAGACAAACCAAAACTGAGAATGAATCCCTTGAAGACTTGTACTACAGTAAATACTAAAGGGAGTTCTTCAGACAGAAGGAAAATGATCCCAGATGGAAGACCAAAGGCACGAGGACTGAATTCTAACAAAATGGTAATTAGATGGGTAAATCTAAATGAGTCCATATACATAGAGGGGAGTGGGAGAATAAAATATGCAAAACAATGTCGCATAAGTAGGGTGACCATATTATTATATAGACAATTCAGGACAGTTTTGAAAGTAAAAGGGAGAGAGGTGAATAGTTACATAGGGGCAACAGGCCTAAACCAGAACTTCGCTGGACAAACTGAAGAATATAATCATACTACGTATAAATTGGGAGGTGGGTAAGTGTAGTTAAAGTATCCTAAGGTCTGTATATTTCCAGGCAAAGGGGAAAAGTACTTACATGCTTTGTGTTGCTATTTTAAATGTCATATTTACTTAAATATCACTTTCTGTTTTTGTTTCCAAATATAAATATATGAAACAGTTATCAACTTTGTTAAAAATCAGGAAAATGCGAATTAAAACCACAGGGGGATACCACTACAAACTCACCAGACTAGCAAACATTTTAATTTGCAATCTTTAAAGAATACTAATTTTATATCAATTAAAAAATTTTTTTTCAAAAAACTGTCAATAGGAGGTGTTGATAAAAATTTGGAGCATAGGATTTCTCATACACTGCTGATGGGAATGTAAATTGGTATGACCTCTTTGAAAAACAGTTTGGCATTATCTAATAAAGTTGAAGATAAATGTAGCCTATGGCCAGAAGTTCTACCTTTATGTATATACCTTGGAGAAACTTGTGCCCATTGTACATTAAGGTAAACTTTTTAAGAATGTTCCTAGCATTGTGAGGAGTACTGGTCAGGTATTTTGTAGAACACTGCTCATTTGGGGTTTTTCTGATGTTTTTCTCATGATTAGACTGGGGTTATGTGTTTTGGGGAGGTAGACCACATAGGTGAAGGCAAAGTGCCATTCTCATGACATCATATCAAGGATACATCCTGTCAACACAAATTACCACTGGCGATGCTAACCTTGACCACCTGGCTGAGATAGCATTTGCCAGGTTTCTCCTCTGTAAAGTTACTGCCACTCTTCCTCCCACTTTCCATACTCTACTAAGTACAGCCCACACTCATGGGGGGAGAGGTGTTAAGCTCCACCTCCTTGAGAATGGAGTAGCTACATAAAGTATTTGGAATTCTTCTGTACAGGAGATTTGTCTTTTCTCCAGGGGAGGTTTTCAGGCAGGGAAATTAGATGGTCAAATTTGTTTTTAGGTGGGTAACACTGACAGCAGAGTGAGAGATGAGCTAGAGCAGGGGAAAGCACCTGACCAAAAGATCAGGTAAGATGCTCTTGCGACAAACCAGACCAAAGATAAAGTCCTGGACAAGGTAGTGGCCCTGGGAGTAGAGAGGAAGGTCCCACAGGGTTTGCGGAGGGAATAGGGGCCAGGATGGGGATAAGGTGCCAGTGGTGGAGGAAATAATGAGTCCATGTTAAGTCTGACTAAGACATGAAGGGAGAGGTATCAAGTAGCCTAATAGAATTTCTATAGAAGAGCTTTGTTCACAGCTGGAGTAAAAGTACTGGCAGAAGTAAGCTGGCACCTACAAGATGAAGCCACAAGAGGGGCTGGGATCATCCAAAGAGAATTTGTAGTTCAAGAAGAAAAGAGAGACCCCCTAACTCACCCCCTATAAAAAAATAACTCAAAGTGGATCAAAGACCTCAATATAAGAGACAGCACAATAAAACTCTTAGAAGATAATGTAGGGAAACATCTTCAAGACCTAGTAATAGGAGGTAGCTTCTTAGACCTTACACTCAAAGCACAAGTAACAAAAGAAAAAATAGATAAATGGGAACTCCTCAAAATTAAAAGCTTCTGTCTCAAAAGACTTTGTCAAAAAGGTGAATAGGCAGCCAACTCAATGGGAGAAAATATTTGGAAACCATATACCTGATAAGAGACTGATATCCTGCATATGTAAAGAAATCCTACAACTCAACGACAGTAATACAAACAGCGCAATTATAAAATTGGTAAAATACATGAAAAGGCATTTTTCCAAAGAGGAAATACAATGATTAAAAGACCCATGAAAAAATGTTCATCTTCACTAGATATTAGGGAAATCAAAATCACAATAAGATAATATCTCACACCAATAAGAATGGCTGCCATTAAGCAAACAGGAAACAGTAAATGCTGGAGAGGATGTGGTGAAATTGGAACTATTATATTCACTGCTGGTGGGAATATATAATGATACAGCCACTGTGGAAGACAGTTTGGTGGTTTCTCAGAAAACTAGATACTGAATTACCCTATGATATGGCAATTCTACTTCTCAGTATATACTCAGAAGATCAGAAAGCAGTGACATGTACAGACATTTGTACACCGATGTTCATAGCGGCATTGTTCACAATTGCCAAGACATGGAAACAATCCAAGTGTCCATACAGATGAATGGATAAACAAAATGTGGTATATACATAAATGATGGAATTCTGTGCAGCAGTAAGAAGGAACAAGGTCCTGAAACATGGCAACATGGATAAACCTTGAAGATATAATGCTGAGTGAAATAAGTCAGATGCAAAAGGAGAAGATACTGTATGTTACCACTACTGTGAACTCCCTGAACAATGTGAAATCAATGTTTTATAATGTAGAGTATTGTGGACCTAGAGATAGACAGAAGCTAGTGGAGGGAGAATGATAATTAACATGTTCAGATAAATTAATGAGGGTGAATTCAAATGTATGGGAATGGTTGGGGTGACGATTGTTTGTTAATGGGATTGTAAGTATCAGAGCTGTATTGAAGACAAATAGGATTGAAAGGGATTTTTTAAAAGCATATATCCCACAGATCAGCACTACAAATACAGATAGGTGTTTGCATGATATACTTCTAAGATATGACACTAGTACAGAGAGTTGACACCAGAGTGGTATATGGGAAAAATCTACCTAATGCGTACTAGAGACAATCACAGGAATACCTTACTAATACCACACAAATACTAGGGACAAATAATTAAGGGCTGACAAGAGCTATGGGGTGTAGGGGTCATGATAATTGTTTAAAATGGAGAGAGATAAGGACTGTACAATTAAGTGATGATAATGTGAGATATGGATGGATTATCGTGGATATAACATATGCTATGTGAACTTAGGAACCTCTTACTTTATAAGTCAAGCCCTTGATCTTGAGGCTTGCTCTTTTGAAATTTATGGTTGTAAAGGGGAGGCTAAGCCCACCTGTAATTATGCCTAGGAGTCACCTCCAGAGAACCTCTTTTACTGCACAAATGTGGACTTTCTCTCTCTAAGCCCAACTCTGCAAATAAATTCATCACCCTCTCCCTGACATGGGACAGGACCACCCAGGTGAATGAGTCTCCCTGGCAACATGGGACACAGATTCTGGGAATGAGCCTGACTCTGGCATGAAGGGATTGAGAATGCCTTTTTCACCAAAAGGGGGAAAATAAAGGCAACAAAGTAAGGTTTTAGTAGCTAAGAGAATTCAAATAGAGTCGAGAGGCTGTCATGGAGGTTATTCCTATGCAAGCTTCAGCTAGATATACCAAATGGCCAAAGCATGAAGAGCCCAAGTCAATAGTAGTCCTGAAAACCCTCAAGAATACCCAATCCCTATCTGAGACTCTACAGAAGTTTCACTCACTAAGTTTATTCTTCAGAAACTTAAATCCTCCAGAGAACTCCTATGCCAACTAAGTCCAAAAACCCAGAGGCAATAGCGTCTTCAAGAACATCAACCAGATGTCTCCCCTTTTCCCATAATGTCAACACCTCTTTTCATCATGAACAAGTTAGGGTGGTCACTGCCTAGACATCCCTGAAGATCAGGAAAGTGATTAAACTAGAGGAAGGGGTAGCAACAGACAAGAAAGAATCTTAACAAAGGATTATGAATACCAAATCTCTATATAATTCTCTTTTTCTTAGTTGCTAGGGTACCAGAATAGCTAGAAGGAAAGAATTGAAATGGTAGAACTGTAACCCATAGCATTCTGTGAAATTTGCTCTATAGCTACTTGTGAAATTGTAATTTGAATGTTATCACCTTTTTTGTATGTATTTTATATTTCACAATAAGCAAATAACTGAAACTATGGTACTTTAACTCATAACATTTTTGGAAATTTCCCATGTAACTACTTGTTAACTCATACTTTGAAAGTTATTACTTTTTGCATATATGTTATATTTCGTGATAAGAAAATAAATGAATCTGTGGACCTGTAACCCATACAATTCTTTGAAATTTGCTCTCTAACTACTTGTTAAATTGCACTTGGAAAGTTATCACTTCTATGTATAAATGTTATATTCCACAATACAAAATATGATTTAAAAAAAAAAGAAAAGGAAAACAAGGAAAGGAACTCTGGAATGCCAGTTAAGTGGGACAATTTTGGAACATTCATGTGTCTGCCTGCACTAAATCAAGAACTAGCTAATAAACAAGACCATATTTTGGTACCAATTTATCAATTCATGTAATTTAGAAAACTTTTCATGTGGATTTTACAAGGGACATAGTTCATTCAAAAATGTATAAAGCATGCCAGTGTAATTTTTGTGTATATTTTAGAATACCATAAAAAAAAAAAGATTTGTGTTTTTCCAGATTAAAACAAATAGATTGTTTAGAGGAGAAATTAACGAAAATACCAAGTTGGAGGCTTAAGCATAGGTTTTGCTTTTTAAACTCTTATTTTAATAAATTTTAATTGTGCAATATTTAAGACATTCAAGAATGTTAAATTTGAAGGGGTAGGAATGGTTATTTTTGTCTTTTTACTCTATTCAAAGGAAAACTTTCACATATGATAAAACCAGATGATATGGAGAACCCAAACCCAAACACCCAAATCAAAAGATCAGAAGACACACAATATTTGGCACAATTAATCAAAGAACTACAGACAGGCAACAAGAGCATGGCACAGGATATAAAGGACAGGAAGAATAGCATGGCACAGGATATCAAGGACGTAAAGAAGACCCTAGAAGAGCACAAAGAAGAAATTGCAAGAGTAAATAAAAAATAAAAGATCTTATGGAAATAAACTGTAGGCCAAATTAAAAAGACTCTGAATACTCATAATACAAGAATAGAGGAAGGTGAACAACTCAGCCTCCTTGAGGACCACAGAATGGAAAATGAAAGAACAAAAGAAAGAATGGGGAAAAAAAATCAAAAAAATCAAAATGGATCTCACGGATATGATAGCTAAAATAAAACGTTCAAATTTAAGACTCATTGTTGTCCCGGAAGGGGAAGAGAAGGTTAAAGGTCTAGAAAGAGTATTCAAAGAAATTATTGGAAAAAACTACCAAAACTTTCTACACAATATAAATACACAAAGCATAAATGCCCAGCGAACTCCAAATAGAATAAATCCAGATAAACCCACTCCAAGACATATTCTGATCAGACTGTCAAATACTGAAGAGAAGGAGCCAGTTCTGAAAGCATCAAGAGAAAAGCAATTCACCACATGCAAAGGAAACAGCATAAGATGAAGTAGTGACTACTCAGCAGCCACCATGGAGGTGAGAAGGCAGTGGCATGACATATTTAAAATTCTCAGAGAGAAAATTTCCAACCAAGAATACTTTATCCAGCAAAACTCTCCTTCAAATTTGAGGGAGAGCTTAAATTTTTCACAGACAAACAAATGCTGAGAGAGTTTGCTAATAAAAGATCTGCCCTACTTCAGATACTACAGGAGCCCTACCAACAGAAAAACAAAGAAAGGAGAGAGAAATATAGAGAAATTTAACAGACATATATAGAACAGTAAATCCCAGATCACAAGGATACACATTCTTCTCTAGTGATCACAGAACTTTCTCCAGAATAGAACACAGGCCGGGACATAAAACAAGCCACAATAAATTTAAAAAAATTGAAATTATTCAAAGCACATTCTCTTACCACAATGATGAATACAAATAGAAGTCAATAATCATCAGAGACTTAGAAAATTCACAAATACCTGGAGGTTAAAAATGAGGGGGAGATGAAAACATTCCTGGACAATCAAAAGCTGAGGAACTTCATCACCAGTAGATCAGTCCTAAGCAGGCTGAAAGGAAGGGACACTAAACAATTGACTGAAACTACATGAAGAAATAAAGATTTCCAAGTAAAGATCACATGGTAAATATAAATACCAATACTACTGTATTTTTGATTTGTAATTCCACTATTTACTTCCTACAGGTTCTAAAATACATAAACTGTAATGATTAATCAGTGGTTTTGGACTCAATGTAAAATATGTAATTTTTGACAAGAACTACATAAAGGTGGGGGGATGAGGGAGTAAAGGAACATAGTTTATGTGTCATATTGAAATTAAGTTGTTATCAAAGAAAAACAAGATTGTTATAGATTTAAGATGTTAAATTTAAGCCCCACGGTAAACACAAAGAATCAGAGAATACGACCATAGAGATGAAAAGTAGAGTAGGGGTTCTGAGAAGTGGGGGAAAGGGCAATGAAGAGTTAAGAAATGAGTGTAGGGTTTCTGTTTGGGGTGAAGGGAAACTTCTAGAAATGGATGGTAGGAATGTGATAGCACTGCAAGATTCTAAATGTGGTTAATATAACCAATAGAATGCAAAGGAGGGGGTGGAGTGGGAAGATTTAGGCTGTGTATATGTTTCCACAATTGAAAAAAAAAAGACAATCAAAGGAAAGCTTTCAGAGTTTCGCATTAAGTTGATATTGCTTTTGAGTTTGTTTTTGTAGTTTAACTCAACTAATCCTCTGGAAAGTAGAAGATATTACGGAAAAAGTATCATATCATGGAAAAAAACATTACACTAGTTGTCAGAAAACCCAGGATCCATTTTGATTTTCTTACTAATTGTGAAATCTTGTGGCATTTAACATTTCTGGATCTCTGTTTCCCCATTGATAAAAATGGGGGGTGGGGACTGCCTTAGTTTCCTGGCTGCTATGAGAAATACTGTAAAATGGGTTGGCTTAAACAATGGGAATTTATTGTCTCATGATTTCAGAGGCTGGAAGGCTGGCTTCCTCTCCAGGTCAGTAGTGTTCTAGAAGACTGGCAATCCTTGGGGTCCCATGGCTTTCTCATCACATGGTGATGTCCTCTCTTTTCTCTTCTGGGTTCCTGCTGACTTATGGCTTCCAGCTCTTCCCCATGACTTTCTCTTTATAAGGCTTCCAATAATGGGATTAAGACCCATCCTGATTCAGTTGGCCACACCTTAACTAAAAATGCCATCTTTGAAAAGTCCTATGTACAATGGGTTCTTACAATGGGTTCATTACAAAAGTCCTATAGGAATGGGATGAAGATTATGCGCATGTTTTTAAGTTTTTGTGGGTTTTTTTGTTAATGCATACATAACCCAATTTGCCATAAGACCTGCCCATCAAATGATAGTTGAAGGGCTCAAAAGAAGTAGATGGTGAGGCATGCAATTAGTTGAATGAAACTTGAGGACAGTATGTAGAGTGAAATAAGCCAGGAACAAAATGACTAATATTATAAAGCTTTGCTAATATGGACTAAACATAATGTGCAAACTCTGAGAAATGAATTTGAGAGCATAGGTTATCAGGGGAAGGCTTATTGTAAAGGTTCCTAGACTGAATGTCTTTAGAGCAGTCACATCTATTCCTGAGTTGTGTTGGTCATTTCTAAATTCTGAGATGCTGAGCTCTTTGTGTACAACCTGATTGGTCTCTGGAACTTTGGGTATCTGTGTGACATCTGAGACTCAGATCTAGAATTTGGCAGCCATGAAAGTCAGTATTATCGCATACAGTACTGTTGAAAAAGCTGAAAAAGAGATCAGACTTCAATAAAAGATATGAATGAAGCTGATCTGGATAGGACTAACGCAAATCAGACTAAAGGGTAAAGGACGATATTGACAGTGTTTTAAATATCAGCTTCTGTGTGAGACTAAAGGAAGAGATGTTTATTTGGTGCAAAATTTATGTCTTCTGTAGCATACTATCTAATTTAACTTGTATGGTCAATTTATTCAAACACCATGATTACATGGGACCTTGAATAGGGAGTTAGATCTTGTTATTTCTGTCCAGGTTAGTGTTATGCCTTGATTAATTCGAGTATTTTGGGCAGAGAATAAAGAAGTATTTGCAAAGTCCCCTTGAGGGACTGGGGGAAAATGTGGAAATATTAAACTTCCCCACCTGGGGACGTACTGATATTCCCACAAGCATTGGGGACTACCAATTTAATAAGCCAAGCCCTTGATCTTGGGACTTGCCCTTATGAAATGTATTACTGCAAAGGAGAAGCTAAGCCTACTTATAATTATGCCTAAGAATCACCCCTAGAATCTCTTTTGTTGCTCAGATGTGGCCTCTCTCTCTAAGCCAACTCTGCAGGTAAACTCACTGCCCTCCCCCCATGTGGGACATGACTCCCATGAGTGTATGTCTCCCTGGCAATGTGGGACATGACTCCCAGGGATAAGCCTGGCACTGGCATCATGGGGTTGAGAAAGCCTTTTTGGACCAAAAGAGGGAAGAGAAATGAAACAAAATAGAGGTTCAGTGGCTGAGAGATTTCAAATAGAGTTGAGAGGTCATTCTGGAGGTTATTCTTATGTATTATTTAGATACCCCTTTTTAGTTTTTAGTGTATTGGAATAGCCAGAAGGAAACACCTGAAACTGTTGGACTGTAATGCAGTGCCCTTGATTATTGAAGATGATTGTATAATTATATAGCTCTTAAAGTATGACTGTGGAATTGCAAAAACCTTGTGACTGACACACCCTTTGTCAAGTGTATGGACAGATGAGTAAGAAAACAAAGACAATAAATAATAAATAATAGGAGAGGATAAGGAATATGGGATGTTTTGGGTGTTCTTTTTTTATTTTATTTTTATTCTTATTTTTATTTTTTTGGAGTGATGAAAATGTTCTAAAATTGATTGTGGTGATGAATGCACAATCATATGATGACACTGTGAACCATTGCTTGTACGCTTTGGATGATTATCTGGTATGTGAATGTAACTCAATAAAATGCATTAAAAAAATTCAGAAAGTAAAAAATGTTGTCTGATATTTTAAACTACCACAGTATGCCAAGCCCCAACCAATAGTATTCCTGAAAACCCTAGGGAGTGCACTGGGCTCTATCTAAGTCTGTATAAAAATTTTCCTATTAAGTTTATTTTTTCAGAAATGTAAGGCCTTCAGATTGATCCTGTGCCAGATAAGCCCTGAAACTCAAGGTACCAGTCTCTCCAAGAACTTCAGCCAGTTTCATTCCTCTACCCCATAAGGTCAATACTCCTTTCCAGCATGAAGAAGTTAAAATGGTCATTTCCAAGATATCCCTGAAGATTGAGAGAAAGATCAAATGAGAGGGGGAAGGTGTAACTGAGAAATTAGGATTTAACAAATGACTGTGAATACTGACTCATAATATAGATATTTCTTTTTAATGTCTAGTATTTTAGAATAGCCAGAAGGAAATACCTGAAGTTGTTGAACTGTAATCCAGGAGCCTTGATCTTTGACAATGATTGTGGGAGCCCCAGACCCAGGGCCTTCCCCAAGTGCCTTGAAGCCTGTGCACACAGCAGCTTGTATGACCTAGGTCAGTTAAGGTTTGACCTACTCTCCTTATGAGATCAGGCCTCCAGCGCTAAATGTAATCTATAGCTTACTTCCTCTCTGAAACTCCCTAAGATACTGTTATCTACAAGATAACCTATAATCCTCCCCTCTTCCCTGTTGACTACAATCAATCCTTCCCTATGTCTCGAGACTACCACCCCACCCCATTCCCATGCTTATGCTCTCATTCCAATTGGAATGTCTTTGTCTCAAGCCCTTATAACCAGCTTGATCAGCACCCCCAAAAGGCGGAGTACCTACACACTGAGCTCTGAACTCACCGCCATTCAGAGCAGCATAACTGACTTCCATTTCCTTGTAAGTAAGCCCCGAATAAAAGCTCATGTCTCAAACCTTGCCCAGTGCCGCCTTTAGTCCTTTGGCTGCAAAAGCCCCCTTGGGCCGTGACAATGATTGTATAACTATATAGCAAAAAAAAAAAAAAAAAAAAAAAGTCACTTGCCATGTTTCTGTGGATCTACTTTTTTATGTTTTGTTCTCTTGCACTGATCTGTATATCTATCTCTGACAATACTACACTGTCTTAGTTAACCTACCTCTATTAAAAGTCTTAAAATTGGGTAGAGTGCAATACTAGCAGTCAATAAGAGGGAGGGGTAAGGGGTATGGGATGTTTGGGGTCGTCTTTTTTCTTTTTATTTCTTTTTCTGGAGTAATGCAAATGTTCTAAAAATGATCATGGTGATGAATACACAAATATTGTGATGGTACTGTGAACCATTGATTATATACTTTGGATGGATTGTATGGTGTGTGAGTATATCTCAATAAAATTACATTAAATAAAAACAAATAAATGAATGAAACTGCTGAAGAAAATGCAAAGCCCTATGAAAAACAAAATATTATTATTGAAAAGATTATGAGAGACTTTCGGGCAAGATGGCAGCATAGAGAGGAGTGGAAGCTAAGTAGTCCCCCTGGAACAAATACAAAAAAACAAACACAACTAGTAAAGAATCCAGAATAACTGCAGGGGGACAAACGAGACCACCCACTCATCACACACCAACCTGAATTGGGAGGAATGCCCGAGAACACAGCATAAAATCTGTAAGTAAAACCTGTGGAACCAGGTCGGGAGACCCCCTCCCCCATAGCCCAAGTTGCGGAGCCGCGTGGTACCAGAGAGATGCTCTCTCCTAGCAAGCGAATACGGCTCAGCTGAGCTCCAACTGGGGTTTTAAGTAGTGAGTGTGAACTGCTCACTACAGGTACGCAGCCCCAAAAAACAGACAGAGGCTTTGGGTGACGACTGACCTGGGAGAGCCGGAGGGTCGCCTTGACTGGGTCTGAAGGGGACTATCTGTTTCTTTTGCGGCTCAGTGGAGAAAGCCCCAGTCATTTTAAGTTTCCAGGGCTGTGACTTGGGGAAGGGCGGAGACAGCACAAGCAGAGAGAGAGAGACCATTGAAATGCTAATGACCTCCACCTGGGGGGTCTGTCTTCTCTAGGAGGAAAGGGGTGGGGCCCTTTCCATTCAGAACCAGACCCCAGAGCCTGGGGGAACACGGCCATACCGCCTCACACCAGTCAAGAATTATAGGCTAACAGGCATCACCTGCTGGGCAGAAAAGCACAGTGACCCGAGGCATCAAAGGGTGGAGCAATTTTCTAAGACACACCCGCAGGGAAACCAGATACTGAATATTTCTTCCCTCTGGGACCTGAGCCTGTTCTGGTCTGGGAAAACCTGATTTGGATAACCAAGGAAACCATGCCTAGACAACAGAAAATTACAACCTACACTAAGAAAAACAAAGTTATGGCCCAGTCAAAGGAACAAACGTACACTTCAACTGAGATACAGGAATTTAAACAACTAATGCTAAATCAATTCAAAAAGTTTAGAGAAGATATCGCAAAAGAGATAGAGGCTGTAAAGGAAGCACTGGACATGTGTACGGCAGAAATCAAAAGTTCAAAAAACCTACTAGTAGAATCTGTGGAAATGAAAGGCACAACACAAGAGATGAAAGACACAATGGAAACATACAACAGCAGATCTCAAGAGACAGAAGAAAACACCCAGGAACTGGAGAACAAAACACCTGAAAGCCTACATGCAAAGGAGCAGATGGAGAAAAGAATGAAAAAATATGAGCAACGTCTCCGGGAACTCAAGGATGAAACAAAGTACAATAATGTACGTATCATTGGTGTCCCAGAAGGGGAAGAGAAGGGAAAGGGGGCAGAAACAATAATGGAGGAAATAATCAAGGAAAATTTCCCATCTCTTATGAAAGACATAAAATTACAGATCCAAGAAGCGCAGCGTACTCCAAACAGGAGAGAGATGAATAGGCCTACGCCAAGACACTTAATAATCAGATTATCAAATGTCAAAGACAAAGAGAGAATCCTGAAAGCAGCAAGAGAAAAGCAATCCATTACATACAAAGGAAGCTTCATAAGACTATGTGCGGATCTCTCAGCAGAAACCATGGAGGCAAGAAGGAAGTGGTGTGATATATTTAAGATACTGAAAGAGAAAAACCACCAACCAAGAATCCTGTATCCAGCAAAGCTGTCCTTCGAATATGAAGGAGAGCTCAAAATATTTTCTGACAAACAGACAATGAGAGACTTTGTGAACAAGACACCTGCCCTACAGGAAATACTAAAGGGAGCACTACAGGGTGATAGAAGACAGGAGTGCGTGGTTTGGAACACAATTTTGGGAGATGGTAGCACAACAATGTAAGTACACTGAACAAAGGTAACTATGAATACGGTTGGGAGAGAAAGATGGGGAGCATGTGAGACACCACAAGAAAGGAGGAAAGATAACGACTGGGACTGTGTAACTTGGTGAAATCTAGAGTATTCAACAATTGTGATAAAATGTACAAATATGTTCTTTTACGAGGGAGAACAAGCAAATGTCAACCTTGCAAGGTGTTAAAAATGGGGAGGTATTGGGGGAGGGATGCAATCAGCATAAACTCTAGAGACTGTAACTAATAGAATCATTGTATTATGCTTCCTTTAATGTAACAAAGGTGATATACCAAGGTGAATGCAGATAAGAGGGGGGAATAGGGGAGGCATGTTAGACACTTGACATTGGTGGTATTGTCTGATTCTTTATTCTACTTTGATTTAAGGTTATTTTTCCTTTTGCTGCTTCCTAGCTGTCATTTTTTTTGTTTCCTCTTTACCTTCTTTGGCTCTCCCTCCTGCCTTGTGGAAGAAATATAGATGCTCTTGCTTAGTATGAACAGAATGTTCAATTAGGATGAACTTAAATGTTTGGAAATGAACAGGGGTGTTGGTAACAAGATGTGAGAATAACTAACAGCGCCGAATGGTGTGTGAATGAGGTGGAAAGGGGAAGCTCAGAGTCATATATGTTACCAGAAGGAAAGTTGGAGGTCAAAAGATGGAAATGTATAAAACTGAATCCTATGGTGAGCAATGTCCATGATCAACTGTACAAATACTAGAAATCACTTCATGAACCAGAACAAATGTATGACAATACAATTAGAAGTTAATAATAGAGGGGCATATAGGGAATAACTATATACCTATTACAAACTATATACTACAGTTAGTAGTATTTCAACATTTTTTCATAAACAGTAACAAATGTACTATATCAATACTAGGAGTCAACAATTGAGGGGGGTTGGTTAGGGATAGGGGAGGTTTAGAGTTTCCTTTTCTTTTTTTCTTTTTTCATCTTTCACTTTATTTCTTGTCTGGAGTAATGAAAAGTTTCTAAAAATTGAACAAAAATTAAGTGTGGTGATGGATGCACAGCTGTATGAGGGTACCCAGGGGCAAGTGATTGTACACTTTGGATCTTTGGATAATTGTATGGTATCTGAACAATCTCAATAAAAATGAAAAAAAAAAGATTATGAGAGTATATTAAGGAAAGGAATGAGGACTGAAATACTTAGAGGAAAAAGAGAAGAAAATCTGAATGTTTAATATTCCTTCTTTCATTCAATTTATTGAGCACAACTACTTTGGAATATTTTTCAGTGCTAAGGCAAACAAAAACAAGCTCTTGGGGAACTCAGTTTTGAAAAGATGGTAAGTAAATAAACTGATACATACAGAGGTAAGGACAGTCTACTATGAGCAAAGTGACTAATTCTGCCTGGGAGAATAAAGTTGGGCTTCTAGAGGAGGTGGCATTTGAGCTGGACCTTAATGGATGAGTTGGAATTTGCAGGAGAGGAAAGAAGGAGAGATGGTAGAAGTCAGTGAAGCCCTGATGAAGTGCTGAGAAAAAAAATGTACAAAAGCATCATGCAGTTATGTAAGGAAGGGCGAAGTCAGTTTGGAGTTGGTGAGACTTTCAGTGAACTTGCATTCTGGTCTGATCAGTATGTAAATGAGTGCTTTTTTGAAAAAAGTTCCTTTTGTAAAAGGACTGAAGCCTACTCAGTTTCAAAATTCTGTAAGGGTGGCAAAGACTGCAGACTTGAAACATGGGAGGGGAGTAAGACCTATATGTCTTAGTAAATACTAAAAGGCATCCTTGACCAAAAAAAAAAAAAAAAAAAAAAAAAAAAAACAAAAAAAAAACTTTCTGACAAAGGCTTTTTAAAATAATGGATTTTGTTGCACATTTTCATGTAAAATTTTAAAAACATTTTTGGAAACCCTTAATCTGGTAATAGTGTGATAAGCATTTCAAGGAATGGCAAAAACTTAGTCATATCTTATCAGATTCAAATTATATTTTATTTTTCCATTTTAAAAAATACATTAGGCAAGTCATAGAAATCAACCTACCCCTTCTTCTCTGGTGACAAAGTTAGCTTAACATAAGGCTTTAGCTCAGACAGATAACATTCTTAATGTTCTGAGGCAGTTTTCTACATTTTCTGCATTTTTCTGAAAGCAAACTAAAAGCTGCTTACTTAAATTCTAACTGTGAGGAGTTTGCTTGCCTGTTAGGATAAGAGTAAAGTTAACATCTGACGGCATTCAATTAAATACAAGAAGTCTGAGATCCCTCAGTTCCCTAGTCCAGTTGAGGTACTTAATGGATAGATAGAGATTAGTCGAAATTCACATGGGAAGACTCCCAAATCCAGCCGCAAGGTCAAAAAGAAATAAATACTGTTGGAAATTCACCAGAACCTAGACTCCATGGAGAGGATTGGCTAAGGAAATCTCAGGATTCTATCACAATGGTGTGAATTAAGAAAGACTGATGCTGAGATTAAAATCTTTTCACAACCTAAAATGTAAAGGAAAATTATCGGTAACATATCTGTGACATGTGTGTTGAGATTATGAGTGATAAATGCAAGCAAATAAGGAGTGAACCTTATAAATTTGTTATCAAAGAGGATGCTTGAATGGCAGGAGAAATATAACAATAATACCCAAATAGAGATACTACTTTCCCAGATATCAAAACATTCTATAAAGCTATATAAGTAAAATGGTGTGGTACTGATGAAGAAGTAGACAATGAGATCGATTAAAGAGAATAGGGAGTTTGGAAACAGACTCATTTATATGAGAATTTACTATATGATGAAGGTGGTATTTTGAATCAGTGGGCAAAGGTTAGCCTGGTCAGTTGAAAGTATTAGAAAAATTGATTATCTGTTATGGAAAAAAGATTCATGCTTCACATGATAAGCAAAAGTAATTCCAAATGAATTAAGGCTGTAACTGTAATATATATTAATCAATGTAATATTAATATATATAAAAGCATATATAAGGGAGCATGTTTATAAATCTGATGCAGACTGAGCCTTCCTAAGCAAGAAAAAGGTGCACAAATCATCAAGAGATATATTGACAATTTTGACTCAGTAAATTTTAAAAAGACAATTTTAAAAGGCACTACAACTTTAAAGACAGGCAGCCGACTAGTAGAATATATTTGTAACATATATTACAGTCAAAAGATTAATATCCAGAATATATGAATAACCAGAGTTTATTTAAACAAACAAAACCACAAGCAGCCATTTATACATAGATAACTTATACATACAATTTTATCTTCATCCCAGTTCTCTCCTCTGAGTGCCAAACATGTATATTCACTCCTCTACTTGACATCTCCTGGATGACTCAAAGGTACTTCAAAGTCATCAGGCTCCAAACTGAATTTATGATCTTCCCATACACTGGTCCCTTTGGTCCTCTTCCAACATTCTTTTTTCTTTGTGAATATTAACCTATCAGAAAGCTCTGAGTCAACCTTAGCATTTCCCTCTCTGTCAGCCATCAGATGCAGTGCTTCACCAAGCCTTGCCAGTTGTACCTCCCTAAAATCTGTTAAGTCCATCCACTTGATGCCATCTCCATCACCACCTCCCTTATCCATGTCATCATCTCTGGCCTGTGCTACTGTTATAGCTTCCTAACTGGTCTACCTGTGTCCACTCTGGCCTCTTATAATCTGTTCTTCTATCTGTAGTCTAAGTGATCTATTTAAAAGCAAATCTACTCCTAGCACCAAGAGTGTGGCCTTCATACACCATTCTCCATTAAAAGGAAACAGAAAAAATGAGTAAAAGGAACCAGAGCTCCTTGGTGAATGACTGATTCCAGGTCTGGGGCATAAAATGTACAAGCTGACCCTTTTTCTTTCAAAAGGAAATTACTCAAATGTTCAGAATATGATATAGATAGGGTTGATGAAAATAAATGTTTAGATAGATAGATAGGTAGATAGAATGATATGGCCATGTGGCTTTGGGTATCTGGGGGAGAGAGGGTAAGCTGGAGTTCTCTGTATAGGGTTTGTATTATATTTGTAACAGTCCTGTAAGTTTGAAATTATTTCAAAATAAAAAGTTTAAGGAGAAAAAAAAGGAAACAAGAATCACTTTGAAGGTTCCCATTGGCCTAAAATGGGATAATTTGGGCATTAAGAAATAATGTCTGAATAGATTTAAACACATCAAGTATATAAAATCTACAAGTTCAAATTGATAGTATAAAAAGAGAACATCAGCAAACAAACTTGCCATTGGAAATAGCTAGGTCATCAACACCTTACTCTGAAAAGTGGTAATTAAGGGGAAAGAATTAAGAATATGTTAAATATAATCTTGTTTTAGGATTACCAAGTAGTCTCAGTTGATGTAAAAAGTTCTTTACAGAAGAATTTTAGCTTATAAGCACGAAAGGAATGAGAGAATTATAAAATCACCATTTTGACACTCCTAATGAAATAGCTGGGGCATGTAATCATCATCATAGGGGAAAGAAAAATCGTGCTGGGGAAAAATCAGGGTGCCAAGGCATCACTCTGCTGATCACTCGCTGTTCATAAAGGACAGACATCTTTACAGTGGATGCATCAGGCTGTCATAACTCGAGCCCATTGCTCAGTCTAAAAGGGGAATAGCAGACCTTCTGTGTTTCTTGATGTGAAACAATAGGAAGTGCAGAGAATTGCCTATGAAATACTCTATTCTTCAAAATGTTGAACTGAATTCAATCAGGCCTTTAAAAGAAATACAGGAGTTAGAGGATCAAGTTAAACACCACCATGAGGAAGCCAACAGACCAATTTAGAAGGTGGAATATTCCACAAGACAACTGACCTGGTTTCTTCCACAGGTTGATGGAATGAAACAAAAAAAGGGAAGGAAGACTGTTATAAAGTAAAAGAGATTTGAAAGACCTAATAAACACAATGTGTGGCCCTTGTTTAGATACTGCTTCAAATAAACTGATGGTTAAAAAGACATTTTTGAGACCTTTGGGGAATTTGAATATAGAGTGGGTCTAAGATGATGTTAACAATAATGAATATTGTCAATTTCATTCTGTGTGATAATGGCTTGGTGGTTATATGAAAAAAGTGTCCATAGTCATTAGATTGTACAATGGAGGTTTTAGGCGTTAAATGTCATAACACTTGGGATTTGCTTAAAAATATTTTAGTTTAGAAGAAGCAAAAAAGGGATAGATGAGTCAAATGTGGTAAATGTTGTTATTGGGGTGATAACTATATGGCAGTTCATTATACTTATTCTCTATGCTTCTGAGTATGTTGCCATTTTTCATACAAAAAAGTTTTGAAAATATTACCCCAAAATGCATATCTAATTGTGTCTATTCCCTACCTAGAATCCATCCATGGCTTCCCATTGTTCTTCAAATAAAGACAAAAGTCCTTCTTTTCCAGAGTCATCTCACACCACAGTCCTTGTCCTTTAGAAAGTTAAGATTTCAGTTGGTGAAATGAGGTAGACATTTGTCATCACATAATAGCTTGGACATTTTTGCAAAATTACCTATAGGAATTGATTAAGTTTTTAATTAATTAAGCCATTAATTTCAGCAGCTGCCATTGAGCATGTGGGGGTGCCTGTTCAGAGGCACCCAGTGGTTTAGGCCACTCCAACGTGGACAGGTGAGAGAGGTGTAGCAAAGCCCACATTTCCATTTATACAATATGAAAAAATAAAATGATTTTTTAGGAGAGTGGTATGAAGAGCAGTCTTGAAGACACTTCTCTGAAATGTGTTTTGGGTCCCTTCCATTGCCATCTACTCCTGCCCTCATTTCCCAGCTGGTCACTCAGCCTTCAGTTCCCTCCTTTCCAATCCATTTTCCATATGGCAGCAAGAATGATCTTCTAGAATGAAAATGTAATCATGCCACTGCTCTGCTTCAAACCTTTCAGTGGCTTCTTTTTGCTCTGAAAAGAAATTCTGAACACTTTAACAGACCTGGAAAGCCCTTCAAGGCTTCTCTCCGCTCCCCTTCCCCAACTCTGAGTCTTTGAACATTCTCTTCACTCTACCTGGATGGCCCTTCTCACCACTTCACCAGGCTGATTCCTACTCATTGTCAGCTTAAATGTTACTTTCTCTAATTGCTAGTGTGTCTTCCTAGTGTCCCATGTTTAGCACTTACTACACTGGATTGTCATTTCTTGCTTAATTACCGTAAGCTTCTCACAGGCAGGGACTAGCTTGCTTCTGTTGTATCCTCAGCCTCTGGTGGAATGTCTGGGGAGTAATAACAACTTGTTAAATGAACGAATGAATGTGCTACCAAAATAGCTTCCTAGATGGCTTACCTGATTCCACCCTCTTCTCCACTAATTCTTGCTAGACTTATCTGTCAAAAACACCTGTCTTCATGCTAAAAACATTTCATTGCTTCCTGTTTCTTATGAGATCAACTGCAAAGATTTTGCTTTCAAGGGCCTCCACAATTTTTTACTATGTTATGTATCCAAATTTGTATTATGAGAAAGATATTTTTTTTCTCCAGAAATGATGTATAAACTTTTTTGCAATAAAAGAAGTCAGAGCAAGAGAAGAACTAAATCTCCTAGGGCCCCCCACAGCTTTTATTTGTAGAGAGTGGCAGGGGTTAAGATGAGCATGGAGCCCTGGGTCCTCCAGTTGTCCTTGAGCAGCCGAGAGTAGCTGATCAGGGGTAGAGAGGAAGCCCTCGTGGCCACTTTTGCCTGTGAGACCAGACAGCATAGTGCAGTGAAGGAGAAAGCGAAGAGCAGGGGGTGGCTACTGTAAGGATTGGATACACAGCTTAAATCTAGTCACCATGGCAATGATGGCCTCTTGATACCCATGAGGCTGACTAGACCTTGGATCTTAGGTGCCTAAAATCCCCACATCTTCAGGATTGTGCTTGCCAGTAGCAATACCAAAGCAACAGCAGAAGGCTTCCACCTCACTTCTACCTTCCAAAGCTCATGAGTGGCAGAACCTAATTTATATTCAGAGAGGAAGATGGGAAACATAGTGTTTAGCTTTCTAGTCCCTGTGGCACAGGAGACATGGGAGGTTGAAATGCATGCCATGTACCAATTGCCCATTCCAACTGAACTGGTGTGGGAGGAATAGACGGCAGAAGTAGAAGCTTGTGGTGGCAGCAGTGGTGGCAGTGGCAGCGGCAGCAGCAGGAAAATGCCAGTGACTTTGGGACTGTTTTTGTACTCATGGAACTGCTCAGGGCTATGACAGTAACCTGAGTTTCACACAATGTTTAGTTCAATCATTTGAGCTTTTTCGGCCTGTTTACTCATTCAAAAAATGAGATAGGCTAGACTTCCATTACATTAGAAATAGTCAAACTCGCCAATTACATTAATTATTGAGGCAAGAATAGCATATTCATTTAAAGAACAGTATGAATATTTCGATCTAAAGCAAATAAAGCGTGTGTGTCTTCAAGAATATATAGCCTCTTTCATCTAATAATGAAAACCGATTTTAGCCAACAGAAAAATTTTCACCATCGGTATGCTGACTTAGTGCTTATATTTAGCACAAGCGTTTATGTGTTGTATATAAATGGCTGCCTCTGGGGAATTGAAAACAGCCTCTCCAATAATTTTGTCTATACAATTAATTTGTTAAGCAGACCTTTTCATTATAGAGAAAACAAAGGTACACTTCAGCTCAACCACTAAGTCGTTGTTACTAGGTATAGTCACTGAGGAAGTTTCACTGTAATTATTAGATGTGGCAGCAGTTACAGTGATCATTTGAGAAAGTATTAGATCACTGTAACTGACAACCTTTTTTCTTGTGTTGCCTCTGAGTATTCTAGTGATTAATGGGTTATGTGAACAAATCTGGGTGTCAACTCTTAAGCAGGCAATGTGTCATAGTGGGTGGATCTGGTTGACTTCAAGGGCCAACTTTCCCCTACTACCCACCAACTCTCTGATCTTTGGCAGTTATCTTTAAATATACTTTTATTTTCCTTTTAGAAAAAACTGAATACCAACCAAAAAAGTGAAGGCAGCCACAGAAGAGAAATGGTATGCTTTTGGCCGCAGATTAAAAGTCATGATAAAGCTTCAGCATCCCTGATAGAAGAATGTCGAGACCCATAAGATCCAAACACTGAAAATCATGGTATGTAATTTGACCATTTAGAAAATCTCACAGTCAGATCCCCTCGTGCACCTGTGCCTTGGCGTACCCACCTAGCATCTATGGTGTCTGTGTGTTGGGCATATGGGCTGCGTTCCTTTCTCTCATCTGCTGCTTCTTCTCCTAGGTTTGTACCTCTCATAACTGCCTCCTTTGTCATTGTGCCACACAGCCCTGACGATCTTAAAGGAGCTCAATTTCTGTGAAATCAGGATTCTTAAGCTCTGGAAGTTTTGACAGTCACTCCATCATTATGTCATTAGTGGGAAGCCATAATAGGAGAGGTAGAATCTGCTTCTATTTCTAGTCCCCATGCACAATTCAGTCTCAGTGAGCAGCAGGAACTGTTGTCCTTGCGGCTGTACCATCTGGGTTTTTGTCTGTTTAACAACCAGGGGTTTGTGCTCTGCATTTCTAACATACTTGCCCTAGCACCCAGGATAGGATGGCTTTGAAGGTGGCCTGGGAAGACATTAGAGCTGAAGAGCTCCCGTCAGTGAGAGCATCGTTTGCTGGGAATAATCCCCCAGGTAATATGAATTTTTAAGGCACAAATTCTAATTTTCTACACCGAGGAACTGCCTCAAAGTACTGAGAAACACGTAAGCACAATGCACATACAAAGCAGTCACTTCCAGGTCCACCTTTCGAATATCAAGTCATACAAGCAGGAGAAGGACCCCAAAGTAGGAGTTTTAATTAAATGAAACTTATAATTAATATAAAATTTAATCGAATCCACAAAAGACATTTGCCAGCAGACACTATATCCAGTGAGAATTCAAGCTGCTGCAGTCAATTTTAATTACATTCCTGAAATAGAAGCTGGCAGATAGGGTAAGGGATTTGAATAGATGGCTTAGATGAATCTTTGCTCCATCGACAAGTTTCACTAGCAATTCACTCAATCTAGCAAAATGTAAAGGTGATAAGGTGACAAAGAAGCATTCTAAAGAGGATTGTCAGAAAGGAGATCCAAAATGAGTGCATTAATACAATTTAAAAGTGTTTTTTAGGAGAGTAGGTGCCACTGAAGTTTGTACCATTGGTAGTAAGGAAGCTTAATACTTTAAAATTTCTTCTCTCTTTAGAACTTCCAGGTCAAATTTTCTGCCAAGTTCTTATCTCTTCAGTTTGCAAAGTAAAATGATTATCTGCATTTAATTCATGTAATATATGATATCTCTAAGTGTTTGGTAGGAAAGGTTAAGAACCTTTGGAAGGGGGACTCAGACAAGATGGCAGCATAGAGAGGAGTGGAAGCTAAGTAGTCCCCCTGGAACAACTACAAAAAACCAGAAACAACTAGTAAATAATCCAGAATAACTGCGGGGGGACAAACGAGACCATCCACTCATCATACACCAACCTGAATTGGGAGGAATGCCTGAGAACACAGCATAGAATCTGTAAGTAAAACCTGCGGATCCAAGTCGTGAGACCCCCTCCCCCATAGCCCGAGCTGCAGAGCCTCATGTTGCCAGAGAGAAGCTCTCTCCCAGCAAGTGAATATAGCTCAGCTGAACTCCAACTGGGGTTTTAAGTAGGGAGTGTGAACTGCTCACTACAGGTACGCATCCCCAAAAAACAGACAGAGGCTTTGGGTGACGACTGACCTGGGAGAGCCGGAGGGTCGCCTTGACTGGGTCTGAAGGGGACTATCTGTTTCTTTTTCAGCTCAGTGGAGAAAGCCCCAGTCATTTTAAGTTTCCAGGGCTGTGACTCGGGGAAGGGCAGAGACAGCACAAGCAGAGAGCAAGACTATTGAAATGCAAATGACCTCCACCTGGGGGGTCTGTCTTCTCTAGGAGGAAAGGGGTGGGGCCCTTTCCATTCAGAACCAGACCCCAGAGCCTGGGGGAACACGGCCATACCTCCTCACACCAGTCAACAATTATAGGCTAACAGGTGTCACCTGCTGGGCAAAAAAGCACAGTGACCCGAGGCATCAAAGGGTGGAGCAATTTTCTGACACACCCGGAGGGAAACCAGATACTGAATATTTCTTCCCTCTGGGACCTGAGCCTCTTCTGGTCTGGGAAAACCTGATTTGGATAACCAAGGAAACCATGCCTAGACAACAGAAAATTACAACCTACACTAAGAAAAACAAAGTTATGGCCCAGTCAAAGGAACAAACGTACACTTCAACTGAGATACAGGAATTTAAACAACTAATGCTAAATCAATTCAAAAAGTTTAGAGAAGATATTGAAAAAGAGATAGAGGCTGTAAAGGAAGCACTGGGCATGTATACGGCAGAAATCAAAAGTACAAAAAAACAACTAGCAGAATCTATGGAAATGAAAGGTGCAGCACAAGAGATGAAAGACACAATGGAAACATACAACAGCAGATCTCAAGAGGCAGAAGAAACACTCAGGAACTGGAGAACAAAACACCTGAAAGCCTACACGCAAAGGAGCAGATGGAGAAAGGGATGAAAAAATATGAGCAACGTCTCCGGAGACTTAAGGATGAAACAAAGTACAATAATGTACGTATCATTGGTGTCCCAGAAGGAGAAGAGAAGGGAAAGGGGGCAGAAGCAATAATAGAAGAAATAATTAATGAAAATTTCCCATCTCTTATGAAAGACATAAAATTACAGATCCAAGAAGCGCAGCGTACTCCAAACAGAAGAGATATGAATGGGCCTACGCCAAGACACTTAATAATCAGATTATCAAATGTCAAAGACAAAGAGAGAATCCTGAAAGCAGCAAGAGAAAAGCAATCCATTACATACAAAGGAAGCTTCATAAGACTATGTGCGGATCTCTCAGCAGAAACCATGGAGGCAAGAAGGAAGTGTATTTAAGATACTGAAAGGGAAAAACCGCCAACCAAGAATCCTGAATCCAGCAAAGCTGTCCTTCAAATATGAGGGAGAGCTCAAAATATTTTCTGACAAACAGACAATGAGAGACTTTGTGAACAAGACACCTGTCCTACAGGAAATACTAAAGGGAGCACTACAGGGTGATAGAAGACAGGAGTGCGTGGTTTGGAACACAATTTTGGGAGATGGTAGCACAACAATGTAAGTACACTGAACAAAGGTAACTATGAATAGGTTGAGAGAGTAAGGTGGGGAGTATGTGAAACACCACAAGAAACGAGGAAAGATAACGACTGGGACTGTGTAACTTGGTGAAATCTAGAGTATTCAGCAATTGTGATAAAATGTACACGTGTTCTTTTACGAGGGAGAACAAGCAAATATCAACCTTGCAAGGTGTTAAAAATGGGGAGGCATTGGGGGAGGGATGCAATCAGCATAAACTAGAGACTGTAACTAATAGAATCATTGTATTATGCTTCCTTTAATGTAACAAAGGTGATATACCAAGGTGAATGCAGATAAGAGGGGGGGATAGGGGAGGCATGTTAGACACTTGACATTGGTGGTCTTGTCTGATTCTTTATTCTACTTTGATTTAAGGTTATTTTTCCTTTTGCTGCTTCCTAGCTGTCATTTTTTTTCCTCTTTCTTTTGCCTCTCTACCTTCTTTGACTCTCCCTCCTGCCTTGTGGAAGAAATGTAGATGCTCTTATATAGATAGTGGTGAAGGTGGTGAACACATAAATGTATGACCATGCAGAAAACCATCGATTATTTACTTGGGATGGAATGTATGGTGAGTGAACAAAACCATATTAAAAAAAAATGGGTTGATGACAAAACCTCGAGGGCAATATACTGAGTGAAATAAGCCAGACTCATTAGGACAATTATTACAGGGTCTCACTGATAGGAACTAATTATAATATGTAAACTCATAGACATGAAATATAAGGTACCAAGATATAGGACGAGGCTTAAGAATGGGGAGTGGTTGCTTAATATGAGGAGAATGTTGAATTAGGATGAACTCAAATGTTTGGAAATGAACAGGGGTGTTGGTAGCAAGATGTGAGAAGAACTAACAGCACCGAATGGTGTGTGAATGAGGTGGAAAGGGGAAGCTCAGAGTCATATATGTCACCAGAAGGAGAGTTGGAGGTCAAAAGATGGGAATGTATAAAACTGAATCGTATGGTGGGCAATGTTCATGATCAACTGTACAAATACTAGAAATCACTTCCATGAACCAGAACAAATGTAAGACAATACAATTAGAAGTTAATAATAGAGGGGCATATAGGGAAGAACTATATACCTATTACAAACTATATACTACAGTTAGTAGTATTTCAACGTTTTTTCATAAACAGTAACAAATGTACTATATCAATACCATAAGTCAATAATTAGGGGGGTTGGTTAGGGATAGGGGAGGATTAGAGTTTCCTTTTCTTTTTTTCTTTTTTCATCTTTCACTTTATTTCTTGTCTGGAGTAATGAAAAGTTTCTAAAAATTGAACAAAAATTAAGTGTGACGGATGCACAGCTGTATGAGGGTACCCAGGGGCAAGTGATTATACAGTTTGGATCTTTGGATAATTGTATGGTATCTGAACAATCGCAATAAAAATGAAAAAAAAAAAGAACCTTTTAAGTTTAATTTCCAAATCACTCCCATTTCTCCATCTTTTGTACTCACTTCCATGGACTGGACAGCTGCAGGTGGCTTTTTAGGTAATAATATTGTATTAGTTTCCTGTGGCTGTCATAACAAATGACCACAAACTTGGGGGCTGAAAACAACACAGGTTTATTCTCCCACAATTCTGGAGGCCAGAAACCTGAAGTCAGTTTTGCTGGGCTGAAATCAACGTGTTAGCAGGGCCCTTGCTCCCTCTGGAGGCTCTCGTGGAAAATCCCTTCCTTGCCTCTTCAAGCTTCTGGTGGTTGCTGGCACTCTTTGGCTTGTGTCCTCATCACTCCTATCTCTGCCTCCATGGTCACCTTGCCTTCTCCTCTTCTGTGTTGTGTGTGTGTAATCACCCTCTGCCTCCCTCTTACAAGGATACCTGTGAGAGCATTTGGGTCCTGTCCAGATAACCCAGGATAATCTCCCCATCTCAGGATCCTTCACTTAATCACATCTGCAGAGTCTTTGCCAGATAAGGTGACATCCACAGGTTCTAGGCATTAGGACCTGATATGATTTAACCTACTACTAATATAAATCCTACTAGTAGACAACATTTATTAGGATTAATTAAGTGGAATGTACTGGGCTAAGCACATATGTTCATTAATCCTCACCACCACCCTGAGAGCTAGATACAACCATTATCCCATTTTACAGATGAGGAAGCTTGAGTCTTAGAGAGGTCAAATAACTTGCCTAAGGTCACAGCTGCCCAAAGCCTAATCTCTTGGTAAAATTAGGACAGGGAATAATTAGTACATTTGATAATAAATGTTCAGGTAGCAATAGTGACTGGAGCCTGGGCCCACTCCACTGCTGAGCTTCAGGCCAATTGGGATGGGTTTGAGGGACTGGCAGTCAGCTGAAATCCTGCTTGAATGAGAGACTGCAGTGGACAGCTGCTATTTTGGTCTGCCCAGCATCCTTCCAAGGATCAGCGAGATCTCCATTTTTCCAGTACTACCACCCTAGCTTTCCTTTGGGAAACTGCCGCTCGCCCATTCTATTTGTTTCTGGCTCTGGTGGGGCTTCCAGTGATATCATCAGGTCTCCCTGACCCCAAAGGGTGGCACATCTACTGATCATCTCTTGCTGCATAACAAATTGCCTCAAAACTTAGTAGCTTAACACAGCAAACATTTCTTATCTCACAATTTCTCAGATCAGGAATCTGGACATGGCTTGGCTGGGTGATTCAGGTGCAGGGTGTCTTGTGAGGTGGCAGTCCAGATGTTGGCGGGGACTGCAGTCCTCGGAAGACTGGACCAGGGCTGGAGGACCCTCTTCCAAGCTCTCTTACATAGCAGGAGGACCCTCTTCCAAGGTCTCTTTCATAGTAGGAGGCCTCAGTTCTTTGCTGAGGTGAGGCCTTAGTTCTTCACCACATGGGCTTCTCCTCAGGACATGGCAGCTGGCTTCCTCCAGAGTGAGCGATCCAAGAAAAAGAGCAAAGAGGCACTGCAGTGCCTTTTATGACCCAGTGAAAAAAGTCACATGCCATCAAGTCTGCCTCATTCTGTTGGTCACACAGACCAACCTGATGCTATGTGGCAGGACATTACATGAGGACAGAAATACCAAGAGGCAGGGATCCTGGGGGCCATCTGGGAGGAGGCTACCATAGCACTTGACTCTGCCCACCACCACTTCCTCCCCACCCTGTCATAGTATCCCATCCCCTTGGCCAATGATTTCTTCAAGGCATGGGCATGTGACCCAAGCAAGGCCAATCAGAGTGCATCTCTGAGACTCATTTGTATGGGTGCTAGGAGTGAGAACCTCTGTCATTCTCCTCAGATCTCAAGCTGTGATGCTCTGAGCCTGAAGGATTTTGGTGGTCAAGTTCCCACCATCTGGAGGAAACAGATGAGACAGAATGGGGCCAAACAGAACAAGAAGCAGAGCTAAGAGTTGGAAATAGAGAAAACTCTGACAACATTTTGTGGGTCCCTGGGTCTCTCCATGCCTGAAGTTCACGGGCCAATACATTTCCTTTTATTCCTTAAGCCAGTTGAGGTGGGTTTCTGACACTTGCAACTAAAAGGGCCCTGACGCAGGCATGGCCTGAGGAGCCTCCTGGGAATGAACTCATCCTACAGGAACAAAGAGTCAAAGGGTGACAGAGCCTGAGCTACGTGAAGAGTAACCAGCAAATCTATCTCACAGCCTCACTGCCTTAGAACCAGGTCTAAGACCTATGGATGAAGGAGAGTGAGGAAAAAGTGGGCAGAAGCAGTCCTGAATTTGTGCCCTTGTGACAACAGATCTCACCAAGCAGAGGGAGAGGCGCTTTCACTGCTTCTGCACAGAGCACAGTCGGGTTTTGCAACTTGAGAATGCCTGACTCACAGCCACAGCTGGGTCTGTGGTGACAGGGGCTTTTGTTGCTGTCAGCACTGCCGTGGCTGGGTGTTCAGGTACCCAAATGCTGGTTGCAGCCTGAAACAGTCCCCCAGAGCTGATTTCAGACCTGAGGAAGGAGGGATATGCCCCCCTCTCTCTTTGGCTTCTTTCCCCACATGGCACCAAGAAGCCCCTCTGAGCTTTCCATCTCCTAGGAGGAAGGTTGGCATTCTAGCAGCTCACTTTTGCCCCACCTGGATTTTGTACTGCTCTAGCGTCGAACCCTTGAGCACTTATTACCTATGAGTCCCTGCAAGAGTCCAGGCACAGAGCATCCCCCAATGGATGCTCCCCAAAGATTAGTGGGGTGAAGGCCTGATTGCATAAACGCACTGCTTCTGGCACTGTCAAAGGAAGGCATAATAAAAATCAAAACTTTGAACCATGAAAGTGCTAAAAGGAAAATTTTAAATCCTTGTTATAATTCTCCTAAAGAACATTAAAGCTTTTTAAAAAGTTTCAGATATATAGAACTTCAGAAGTTCATTAGTGACACCAAACCAAACCAAAGAAGGAAACAATCTTTGCTCTCTTCAAGAACAGAAACTTCTCATAAAATATACGGTAAAGTACCTCACGGTGCCCGGTGCTTTCGGACAGTAGATGGCAGTGTAGGACAACGATGAAGCCACTGTCAGGTGGCTTGAAGGAAAAAAAGGGGAAACAGACATTGTCAAATACAGTCTTTTGCTTCATTTGGACCTATTTAAAATAGCGTCTTCTCAACTATCAGATGCGGCCCCCTTGCCCATACTGTCAACACCTCCTTTCAATAGGAACAAGTTAGGGTGCTCACTGCCTAGACATCCCTGAAGATGGAGAAAGATTAAGTGAGAGGAAGGGGTAGCAACAAACAAGATGAGATTGAACAAAGGTCTATGAATACTGAAGCTTTATATAATTATATATATATTTGGATGCTGGGTTGTTGGAATGGCTGGAAGGAGGTAAATGACATGGTGGAACTGTAGCCTATAGCACCCCTTGGGATTTGCTCTATAGCTGCTTGTTGAATTGTGCCTTGAAGGTCTTCACCTTTGTATATATACCTTGTGTTGCATAATAAGGAAAGAACTGAAACTGTGAAACTGTAACCCATAACAATTTTTGAAATTACCTATATGATTGCTTGTTGAGTTGTACATCGACAACTCTTTTCTGTGTGTGTGTTATGTTTTACAATCATGGAAATTGCTGAATTTTGTGGGGAAAAAATAGCATCTTCAAGGTCAGAAGATTAGAGAGATAAAATAAGCTTGTGGAGGAAGAGGTGCAAAAAAAGAGACAAGTTCCTTCCTCTGGAATGGGAGAAAGAAGTTGCTTTTATATGTGTTAAATGTCAGACCAGCCCCCTGAGATAGTGGAAGGAGGGGTGGGAAGGAGGCTGTGTCTGAAGCAGGAAGACATTGCTACCCCTCCCCCATGGACATGCCTCCAATGACGGCACCTGAGAGCGTTCAAAACTGCGTCCAGGGGGATACAGGGGTTAACAAGATTAAAGTCCCTGCTCAGGCATGTGTGTTAGCCCCGGTCTATCCGTTGCTACTCAAATATACTCCTCAGATCAGCAGCATGGGCATCACCTGGAAGCACGTTAGAGTTGCAGAATCTCTGGTCCAGACTCCTGAGACAGAATCACAGGGCAATCCCTTGTTAGCCAACCTAGAGCTTTTGAAGCGTTTGGATATATAGAGCCACAGAAGTTTATCAGTGTCACAAAACAAACCAGATAACAAATCATCGTTACTCCCTGTAAGAGAAAGAACTGCTCTTATAAAACATGTGGTAAAGTACCTCACGGTGCCTGCTGCCTTCCGACAGTAGATGGCAGTGTAGAACAACTATGAAGCCACTGTTTGTCGTGGAAGAAGAGGAAGATAGATATTATCAAATACGACAGTTTTCTGCCTGATCTGGACCTATTTAAAATTGACATCATCAAAGTCAAAAGATACAGAAATATGTTGGATTATGAATAATAAACTTGTGGAGGAAGAAGTGAAAAGAAGACAAAGACCTTTCTCTGGAAAGGAGGAAGAAGTTGTGTTCACATATGTTAACTGTCAGAAAGACTCCCTGAAATAGTGCTTCAAAATCCACTGTTAGAATGCCAGCCCTTTGGATTCCTTCTTAAAACGTAGCTGCACTTGGAAGGCAACACATTTCTCTGTTATTAATGCCTTTGGGCATTTGTCAAACCTTGCTTTGTAATAAAGGTCATTTCCTGGCAGCAAAGAAATTCTCCCAAACAGGCAAGATATGCTAGGGAGATAGGGAGATGAAGTCTGATGCTCAGGGGTTTAAGCTTGGTTGGGACCCCACAGTCAGGTCTCTGGGCCCTCGGCTCCAGGGAGAGGGGCTCTGGAAGGGAAGAGAGCTGGGCTCCAAAGGCAAACTCTCAGAGGCATTTTGAGGTAGAGGGTGGAGGGGAGGCTGCATCTGGCTATCCTGAGTTTGTGGCAGGAGGACACTCTTCTGTGGATGTGCCTTATATGACAGTCCTGCATCATCAGCATCATCAGCATCAGAGGGCCCTGGTCTCTATATTTTCATCACATGGCCATGGCCTCACCTCCTGTCAATTCCTGTTCATGGACGACCCAATATTATTGGGTTCACTCAGGACTGGAAACCAGATAAAAGGGCATCTTAAGAATGTGAAACCAATTTATTATATAAAATTTACAGAACACAGACCATGTTGGAGACATTATTTCAGGAACAACAGTACCCACACAGAAATTCTACTTCTAGGAGTCTCCCCTGGGTAGAGTTACCAGATTTAGCAAATAAAAATACAGGACACCCAGTTAAATTTCATTTTCAGATAAACAATGCATGATAAAAAAAAAATGCTTACCATATTTAGGACAAATTATACTAAAAAATTATTTGATGTTTATCTGATGTGTGAATTTAACTGGACATCTTGTATTTTATCAGGCAACCCTACTCCCTGTCCCCTCAGAGAAAGTCTCACACATGTCTCAAGGATGCAGATACAAAGAGCTCAGCACAGCATTGTTGTATAATGGAGAAAAAGTGGAAACAACTGAATTAGGCCTCTTGGAAGGAGAGATCCACAGTCACCCAAAGCACAGCCTGCTGGGAGCAGGGGAAAGAAGGGCTCGCTCATCCTCTCTCTTATTGTCTGCTGTGCCTTCCATTGGCACTCTTCAGAAGTCAGTTTCCAGTGGGGTGCCAGGGCTGGCACTTAGCCGCTCATGAAAGCCAACTGTGAGCATCTCTTCCAACTCAACATTCAGTGACGTCACAGGGAGAGCTTGAAATTAACCAGGGTGGGAGTATTTACAGCACAGGAATCAGCCAACACCTACTGTCCCAGTTTGCTAATGCCTCTGGGATGCAAAACACCAGAAATGGGTTGGCTTTTAAAAAAGGGGGGGGTGTTATTTGGTTACAGAGTTACAGTCTTAAGGCCATAAAGTGTCCAAGGTAACACATCAACAATCAGTTACCTTCACTGGAGGATGGCCAGTAGCATTTGGAAAACCTCTATTTGCTGGGAAGGCACATGGCGTCTGTTCCGGAGTTCTGGTTTCAAAATGGCTTTCTCCCAGGACGTTCCTCTCTAGGTGTCTGCTTGCTCTTGGGTTGTGTTCTCTGTAAGCTGCAGCCACTCTCAGTTGCTCTCAGGTCCTTGTGTGTGAACTCCTTTATATGACTCCAGTGATCCAATTAACACCCACCCTGAATGGGCAGGGTAACACCTCCATGGAAATTATCCAATCACAGTTTCACTCACAGTTGATTGAGTAGCATCTCTATGGAAACAATCAAAGAATTCCAATCTGATTAATACTAATAGTCTGTCTCCACAAGATTGCATCAAAGAACATGGCATTTTAGGGGACATAATACATCCAAACCGGCACACCTACCAATCAGGGTTGTTGTTTTTCTTCTGGGGTGCTTGCTGTTAGCCATTTACCAGCACCCCACTGTCAGTCTCCCAGGCACAGAGCAGTGTGAAGAAAGGGCGTGTCAGGAGGGGGAAGGGGAAACTACCCAGCACAACTGTTGAATCATATTCTACTGCATGACTAAACCTCTATTTAGTTATCCTTTCTCCTAATGAGGCAGTCACTCTCCCATCACTATGTTTCTTGTTGGATTTCAGTGACTGGTCCCTCTCCCTGCCTCTTCAGGCTTATTGGTGATAATTGTGTATCAGTTTGGGTCCAATCAGGTGACAGAAACCATGCAGCATTTCGAACAGGGAAAGTTTAATATAAAGCATTATTAACTGAAGCAGAAGATTGGAGTAATGAGGGATTGGCTAGTAAGAAGGAAAGAGAATTCTGGAGAATATAGGAATAGTAGATACGAGGAGCAGCCATTACACCCATGGCTGAATAGAGGGCTCAAGGAAGAGCCTCTTGCCCCTCCAGGGCCAAGATTCAGATCTTATTGGGAGGACAGGGCTGTGGCTCACTAAGGCAAAGAACCGCTGTGGTGCTGCACTGGTGGAACTTGCTGGAAATCTGCACTCTGGAATGTGCCAGGAATTCTCCTTCTAGGGAGGCCAGCCAAAGCTCTTCACAAGGATGTATCTCACTGGCAAACCACCTGAGGTGGGTGCCAGGGGAACCCACTGGCCGCTGGGTACTGCTGGCTGCAGTATACTGCCGGAGCTAGGCAATGGAGAAGCCATGTGTGCTGCTGGAGCTTGCTGAGTGAGCTCACATACCAAAACCAGGAAGCAAAAACCCTTTCCTCTTTCAATGTCACACCCTGACCCTTTACTGACAACACTTAACATCATGCCAGTGGGTCAAGGAAAGATATGTAAAGTATTCAGATCCGTTTTAACAGAGCTAGCAATGTAGGGGGAATTTGATGCAAAGATAATCAGCACAAAAGCTTCCTGTTGTTGCCAGTTCCTGGGTGCTTCATTGTTCCTTGTTGGTTCCCCTAACCCTACCCACCCCTCCAGGAAGAGCTCCTTCAATGACCTCTCTGCTGTTAAACCTCTGGGCATGCCTTCCGCTTCATATTGGGACCCTGAGTGATACAACTGTTACAATAAACGAGTGGTTAAAATTAATGATAGTATCAACGTGGATCAACTTCAAAAGCATAACTTTAGGTAAGAAAAGGCACGATCTGATATTTATGTAAAATTTTTTTACGTAAAAATTTAAAGCACACAAGCAATTGTATATATTATTTATGAAAACATATGTATGTTAAAAGTACAAAGATTCATGTGAGTGAGGATAGTGGCTACTTCCAGAGAGAAAGGGAAGGAGCAGGTACGCACACCCCCCCACACACATATGGGTTGGGAGGAGGAAGGTGGACTTTGTTATCTGTAATGTTTTTATTTTCTTTTTGCCTTTTTTTTTTGTTGTTAAGATTTCTGAAGCAAATTTGGTAAGATATTAGTATTTGGTAAAATACGGGTGTCAGTAACATGGTTGTCTGCTGTATTTATTGTCTTTACTCATCAGTATGTTTGAAATATTTCAACATTTAACAAGGTTAACTATTGTGGAGATAGTCATTAAATATAACTGGGTGCTTGTTTGGCACTGAACATCCAAAGATGAACAGAAAACTAACAATTGGACACGCTGATACAAGAAATCTGGCAGTGGCAGCAGAGAATTGATTCTCAAGTGACTGGGATTAAAAATACACTGCTATAGAGAAGTTCAGAAGAGGGAAGGAATACTAAGCTAAAAGATCCTGGGGAAAGCATCACAGAAGAGTTGGAATGGAATGGGGTCTTGAAGACTGCCTGGGATTTGAATGGTAACGGGTAGAAGGCCAGCACGTCACACCATGAAACTGAGCTGTGTGAAGCACCATGGTCACAGAGGCCAAGGCCTCTTCGACTGGCAGTGTTTGGGTCGGTCCACAGCCATGGTTAAGGGTGGAGAGCTGGCTGGAGCAGGACTCTCTCAAGCCAGAAGCTTCTCCCCACCTAGGTCATTCTGCTCATGCATTCATCTGCCAGGCACAGAGCAGCCTCCAGAAGGCTCTAGAATCCCCTGAGGAGCCAGGCTCTTACTTTGCAGACCATGGGCAGTCCTAAAGCTTTTCTTAGCTCAGCAGTGACACGATCCAAGCTGTGATTTAGGCAGATGAATTTGGCAACACCACAAGGGATGGACTGAAGAGAAGAGAGAGCTGGAGACAGGAGAAACATTAGGAAGCCAAAGTCATTAAGTCATGGAGAGGTAATGGCCTAAACTAGGACCACGGCCCCAGGTGTGAACATAAGGGAAGAAATGAAAAGGAACTAGGAAATCATTGACAAAACTTGGCAACTGTTGTGTCCAGAAGACTAAGGAGAAATTAAAGAGGTTTGGGAGAACAGTGGTGTCGGTAAGGAAGGACAATAAGCAGGGCTGGGAGGGGAGGGCAGCTTTGAGAAGATTAGAAGAAATTCATTTGTGTCAACTTTGAGCCCAAAATGACATCTAAGTGGCTAGTCTATTAAGCAGGACATTTGAGACTGGGAGGCTTGGGAGGCAAGTCAGAGCGGCAGATTCAGAGTTGGGCAATGTTTTGGAAGCCGTGAGATTCTAGGTGCTTTTTCCAAGGAATGATAAAGAAAAAAAGGTGCACCTAAGACCTTTCCTTGGAGAATAAGGAGTAAGAAGGTACAAGAAACTTGGGAAAGAGAAAGGGGTGAAACTGCATCAAAGGGGAATGGGGAGCAGAACCTGGAAAGGCAGCACAAGAGGAGAGCTAGGTTTCCATTGGCCTTTGGCCATTGCAAGTCCACACAGCAGGGCAGCATCAAGTCCAGAAGTTTCTAATGGTGTCTTTAGAGCTCTGGCCAGCCTTTATTTATTTATTTTTTTTTTAAGGGTAAAATCTAAGCTGAAAAATTTCCATTTACAATAAGCAAAGAAAAGACAGACCCAACATGGTATAAAATCCCAAATAAGAGGTTTCTGTGGAGGCAAGTTTCTGAACATGGAACTGGAACATGGGTGGGGCTGGAATGTACCTCTCTGGCCAGTGGCAGATGCCCAGGCTTTAGAGTCTTCACCAATCTTTAATTTTCTCAGGAACTATCATTTTGCCAGATTCCTCATTTCTCGTCTATCTGGAAATGACCCAAGTAAAAAAGTGTGTTTTTCTTTGCAACCCATGGCACATCTCTCATCCCTTTATTGGCCTTTGACCAATTCTGCCTGAAGGAGAGTCTGGAGTCACATGACTAGGTTTAAATGGGGTTCGGTCAAAATTATAGTCCGTAACCTGGAGCCAATTGCCGAACCTCCCAGGTTTGCTTCAGTCTGTATCCTGGGGGCCTAGCACAGTGGCTAATGCAAGCAATATTTATTGCGTCAGATCAGATTTTGCAAAACCCTTGGCTCCAAGTGTCACCCACGCCTGCTTTGTCTCCATATTTTCATTCTGTCTGTGCCATGATATTTTTAGCAGTAAAGCAGGGAATATTAACCACGTGTTCAAGAAGTGGAACAGTAAAGAAAAGAGAGAAATGGAATGGTAATGAGAGGAGGCAGTAAGACTTTTCATGATAGTGAAGACCTGTGTGTGATTAAAAAGTGAAGGAAGGAAGTGATATGGATTCATGAGCTGGAGAGGGAAGAGCTGGTAGCTGGAAGGGGGCAGGAAGGATTTAAATCATGAGCACCAAGGGAAAGAGTTAGCCTTGCTTTCATTAAAGTATTTTTTTATTCCCTTGGAAGCAATCAAAATCTTAAATAGCAATGAACAATTATTTGAGAAATCCATCATGCGAAATATATTGTTACTTAAACTGATCCTTCACTGAATCCTTGACATTTTCAGGCATGAACTGATAGAGGTATGTGTGCTTGTATTGTACATGTATGCCTAAAAAGGATTCAACAAATCTATTCAATTCAAGTGGTTCCTTGTAAAAAATCTTTTCAGAGGGAGTTTCTGAAAAGCTTAATGAGTTACTGAACTTGCCTGACATACATCCTGGTTTTTTTTTCCTTTTTTTTTTTTTTTAATTAAAATGATTGCACTGTGGTTACATAGGGAGATGTTCTTGATTTTAGGAACTGCATATCAAAGCATTTAAGGAGAAGGTTATGATCTCTGCAATTTACTCTCAGAGACAGTTGAAGAAAAAATATATTTAAATAAAATAATGACATGTATATTATATATTTTTAAATGTATATGAAGAGAGAGATAAAACACATATGGCATAATGTTAACAATGGGTGAATCTAGGGGAAAGGAATTCAGGAGTTCACTATCATACTCATGCAGCATTTCTATAGTTTTGTCATTTTTTTTTTGGAGGCTTCTTTGAATGCTGCTCAGTAGGCAGACTGGATTCTGTGGGGCGCTGGCTTTTATTTGGGTTATAAGCAAAACAAAGTGCACAAAGGTGGAAAGTGGGTGAGAAGTCAGGGTCCTGCCCATGATTACACATTTTTATGACTCAGGTATCTGGGTAACAGGTACCACTACATGCCTTCCACAGGACAAAATGCAAAGCAAAAAAAAACAAAAAACAAAAAACAAAAAACAAAAAACAAAAACAGAAAAAGAAAAGATTAAACATTAAATGTAGGCAGAGGATTTCCCAGATGGTGGCAATTTGGCACCATTGTTCCCTCAAATTGTTCTAGCTATGACTAATTCTTTTCCCCAATTTGACATTTTAAAAGAAATCTTCTGGAACTGTATTTAGTCTGAAAGAGGCAAAGAAGCCATTTGGTTACTGAGCAAATGGAGGCCTGGTTGCCTTCATTTCAGTGGCAGTCACATTATGGTTGTAAAACCTGATGCTTTTTGAGCTCTAAGTAAACCAAGGTAGGTACAAATATGAGGAAGTCAAGGCTTAAAGAGGTGAAGTTCCTTGTCCAAGATCACGCTGCAGTGAGCAGCAGAGCTCGTGGCAAAGCTGAGTGGAATCTGAAGGCAGGGCTGAAGGAGCGGCCTCCACACAGGTCTGCCTCATTATACTTTCCCCCAGTCTACAGGAATTTGCTACAACCTAAGGAAGGAAGGAAGGAATTTAATACGTATTATCTGAAACTCCTAATTTTTAGAAGATTGGGAGGGTTAGAACTTTTGACTAATGCCTAAAATAGATAAACAGATAGACAGACAGACAGATGGAGTCGGGGGGGGGGGCTGCAACTTTCAACTTCAAATAAGTTTTGCTCCAAAGTGTATTTTTAAATTGATGACGTTTTCCCTGCCAAACAGGGTTATAGAGGTTGATTAAGGGCCCAGGTCAGGCTGGAAAAACAAATTTAATCAATGTCGTAGAAGCACAGTAGGATCATAGAGCCCAAACCCCATTTATGATAGCACAGTTTCTGTGGAAAAATGTGTTGACGATTCTGACATGGAATGCCTGGATTCATCTCTCCCATAGACCCTCCCTCTCCTCCCCTCCCCTCCCCTCCTGCAGGGCAGTGAAAGCAGTCACTTCCTTCCCTAACACCAAGGCGCAACTTCTGTGCCTGGGTAGCAGAGGTGGGCAATGTGGCGGGTGGTCAGGGACAAGCTGATGCGTGGGGCTGGGAGCAGGCCTGGGTCCCTGGGGGGCAGAGAGAAGTTGTGACAGGGCACCTTATGGGCCTGGGATGCACCCCCAACCACTCCTTGGTTCTTTACTGGGACCCAGGGATGGCCAACCTGCTCTCCCTTCACTTCCTACCAACCCATGCTTCCAGTGACTTTCTTTCTTCCCTGGCCCATTCTGGAGCAGCCCAAGGTCTCTCTGTTTATTCTTTCCATTCTTATCCCAGAATCAAATACTTAACATTTTAGCAATTTAGTCTATTTTAGAAGGATGGCCAGACCTTGGCTTTCCCTGGGTTTATCTTAAGAGCCATAGGATTCCTTTGGGTGACACACTGAATAAAGCCTGGGGACACTGGGTAGGCAGATGGTTGAGAATAGGGGCATCACTGTGACCAGTATGTCTCCCCCTGAGGAAGAAGATTTGTGGGGCACAGAAAGCCCACTAGTCCCGAAAGATCAGCACTAGATTAAATTTATCTTTAGGGGAGGTGCAGGTTAGGAATAGAAAGGCTTTTCCGTTGGCACAGACTCCTAGGAACACAGTGAGATTTTAGACATTATCTTAGCCACAGTCGCCTAGTGACAACAGAGCTTTTTTGGTTAAAGGAAAAGCTATCTGAACTGATTTCTTGCTAAATTATAAAATGCCCTTCTACTTCTTGTTTCCTTTAATGTTCCCTCTTCTCTATTGAATATGAGATGAATTTTTTATGAGAAAAGAACTGACTTATCATAGGTTAAATTCTCCAGAAGCAAACTCTGAAATGGACACAGAATATTTATTAGGAAGTGACCTTAGGATCAATATCTGGGGAAAGGAGGGGACAGAAGCAGGAGTGAGCAGAGGGAGAAGCCCAGCTGTGATGCAGGCCCAGCCACAGCCTCGGGGAAGTTCTAGAGCTAGAATGGTCCTTCAGAGTTGTCCTGGGTTGGGCCAAGAGGGTCAGGCTTTGATATCCTAGCATCCATCAGTCATTGGATGCAGGCCACCTGGGCCTGGTGACTCGCTGCAGCTGAGGCAATGCCTGAAGGGGCCGATAGCTGAAGGCTGTCTAATGACAATGCTCCCAGCAGCTGGGACAACAGCCCCTTGGTTGAACAGGGATGTGTGTGGTGCACCAAGCCGTCTACCAAGATACTCAAAATAAAAGTCGTATGATAAATATGAATCTATAGTGTAAAAATAAAAAGCACATCTGCTTAAATTGTTATTCCCATCTGCGCTGCTTCCGTCAACAGGAGGACCAACAGTCTGCCATCCAGGTGTCAACAGGTTCATGTACCTGTTGCTGAGTACAGAGACTGGGCTGAGCCCAAGGCCCTTCTATTTCTACCACAGCAACTTCCGGCAAGCATGCCATGGAAAATAAGGAGAAAGAAAAGTCTGCCTCTCTTCACTGCTTATTTTTAAGGAAAGGGGTGAGTTCAATTATTTCTTTATTCTGATTATAAAAGGTACTTACATTTACCATTAAAAAATGCATAGCATAGCCTGCCCTGATCAAGATGGCAAAGTGAGATGCTTCAGGGCTTTGTCCCTACACAGAAGCTTCGAACGACCAACAAGAACTAGCAGAAACATCCTTCTCAAAGCTCCAGAAAACAGTTAAAGGATTGCGTAACAGGGCGAATGCCAAGTCAAGAAAAAGGCTACTTAAAAGCAGTGGGATCTTGTGGCACCCTGGATGGCCCTCCCCACCCCTCACTGGCTCTGCTGTATTTATACATATGCAAGTTGTTTTCTGTAGTTGTGCTCATGCTGGACTTACAGGAGGCCAAAGTGTATTGTAATTAAGAACATGAACTCTGAAGGCAGAAACACCTGCTTTGAATTCTGCCTCTGCCACTTAGCAGTTGTGAAAACTTTCATTCATTCAAAAAATAACTTTCTATTATGTGGCACTGGGTATGTGAGGTTAAATGAGAGAGACAAAGCCTTTTGTTCATGACACCTTAACCTTTCTTAAGGTCTGCACTTTCTCACCTGTAAAGAGGAGGTAATAATACCGACTCTGTAGGGTTTCCATGAGAATTATCTCATCAAATGAGATAATGTATGTAAAGTGCCTGCTCATAGTAATTGCTCAATAAATGGAAGCTATTATCACCACATGTTTTACTCTTTCCCACTGAACAGCATATCATGGTTTCCCCATGTGCCTTAGTTTCCTAGGGCTGCTGTAACAAACTACCACAAACTGCATGCCTTAACACCACAGAAATTTATTGTCTCACAGTTCTGGAGGCCAGAAGACCAAAATCAAGGTTATCAGGAGGGCCATGATCCCTCGGAAACCTGCAGGAGAGGATCCGTCCTTGGCTCTTCCTAGCTCCTGGTGCTTTGCCAGCAGCCCTTGGTGTTCCTTGGCTTGTAGCTGCAGCATTTCGATCTCTGCCTCCATCATCACATGACATTCTTCTCTCATGTCTGTGTTTGTGTTCAAATTTCCCTCTTATAAGGACACTGGTCATATTGTATGAGGGCCCACCCTAATTCAGTTCAGCCTCTTTTTAACTAATCACATCTTCAAAGACCCTATTTCCAATTATGGTCACATTCAGGGGACTAGGGGGTTAGGACTTGAACATATCTTTTTTTGGGGGGGTGGGGAGCATGATTCAACTCATAACATCATGTCATTAAAAAAAAAAACCACACCCTTTGATGCAGTCACTATAGGGCACCTGCAACATCAGTGGGAACTCAGGTACTCGGCTTCCAGCAGCGTTTAGTAGTCCAGCAACCCCAGCGGCACAGCCATCTTGGGCTCAGGGGAACCACAGTTTCCCACTGCTTTCCAGTCCTAGGGATTGGAAGGCTTCCATCAGCCAGGAATCCCTGGGTAACCTCACCTTTCCCCTTTCACTTCTTCAGCCTTTCCGACCCTTTTGTAAGCAATCCCCTCCAGTAAGTTCTGTCTGTTTGGAATATCTAGAGGGGGTTTTGTTTTCCTGCCTGGACCCTGATGGATACAGACATTGTTTCATTTTGGCTTCCCATTTTAAAAGAAACTAAGAAATTGATAAAGTTGGGTAGTTGTAAAACTAGACTTGAAAAATGGGAAATAAGAGGAAAAGTTCCATAAATTAACAGGGCAGAAGGCTGAAGTTCATCGATTAAGAAAGGGTTTGATCAGTTATTTATCATCTCCACAGAGAAAAGAGCAAGAGGAAATTTTCTCATAGCCAGGGAATCATAGATTACTTTTAAGGAAAACTTCCTTATCATAAAGAACCAACTTGATATATAAGCCTGTGGTTCTCATTTGGGGACAATTTTGCACCCCAGGGAGCATTCGGTAGTATCTGTCTTGTCCAGACACATTTTTAGTTGTCACAACAGGGATGTTGCTAAACATTCTACAATGCACAGGACAGGGCCCCCGTCTGTCATAAAGAATGATCTGGCCCAATGCCAATAGTGCTCAGGTTGAGAAATCCAAGTCTAAATGCAATAAGTGGATTTTTTTTTAACATGCATCATGGTACACTTATTGCATATAAATTATATCTCGAACAAGTTTATTAGGAAAAAAAACAACAGGGCATGGTAACGTTTGTCTTATGATCTATACTGTAGGAACATAGCAAGACAATTGTCTCCTTGAATGCTACTGCAAGCCAAGTGGATGTATTAAAAATCTGTGGACTTCACACTGCTTAGGCTATTCAAAGATAAAATATAAAGCTTGGCTTCCTTGAGCTTGACTTCTTTGAATTGTGCAATAGAGTAACACTAATGTACTATCCTTTAAATTCATGTCAACATACATAAAAACAAAATGGTAGGGTCTCTAAATAATACCCCTTAAAAAGAGTCCAACACAGCCCCATCAAAGTAAAAGCCAAAGTAGCACCGAGTATTACGAGTCTACTAGTCTATTACTGATATAACAAAATAGCTTTGTCTAAAGCCAGAACAACTAAGCAATGTTTAAGAACAAAGCCACAGAAACAGTGAACATGTTTTAAAACATCCTTTTAGATGGCAGTTATATTACAGTTAAAATTGGACATGAGGATAAGAAATTAAGAGTCGGCTGACAAAAAATGTACTTAAAATAAATACACTGACTCTAATAAGTAAAAATTTAAATGGCCATTTATTGAATGCTTAAAACATACTATACCCAGTGCTTCACGTATCTTGTCTCATTTAAGCCTCCCATGCTGAGATTATCATCCCTATTTACATATGAGGAAGCAGAGCATGGGGAGACTAAGGGACTTGGCTAAGGTAACACAGCTAATAAATGACAGGATCCACCCAAGCTCTTAACCACTGTTTGCTCCTCATAAGAAAGAAATGCTGTATTTGAAGGGTGAACTCCAGATGCATTAAAGATCTAAATATAAAAGGTAAAACTATAAAACCAATAGAGGAAAATCTAGGAAAATATCTTTGCAACCTATTAATTCAGAAGGATTTCTTACTACCCACAAAGTAAAAAACTTGAATAAATTAAAATTAGTGATTCCTGCACCATGGTCAAAGTTAACAGATAATTGACACATGGGGCAAAGTATCTGTGATGTCTAAAACCACCAAGGGATTAATAGCTCAAATACACAAGGAATTCTGGAATTTCAAAAGACAGAAACTGAACTGCCAAAAATGGGAAAAGGGTATGAAGAGGCAGGACACCAAGAGGAAAAGCAAATGACTAGCACGGATATAAAGAAATGATCAATGAGAAACATAAATTAAAGCAACCATGAGATTCTATTTAACAACTGTCGAATCAGCAAAATGTAGGATGTTGTCCAATACCAAAGGCTGGTAAAAATGTGAGAAAACAGGAATTCTTACACACAGGTGGTGTGGGTAAAAATTGGTGCAGCCATTTTAGTAATAATCTGATAGTAAATAAGTGGATTTTTTAGGCACTGCAAAGTCCTGCTACCAGCTCCACACAAGACATCTCCCCTGTCTCATTGATTTTTTAAAATAAAAACTTTATTGAGGTATAATTCTCATACCATGGAGCTCACACCTTTAAAGTGTACAATTCAGTGGTTTTGGTATATTTACGAAGTTGGTCATTGATCAACACTGTCTAATTCCAGAATATTTTCAAAATATTTCAAAATATTTTCAAAAGAATCACTGCAGTCAGTCACTCCCCATTTCCCCCACTCCCCCCTCACCATCCTACATTGCCATCTATTATCTGAAAGCAGCAGGCACCCTTAAGTTACTTTATCATATATTTTATATAAGAGCAGTAGTTCCTCTTCTTGAAGGGAACAGAGAATGTTTCCTTGTTTTGTTTTGTGACACTGATAAACTTCTGTGGTTCTATATAACTGAAAACTTTTCAAAAGCTCTATGTTGGCCAAGAAGGCATTTCTTGGTGAATGGATTCTGTTTCAGGGGATCTGGGGTGGGTCTGAGATTCTGCATTTCTAACACACTCTCAGGTGATGCCGGTGCTGCTGATCTGAGGACCACATTTGGTAGCAATGGTATAGATCAGGGTAGCACACACAGCCGGGCAGGGACTTTTATAGCAGCAGCCCCCACATATTCCCGTGGATACTTCGTTGTTGTGGTGGTACTATTTTTTGTTGGTGTTTTTTCTTTGAGAAGTTGTGGGTTTACAGAACAATCATGCATAAAATACGGGATTCCCATTTACCACTTCACCACAAACACCCTGCATTGGTGTGGGAACATTTGTTACAATTACTGATAACATATTTTTATAATTACACTATTAATTAAAGACCATGGTTTAACTTAGGGTTCACTATTTGTGTAGTGTAGTTCCATGGATTTTTTAAAAAATTTTTTCTGTTACCACATATACAGTCTAACATTTCCCCTTTTAATCCTATTCATATGTATATTTCAGTGCTGTTAATTGCATTCACAATGTTGTGCTACCATCACCACCACCTGTTACCAAAACATTTCCATCCTTCCAAATAGGAACCCTGTATATTTTAAGCCTTAACTTCCCTTTCCCTATGTCCATCCTGTCCCCTGGTAGCCTATATTCTAGATTCTGACTCTATGAGTTTCTTTATTCTAATTATTTCAAATCAGTGAAATCATACAATATTTGTTCTTTGGTGTCAGGCTTATTTCACTCAACATGATGTCTTCAAGGTTCATCCATTTTATTGCATGTATCAGGACTTCATTTCTTTCTATGGCTGAATAATATTCCACTGTTTGTATATACCATGTTTTATTTATGCATTCTTTGGTTGATGGACACTTCGGTAGCTTCCATCTTTTGGCAATTGTGAATAACGCTGCTATGAACATCGGTGTGCAAATATCTGTTCAAGTTCCAGCTTTCAGTTCTTTGGGGTATATATATATGTATAGTGGGATTGCCAGGTCATATGATAATTCTATACTTAGCTTTCTGAGAAACAGCCAAACTGTTTTCCACAGTGGCTGCACCGTTGTCCACTGCCACCGGCCATGAATGAGTGCTCCTATTTCTCCGCATCCTCTCCAACACTGGTTATTTTCCGTGGACATTTAAATAACAACTTTTTTGAGATACAATTCACATGTGCTACAATTCACACATTTAAAGTGTACAATTCAGTGGTTTTTATTGTATTTGCAGAGTTATGCAACCATCACCACACTCAATTTTTGAACATTTTCATTATCCCCAAAAGAAATCCAATATCCCTTAGTAGTCACTCCTCATCTCTCCCTATCCACACCATGCCAGCCCCAGGCAATCAGCAATCTGCTTTTTGTCTCTATGGATTTGCCTATTCTGGATATTTTGTATAAATGGAATCACACAATAGCTGACCTCTTCTGTTTGGCTTCTTTCTCTCAGCATAATGTTTTCAAGGTTCATCCATGTTGTAACATGTATCAGAACTTCATTCCTTTTTATGGCCAAATAATATTCTATTGTATGGGTATACCATATTTTGTTTACCCATTCATCAGTCGATCGACATTTGTTTTTTTCTACTTTGTGACTATTATGAATAATGCTATTAGTTTTGCTGAATCTTGAAATTATCTAACTAGAAGTTTTGTTTGTTTTATTGATTGATTAGTTCACGCTATTAAAATGAAAACTGCTGGGAAAGATTACACATAATGCATTAATAGCCATTTATAAGCTGGTTTCAATGGTTTATCAGGTGTTTTTCTCAGAGATACTTTTGAAAGGGAGGGAGTTAGGAAAGCATTGTGGTACAGAATCTGGGATGATGTGGAGCCTGGGAAAAGGAGCAGAAGGAGGCTGATGCCCCTAAAACAAACACTATTGCCTAGATATTGCCTTGTGTCAATGCACTAATTATAGATAAAGTCTCCAAAGGAGCCTGAGATGGTGGAAACATTTGATCGGTGTCTTTAGTTAGATCTTCTTTCTCTTGGAAGCCTGTGAATAGACAAGACATGTTGAAGTCTCTTATTCACCGACTCTTGAAGTGCTATCTTTTACATTCATTAGTTAAGTTGATTAATGAGGAAATAAATTTGTTTTGTTTTCATTTTGTTAGTCTATGCAACGTTTTTAGGAGTTGATCAACTTATTGATGAATCAGTGAAGTAGTAGCCTTTTCTTTCCTTCCTTTTCTTGATTACTTTCTAATTTTTTCTGTGTTCATCAGCAGTTGGGAGAACTAATGAGGAAAATGTAACTTATGATGATTGTCTGCTACATTTGTGCATCCCCACTGCAATCTAGTATAGAGTTTTCTCTATAGTAGGTGCTTGCTAATATTTGTTGGATGGGTGAACTCAAGTCAACCTGGCCATTTGCTAGTAATTTTTGTGAAAAACAGTTTCAGACATGAGAAGCTAACAGCATTGATTTAAGTAAAATACTTGGATAGATGTCACTTGGTTGCAAAATCTCTATCTCATAGTAGTACTATAAGATAGTTGCTCTCTTGATTTGGGAAGCCAGTATGTGTAAATTCACATGGTTTTTGTCTTTGGCATTGTATCAGTTTTCTATTGATGCATAACAAACCCCCCAAAATGTAGTGGCTCCCATTGATTTCCTTTGTTCATGAATCTGCAATTTGAGCAGGAGTTGGCACAGACTGGTTGTTTCTGTTCCACGTGGCATCAGCTGGAGTGGTTTGACAAGGACTGGAGGATCCACTTCCAAAAGTGGCTCACAAACACGTCTGGCCAGTTGGTTCCTCTCTACAGAGGGGCTTGGGCTTCCTCGCAACATGATGGCTGGATAAAACCAGTGAGCAATCCAAGAGACCCAGGTGGAAGCTGTGTTGCCTTTTATAACCTAGCTTTGTAAGTCACACAGTGTCACTTTCCTCATAATCACAAGCCCAACCATATTCAAGAGGAGAAAACATAGACACCCTCACCTCTCAGTCACATTGTAAGAAGAGCATGGGGGAGGACAGGAATTTTTGTGGCCATTTTGGAAAAGAAAGTCTTCTGTACGGATTATTTATGATCCTCCCTTTCCCAAATTCCCCAGTTTAAAGACTTTTTTCTATTTGTCTTTATGATAATTTTTTCCCAATGCCTCTCTAAACTTGGTAGTTATCACGTCAGAGGCTAACATTCTTTTAAATAATTTATGTTGTCGAAGAGTGTTCTTAATAGTACATTGAAGGTAGCAGCTGAGAAATATTTCTGGGATAGAGGTTAGAATTATATAAATGAATAAAACTAATTATGTAGAAGAATAAACTTTATTCTTCTATATAATTCTAATCTCTGTCTGTCTTGTTTGGAGAAGAGAATTACACACAGGTAGGTATGGCCCTAAATATAAAATATAAGAAATAAAATAATTCCGAATCTGTATACAATATATGTGGTGTGTGTGTGTGTGTGTGTGTGTGTGTGTGTGTGTATCTTGCCAAAGGCAGCTTTAAGTCAATTTTTGGGAGGTTCTGTTGTGTAGGTTATGGATTGGATTCAGGGGGAAATCTTACAGATGTCTGTAGAGTGATAAGTGATCTCTGTCAATTTTGGAATTATCACGGCAATACAAGTTAATGTTTTATGCTTTGTGTGTGTTTTTGTGTGTGTGTGTTTGTACCTGGCCCTAGTTAACTTGGAATACTGAGGCTGGCAAGCAGTGATTTGCTTATGAATTTATGTGAAATCTTGAACTTGAAATCATAAAGCAACGTATGTATTTCCATCAAAGTAGCATTTTCCACATCATTTTTATTATCAAATTTTTCAAACATAGTGAAAAGTTGAAAGAATTGCACAGTGAACATCCTCATTCCCACTATCCTGATTCTACAATTAACATTTGACTCAATTTAGTTCATCACATATCCATCTATTCATCCATCTCTCTATTCATCCATTGATCCAACTTACTTTTTTTAAAAAATTCAGTTTTATTGAGATATATTCACATATGGTACAGTCATCTATGTTGTACAATCAACTGTTCACAGCACCATCATATAGTTGTGCATTCATCACCCCAATCTATTTTTGAACATTTTTCTTACACCAGAAAAAATCAGAATAAGAATAAAAAATAAAAAAAAGAACACCCAAATCACTCCCCACCCCCCATCCGACCCTATTTTTCTTTTAGGTTTTGTCTCCATTTTTATACTCATCCATCCATACACTGGATAAAGGGAGTGTGATCCACAAGGTTTTCACAGTCACACTGTTACCTCTTGTAAGCTACATTGTTATACAATCATTTTCAAGAGTCAAGGCTACTGGATTGGAGTTTGGTGGTTTCAAGTATTTACTTCTAGCTATTCCAATATATTAAAACCTAAAAAGTGTCATCTATATAGTGCATAAGAATGTCCACCAGGGTGACCTCTCGACTCCATTTGAAATCTCTCAGCCGCTGAAGCTTTATTTCGTTTCCTTTCGCATCTCCCTTTTGGTCAAGAAGATGTTCTCAGTCCCATGATGCTGGGTCCAGATTCATCCCCAGGAGTCATATCCTGCATTGCCAGGGAGATGTACACCCCTAGGAGTCAGGTCCCACGTAGTGGGGAGGGCAGTGAGTTCACCTGCCGAGGTGGCTTAGTTAGAGAGAGAGAGCCACATCTGAGCAACAAAGAGGCACTCAGGGGGAGACTCTTAGGCACAATTATAAGCACGTTTAGTCTCTCCTTGCAACAACACAGCTCACTTTTTTAAATGTAGTTTTGTTGAGATATATTCCCACACCACACAATCCATCCATAGTATACAATCAATGGTTCACAGTATCATCACATATTTGTGTATTCATCACCATAATCATTTTTAGAACATTTGTGTTACTCCAGAAAAAGAAATTAAAAGAAAAAAGAAGACCCCAAACATTCCATACCATTTACTCCTCCCTCTTATTGAACATTAGTATTCACTAGTATTACACCTTACCCAGTTTTAAGACTTACAATAGAGGTAGGTTAACTAAGTGCAGTATTGTCATTCATATATATATATATGTATATTCATATTCATATATATATATATATATCAGTGGAACAGAATAAAACATCCAGAAGTAGATCCCTACAAACACAGGCAACTTTTTTTTTCTTTTTTTTTTTTTGCTATGTAGTTATACAATCATTATCAAAGATCAGGGCTACTGGATTACAGTTCAATAACTTCATGCATTTCTTTCTGTCTATTCTAAAACATTGGACACTAAAAAGAAATATCTATATAATGAATTAGTATTGGCAGTCATTTGTTAAATCTTAATTTCTCAGTTACACCTCCCCCCTCTCATTTGATCTTTCAATCTTCAGGGATATCTGGGCGATGACCGTTGTAACTTCTTCATGCTGGAAAGGGGTGCCAGCTTACTTTTTAAAAATACATTTCAAAGCGACTTGCAGTTGTTAGTACCTGGAGTAGCCTATTATGGGTTCTATTTAAAAATACATAAAGTGGACCCTTTTCTTCCTATTTCAATCTATCTTGAAAAAATTATATTTGACAAACATATTAAATCAGATGGATTTGGTCTTTACTCATGATATTAAAAATGAAGTCCATGGGAATTTAGTGGAGAAGCTGCTGGAGTAACAAACTCTGTAAAGATTGTGTTCTGTGATGCATGTTCTTATTTAGGGTGCTTCAGACGATATCTTTGCCTTAGCTTGAGAATGTAATAAAAACTTATACATCCTGAACTGAAAAGGGATAGTTGTGTGCCTTGATTGTAGAAAGGCTGGCTAATGAATAACATAGGCATTGTACCTTTTCATTTCCTTAAGTGTTTTGGAAGCCATATTGGAATTTTATCTGTAAAGCTGGTCAAGAATTTCTTTGAGAGAGAGTGAAGTCTAGACTGAGGCAATGGTACAGGTAGATCAGGTTCACCCCCAGCTCCCATGCCTATTCATCCTAAGCCATCTCCTTGAAATGATATAGCCTTAATTCATCTTTCTTTTCTTCTTTTTTAAAAAACATATGCTTCAGATATTGTCTGAATCCTTAATTTTCACCTACTGTGTATCAAAACAGGATCAATTGGTGTGGGAATTCATTAATCAGTGAATTCATTCATTCATTCATTCATTCATTCATTCATTCATTCATTCAGCAAAGGCTCATTCAGTGTCAGTCCCTGTGCTAGTCATTTAGAATACAAAAGTGAATAAGAACCAATCCTTACTTTCAAGGCAAAGCGGTTAATGGCATACATTGGCCAATATAGGTAACCAAACTGGATCATTGAGGCTCATTAGAAGATTTTTTTCAGCTTCTTCCGATGACAGTAACTATTGCTCTTAATTAATCTCAGCTTTATTTTATGTTGTGTAGATGACGAGTAGGAGTATACACAGAACACCAATGTTATGCTGATGATTCATTATTATATTAGAAAAGTTAAAAAGATAAAGAACTGTTTTATGGAGTTAAGAAGCAAGATCAATGTTTTCCATTGTATGTCTGTGTGTCTGTGTGTGTGTGTGTTTCGTATAACTGGCCCAGAATTCCAAGGCACCTTATAAAAAGTCTGCAAAATTGCATTAAATCAAGTCCAAAGTTAAACCAAGAAAATTAGAGGCACAGCCATTTTATTACTTTGCAGTACTTATACTCTATGACCTTATTTGTATCCTTTACAGATTTAATGCCGTGTGTTTTTAAGTTTCTTTCCAGTTTTAATTAAAATATTGAGATAAGGTAGTTTATGTATTACATCTCAGTCTATGTGCAGATATTCAAGGGAAGGGCATCATTTAGGTCATTGCAAACTGTCAAAACCCTTTAAAGAAGGGATATTAGTAAGATATGTAATGAGTCACATCACACTTGAGCTAAGCAAGTAAGTAAAGGACAAAAATGAAACTGACAACAATGATTCCTCACTCTTATATCTTCATGTATATCATTATCATTGGATTCCCATAAGAAGACAGCAACTTTACTTTGATGCCTTTGGAAAGGCATAGAAAAGTTTTCCTTGCCAAGCTGTTGTGGGAGTAAACGAGACAATTTAAGGAAAGTTCCCAGCACATACTAGTATCACATAAATGGATTCCACTGCAGAAAGGGTATAGTTAAGTGGTTAAGAGTTAGGCTTCTGGAGACAATCCACCCAGATCTGACTCCTGGTTCCAGTGCCTACTGGCTGGGTGAGCTTGGGGAAGTTACTAAAACCTTGTCTGTAAAATGGGGATAGGATCCACTTGCTTTAGTTGCCACTTGCTGCATAATGAATTGCCCCAAAACTTAGTGGCTTAAAACAAGAAACATTTATTATCTCACAGTTTCTGTGGGTCAGGAATTCATGAGTGGCTTAGCTAGGTGGTTCTGGCTCAGGGTCTCTTGAGAGGTTGGAGTCAGGATGTCAGCCGGGGCTGTCATCATCTGAGGGCTTGATGGGGGCTGGAGGATCTGCTTCCAATGTCGTCCCCCCATATGGCTGTTGGCAGGAGGCCTCAGTTGTTCCTCTCTAAGGGTGGCTTGCATGTCCTCATGTCATGTCAGTGGACTTCCCCCATAGTGAATGATCCAAGAGAGAGAAAACAAGGAAGAAGCCTCAGTACCTTTTTTTTCAAATTCAATTTTATTGAGATATATTCACATACCATACAATCATCCAAAGTGTACAATCAGTTGTTCACAGTACCATCTTATAGTTGTGCATTCATCACCCCAACTATTTTTGAACATTTGCCTTGTACCAGAAAAAGAGAAAAAAAAAGAATAAAAAATGAAATAAAAAAGAACACCCAAATTACCCCCCACCACACCCTATTTTTCATTTAGTTTTTTTGTCCCCATTTTTCTACTCCTCCATCCATACACTGGATAAAAGGAGTGCGATCCACAAGGTTTTAACAATCACACTGTCACCCCTTGTAAGCTACATTGTTATACAATCATCTTCAAGAGTCAAGGCTACTGGTTTGGAGTTTGATAGTATCAGGTATTTGCTTCTAGCTATTCCAATGCACTAAAACCTAAAAAGGATTATCTGTATAGGATGTAAGAGTGCCCACCAGAGTGACCTCTCGACTCCATTTGAAATCTCTCAGCCGCTGAAGCTTTATTTCGTTTCCTTTCGCATCTCCCTTTTGGTCAAGAAGATGTTCTCAATCCCACGATGTCAGGTCCAGATTCATCCCCAGGAGTCATATCCCACGTTGCCAGGGATATTTACACCCCTGAGTATCAGATCCCACGTAGGGGGGAGGGCAGTGAGTTCACCCGCTGAGTTGGCTTAGCTAGAAAGAGAGGGCCACATCTGAGGAACCAGCGTCTTCGGCTTCGGGGCGCGCGAGCCCGAGGACCAGCGCTCTCTCCTCATTGGCTCTTACCTGAAGTGGGCGGGTCGGAGGCGGGGTCTGGCAGCCCTGAGGAGCCTCTTCATTGGCTTGAGCGGGCAGGCTGGGGCGGAGCAGTCAGCAAATTATGGTGTGCTCTCGCCTCTTCGAAAGGGCGGGGCCGGAGGTTTCTTTTAGTGGTTGCTGCGGCCGGGGAAGGTAAAGCGGAGACTGCGGCCTCAATAGCTGTGGGATCCCCGGCCGGAGGCGGGGGATTCGGTGGGGTGAGTAGTCGCGCCGTCACCGGTCTTTCAGGCCTTCCTGCCGTCACGTGCGGCCCTGTGCCCACCTATCTTCTCCCCATAGGGGGTTCATCCGGTCCCCACGGGCGGACGTGAGAGGGGACGACGGCGCTGGTTCCCCCGGAACGGGGCCAGGCAGTGAGGACGCCCCAGCCTGGAGCGGCGCCTCCTGAACGCCCCATTGCGCCGCTGGGAGTGCCTCCCCGGAAAGGGGCTGGGCTGTATTTTGGGGGTGTGGGAAGATGAGAAGGTGCGAGGAGGGGTCGCGGGTCGAGGCCGCCCCGCCGGTCTCCCGTCAGCTGCGGGTCTGCGGGGTCCCTGCCACCCTCGCAGCGCCTGTTCCCCCGGGCTTGCGGCGAGGGAAGCCCCTTCGAGCCGGAGCCCCCCGCTCAGTTCCGAGAGAGCCCGGGACCTGCTGGGGACTCTGCTGCGAGTCGGCTCCTGCTGACCTTGGCAGCCTGCGAGGGTGGGCGAGCGACCCCTCACCGTCCTCGCGGCTCCTTCAGCCTCCCCCGAACAAGTTTCAGGCGTTGCTGTGAAGTTCAGGACAGGTATAGTGGGGAGAAGCAGAAATTGGCCCTCTCACAGACCTTTATACCCTTTGGACCCTCATGGAAATGAAATCCTGGGGTTTGGAGCCATCTCTCAGAATGAACGGGTTCTTCTCACAGTGACATATTTTGTGCCCACGTTGGGGGCGGGGGGAATAACCTGAACGTATTTCTACATAAAGGCGGGTTTTTCCTGAGGGTTTTGTTTTTCGCTTCACCTGAGTGTTAAGCACAGATGCCTGAATAAGAAAAGCGCCTTACCTTAGTGTCTCTCTACAGAGAAATTAGACGGGCGCTGTGATATTTAAGTAGTCGCAGAACACTAATCTGTTGACACAATTTGTTTTAATTAACTGAAAAACTTAAGCTAATTTAGGAAGTGTTGTTGGCACAGTAATTTCTTTCCGTGCATCCGAATTAGGTTTGTTTGAACCTAATGGTTATGAAGGTGATGTAAAAGATTACACAAATTAATTTATCTGAGAGACTGAAACGGAAGACATAAATATGTATGGGATAGGGTATCGTTTTAGGTAACATCTATTGGAACATTTCCAGCTGTTTCCTTTTCTTGCTGTAGGGTTTCAAGAAAGACATCTTTACCGAGGCTATTCGGAATTGTGCATGACATTTAGGTATAAATTTGTCTCTAATTCCTTTATTTTAAGTGTGTTAAAACATTTTATTAATAAAACGTGAAGAGGCTGTGTTTACTTGTTCCTGTGTGTTTAGTGTTGAAGGAGGGAGGTAGTATAATCTTATATTTAATATCCAATTAAGGTTCATTAACAATAAATTCCTTAAGAGGTGTGCCTCTTTGAGAATATGATAGTTGAGTATCTAGCAAGCCTTTTGATTTCTTTATTAAAAGTACTATTTTGGGTCTGGGCATTTTTGACGTTGACACTGAAATAGGAGTAAGGAAGCCTGCAGCAGTATTACCAGTTTGACACCACCAGTGGGTGTTTCTGTTGACAAATGCAGAGAAGAGAACATTTGGAGAGGAAATCTTTTTTTGGGGGTGGGTGGGGGGTGGGGGGTATGTGATGAGGGGAAAGGAGCCAAAAGAGAGAAGCTGCAGAACTAAAGCTTCCAGTGCAGTGTATGCTGAGCATTTAAAAAGTACAAGGAAGCCTAATTAGGGGGAAAGAAAAAAGAAATCAGTTTCGCTGTATTAAATAATAGAACTCCAAAAGAGCATTCTAAATAAAGTTAATCTTTCGAAGAATGTAAAATAATCTACCATTTGAGAGTAGTTAAAAGGTCCTCAATTGGAGGAGGTGTCAACTTCCTTTGAATTGTCTTGATTTTTAAAATAATAAAGGTAATGATTAACTTGAGATATGTGTGTGTGTTCACACACATCTGTATTTTACAGTTTAGTGTTCTAATTTTACTTATTGAGCATATTTCCTAAGCATAAAATAAAAAAACACTCTATGTGAAAAGATGATTAGAAATGTCATTCTTTCTTCAGAGAACATTCCTTTCCCCCCTGCTCAATCTTAAAATTTATTTGTAATTTAGGGGCCTGTGGTGGAATTTTTTTACCCCTTTATCTACGGTTTTAGATTTTTACTTATACATGTTCCCTGGACTAAATCTGCTATTATTTTCATTGTCATTTTTCTCGGAGTTATTTAGATCATTGTGGCATCTACACAGTATTCTTTGGGGTTTTAAAAGGAAAGCCTTCCATTGAAAGAAATTGCAGAGCCTTCTCACATAGATGAGTAATAGGTTGACTGCGAGTCAGATGTGTTCTCTTCCAAATATGTTGCATGGGGTTAAGGCAGTCTCATGTAATGAGAACCAGATTTCACATGATATTTCTACTTTGAAGGTGCAGTATTGCTACATTACAAACTGAAATACAGTGATGGAGAAATTCCTTTAAGTATGCCTTTTTCCCCCCAAGCCTTGTTTTACCACTTATGTCCAAGAATCTATGTGAGACTCTCAACAATAGTTGCATTGTTGGAAATGACAGTGGCTTCTGTTGCAAGAAATTTAACCTTTCATTATGGTTTATGTTTTGATCTATTTTGTAATAGAAAATGCATCTATATCTGAGAAATAGGCTCTAGGAAATTTGTAAAGAGATGAGCAGAGAAAATGTGTTTTCTTCAACATGTCCATTAAAATTGCACTTTTTTCCTCCTTCCATTTTGATAACTTTGGTGTTTGTTTCCTTTATTTCTTTCAGATATTAGAAGGTATGCTAGTATAGTACTTTATTTTGGGCATTTAATGTGGGGATATGGCTTTTTCATTTAATAAATTGATATCAAATAATAGCAAGAGGCATTTAAGAACAAATGAACCCGCATGCATATATCCAAAATGTGAAGGAAGATTTAGATAACCCTTAACCTTACTGCAAGAATAGCAAAATTTAGTGTTGCTTTCTAGGTAGAAGAGACTGTTTATTCAGAATTTGTTACTTTTAGATTTTAAAGTTTTATTTTTTGCTGGCATCAATTAATTTGGTTACATCAGATTCCTTGATAGAGGAGGAGATAGAATCTCATTGGTTCTGTATCATCTGTCTATTAGGTCAAATATTCAACTTAGGAAAATAATGCATTTAAAAGACTACATTTAGATTTCTATTTGAGAGGTTTTTCCAATTTGCTTTCAATCTTAAACTCAACATTAGATAGCTTTTGTTTGTGATGCATGATTTTACTGTTTGGATTTTAATTTTTAATAGCTTTTAGAATGCTTCATTTCTGTAGAGCAGAGCATGGGTGACTGAGTTACTTAAAGATCTGACCTCATTTCTCATTTGGATTTGTACATATACTTCTTAATACTGAGGTTTGAACTTGGGTGCAGTTCTCTCAGTGGGTATGGAAGCTGAGGGTGAGGATTTTCTGCTCAAAGTTCCTGATAACATTTAGACAGTTTGGATTTGGGAATTCTCAGGAAATTATTTATTAGGTTAAAAGAGCCTAGCCCATTTGGGTCTTTGAAATTGATTTTCTAAACTTTGAATTAAGCTCTTAAAATGTTTGTGTTTGAGAGTTCTAATCAAGGTCAAGTTTTGGGTGTGGTCTCTTTTGGGAAGTCTTCTCTATAGCAATTAAATTATAGTATTTATTTATTGAGCCTTATTGAATACCAGATACTGTGGTAAATGATTTATTTTCATGAATATATGTGTGTGTGTGTGTGTGTGTGTGTATTCTTACAATATCTATATGAGGTAGCTACTTTTGTTACTTTTCCATATACTCATGTTCAAATGGGCTCAGAGAGAGAAAATAATTTGCTCGGGTTACCCAGCTAATAAGTAGCAAAAGCAAAATTTAAATCCAAACCAGTCTGACTTGAACCTGTGCTCTTCCAAACCATGATTTCTGCTTCTCTTTAAGAATCCAATTCCCCAAACATATGTTGAGTTCTTACTGTATGTCACACCCCAGGGGTGGTACTGGAGGTATAAATTGTGCCTCCTGGAGTTCACAGAGCTCCATTGGCAAGGCTGCCTTCCCTTTAATCGTATGGGAGTTAGAGTTCACGGGTGGAAGGATTGAGGAACTCCACCAGTGCTGCTGGATAGGATAACTGGAAGAGCAGACTTTTCTAACAGAGGGTCATTAGTTCTGTTTTTTCCCCCCCATAAATGAAGGTTGTGCATAATCATTTATGCCCAGAATAAAGTCTCTAATGAATCACTTGATATTTCATGTTTCTGCATGTTCCATTATAACTTTTGACTGTCTTTGATTAAATTTGCTATTTGCTACACTAATAAAGGCTATGAAGATAGTCCTTGAATTCAATTTTGTGCTTGTGAGGCACTTTTGAAGTAAAATGGCAGCCATTACTATTTTCAGATGGGTATCTCTTCTGTAATTATAATGACTTTGCTGAAATAAAATCTGGGGATAAAATCTGCAGAGATATGATATTGTTTCTTAATATGTAGAAGGTAAGGTTTATGGTTTATGTTTTGATCTATTTTGTATTAGACGGTATGATGAAAAACTGTCTACTTGAAAAGTAGAATTTTCTGCTACTTAAGCCTTTTTGATTTTTTTTTTTTTTTAAAAAAAACAAGACCCATCATTTAAGAGAGCTAAACTGTTGCCTAGCCCAAAGGAACACTCAAAGGTCTTTATTTTGGAGGAAAAGGACTTAACGTCTTCCTGTACTTGAAAGTCACATTTGTCACTTATTAAAGTCAGAAAATAGTGATGAATATTATAGAGCTTCAGGGTTGGAAATCATCTTAGCCAAAGCAGGACAGTTGTTCTACATGGATGGGGCTTATGCATAATTTTTGGCTGATTTCTTAAGAAAAAGTGTAGTTTTCCAATATGCATTTTTAACAGCTTTATTGAGGTATAATTTACATACCATAGAATTTACCCATTTTAAGTGTGCCATTCAGTGTTTTTTTTTTAAATAAATTTACTGAGTTGTGTAACCGACACTACAGTCCAGTTTTAGAATATTCCATCACCCTTAAAGATCTCTCCTGACCATTTGTTGTCAGCATGCATTTTTAAACCTTATTTTCTTGCTTTCACCTAGATCCCTTTATTATCAGACATTAATAAATGAAATCATGTAGATATTAATCCTTATGTCTTTTAAAAAACAATATCTTCTTACACAATGTTATAACTACTTAGTGCTCTTTGTATTTTTAAAAGTTTTTGCCTAAACATAAGGCATAGCAGAATATAAAAGACAGTATGCAAGTGGATAAATTACCTTGTCCTTGTGGTTTTGATTTTATTTGATTTTGATCTTTTTTAAACCAGCAAATAAAAAGAAACATTCTTAGTGTAAATGCAGGAAAGAGAAATCAAAGTAAAAGTAATATATGTATTGCACAAGAAAAAATTACTATTAAGATTTAAGATCATGGGCAAAATAATTGGTTTTCTTGATATTAAGCCAGTAACATTATGTGTTTTATTTGAGCTCTCACCCCCCTTGAGAGATCCATGTCTATTATGCATGCCATAGAGCATGCTTCATCAAATTCAGATATTCAAACACACAGTCTGCTTTCTGCTTTGCTTCAAACTGGCTAGTTGGATTTACAAACAGCTTAACGTGCAGGGTACTGTAGCTGCTTTTTCCTGCCTTCATCATTTTCTTCCTAGTTACCCTCTAGGTTGATGAGTAAAGCCAACTGGGAATTTAAGAGTGTGAGTTGTTCAACAGGCTAATCTCTGCCTTTTAAACAAGTGTTCTACTTTGTTCAGTATACTCCTTGAGGAGATGGACATTACTGGTAAGATAGCTTATGGACATTATTTTTTCATACACATAATAGAGGATCATAATGGTTTTGCTGGAAGGAAAATGTTTTGTAAACTACCTGACTTGCATTGCTTTTAGATGAACATGTTTTTTTCTATGGAAAGTGACCCGTATGAGTACCAAGCAGGTGAATCAATAACTCCTTAGGTGGTAGGTTGTGTCTGGATTTTTAATAACAAACTGATTGGACAGACAGCTCTGGCCTGATATTAATAGTTTACTGTAGATGTAATCATAACTGGCTTGAAATAGATTTACCTTAGAGTGTTTTTTTTCCTTCTTCTTCTTCTTCTTCTTCTTCTTCTTCCTCTTCCTCTTCTTCTTCTTCTTCTTCTTCTTCTTCTTCTTCTTCTTCGTCTTTCCCCCTCTTCTTCTTCCCTTCCTCTTCTCTCTTCTTCTTCTTCTTCTTCTCTTCTCCCTATTCTTCCTCTTCTCTCCTCCCTTCCTCTCTTCTTCCTCTTCTTCCTCTTCTTCTTCTTCTTCTTCTTCTTCTCCTTCTTCTTCTTCTTCTTCTTCTTCTTCTTCTTCTTCTTTTTGAAGTCATGAGTAAGTTTAATCCATAAAATACATGCCTTAAGTTCTTATACACAAGCTGAAGGTAAGCCAACATTTTTATTTTGAGCATCTTGACAGCTGAGAAAAGAGGAAAACCACTTACAGAATGATTCACTTCACAAAATAAAAGCCAAACTGGTTGCTCAAGAAAAACATAGCCATTTCTGGTTCTACGAGAAATGTGAATATTAGAGTTCTGTTTCTTATAACATCTTTTATATATAAGGTACAGTGGTTTTTTAATCTGTCGAGAAATTCTTCGACCCTTCTCCCTGCAAAAGGTGGAGTGTGACTCTTCATCACCTTGGATGTGCGCTGGACTTAAGAAGTTTGCTTCTAAAGAGTACAGTGTAGCAGAAGAGGTGTATAATTCCCAAAGGCAGGTGAGAAAAAGGAGAATAGCGTCTGCCTGTGCTTTCTGGCTGGGAACTCTCTTTTTGCCTGAGTCAGACTACTCAGATCTTTGATAGACCCATTCTTTCTTTCTTTTTTTTTTTTTTTTTTAGCATTCTTGTTTATTCTGCAGTTTATTGGTTTATGGGCATCATTTCATTGCTTTACAGGAATACTCGTTTTTTTTTGTTTTTTTTTTTTAATCATCATTTTATTGAGATATATTCATATACCACGCAGTCCTACAAAACAAATCGTACTTTCAATTGTTTACAGTACCATTACATAGTTGTACATTCATCACCTAAATCAATCCCTGACACCTTCATTAGCACACACACAAAAATAACAAGAATAATAATTAGAGTGAAAAAGAGCAATTGAAGTAAAAAAGAACACTGGGTACCTTTGTCTGTTTGTTTGCTTCCCCTACTTTTCTACACATCCATCCATAAACTAGACAAAGTGGAGTTTGGTCCTTATGGCATTCCCAATCCCACTGTCACCCCTCATAAGCTACATTTTTATACAACTGTCTTCGAGATTCATGGGTTCTGGGTTGTAGTTTGATAGTTTCAGGTATCCACCACCAGCTACCCCAATTCTTTAGAACCTAAGAAGGGTTGTCTAAAGTGTGTGTAAGAGTGCCCACCAGAGTGACCTCTCGGCTCCTTTTGGATTCTCTCTGCCACTGAAGCTTATTTCATTTCCTTTCACATCCCCCTTTTGGTCAAGAAGATGTTCTCCGTCCCACGATGCCAGGTCTACATTCCTCCCCGGGAGTCATATTCCACGTTGCCAGGGAGATTCACTCCCCTGGGTGTCTGATCCCACGTAGGGGGGAGGGCAGTGATTTCACCTTTCAAGTTGCTACTGCCTTTTCTTATTCAAAAAATGAGTTATTTCCCAGGAGCTCTTCAGGCCCATATGCAAACAAATATCTGACCACTTGTTTCAGCGATTAGGCAGATATGGCCAGACAAGTCTGTATCTTGATTGTTTTTTTTTTTTTTTTAATCTGCAGCTTTTATTGAGAGATATTCACATACAATATATTCCATCCAAAGTATACAATGTCTCACAGTATCACCACTTAGTTGTGCCATCATCATCATCATCACACTCAATTTTAGACCATTTTCATTGCTCCAAAAAAGAGAAATATCAGGTAGACAAAAAAAAAAAAAAAAAAAAAAAAGAAATCCTCTTCTAGGCTGTGCACCCCGGGTCCTCTGTTGAGGGATGACTGTGCTATGTCACAGGTGAGTGCCGTCCCCCCAGGGCAGTTCTGGGCTGCTGGGCTGTGTAGGGAGGCTCCCAGTCTGCTGAAATGATGGCTGAATGGGGCTTTGTTAATTCACACTGCTCCACCTTCCCAACTCCGGGACAATCAGCTGAGGTTGCAGGGAAGGCTAATGTCCACGCCCAGTTTTGTGGTGTGTGCCTGTTATTTGAAGCAGTTCTGTCACACTGGGTTGTCTGGGGCAGCTCTGGGCTATGGGGCTGGCGATGGGCAGGAGTGTTTCCTGTCCACCAGGATGGTGGCTGTGAGCGGACACCCCCCTTTTCTTGGGAAGTTGTGGTGTTTAGTGAATTTTCTCAGCCACTGGATTTTTGCCTTTTGTCTCAGAGCTCTCTTAGTTCTGCTCTTGACTTGAGGTGCCCAAATTGCAATTCTTTGAAGCTTTCTGTATTGGGCTTCTTAGAGTAATTGTTTTAGAAAAAGAAAAAAGGATTAAAAAAAAAAAAAAAGGGGTCCCTCCTTGGAGATCTAATGGGTTATTGAAATGCTAATAGACAAAGCAACCAGGGCCATTAAGGAAAGGTCCACAGGGCAGAGAGATCAGCTTTTCTTCGGGATTTGCATATGCGCCTTAGGGCCTGAGCTCCGCCCTTCCCCTTTCTGTGTCCACCAGAACTCCAAAAATCCTCTGCTTTTATTTTGGAGTTTTTTGTGTTGTTTTTTTTTTTTTCTATGCCTGTCTCCTCTCTGCTGGGCTGGCTGCTCTCAGATTCTCTGGTGTCTGGTCTCAGTCTATCTGTGGTTGGAGTCTTGATCAGTAGAATGAGTTTCCGATAAGAGCAGCCACTGCAGTTCTCCCTTCTCCTTCCCGGAGCTGACAGCCCCTCCTCCCACGGGACTGAGCCTGGCAGGGAGGGGCGCGGGTCCCCTGGCCGCAAAAACTTACAGATTTCGCTGATCTCAGCAGTTCAACATTTTCATGAGTGTTGTATGAAGTATGCCCAAAGACAGATTGCTCTGTGGTGTCCAGTCCACGCAGTTCCTCGCTTTCTACCTACTTTCCTGGAGGAGTAACTAAAACATACAGCTCACCAGTCTGCCATCTTGCCCCGCCCTCTCTTCTTCTTTTTAATAGCAGTGGCTATATGATTCTGTTGTTAGTTGGTAATCCTTTTTAAGAAAGAGGCCTAGTAGCAAATAGTAACATATAAAGTGCTTTCTGACAAAGTAATTTTGTTTGGCTTGTAGGAAAATGCTGATTTTGATACTAAGAACAACTTTGGTTTCTGAAAGCTAACAAAATATGGGAACATTGTTTTTGTTTTAGTTTTTTTTAAAGATTGACTTCAATTATTTTTGATAAGTTGTGATTTTAGGATAGGATCTTAGTTTTAGATTTTGTATTATGCCTAATGAAAAGGTTCTTGGCAGTGTGAGACCTTACCATAAATATCAGATTAAGTACACACATACACACATGAAGATATGGCAAGAAAAAAAAATGGTATTAAATAATGGTTGAAGAACAGTTTACTGACTTGGATTTGCCCAGTTGTCCTGACATTGGTCGAGAGTAGAAACTGGTTTCTTGATGAGTAGAATCTTTCAGAGATCACAGAGCTGGTTCAGGTGTGACTTATCTTAGAATTCATCAGCACTCCCAGACATACACCTTGCCCTGGCTTGAAAGCCTCTTGTGGGATTTGCTGACTTTAATTTCTAGTAATTACTAAAATTATCAGTAACATTACCACTAAAATTTAAGATTAGTAATGCCAAAGAAAAGAAAAAAGTTTGATTTTAGTTGTTAATTATTGAAAACAGTTGAGGTGGACAAAAGCTAATTTGGTATAAATTGGCATTTCATACTTTGTCAATGATTTTTTTTCTAAAATGTCCAACACCCTTTAGGGCCTGTCCTTCATTCATTTAGCAAATACTGATGGAGTGCCTACTCGGTGCCAGGCTGTTCTAGAGGCTAGGTAGAGAGAGAAATAAAATGGAAGTAGCTGTTGCCTTCAAAGAGTTTACAGTCTTGAGATGGAGGAAGAGAAGTATAGGGCACTCTCGGTGAATATAACAGGGGAGGGATGGAAAATCTCCTTGGGGGAGAGGATAGGAAGGCCACCTTGAGGAAGCTGAGACAGATGAGAAGGATAGTGAGGAGATGCTCTAGTTGGGGAAACAAGTTTTCCTGGTTGAAGGAACAGTATGTGTGATGCCCTGGGGCCAGGTGACAGAGATAGAAGCTTTGAAAAAAAAAAAAACCAAAAAAAAACAGAGCCTTTTAAAGAACTGAAGGAAGTCCAAAATGGCTGGAAAGTAAATGAGCAGGTGACAATCAGAAGTAGGCAGGGGCCAGATCATGAAAAGGTTTAGTAAGCCAGCTGCTGGGTGTTTGAACTTGTCCTAAGTCTCTTACAAAGCTATTGAAGGTTTTAAGCAGGGGGCATGACATGAAATGAAATGCCACACACACACACACACAAAAAACGGAAGAATTTTTAGCTCATTGGAACCTTGATAATTTGCCAAAAAGGTCATAGTTTCTGCAAGGTAAAATATTCTTCCCTCATCTCATTAAATTTTTTGGAACAGCTTCCATGAGTGAGTGTCATCCGTGGTACACTTTTTATTGTTTTTTTTTAATAGAAATTACCTTTAATTTTCTAAAGGCTTCTTTTATCTTTCACTGTTTTGTTAACCTTATATAGGAATGCCATTTCTAGTTATAACTGAATCAAAACAATGTTTTCCCCAACAATTGCAACTCTGTTCAATATTTAACTTAAAAACCCTGTTGCGCCCCCCCCCGCCTTAATCTGCTCATGGTATTTAATGGAATCGTACTGTAAATATCAACATTAAATTAGCTTTTTTCTTTTGTTTTTTCAAATACAACATCTTAGGTCTAATTTAATATTTTTCAGCATTTATGCTATCTCATATTTTATGAAATCACATTTGAGTACCCACAGTGTTTTTAGAGAATTTTGTTTATATCATTTAGGAGCCACTAATCTTTAGCAAGAGTACCATTTTCAAAACTGGTTCACATTCTGTGACCTTATTTATCATCTTTTATATTAAACTGGTCTCTGTCATATTTTTTAAGTTCAAATGTGCTTATGTATATATGAAAGTGCTGTGAAGATGTTATTTTATATATCCTGATTTGTTTCTCCTACATTAAGTGTTTCTGCATGCTCAGGTCTTTTTTGGGGAAAATCTTCAGCCATGCTCAATTTTTTAATGCAATTTTATTGAGATATATTCACATAACATACAATCATCCAAAGTGTACAGTCAGTTGTTCACAGTATCATCATATAGTTGTGCTTTCATCAGCACAATCTTTGAATGTTTTCATTACTCCAAAAGAAAAAAAATTAAAATAAAAAAGAACATCCAAAATATCCCATTGCCCTCCTCCACTCCATTGTTCATTTACTTTTTTAAAAAAATACAGTTTAATTGAAATATATTCACACACCCTACAGTCATCCACAGTGTACAATCAGTTATTCACAGCACTATCATACAGTTGTGCATTCATCACCAGAATCAATTTTTGAACTTTTTCCTTACTCCAAGATAAAAATAAAAGCAAAAACGAACACCCAAATCCTTCCATTCCCTCCATCTCACCCTATTCTTCATCTAATTTTTGTCCCCATTTTCCCACTCATTTGTTCACACACTGCATAAAGGGAGTGCGAGTCACAAGGTTTTCACAATCATAGTTACACTGTGCAAGCTACATAGTTACACAATTGTTTTCAAGAATCAAGGTCACTGGGTTGCAGTTCGACAGCTTCAGGTATTTCCCTCTAGCCATTCCAACACACTAAAAATTGAAAAGTGATAGTTATATAGAGCATAAGAATACCCCCCCCCCCGCCCCGAGTGACCTCTTGACTCCATTTGAAATCTCTCAGCCACTGGAACCTTATTTTGTTTCATCTCTCTTCCCCTTTTGGTCAAGAAGATTTTCTCAGTCCCACAGTGCTGGGTCCAGTCTTATCCCCAGGAGTCATTTCCCATGTTGCTGGGGGGACTCACACCCCCAGGAGTCATGTCCCATGTAGGGGGGAAGGTAGTGAGTTCACCTGCTGAGTGGGCTTAGTGAGAGAGAAGCCACACCTGAGCAACAGAGGCTCTCTGGGGGAGACTCTTAGGTACAATTATAAGTAGACTTAGCCTCTCTTTTGCAGCAACAAGCCGCACAAAGGAAAGCCCCCAGATTGAGGGCTCAGCCCACCAAATTGGCAGTCCTCAATGTCTGCGAGAAAATCAGGTCATGCTAAATTTTTGCTTGTCTTGCTTTTTGAATGAGCATTCCTTTAGGCCGGTCTTCCTTGATGCAAAGTTGTTAGTTCGTGCCTGCATAGAATGCTCTTGCCCACTTTTATCCTCCACATATACAAAGAGTAACCACAGCATCATCTCCTTCAAATCTTTCTTTTGCAATCTACATTTTGATATAGACATTCATGTAGCTCACTTTTAAGACATGAGTTCTTAGGCTTTTCCAAAACATTCTATACTTGTTCTGTATTCTTTTCTTGTCACCTTAATCTTTTTTCTTTTCTTTTTTTTTCCCTGTGGCTGGTAACTTGAGGTTTGCAGTGGTTTGTGCTGTTGCTTCTTTCCTTCCTATCCAGCCCAGAACATTTATTTTAAAAGAGTTGCTCCATTTTAGATTTAAGCATTTGAAATTGATGTTTTCATGCTAGTGGTTTCTTTAGCATCCAAAGCTACTGCCCACGATTTAGAGTTGTGTTTTAGAGTCTCTCCACATGTGCAGAATTGGTAAAGGAAGTCCATAATCATCTTTCTTTGGCTGACCTTATGATAGGGTAATGGTTTGGGTGTCTTGGTGTCTGTACATTATCATTCTGGCATCTAAAAGGGTGTCATCATCGTGGTAGGTGTTGGGGATACAAAGACAAGCTGCAGTGTTCTGTCCTTATGGTGTTTGTTATCCAGCAGTAGAAGCAGAAAATAATGACTGAAATACAGGATTATGCACTTTTAGATGGAAATATAGGCTGCTGTTACTTTGGCCAGAGGCATTGCACTTAATGCAGACTTGAGGGGACTAGGAAAGCAAACGATTTTGGTGTGTTTGTAAAGAGTCTTAAAAGTGGGCCCAGAATGTCAGGTGGAAGGAAGGGATTTTCAGACAGAGGGTATGCAAATGTATAGATCTATGAATAGGCATATAAAGCTGAGAGAATTGCAAGCAATAACATGATTTATGTATCGCATGCCTTGCTTTGATGCTTTTACCCTAGCTACATCCTAGGATATTGATTTTCTTTCTTTATGGTCATCTTTTGGCTTTTTCCTGTCTGTTTTAACATTTTTCTGAGAGTATATCAAAGGGATTACTAAAACCAGGAGTTTAAATAGGGGTGGGCCCTAGGAAAAATGGATAAGTTCAGAAAGTATGAGTCCTCTGACTTCGCTCTTTTTCTAGGTAGTTTTGGCAGGTGAGAATTCTACTAGTGAACCACCAATGCCTTAAAATAGCTAGTATTTACTCTACAACAGGCTTTTCAAGTTTCTGTGCTCAATAGTCTTCATTCACCTGTTTTTTTCCTTCTGAGTTCAGTTTCCTTCTTTATAAAGAATGTTCTTAAGTAGTTCTTTCAGGCCTGCTAATAGTAAACTTTGTTGGTCTCGATGTGACTGGAAGTGCCTTTGTTTCACTTTTTCTCTTGAATGATTGTTGAGCTGGGTACAGAATTTTAGGTTGACAGTTCTTTTCCATCAACAGTGTATTAATGTTATTCCATTATGTTGTGGCAAGTTTTGTTTGTCATTGAGAAGTCAGTAGTAAGTTCATTTGTAATTTCTCTGTAGGTAATTATCGTTTTTCTTGCGCCACCTTTAAGATTTTTTTTCCTTGTTTTTGATGTTCTGCAGTTTCTTTGCAATATGTCTAGATGTGGATTTGATTTTATTTATCCTGCTTTTATTTGGCATACTCCATCAGTCTGAGAACTCATGTTATCTTCAGTTCTGGGGAAAAAATCTTAGTTTAAAATATTGCTTCTCCTCCATTCTTCATCTCTGGAACCATTATTTAGATATATGTTGGAGTTTTTATTATATCTTAAATGATGCTTGAATTTTCTTTTATATTTTTTATTTCTGCTTCATCTGGATGATTTTCTGAGATCTACCATACAATTCACTAATTATCTCTTTAACTGTGTCTAATCTATTGCTTAATCTATTTATTGAGGGTTTTCACTAAAAAAGATTTCTAAATTTTGAAATTTCTCTTTTTTTCTTTCAAATCTGCTTTTCGATTTTCATGCCATTTTATTGCCTTCTCCTTGAACATTTTCAATGTAGTTACATTCAAGTGTCCTTTGGATTGTTTTATTAGCTATAGTTCTTGAGAAATGAAATTTCCCATTTGTCTTCCCTCCCTCCAAGTTTTTGTTTGTGTATTTGTATGATTTGCAATATTTGACAATTTTTAAATTGTTTGCCTATGCCTGGATTGTAGGATGCTCCCTTGGATGGTTTTGCATTTGTCTCTGATGCGACTCCTTGGGTTCATTGCTTCTGGAGTAGGTTTTCATATATTCTCGGATTTCTGGAACCTGGAGAGTGGTATGAATTTGGACTCAGTTTCTGTGTATAGCAAAGGCTTGGGTTTTCCCTTTTTCTTTGGTCATTCTTTCTATGCACAGCCCTGGCTGGTATGTATAGCTTCTCTTTCTTCTTTTTCAGCCAAGTATAGCCCTTTATGTCTCTTGGCTTTTTGTTGATGGCTCACTTCCAGTTTCTTTCCCATACAGTGGCTTGAAGCAACTTCTCCTGTTTCCTGGTCCCATATAATCATTTTGCATAATTAGTTTGCAACCCTTGGTTTAGAGGGCAGAAATGAGCAGGTCTTGATCCTTTGAAGAATCTCCTTTAATCAGCTTCCTGTCTCTGCAGTCCCTCCTTTCTATACTAGTTTCCTTCCTGACTATCAGGAAGTAGTTTAACCAATTAAGAACCAGAGAGTATTTGTAACCTCAGGCACCCTCTAACTTGAACAGGTTATTTACGTAAAGCTCATTTAGATGTTGGTTATGTAGAACACAGTTCATATTATCCCAAAGGAGCTATATTGCTAAAAAATGTATTAGCTTCCCAGGTAACTCTCAGAAGTCTTTTTTTCTATTATGTAGTTGAAATCTTGTATAAATGTGTGAGCTCTTTGGACTGTAATAAGTATGTAGAAGGTGATTTCTATGGGGACCTGCATTTTAAGATTCTCAGTGAGAGAAGAGAGTTTGGTGGTTTCCAACTTCACCTGGTCTTCTCTTGTGTGATCTGCCAATCCCTGATCAGCTGTCACTCTGTTAGTTATTACAAACCCTAGCCACTGTTCTCAAACCTGCGGTTAAGCCACCACTCATATGCAGCACATGACCTTGCCTCTGTCCCGCTGAGAACTTTGAAGCCTTCTGGCTGCTGTCTTTCAGCTTTCTACAAATATATCAACCCCCCTCTCTCTCTACAGCTGTGCCCTTTCTCCTGTCTCCAAGGGTGAGATGTTTCTGCTCTTGTTTGAGACCATTCTTTTCTTGGAGCCTTCAACTTTACTGCTGATGCTTTGTTAATCTTTTTTCATCAGTTATTCTCTCTCTCTGTCTCCCCATTCTGTATCTCAGTATTAGGGTGATTTTGCCCTCCCAGAAGAATTTGGAAATGTCTGGAGGCATTTTGTTGTTGAAACTTTGGGGGTGTGCTACTGGTATCTAGTGGGTAGAAGCCAGAGGTGCTCCTAAACATCCTACAATGCACTGCACAGCCCCCCCATGGCAAAGAATTACCTGTTCCAAAATGTCAGAAGTGCCAAGGTTGAGAATCCCTGCTGCATCCTTGGAGTCTCACTTTTGACTCTTCTTTTTCTCTCTGCTGATTATCTTATTCCTAAGGTTCTTATCCTAGCAAACCTTCCTTGAATCTTATCCTAATTACTTAACCTTCTCATCAAAACTTCCTAAAAAAGTGGTTTGTATTTACTCACTTCTCAAATTCACTCACTCACTTCTCAAACTTAAACTATTGCTATCTGGCTTTCCGTCCCCATCACTACTTAAATCTTTTTGCTAAGATGCTCTGTGACCTCTTACATGCTGAATCTAGTGGACTCATAAAGTGGTAATTTTATTTGACACTTCTGTTGCACCTCACGCTGTTAAACACTGTCTCCTTGAAACTTGGCATCCTTGTTCTCCATGGTCTCTTCTTAAATTTCTTTCTCTGTGGGCTCTTCTTGATCCACTCAACCTTTTACACATTGCTATTACGTGGGTTTGACTTCTTGGCCAAGTATTATCATAGGTCGTTGTGTCCAGAAAGTATCTCAATTACACCCATGTTTTCAGTTCCACTTATATGCAGATCTTTTTCTGAATTCTAAATTCTTCCCAGACTTTTCCCTGCAATCTTCAGGCACTCTTAATAACCTGCTGGAAATCTGTACCTAAATATCCCATTGGTCCTTTACACTCAGAATGTCTAATATCAATTACATCATCCTTTCCCCAAACTTGCTACTCCTCCTTTATTATAAAAGTCTCTGATAATGGTTCCACTATCCACCCAGGCACCCAACAGTAGCCAGTCAGGTCTTGTATATATATATTTTTAGCCAACAACTACTATTTATTAAATGATCACTCGGTACCAGTCCATGTTAAGCACTTTACATGCTGTATTTCTTTTTTTTTTTTAACTTTCCAAGTTCAATTTAACAAGTAGTTAGGGAGCAAATTTAAAAGAATATCATAGGCTACAATTCCACAGTTTCATTTATTTTCTTGTTATGAAATATATCTACAAAAAGGTATAGCTTTCAAGTTACAGTTTAACAAGTAGCTACAGAACAAATGTCAAAGGATGCTATGGGTTACACTTCCACCATTTCAATTCTTTCCTTCTAGCTATTCTAATACCCTAGCAACTAAGAAAAAGAAAATTATATAGAGATTCTGTATTCATAATCCTTTGTTAAATTCCATCTTGTCTGTTGCTATCCCTTCCTCTAGTTGAATCACTTTCCTGATCTTCGGGGATGACTAAGCAGTGACCACCCTAACCTGTTCATCCAACTCAAATATGTTATCTATAGTTGTCGGTATCATCTAAAATGTGGTTTTGATCATATCACTGACCTGATTGAAAATCTGCAGTGGTGTTCTTGCTCTCCCTCTTTTTTTTCTTTTTCTTTCTTTTTTTTTTTTTATTAGAGAAGTTATAGGTTTAAAGAAAAATTATGCTGAAAATATAGAGTTCCCACTATTTCCCCTCCCCTTCCCTCCATTATTAAAACCTTGCATTACTGTGGTACAGTTGTTACAATTGATGAAAGAGTATTATTATAATCATACTAACTATAGTCTGTGGTTAATGTTAGGATTCCCTGTTTGTGTTGTACAGTCCTGTGGGTTTTTTTTTTTTTTAATTTATTCAAGTAACATATATAGACCCTAAAATTTCCCCTGTTAACCACATTCAAATATATATTTCGGTGGTATTAATTATGTTCACAATGCTGTGTTACCATCACTACCATCCATTACAGTGGTGCTCTCTTGCTAACAGTAGAAAGAGAAAGTCAGGAGAGAGTCTGACCTCCCTTATATGGTCATGTCAGGGCCTCCTTGATATGCTTTGCCTACCTACTTCTCCCACCGGACATCTTGTCCCTGTCTGCCTCAAACTCTATGCTCCAGCATGTATAGTTCCCCATAAAATTCTGTTTTGAAACTTGGTGTCTTTGCTTATGCTACCTTGTTTGCCTGGAATGTGATAACTTTCTGTAGAATGTGTGGGTCACTTGCCTTCTGGATGGTGAGACTCCCCATTCCTCATGGAAGCTACAGTTAATTGGCACTTGGCCTCACTTCTGTGGCCTCAACATTATTGAGGCATATTTTCTGCCTGAACTGTCATTTTAGAGAGCCAAGTCTGGGCACATGCTGGTATTAGTCCTGCTGAAAGAGGGTAGAGTAGGAGGCATTGGTAAGGGTGTTTCACAGCTCTTCAGCTATGTGGCTTTCTACTGGCCATTTCTTTTCTCAGTCCCTACTACCTATAATTTTATCATCATTCCAGGATTCTGCTGGAAAAATTTACCTTTTGGGGAAAATCTTCTTTTATTTGCCTACATGAAGTTGTGGGCTCTTCATCTCTATTGGGTTTTTCCATCCGTTTGATCCTTGGAAATACTAACTAGTCTGTCTGCTGTGGGAGCACCTCTTGGATTCCCAAGGCTGCTTTGAATTTATCTTAACATTTCTTTTGTTTATTTGAGTGGATTTTAGTGTGGGAGGAAAGGTAAAGTGCATGTTCATTCAGCAATTTTAAAGCAGGACCTCAGTGCTTGTACTTAATACAGTTTCCCCTTTTGCTCTGTTGTGGATATCCTGGCAGAGAATGTCTTTTAAAGTAAACCCTTATGTATGTCTTTGGTTATTTTCCTAAAACAGTGGGCTTTTTATCCCCCTTGAGAATCACTGAGGGTGATGATTGAAGATGCAGTTGAGACTGTGTGACAGCTATGAAGGGGGTAGAGGAAACTGCTGATTTGCTTAAATGAAAGATTGCTGGTTGAAAATTTTTATTAGTGTGGTCAATCTGGCCAAATGGTTTCTCATTATTGTTTTTTGTTGGATTTTAAAAATTACCGGTAAGATTGAGCATTTTCAAAATTCATTTATTGGGCATATTTTTTCTTTGTGTATTTTTCTTTTTGCATAAATAAAGGTTTTTTTTTTAAATACCATTTTGTAGCGATCACTTGATTCATTCTATTTTTTTTTTTTTTTTGCTGGCCATGTTTTATTTGTCCTTTTTCTTTAAACAGGATAACCAAAGATACAGACAGTATTCAGTAAAAATAAAATAGAAGAAACAAATTTCTAAGAGACTGCGATGTCACATGCTACATTTAACCTAATTTTATTCATGCTTGCCTTGAGACAGGAAATAGATCATTCAGTAAAAACATACAGTAAAAAGAAAATGTCTTATCATGTACAACTTTTAAACTACAATAATGATGTACCTTAATTACTTCCATGCACACAAGTCTAACATTACAGTTTGTTTTAAAAAATAAACACAATTAAGACTTCTAGGAGCATTTTATAATAAAGTAATTCCTAATTTTTCTTTGTAGATCAAGCACCTCCAAAATACAAATTCCTATACACAGTGAGTGCTTTACTTAAAATGTACACATAAGTAAATTAAGTACGTGGACAGCCTTAGAATAAGCTGACATTAAATATTCAGCTAGGTAGACAACAAACCATAGTGCCAAATGGAAAAAGTGTATTTGCAAATAAATTTCAAAAACTAAAAGTTAACTTTCTATAATTAAATACAGAAAATATACTGATTTGCTAAAATAAATAAGATGTGATGTATTAACACTTCACTAGAAAGAATGCATACCAGAACATTTATAAACAGTGAATGAATCTTGAGAATAGTTTACTATAATAAACGCTGGCTAAATAGAAGTGCATATTGTGAAGCACTATGGGTGGTATATGTTTTGCCACATACTTTTGTTACCTTGAGGTAGATAACACATGTGTACCAAATTCGGCATTCATTTTCAGTTGCTGCTGGTATCATGTGTTTTAAGAAATGTGTACAGTATGAAAAACTTGAAAATACTCATGAATGAAAAAATGTTTTAGGAAAAAAATAGATATTTCCATGCAATTATGTACAGTCTCACTGTGTAAATTTCAAGGCAAGATTTTTGTTTCCTGTAAAAACAGATCACTGTTCTATGAGAGAATGCTTTTACTTGTCTTAGTGCATTTCTTTTGTCTCTGCCTGCATTGCATTATTTTGCTCTATTTTTTAAATTTTTCTGTGCAAATGACATGCCAGTTAAAATGAAAACTATCTCACATGTAGAAAATAAGTCTGGATTTTAAAAACCAAAAACTAATGAAATCCTTACTAAAATGACACAATCTGATTCAAGTAAAAAAAATGACTTAAAACACTAGTAATAAAAAAGAACACAATTCATGAAGAATACAAAGAGAAATGTCTGCTGAGTATTTTTAGTTCAGATGTTTCAGAATGCTGCTGTATGTTTTATGAGGAATTTGAGGGGAAGATTTCATAGCAGAAGGTGTTAATGTGGCCTGTATTGACTTAAGTGGTGACCCAACTGGACTGTGAAACTGTGGGATGCCTATGGATTCAAGCTGCTTGTTAAAGAGGAACTCCCCATTGTTGTTCAGAAATCCGTCCTCATTTCCTCTCTCCCCAAGCTTCCCATCCTCTACTGGCTCAGTTTCTAGCATTTCAGCATCTTCTTTCCTGCTAAAGAACCTGTCCAAGTAACTGGTGTAAGTGTTTTCCTTGTCAATTTGTTCATCCTTCCTTACCTCACAACAAAACTGACTTATGAGAAAACAGTCCTCCCCACCACTCACAAACTGGCTATCCCAAGAAGATTGGTACAAGGCTTCTAACTGAGCCAAATTTGCCATTCCTTTTTCCTCTTTTTCTTGGCTTACTGATTTTGAGATCAAACTTTTCAGTTCTAGTTGGGACACTGAGCTATTCAAGTCATTTAATTTATCAACAACATCAGTAGGCTCATGTTGTGAACTAAGTTGAATAGTTCCTGCAATAAAGGAATCAAAGTCAAATCCCTGATTCTTTTCCCTTTCTTTTTCAGCCAGTTGCTGTGATGCTTCCTCTAGAGATATCTGGGCTTTAACTAATCCATTCCTTTCACATTTTGACTTCCCTTTCTTATCAGATTTTTCTTTGCTTTGTTCTTTCCAATTGGAAAGATCTATAATAAGCTTGGGTTCATAATAATGATTAACTTCACTCTCTCTCCAAACTAAGTTATCTAAATATGATGATGACCTCATTTTGTAGTTACAAGTATGGCTACACTCCAAATCACGATTATTTGTTTTCATGATGATCTTGGTACTGCCAACAAGGATCAGTAGAGTAACTGGTATCAAAAGCTGGATCCTCCAGATACTTTTCCCGATCTCCATCCAAATATTTTCGAGGATCAACTTGTACTTCTTCTTTATCAGTGACATCAGACAGAGCTCTTGGGTCAAGCTGAACTTCTTCAATATCAAAGTTGTTATGAATAGGCCAATCATGCTCTGAAAACTGACAATCATGGTACCTTTCCCAGTTATAAATGTGACTGTGAGTTTCATCCATAAGCAAAATATCATCAACTTCATCTTCAATATGAAAAGGATGACTTGGAATCGGCTCATCCGTTGGAAAAGAATATATGCTCATGTAAGGATGGGAGAGTGCTTTTTCTGCTGTCAACCGATCCATGGGGCTAAATGTCAAAATCTGTTCCAGGAAATCCAGTGCTTCTCGACTAATTCCTGGAAGCAGCTGAGTTAAAGGTTTGTGTGGCTCAGTCATGTCATTTCTAATGTAAACTGGAATTACGCTGAGAAGCTCCTGTCGATCTTCCTCATGTACAACAGGAATAGATTCTAAAATCAGCTGCATCTGTTCAAGTTCATGTGCACCTGCAAAGAGGGTTTTACCAGTCAGCATTTCAGCAAAGATACAGCCTGCAGCCCACAAGTTATTGGCTTTAGTATAATTATTAGGAGAAAATAAAAGACGTGGAGATCTGTACCATTTAGTAACCAATCCTTCAGAAAGATGACCCTTATGGGAATAATGGGGATCCATGATCCGTGCAAGACCAAAGTCACCTATCTTCAGCACCAAGTCTTCAGTATTAATGAAAAGATTAGCTGGTTTGAGATCTCTGTGCAGTACGTTTGCAGAGTGAATATACTTGAGCCCACGTAGCAGCTGATACATGAAAAGTCTGGCATGCTCCTCCAGTAAAGGGCCCTGCTCCAGCACATTAGCCAAGTCTGTTTCCATGTACTCCTGAACAATGTAAACACTGTTCAGTTCAGTAAGAGAGCCCACGTCATCTGTTAACTGGCTTCACTGGGACCAAGAATTTCGAACACTTTCACAATGTTATCATGGTCAAGTCTTCTAATAATTTTGATTTCACGTAGAGCATGTTTGACACTCTGGGGATCAGTAAGAACAATTTTCTTGATGGCTACTCTTTTGTCACAGTCATTGTCTACAGCAGAAAAAACCAAGCCATTGCCTCAACAACCCAGTGGTTTTAAGTCCATATACCTAGAGCCTGGATCAAAACCATGAATGTTCATGAGACTTTCAAATTTCTCAGCCATTTTGAAACCCTTACTATTGCCTTGTCCTTTTGAACTGTTGAACTTGTGTAAACAAGGAAGAAAACTGGCATCAAAAGGAAAGATCTTTCAAAAAGGGAGAAGAAAAATAATTTTGCTTCCACAGCAAGATGGTTTCTTGATGTTCATTGCATATGCCAACTAGGCTGTTGAGTTCCCCTTAGATTTAAAGCTCAAAATGCTCTACTCATACCGAGAATTAAAAAGATTGCAGTACTTATAGTTCAAGAAAGGGGCAGCAACTCTGCAGACATTTAAAGAAAACACTCAAGAAACTCAAACGGAATGAAATGACATACTATGCACTCAGATTTACTTGTGCTAAACAATTTAACATTTAACAAAAATGTGAATAAATATGCACACAACAGGCTTCTCTGAACATTCTCCTCACAGTGCAGATACATTCAGTGTTGGACTGGTCCTGAGCAGCATCATTCTAAGGTGCTGGTAAGCACTGTTTCCGTTTTGCTGCTTTTCTTCCTTTGTTGCTATATATTTCAACAGGAAGCTCTGGCGGCTGTTGGTTAACAGATGTCTTTTGTTAGTGTTCAGGTGGCTCCAGCTTACCACAATCACAATCAAAGCTGCCGTCCATCTTACTCCGATACAACGAGACTTCTCTGACTCATCGAGAGAGAGCGGGGTCAGCGGACAGCCCCCAGGGTCGGCTCAGGTCTCCGGCTATGCTGGCGGCAGCGGCGTCTCCAAGGCTCTCGCTTTGCGGCCGTCGCTGCCATGTAACCCCGACCCGCTGGAGAGTTGATTCATTCTTTTTAATGTGAAATGAACAAATGCTGCCAAATGGGAGATATGTTGCTTATTTTTTTAAAGTTGTATTTATTATCTGATTCTTGGAAAATGAAAATCCACTCTGTGTTTTGTTATTTATAGTACATCCCCATAAGGTGATTGTGAAAATTAAATGAGATAACATAGATGAAGTGCCCAACACAGTACTTGGTACATAGTAGGCAGCAATAAATATTAGTTCCTTTTATTCTTTCTCCTTTGCCAGATTATTAAAATAACCACAGTACTGCATACCTTAGAGAAAAAGAAACACGTGTTTACTGAACCCTTATTGTGGAACAAGTTGCTACACGTGCAAACTGGGAACACAGACTCAGGGCACTAAAGAAACTTTCACGGATGACTGCTTTCTTACTTACACACCAAAGGGTCCCAAACACAGGCGAAGAGATCCCATCATGGCTGGTCTCCTCAGATGGCCAAAAACTGCTTGGGTCGGGGTTTGGTAGATGGCGACACTTGGTGCTATTTGAGTCTGGTATTGATCTACCCTGAAGGAGGGGGCACTGTCACTGAGAATTCCTGCCTTGATTAGCATCTGGGGCTGCTTGTTCCTGGTTCTGGGTTTTCATTAGACTTAACATCTCCTCCATATTGTGGAATGGAATCAGACTGAAACATTGTCGCACAACAGAAGAAGAGGTGTGTGTGTGTTGGGTGGGGGTAGTAGGGTTGGGAGGTCGGGAGGTGAGGGCTGGGGGATGGCTGCTGAGCATGTTTCAGTGACTTCCCTAGCATGTAAGTGGAGGGCAGTATGCCAAATACCTTGAGGGATTCAGACATGTTTAGAGCTGCTTCCTATCCAGGGATAAACATTAGTTTACTTACTATACTTATTTTTACATTTCTAGGCTTTTCTTGACATGCTTTTCTGAAAACCTTTCAATCTTTTAACAGTGTAATTTTGTTGGAGCACAGAACCCTTTAAAGGTTAGTGTGCCACATTTAATCCATTGCATCTCTGTGAGAGTAGTTATTAGCTCCATTTTGCAGATGGGGTCCCTGAATGAAGGATGATCTGCCCAGCTTCTGGCAGGGGTAAAAATAGAACAGTGCATATATTGGGATGTAGAAGAATGCTAACCATTGTATTTCCAGCTTCAGTAGGTGCTGACAAAATATTTGTTGAATAAATGAATAAGCTTTTATTAAGTGGTATGTTCCTACGATTTCTAAATCACATCTCTGCTTCTTATTGTTTTATGCTCCCTCCTTTATATTTTATGCTGCTAAAATCTGTTTAAAATAAGCATGAAAATTCAGCAGTTGATAAAGACATTGGAAGTCAGGAGAGAGATGCCTACATTGTTTTAGTCATAATGAAAAAGGGCTTTGAGAGGAGATTTATGTGTGGATACTGATTGTTTTTGCCAAATTAATTTTTTGCCCTGGTGCTGATTCTTTGTGATAAACACCACCTTCCTAGTTCCTGTAACAGCTGCAAGAGCTTCCCAGGGCTTCCCAGGGTAAATGGCTCAATTGGTTGTACTCTGTGCTGTTAATAGTTAAGCTTTTCATTTAATTCTCTAGCAAAGAAGGAAAAAATTAGCGATTATAATAAGGCTTAGAAACTTGAGGAAAACTGCTTTTAGGTGGTTAAACTAGCAAATATACAAAATTTAATGGAGTGATATCTTAGAGTTTACTCTGTATTTAGCTTTTCATAGTTGCTTGGAATAAGAATGACAAAGCCCTATTGGCTTGGTGGTAGGATATCTGTGGGCTCCTTGCAGAGTGGTATTAACACATCTCCTTCACTCTGTACATTGAACACTCTGTTCTGTCTTAAATTTGCTAAACTCACTAATGTTCACAAATTTTATGGATAGATCTGTTCCTTATATCTTTGGTTTTTCCAGTTCATTTTTCTACGCAGGATGTGATAGTTAAGACTTGTAAATAACCTGTCTTGTAAAATAATGGAATAAAGATAATGGCTTTGGGGGTTGTAAAAAAAGTTGGTTTGATACTGGCCTTGATGCTTCCCAGCTCTGTGACCAGGGACAAGGTCTTTAATGACTCTGGGACTGTTTTCTTATCTTAGTGTTAGGATTAAATGTGATAACGTGAGTAAAAATACTTAGCACCCTGCCTGATATATGAGTGCACCAGAAGCACTGGTTTTAAGCTGTGTGGCTCATCTGTTAAAGGTATAGCATAGCGGCTAAGTAATGGAATTCTGGAGCCTGATTGCCTTGGTTTGAAATCCAGTTTTGCCACTTACTGGCTATGTGACCTTGGGCAAGTTATTTAATTTCTCTTTTAGTCTCCTTGTTGGTAAAGTAAGGTTTCTGGTAGTACTGCTACCAAAATGAGTTCTTGTGAGGATTAAATAAATTGATATAAATAAAGTAGCCAGAACAGTGCTTAGTATAATGTGCCATTATTTTATCACATTTTAAAATCTGGTATGCCACCAGATTTTTTTATTTGGAATATTTTGCTTTACTGGAATTTTTTGCTTTTTTTATGATTTTAAGTTCTATGAGGGCAGGGTTTGGTCTGTTGTGTTCATTACCATGTTCCTAACATCAGCTGCCTGCCATAGAGTATTTATTTGGTAAATATTTGTAGAACGAATGAATGTTGCATTTTCCTTGAATTGTGTTTGCCAATATTCTAATTCACATTTTTTTTCATTATGTTATGTCATTGTAAAAAAAAATCTGTAACAAAACTTGTAATAAGTTCTCGATGTTTGTTTACAGGCTAAAAATCCAAGTTTCTTAACTTTGCATTCAAAACCCTTTGGAATCTAACCTTACCCAGGTTTCTTTTCTTTCAGAATGTGGGGTTTTGACTTGATGATCTTTTTCTCTCCTTTATCTCAAGTGTTTGATTCACTGTACTGTGAATTTACTGGATTGTTGTGGTGATTCAGTCAGTGAAATGGTAAACATGAAAACACTGGAAAAATTATGTAATGTCATTATTATTACTATTTATGGTAATCTTTAGGTGCTTTTAACCTAACTTGGCTGGACTGTGCCTTCTTTTTGCTCACACAACTTAACCCACCCATTTTTCCAGACTAGTTCAAATCCTGTGCTCTGTGTGAGACATAACCTCCCCAGTCTGAAATGAGCATTCTTTTCTTTGAACATTTATAGCTATTTTGATTTGTATTGTTCATTTAGTAATCATGAATCTGAATGGTCTCATCTTGCCTGTTATCTTTATCTATTACTTAGGATCTTGAAATGTTTAACTCTTATGAAACCAGCAAATGGTCCCAATCCCTGGATATAAAGTTTTCATATTTCAGTTTTCTCAACTGGATTGTGAGACACTTCAAGAAAAAGACCATGATATACATACTTTCTTGTTCCATGAATGATTCCTTTATACATAATGAAATGTGGCAGTGGATGATTAGTTGATGTATCATTAATGTTAAAATTTAGTTAAAAGCCTCATGTTCTATTATAGAGCCAGTCTAGCATTTGTCTGTGATATCTGAGTTTTTGTTAAAATTGATCTCTATTTCCTGTCTTCTTTAATTTGTTTTCAGATATGTTGAAAATATCCTACTTATTTCCTTCAAGGTAGAAATGCTGTCTTTCCTTAAATTGCTTGCAATTTATCCAATGTATCAAAAAATCAGATACACTGTATTTAACTGAAGAGCATGTGATAACTGTTACAAGGAGAGTGGACAAAAAAGTTTTGAGGAAGAAATGGACCTGATTTTTGGATACTAGGTATACAGCTCAATGTATGGGAGCAGAAGCATGAAGAGTAACTAAACATTTACCTATTAGCCAGAAACACTTGTGCTACTGGCATCAGTCAGTCTGTTTTGTGGAGGTAACAGGCAGTTGGTAACTGTTATGTCAAGGTCTGTTCAGAGAGATGTCAGAGGCCAATCTAGCTTAAGGGCACAGTGCCAATGGACTTTTGTAATGCATTTCATACTTTTCAAAAAGTCTTGTTTTCCATGAATAACAGGAGTTTCACAATATGAAAGAGATACCTGAGTTATTCAGAATGCTTGTTCAGATAACATCACTGTGAAACCTTTTCCCCAAGTAGAGTTTCTCCCTTCACCCCAGGCATAGGTAGTTGCTACCTCTTCTGGGTTTGTCAAACACCTTGTATGTATTTTTATTTTAGCACTTATCACATGTAGTTAATTTACCTGTTAGCCTCTTCTAAGAGCTATTCTTCTGAGGAGCTTTTGTATATACTGATCCATAGTTCGTGCCTAGGAAATGTTTGTTGAATGAAAGAGTTCTGGCCACTTTAAAAGATGACATAACTCAATCTTGCTGTGATGTAGTTTTCATTGGAAGATAAAGTGTCATCAATAAATTAAGTTCACAAAATTATAATCCGTTGAGTATATTATATTCAAAATGTCCAAGGTACTGTACCATGTCTAAAAAGTACAAAGTTTAATAATAATGTGGTTCTTGTCTATGGACATGTACTCTAATAACTCAGATTTTAAAAACAAACAAAAAATACACAGATGGTTACAGATAGCACAATGGGAATATATAGGAAAAGAGATTAATTAGAGCCTAGAGGAATCCAAGAGGTTTTGAGAGTAAATAGGATCTGAACTGGGCTGTGAATGGAAACTAAGACCAGTTTTTTGGCAAGTATTTGCTTCTGTATGGCATTTGGTAGTCTGGATCTCCTTCAAACTCTCTTCCTTTGTATTCTGTCTCCCCATCTTCCTTTTTCCATTTCTAGCCTTCTTCTCCTGGAATATCTTTTGTTTTATTTAAGAATCTGCCTTTGGCTATCTTCCTCTTCTTTCTGCCCTTGGCATAATGCTTTATTGTTTTAGCCCTAACCCTGAGCTTCTGGAAATATGTTTTTCCCCCTCTTAAATGCTAATAACACTTAGCCAATGTCCCTCTTATAACATTTATCATTTTTTTTGACACTATAGATATATACATAACATTCTCTCTTCTACTAGACTGTGATTTCTTGAGGACAAGTTGCATTTTGGTAGTTCTTAGAGTATCTGGTATATAGCCTTGCAAGTAGTAGGTGCCACATACTGCTCTTTTATGTTAACTTCCTTCCCCACACTCAGCTCCTCTTCTAGTCTTTCCTCTTTCTGCTCATGGTACTAGTATGAGTCCTTCCTTTAATTCCACATTCAGGTTAGAATGTTCTGTGGATTCTTTTCTGTTCCTTGTAGCCACGCTGTTCTTCCCACTCTCATCATTGCATGCCAATTAAAAAATATATATTGCTTGTATATTCTGTTCTAAGCACTATGTAGGTGCTGAGAATAAAAATATTACAGATCCAGTCCCTTGCTTTTAGAATACCCGTGGGGAGTGGGGTTAGACACTTACTTTGTCCCTTTATTGGGCGAATGTTTATTGAGCACCTCTGTGCTGGGTACTATTATAGTAAGAGCCCTTTTCCACAAGTGGCTCACTTTTGAGGGAAAGAGGTCTGGAAAACACAGCTACTGGATTTCTTCTATTCTAAGGTGCGTTTTCCTTCTCATGGTTTAACTTTTCTGAAATCTGGGTAAGTCTTAACCCTGGCATGTATATTTAATGTAATTTTTTATTCCCTTTTCAAGAGCTATTAAATTGATGGTACTTACAGGTAATAGAACTTTATAATTGGGGAGCATACCAATGGTAAGAATTATGAAAGAGGTATGTCTAGAATTGCAATATCCAGTTTGGTAGCTTCTAGCCACATGTTGCTATTTAAATATGAATTAAAGTAATTAAGTAGACATTGTCTTAGTCTGCCAGGGCTGCTGTAACAAAACACCACAAACTGTTTGTCTTAAACAATGGGAATTTATTGGCTCATTTTGGAGGTTAGAAGTCCAAAGTTAAGGTGTTGGCAGGATCAGACTTCAGAGTCTAGCATTTTGGTAGTGGCTTGCTGGCACCTGGGTGCATCCTTTGCTTGCAGATGCATCTCTGCCTCCATCACATGGCAGTCTAGCTTCTACTGACTGACTGTCACTGAATTTCCTCTGCCTGTAAGTACTTCAGTCATATTGAATTAAGGCACACCCTGATTCAGTTTGGACTCCTAATAGTGTCTTCACAGATCCTGTTTACAAACGAGTCCACACCACAGGACCACAGGATTTGAACATGTCTTTGTCGGGGACATGGTTCCATCTACCACGGGCATTAATTAAAATTGAATAAAATTAAAGATTGAGTTCTTCAGTTACACTAGCCATAGTTCAAGTACCCATAGCCACATTTGGCTAGTGGCTACTGACTGTGTTGGACAGTGCAGATATAGAACATTCCTATCATTGCAGAATGTTCTGTTGCACAGCACTGGTCTAGAATGTTGTTCCACAGTTATATCTGGAGTTGGAAAAGTTGGTTACTTCCTGACACTACTGTTACATGTATTTCTTCCTTCAAGGGGATCAAGGTACTTGTCTTTTTTTTTTTTTTTTTTTCCTCTTCTTGCGTCTTTTCCTTCTGTTTTTCTTTGGTTTTACCATCAGGTCCCTGGGCAGTAGGAGATACCCAGAAAAAAACAACTGGGGCTTTTAAGGATTTGGATAAAAGGGGGAAAGGCTACCCATTTTCATATCTGCAGATAGCTTAGCTGGCTTTTTTCAATGTGTACCCTGGTGTCCTTTTTTAAAGAGTTTTTTTATTTTTTATTTTTTTACTGTTACATTAAAATTTAAGAACTTTTACCTAGGTTTTTTTTTTTTTAAATGCAGTTATATTGAGATATATTCACATAACGTACAATCATCCAAAGTATATAATCAGTTGTTCACAGTATCGTCATATAGTTGCTTCATCACCACAATTTTTTGAACATTTTCATTACTCCAAAAAATAAGAATATAAATAAAAATAAAAGTAAAAAAGAACACCTAAAACATCTCATACTCCTTTTTCCCCCTATTATTCATTTACTTTTTGTCCCCCTTTTTTCTACTCATTTGTTTGTATACTGGATAAAGGGAGTGTGAGCCACAGTGTTTTCAGAATCACAGAGTCACACTGTATAAGCTACATAGTTATCTGATCATCTTCAAGAATCAAGTGTACTGGATTATAGTTCAACAGTTTCAGGTATTTCCTTCTAGCTATTCTAGTATACTGAAAACTAGAAAGGGATATCTAAATGATGCATAAGAATAGCCTCCAGAATGAGCTCTCGACTCCATTTCAGCTCTCTCAGCCACTGAAACTTTATTTTGTTTAATTTCTCTTCCCCCTTTTGGTCAGGAAGGCTTCCTCAATCCCACAATGCTGGGTCGAGGCTCATCCCCGGGAGTCTTGTCTCACGTTGCCAGGGAGATTTATACCCCTGGGAGTCATGTCCTGCATATGGGGGAGGGCAGTGAGTTCACCTGCTGTGTGGGCTTAGAGAGAGGCCACATCTGAGCAACAAAAGAGGTTCTCTGTGGGGGACTCTTAAGCACCATTATAAGTAGGCTTAGCCTCTCCTTTGCAGTAAAAAGCTTCATAAGGGCAAGCCCCAAGATTGAGGACTTGGCCTACTACAATGGTTATTACTCAGTGCTTCTGAAAAATCTCAGAAATTCCCCAGGTGGGGAAGTTCAATGTTTCCACATTTTCCCCCAGGCCCTCAAGGCAGCTTTGCAAATTTTTTTATTCTCTGCCCAGAATTCTCTGGGATGTATTGGGGTTTCACTCTAATCTGTACAAACCAGCCAGATCTCACCCTCTATTCAAGGTTCCATGTAATTATGGTGTTTGAATCAACTGACCATGCAAGTTAAATTATATAGCATGCTACAGAAAGTATACATTTTGCACCAAATAAACATCTCTTCCATTGGTCTCACATAGAAGTTGAAGTTTTAAAACAGTCAATATCATCCTTTTCCCTTTAGTCTGGTTTACCTTAGTTCTAATCAAGTCCATTTCATTCATATCTCTAATTGAAGTCTAATCTTTTTCTCAGCTTTTTAAACATTTGCTGTATGGGGTAATGCTGAAATTCATGGCTGCTGAACTCTGGCTCTGAGTCTCAGGCATCATACAGATACCTGAAGTTACAGGGATTGACCAGGTTATACGCTAACAGCTCAGCATCTCAGAATTTAGAGATAACCATTGCAACTTTGAACAGAAGTGACTGCTGCAAGAGCTTACAATCTATGAACCTTTACTGTAAGCCTTCCCCTGATAACATGTGCTCTCAGATTCAATTCTCAGAGTTTGCACATTATAGTTAGTCCATATTAGTGAGGTGTTGCAATGTTTGTCTTTTTGATTCTGGCTTATTTCACTCAAAATACTGTCTTCAATGTCCATTCACCTAGTTGCATACCTCACAACTTCATTTCTTCTTGCCACCACTCAGTATTCCATTGTACATGTACACCATAGTTCACCATTCCGTTTATCAGTCAACATACCATTAGGCCACCTCCATCCATTGCAAATCATGAATTCTGCTGCCATAAACACCAGTGTGCAATGTCCACTCATGTCCTTCCTCTCAGTTCTTCCAAGTATATACCCAATAACAGGGTTGCAGGGATATATGGCAACTGCATAGTTAGCTTCATGTGGAACAACCACACTGTCCTCCACGTGGGGTGCGCCATTCTACTTCTCTGCCAACAGTGAATAAGTACATCTCTCTCTCCACATTTTCTCCAGCACTTGTATCCCTCTGTTTGTCTTTTTAATAGTTTTATTTATACACCATAGAATCACGCTAAGTAAACAATCAGTGATTCCCAGTATAATCACATAATTATGCATTCACCACCACAATCTATATGTGAACATTTCCATCTCTTCCCCAAAGAAAGAGGAAAAGGAGAAGAAAAAGACTAAAAATACAAAAGAAAGAAGAAAAATTAAAGTAAAATACAATGAAAAGGTCAGACAACATCACCACCACCAAGAATCCCATAATATTGCCTTATATTCACCTCTTATAGATATTTAGCTTTGGTATATTGCCTTTCTTATAATTAATGGATGAATCTTTGAATGTTACCATTAACTATAGACTCTAGTTTGCATTCATTGTATTTTTTCCCCTATACCACCCAATTTTCAACACCTTGCAATGTTGGCATTCATTTGTTCTCCTTCATTTAAAAACATTCTTATATTTGTACATTTAGTCACCATCGTTGACCACTCTAGGTTTCGCTAAGTTATAAAATCCCAGTTTTTATCTTCTATCTTTCCTTCTGATGTCGTACATGCCCCTAGACTTCCTCTTTCAACCATACTTATAGTCATCTTTGTTCAGAGTGCTTACAGTATTGTGCTGCCATCACACAGTATTGTGCTATTCATTTCTGGATCTACACAATCAATCTTGTTCAACCTTCTGTACTTCTTCAGCATCAAATGCTCAATCTGTAACCTCTTTCTATCTCCTGATAACCTGTGTTCTCAACTCTCAGTTTTTGCTCATCATTGTTAGTCCATAATAGTGAGACCATACAGTATTTATCTTTTTGTTTCTGGGTAATTTCATTTAACATAATGTCTACTGTCTAACAGTTTGTCTTTTGGATTTTAGATGCCATATCTTACTTTATTTTTATTTTTTCCCTCTCTCTCTTTTTTTACCCTTACTGATAGTCTTCATTTCTACACTCCTCTCCAAATCTCTCTCTCCTGTCTTTGCCTATCTGCCTGTAGTGCTCCCTTCAGTATATCTTGTACAGCAGATACCTTGTTCACAAACTCTCTCAGTGTCTGTCTGAAAATATTTTAAACTCTCCCTCATTTTTGAAGGATAGTTTTGCTGGATACAGAATTCGTGGCTGGCAGTTTTTCTCTTTCACTATCTTAAATATTTCATACCATTGGCTTCTTGCCTCCATGATTTCTACTGAGAAATCTGCACATAGTCTTATCATGCTTCCTTTGTATGTGATGGATCACTTTTCTCTAGCTACTTTCAGAATTCTCTGTCTTTGATATTTGATAATCTGATTATTAAGTATCTTGAAGTTGGTCTACTTGGAACTATTCTGTTTGGGGTACACTGTGCTTCTTGGATCTGTGATTTTCTGTCTTTCATAACAGATGGGAAATTTTTAGTGATTATTTCCTCCGTTATTGTTTCTGCCCCTTTTCTGTTCTTTTCTCTTTCTGGAACACCCATGACACATATATTCATGTGCTTCATGTTGTCGTTCAGTTCCCTGAGTCCCTGGTCATTTTTGCATTCATTTTGCTATCTGTTCTTTACAGTGTCAGATTTCAGATATTGTGTACTCCAGTTCATAAATCCTTTCTTCTGCCTCTTCAAATCTGCTGTTGTATGTCTCCATTGTGTTTTTCATCTCTTCTATTGTGCCTTTCATTCCCATAAGTTCTGCCGGTTGTTTTCTCAAACTTTTGAATTCTTCCTTATGTCTGCCCAGTGATTTCTTTATATGCTTCATCTCTTTTGCCATATTTTCCCTCAAATCATTGATTTGATTTTTTAATTGATTTAGGAGGTTTGATTAATAATTAGTTGTTTCAACTCCTGTATCTCATTTGAAGTATAAGTTTGTTCCTTTGATTGGGCCGTATCTTCATTTTTCATAGTGTGAATTGTAATTTTTTGTTGTCTAGGCATCTATTTTCCTTGATTACCCCAGATTTTCCCAGACCAGATGTGCCCAGGTCTCAGGAGGAGACTGTATTCAGTATCAGGTTTCCCTGAGGGTGATCTCAGCAGATTGTCAGACTTTTCCTGTGAGGCCTCTAGACTCTGTGGTTTTCCTATCCTGTCCAGCAGGTGGTGCTTGTCAGCCAGCAGCTCCCCACCAGCATAAAGAGGTGCAGTGTATTTAATTCTTAGTGGTCCCTGTCCTGGCCATGAACCAAATGTGTGAGAAACCAAGCTCAAGCTGTTTCTGTTCCCCGCCCATGCCCTAGGTCTGAGTCTCTGAGGTAGGTTTGCCACATGAGCTGGGCCCCGCCACCCTCTTTTCTTAGGGAAGATAAGCCTTTAGCGAATTGTCTCCTACATTTGAGTTTTTCCTTTGACTCTCTGACTATGTTAACTCCACCTTTACCTGGGTCAGTGCTGACAATTGAAAATGTCTGAGGCTTAGGTAATGAGCTACTTAGACTGAGAGAATAAAAAGGAAAAAAGCAAGAAGTCCCCTTGCAGAGCCAGTTCCCAGCCCTCCAGTTCACCAGGCAAGAATCGGAATTTGTACCCGGTTCTGTGTGCCCCTTTTCTTGGGACACAGCCCTTTTCCAGTATTCTAAGCTCAGCGGACTCCAAAAGCCTCTGTTTTTATTTATTTATGTCTTTTTTTTCCCATCAGCCCTGTCTCCTCCTCCTACCATCAGCCCTGTCTCTTCCTCCTACCATCTTGCCCCAGATTTCTTGGGTAACAACTGACAGGATGTTTCCATGACCATATAAAATGAACCCGTAATCATCACCAATTAGTTGCTCATATAAACATTCTGTTTCCCAAATATAAAATCCATTGATTTCGAAACACAGCCTGACCTAGGTATACTCTTTCATTTGTGAAACGTTGACGTATATTCAAGAAACTTTGTTTTCAGAGTTGTATAATTCTATGTATATAAAACTTAGGGTAAATATATATATATACTCATAAATATTTAAATAGAAAAAGGTACCGTTTACTTCTGGAAAATGGGGTTTGGGGTAACTTCATTTTCTTCTTCACCCTTCCCTGTAGGGTTTGAATTTCTTTCAGTGAGCTTGTATCATTTGGGGGGCAAAGCTATCTTTATTTTTGGAAAAAAATGAGCTTCTCCCATCCCACTTCCCATACCATGTGACATCTCCACCTTCTGCCTGCCCTGCTTTTGAATGGTACCACCATCCTCTCCCAACACCCAGATTCAAAACTTCAGCTTTTTCTTGGGCGGGAGTTCCACGGAGGCCTAGCCAACCAGCTGTTGAAGCTTATGCATTCCAACTGAATTGTTCCTCAGCATCTTTCTCCTCCTTTCATTCCCAAGGCTACTCCCCTAATTTACCTCACTGCTTACAATGTCTTTTAGTTTTAATTTACCTTACAAAAGTCTTTCAGCTTACTCTTGCTAAAATAAGCTCCTAGGATGTCCCCTCCTTTACTCAAATTGTTTCCCAACACCTATATACTTGCACTCTGGTGCTAAAGGTCTCTGCAGTGGGGTCCTTGCCTTTTTTTTTTTTTAGGATGAGTTGTAGGTTTTCCAGAAGAATAATGCATAAAATACAAATCTCCCCTATACTACTACCCTATTATTAGCATGTTGCATTACTCTGGTACATTTGCTGCAATTGATGAAAGAATATTTTTATAACTGTACTGTTAACTATAGTCCATGGCTTTTTACTCTAGGATTCACTGTTTGTGTTGTACAGTCCAATGTATGTTTTTAAATTTTTATTCTAGTAACATATATACCACCTTACATTACTCCTTCAAATATGTATATCAGTATTGTTAATTACATTCACAATGTTTTGCAACCATCACCACCATCCATTTCCAAAACTTTTCCATCATCCCAAATAGAAACTCTGTACAATTTAAGCATTAACTCCCCATTCCCTACCCCAACCCAGGCTCTGGTAACCTATATTCCAGTTTCTGATTTATGAACTTGCTTATTCTAATTATTTCATATCAGTGAGATCATACAGTATTTGTCCTTTTGTGTCTGGCTTATTTCACTCAAAGGGGTATCTTCAAGGTTCATCCATGTTGTCACATTTATCAGAATTTTGGTCCTTTTCATGGCTAAATAATATTCCACTGTATACATATATCACATTTTGTTTATCCATTCATTGGCTGATGGACACTTGGGCTGCTTCCATCTTTTGGCAACTGTAAGTAATGCCACTAAGAACAGCAATGTGAAAATATCTGTTCGAGTCCCTGCTTTCCATTTTGGAGGGTATATACCTAGAAGTGGGATTGCTGGGTCATATGGTAATTCTATGTTTTACTTTCTGAGGAACCACCAACTGTGCCCCACAGAGGCTGCAGCATTTTACATTCCCACCAGCAATGAATGAGCATTCATATTTTTCCACATCCTTTTCAACAACTTGCAATTTTCCAGGTTTTTTTTTTTTTAACAGTAGCCATTCTAGTGGTTATGAAATGGTATCTCATTGTGGTTTTGCTTTGCATTTCCTGATACATAATGATGTCGAGAATCTTTTCATGTGCTTTTTGGCCATTTGTGTATCTTCTTTGGAGAAATGTCTGTTCAAGCATTTTGCCCATTTTTCAATTGGGTTGTCTTTTCTTTGTTGAGTTATAGGATTTCTTTATATATTCTGAATATTAAACCGTCATCAGATACGTGGTTCCCAAACATTTTCTCCCATTGATTAGGTTGTCATTTTATTTTCATGATAAATTCCTTTAATGTGCAAAAGCTTTTAATTTCGATGAGGTCCCAATTATCTATTTTTTCTTTTGTTGTTATACTGTGGGTATAATGTCTAAGAAACTATTGTCTAATACAAGGTCCCAAAGATGCTTCCCTATGTTTTCATCTGGGAGTCTTATAGTTCTGGTTCTCATATTTAGGTTGATCCATTTTGAGTTGGTTTTTGTATATGATGTGAGGTAGGGGTCTACCTTCATTCTTTTGCATACGGACATACAGTTTCCCCAGCACCATTTGTTGAAGAGACTATTCTTTCCCAATTGTGTGAACTTGGCACCCTTGTCAAAAGTCAGCTACCCTTAAATGTCAGGATTGATTTCTGAACCCTCAATTTGATTTCATTGGTCTATATGTCTGTCCTTGTGCCAGGATCATGCTGTTTTGATTACTGTAACTTTGTGGTAAGTTTTAAGATTGGGAAATGTGATTTCTTCAACTTCATTCTTCTTTTTCAAGATGACTTTGGCTAGTCAGGGTCCCTTACCCTTACATGGTCCCTGCCTTTTGGTTCTCATTATTCCCTATCTCAAACCTTACTCTCCAACCCAAGGACAATTTACTATTCTCTGACCAAGTAAATGCAGACCAGTGGTTCTCAAATTTTAGCACAGCAGAATCACCTGGAGGGTCTGTTAAAAACGCACATTTCTGGATCAACTCCAAGAATTTTGGGGTCAGTAGGTCCAGAGTGTGGCCCAGTAACTTGCATTTCTAACAAGTTACCAAGTGGAGGCCACACAATGAGAACCACTTGGTACAGACTTCCGGTTGAATGATTCCATTAGGCAATTCCCTTCCTCTGGCGTACACAACAATCACAATTGAAATCCTTTCAAGGTTTATCTCATATAATACCTCCTCCAAGAAGCCTTAAGGGGTACCTGCCCTTCTCTGCACCCCAGATAAGATGTGACACACTATGTCCCTATTCTGATGTCCCAAAGCACTTTACTTGTAAATCTAGTGACAACTATAATTAGTCTTGTATTATTATGTGTCTCCTATCCCCATCAGGAAAGGATTATGATGCTATGAAACTTGCTGGTCTTTGGACATGGGGGTGCCTGGGACAAAACCTTGCAAACAGCAAGAACCACATAAAAACCTGCTAAATTAAACTAGTAGTATTTCAAAAAGGTCTTTTTCTTTATTCTGCTATACATAGATCAGAGACATGCAAAGTACACTAGTTCCCATAGCAAAAGGCAACAGTAACCCTGTATTTAACATAATTGATTTACAAAAACAGGAACCAACTGCTTCAAAGACCATCTGTCTTGAAAGTCAGTCAAGATCACCAATGGAGGGATAGAATCCTTACTTTTTGTACTCTTCTACGTCATTTGGGTATGGTAGACCTTAAATTTTTCACAGACAAACAAATGCTGAGAGAATTTGCTAACAAGAGACCTGTCCTACTGGAGATACTAAAGGAAGCCCTACAGACAGAGAAACAAAGAAAGGACAGAGAGACTTGGAGAAAGGTTCATTAGTAAAGAGATTCGGTATGGGTACAATAAAGGATATTAATAAAGAGAGGGGAAAAATATGACAAACATAAACCAAAGGATAAGATGGCTGATTCAAGAAATGCCTTCACTGTTATAACGCTGAATGTAAATGGATTAAACTCCCCAATTAAAAGATATAGATTCGCAGAATGGATCAAAAAAAATGAACCATCAATATGTTGCATACAAGAGACTCATCTTTGACACAGGGACACAAAGAAACTGAAAGTGAAAGGATGCAAAAAAATATTTCATGCAAGCTACAGCCAAAAGAAAGCAGGTGTAGCAATATTAATCTCAGATAAAATAGACTTCAAATGCAGAGATGTTTTGAGAGACAAAGAAGGCCACTACATACTAATAAAAGGGGCAATTCAGCAAGAAGAAATAACAATCGTAAATGTCTATGCACCCAATCAAGGTGCCACAAAATACATGAGAGAAACACTGGCAAAACTAAAGGAAGCAATTGATGTTTCCACAATAATTGTGGGAGACTTCAACACATCACTCTCTCCTATAGACAGATCAACCAGACAGAAGACCAATAAGGAAACTGAAAACCTAAACAATCTGATAAATGAATTAGATTTAACAGACATATACAGGACATTACATCCCAAATCACCAGGATACAAATACTTTTCTAGTGCTCACGGAACTTTCTCCAGAATAGATCATATGCTGGGACATAAAACAAGCCTCAAAAAATTTAAAAAGATTGAAATTATTCAAAGCACATTCTCTGACCACAATGGAATACAATTAGAAGTCAATAACCATTAGAAACTTAGAAAATTCACAAATACCTGGAGGTTAAACAACACACTCCTAAACAGTAAGTGGGTTAAAGAAGAAATAGCAAGAGAAATTGCTAAATATATAGAGACGAATGAAAATGAGAACACAACATACCAAAACCTATGGGATGCAGCAAAAGCAGTGCTAAGGGGGAAATTTATAGCACTAAACGCATATATTAAAAAGGAAGAAAGAGCCAAAATCAGAGAACTAATAGATCAACTGAAGAAGCTAGAAAATGAACAGCAAACCAATCCTAAATCAAGTAGAAGAAAAGAAATAACAAGGATTAAAGCAGAAATAAATGACATAGAGAACAAAAAAACAATACAGAGGATAAATATCACCAAAAGTTGGTTCTTTGAGAAGATCAACAAGATTGACAAGCCCCTAGCTAGACTGACAAAATCAAAAAGAGAGAAGATGCATATAAACAAAATAATGAATGAAAAAGGGAAATAACTGCAGATCCTGAAGAAATTAAAAAAAAGTATAAGAGGATACTATGAACAACTGTATGGCAACAAACTGGATAATGTAGAGGAAATGGACAAATTCCTGGAAACATATGAACAACCTAGACTGACCAGAGAAGAAATAGAAGACCTCAACCAACCCATCACAAGCAAAGAGATCCAATCAGTCATCAAAAATCTTCCCACAAATAAATGCCCAGGGCCAGATGGCTTCACAGGGGAATTCTACCAAACTTTCCAGAAAGAACTGACACCAATCTTACTCAAACTCTTTCAAAACATTGAAGAAAATCGAACACTACCTAACTCATTTTATGAAGCTAACATCAATCTAATAGCAAAACCAGGCAAAGATGCTACAAAAAAGGAAAACTACCGACCAATCTCCCTAATGAATATAGATGCAGAAATCCTCAACAAAATACTTGCAAATCGAATCCAAAGACACATTAAAAAAATCATACACCATGACCAAGTGGGGTTCATTCCAGGCATGCAAGGATGGTTCAACATAAGAAAAACAATCAATGTATTACAACACATTAAAAACTCGAAAGGGAAAAATCAATTAATCATCTCAATAGATGCTGAAAAAGCATTTGACAAAATCCAACATCCGTTTTTGATAAAAACACTTCAAAAGGTAGGAATTGAAGGAAACTTCCTCAACATGATAAAGAGCATATATGAAAAACCCACAGCCAGCATAGTACTCAATGGTGAGAGACTGAAAGCCTTCCCTCTAAGATCAGGAACAAGACAAGGATGCCCGCTGTCACCACTGTTATTCAACATTGTGCTGGAAGTGCTAGCCAGGGCAATCCGGCAAGACAAAGAAATAAAAGGCATCCAAATTGGAAAAGAAGAAGTAAAACTGTCATTGTTTGCAGATGATATGATCTTATATCTAGAAAACCCTGAGAAATCGACGATACAGCTACTAGAGCTAATAAACAAATTTAGCAAAGTAGCGGGATACAAGATTAATGCACATAAGTCAGTAATGTTTCTATATGCTAGAAATGAACAAACTGAAGAGACACTCAAGAAAAAGATACCATTTTCAATAGCAACTAAAAAATCAAGTACCTACGAATAAACTTAACCAAAGATGTAAAAGACCTATACAAAGAAAACTACATAACTCTACTAAAAGAAATAGAAGGGGACCTTAAAAGATGGAAAAATATTCCATGTTCATGGATAGGAACGCTAAATGTCATTAAGATGTCAATTCTACCCAAACTCATCTACAGATTCAATGCAATCCCAATCAAAATTCCAACAACCTACTTTGAAGACTTGTAAAAGCTAGTTATCAAATTTATTTGGAAAGGGAAGATGCCTCGAATTGCTAAAGACACTCTAAAAAAGAAAAACGAAGTGGGAGGACTTACACTCCCTGACTTTGAAGCTTATTATAAAGCCACAGTTGCCAAAACAGCATGGTACTGGCACAAAGATAGATATATAGATCAATGGAATTGAATTGAGAATTCAGAGATAGACCTTCATATCTGTGGCCGACTGATCTTTGATAAGGCTCGCAAAGTCACTGAACTGAGTCCTAATGGTCTTTTCAACAAATGGGGCTGGGAGAGTTGGATATCCATGTCCAAAAGAATGAAAGAGGACCCCTACTTCACTCCCTACACAAAAATTAACTCAAAATGGACCAAAGATCTCAATATAAAAGAAAGTACCATAAAACTCCTAGAAGATAATGTAGGAAAACATCTTCAAGACCTTGTATTAGGCGGCCACTTCCTAGACTTTACACCCAAAGCAGAAGCAACAGAAGAGAAAATAGATAAATGGGAACTCCTCAAGCTTAGAAGTTTCTGCACCTCCAAGGAATTTCTCAAAAAGGTAAAGAGGCAGCCAACTCAATGGGAAAAAATTTTTGGAAACCATGTATCTGACAAAAGACTGATATCTTGCATATATAAAGAAATCCTACAACTCAATGACAATAGTACAGACGGCCCAATTATAAAATGGGCAAAAGATATGAAAAGACAGTTCTCTGAAGAGGAAATACAAATGGCCAAGAAACACATGAAAAAATGTTCAGCTTCACTAGCTATTAGAGAGATGCAAATTAAGACCACAATGAGATACCATCTAACACCGGTTAGAATGGCTGCCATTAAACAAACAGGAAACTACAAATGCTGGAGGGGATGTGGAGAAATTGGAACTCTTATTCACTGTTGGTGGGACTGTATAATGGTTCAGCCACTCTGGAAGTCAGTCTGGGAGTTCCTTAGAAAACTAGATATAGAGTTACCATTCGATCCAGCGATTGCACTTCTCGGTATATACCCGGAAGATCGGAAAGCAGTGACACGGACAGATATTTGCACACCAATGTTCATAGCAGCATTATTCACAATTGCCAAGAGATGGAAACAACCCAAATGTCCTTCAACAGATGAGTGGATAAATAAAATGTGGTATATACACACGATGGAATACTACACGGCAGTAAGAAGGAACGATCTCGTGAAACATATGACAACATGGATGAACCTTGAAGACATAATGCTGAGCGAAATAAGCCAGGCACAAAAAGAGAAATATTATATGCTACCACTAATGTGAACTTTGAAAAATGTAAAACAAATGGCTTATAATGTAGAATGTAGGGGAACTAGCAATAGAGAGCAATTAAGGAAGGGGGAACAATAATCCAAGAAGAACAGATAAGCTATTTAACGTTCTGGGGATGCCCAGGAATGACTATGGTCTGTTAATTTCTGATGGATATAGTAGGAGCAAGTTCACAGAAATGTTGCTATATTAGGTAACTTTCTTGGGGTAAAGTAGGAACATGTTGGAAGTTAAGCAGTTATCTTAGGTTAGTTGTCTTTTTCTTACTCCGTTGTTATGGTCTCTTTGAAATGTTCTTTTATTGTATGTTTGTTTTCTTTTTAACTTTTTTTTCATACAGTTGATTTAAAAAAGAAGGGAAAGTTAAAAAAAAAAAAAAGAAAAACAAGGAAAAAAATAAGATGTAGTGCCCCCTTGAGGAGTCTGTGGAGAATGCAGGGGTATTCACCTACCCCACCTTCATGGTTGCTAACATGACCACAGACATAGGGGACTGGTGGTTTGATGGGTTGAGCCCTCTACCACAGGTTTTACCCTTGGGAAGATGGTTGCTGCAAAGGAGAGGCTAGGCCTTCCTATGGTTGTGCCTAAGAGCCTCCTCCCAAATGCCTCTTTGTTGCTCAGATGTGGCCCTCTCTCTCTGGCTAAGCCAACTTCAAAGGTGAAATCACTGCCCTCCCTCCTACGTGGGATCAGACACCCAGGGGAGTGAATCTCGCTGGCAACGTGGAATGTGACTCCCGGGGAGGAATGTAGACCTGGCATCGTGGGACGGAGAACATCTTCTTGACCAAAAGGGGGATGTGAAAGGAAATGAAATAAGCTTCAGTGGCAGAGAGAATCCAAAAGGAGCCGAGAGGTCACTCTGGTGGGCACTCTTATGCACACTTTAGACAACCCTTTTTAGGTTCTAAAGAATTGGGGTAGCTGATGATGGATACCTGAAACTATCAAACTACAACCCAGAACCCATGAATCTCGAAGACAGTTGTATAAAAATGTAGCTTATGAGGGGTGACAATGGGATTGGGAAAGCCATAAGGACCACACTCCAGTTTGTCTAGTTTATGGATGGATGAGTAGAAAAATAGGGGAAGGAAACAAACAGACAAAGGTACCCAGTGTTCTTTTTTACTTCAATTGCTCTTTTTCACTCTAATTATTATTACTGTTATTTTTGTGTGTGTGCTAATGAAGGTGTCAGGGATTGATTTGTGTGATGATTGTACCACTATGTAATGGTACTGTAAACAATCGAAAGTACGATTTGTTTTGTATGACTGAGTGGTATGTGAATGTATCTCAATAAAATGATGATTAAAAAAAAAAATCCCTGCATTTGAAGTCTATTTTATCTGAGATTAATATTGCTACACCTGCTGTCTTTTGGCTGTAGCTTGCATGAAATATTTTTTTCCATCCTTTCACTTTCAGTTTCTTTGTGTCCCTGTGTCTAAGATGAGTCTCTTGTATGCAGCATATTGATGGTTCATTTTTTTTGATCCATTCTGCAAATCTATATCTTTTAATTGGGGAGTTTAATCCATTTACATTCAGCGTTATAACCGTGAAGGCATTTCTTGAATCAGCCATCTTATCCTTTGGTTTATGTTTGTCATATTTTTCCCCTCTGTCTATTAATATCCTTTACTGTACCCATACCGAATCTCTTTAGTACTGAACCTTTCTCCAATTCTCTCTGTCCTTTCTTTGTTTCTCTGTCTGTAGGGCTTCCTTTAGTATCTCCAGTAGGGCAGGTCTCTTGTTAGCAAATTCTCTCAGCATTTGTTTGTCTGTGAAAAACTTAAGCTCTCCCTCAAATTTGAAGGAGAGCTTTTCTGGATAAAGTATTCTTGGCTGGAAATTTTTCTCACTCAGAATTTTAAATATATTGTGCCACTGCCTTCTTGCCTCCATGGTGGCTGCTGAGTAGTCACTACTTAGTCTTATGCTGTTTCCTTTGTATGTGGTGAATTGCTTTTCTCTTGCTGCTTTCAGAACTTGCTCCTTCTCTTCTGTGTTTGACATTGTGATCAGTATATGTCTCGGAGTGGGTTTATTTGGATTTATTCTATTTGGGGTTCGCTGAGCATTTGTGATTTGTGTGTTTATGTTGTTTAGATTTGGGAAGTTTTCCCCAAGAATTTCTTTGAATACTCTTACTAGACCTTTACCCTTTTCTTCCCCTTCTGGGACACCAATGAGTCTTATATTTGGACGTTTCATATTATCTATCGTATTCCTGAGGTCCATTTCGATTTTTTCAATTTTTTTCCCCATTCTTTCTTTTATGCTTTCATTTTCCATTCTGTCATCTTCGAGGTCACTGATTCGTTGTTCAACTTCCTCTAGTCTTGTACTATGAGTGTCCAGAATCTTTTTAATTTGGTCAACAGTTTCTTTAATTTCCATAAGATCATCCATTTTTTTTAATTTAGTCTTGCAATGTCGTCTTTATGCTCTTCTAGGGTCTTCTTGATTTCCTTTGTCTCCCGTACTATGGTCTCATTGTTCATCTTTAGTTCTTTGAGTAGCTGCTCTAGGTGCTGTGTCTCTTCTGATCTTTTGGTTTGGGTTCTTGGGCTTGGGTTATCCATATCGTCTGGTTTTTTCATATGCTTTATAATTTTCTGTTGTTTTTGGCCTCGTGGCATTTGCTGAACTTGATAGGGTTCTTTTAGGATTTGTAGACTAATTGAAGTCCTTATCTCTACAGATCTACAGCTTCTTGGAGTACACTTTCTCTAACTAACCAGCAGGTGGCGTCCACGAGCCACCTGTTCTCCACAAGCCAGTTCTCCCCTGCTTAGCCTGTTTGGTGAGTGAGGGAGTGAGTCTTGTGGGGCCCAATTGGTGTACCAAGCTTGCGTGTGTAGTTGGTGTTGCCTGCCCTGTATATGGGGCGTGTTTCTGGGCAGTCAGGGAGGGGGGAGTGGCTCTAACAATCAAATCTCCCTGGTGATCCTAGAGTTTTAAAGCTGCTGCAATAGTCTAATCCTTCAGTTCAGTCCTGCCACAGTTTGTCTCTGCCACTGACCCACAAGTCCTTGGTATTGGCGTATGGCTCCTGAGACTTGCAAGTGGGCCCCTCTTCTAGGCTGTGCACCCTGGGTCCTCTGTTGATGGATGACTGTGCTATGTCACAGGAGAGTGCCATCCCCCCAGGGCAGTTCTGGGCTGCTGGGCTGTGTAGGGAGGCTCCCAGTCTGCTGAAATGATGGCTGAATGGGGCTTTGTTAATTCACACTGCTCCACCTTCCCAACTCTGGGACAATCAGCTGAGGTTGCAGGGAAGGCTAATGTCCATGCCCAGTTTTGTGGTGTGTGCCTGTTATTTGAAGCACTTCCGTCACACTGGGTTGTCTGGGGCAGTTCTGGGCTATGGGGCTGGCGATGGGCAGGAGTGTTTCGTGTCCACCAGGATGATGGCTGTGAGCGGACACCCCCCTTTTCTTGGGAAGTTGTGGTGTTTAGTGAATTTTCTCAGCCACTGGATTATTGCATTTTGTCTCAGAGCTGTCCTAGTTCTGCTCTTGGTTTGACCTGCCCAAATTGCAAGTCTTTGAAGCTTTCTGTATTGGGCTTCTTAGATTAATTGTTTTAGAAAAAGAAAAAAGGATTAAAAAAAAAAAAAGGGCCCTCCTCAGAGATCTAATGGGTTATTGAAATGCTAAGAGACAAAGCAACCAGGGCCATCAAGGAAAGGTCCACAGGGCAGAGAGATCAGCTTTTCTTTGGGATTTGCATATGCGCCTCAGGGTCCTTCCCCTTTCTATGTTCACCAGAACTCCAAAAATCCTCCGCTTTTATTTTGGAGTTTTTCGTGTTGTTTTTTTCTATGCCTGTCTCCTCTCTGCTGGGCTGGCTGCTCTCAGATTCTCTGGTGTCTGGTCTCAGTCTATCTATGGTTGGAGTTTGGATCAGTAGAATGAGTTTCCCATAAGGTCTGCCACTGCAGTTCTCCCTTCTCCTTCCCGGAGCTGGCAGCCCCTCCTCTCACAGGTCTGAGCCTGGCAGGGAGGGGCGCGGGTCCCCTGGCTGCAAAACTTACAGATTTCGCTGATCTCAGCAGTTCCACGTTTTCATGAGTGTTGTATGAAGTATGCCCAAAGTCAGATTGCTCTGTGGTGTCCAGTCCACGCAGTTCCTGGCTTTCTACCTACTTTCCTGGAGGAGTAACTAAAACATACAGCTCACCAGTCTGCCATCTTGCCCCGCCTCCGAGACAAGGATTCTTATAGGGAAGAAATGGGTGATTGCCGGAGTATAATTAAATTCAGAGAAATGAGCAATTGCCAAGGTTATAGTTGATTTCAGATTAAGTAACGTAACTGCCCCAAGCCTAAATTTTCCCATCCATAAAATAAGGTCAACGAGATGTCCCCTAATCTATGCAATAGCTATTTATTGAATGAATGAGTGAGTGAGTGAATTTGGACTAAGAAATTTGGACTCTGTTTGTAGACAGCAGAGGATTAATACTTTTTGATTGTAAAATGACTTAACTTCAGTATAAGAAGAGTAAGTCATGGTCTCTCAAAAATAATGGTTGTGGGTTTTAAAATGTGTTTCTTCATGTGAGACCAAGGGAAGAGATGTTTAGTTGGTGCAAGATCTATATTTCCTAAACAATTTAACTTGTACAGTTGGTTCAAATACCATAATTATATGGAACTTTTAATAGGAAGTAAGATCTGGTAGGTTTGCATAGGTTAGTGTGAAATAGCGCCACATCCCAAAGTAATTTGGACAGAGAATAAAAATATATGCAGGGCCTCCCTGAGAAGCTGGGGGAAGATGCAGGTGTTGGGCTTCTACACCTGGATTGTTGCTGATGTTCTCACAAACATTGAAGACTGGTGTTTGATGTGCTGAGCCTTCTATCATGGGACTTGCCCTTATGAAGCTAGTTACTGCAAAGGACAGGCTAAACCTGCTTATAATTGTGCCTAAGAGTCTCCCCCTGAGTACTTTTTTGTTCAGATGTGGCCCTCTCTCTCTAGTTAAGCCACCTTAGCAGGTGAACTCACTGCCCTCCCCACTACGTGGGATCTGACTCCCAGGGGTGGAAATCTCCCTGGCAACGTGGAATATGACTCCTGGGGATGAATCTGAGCTTGACATCATGGGATTGAGAACATCTTCTTGACCAAAAGGGGGATGCGAAATGAAATAAAGTTTCAGTGGCTGAGAGATTCCAAATGGACTCAAGAGGTCACTCGGGTGGGCATTCTTATGCACTATATAGATAACCCTTTTTAGGTTATGATGCATTGGAATATCATCATATTCCAATATGATGTAAATACCTGAAACTATCAAACTGCAACCCAGTAGCCTTGACTCTTGATGACAATTGTATAGTAGTGTAGCTTACAAGGGGTGACAGTGTGATTGTGAAAGCAGTGTGGATCATACTCCTTTTATGCAGTGTGTATGGATGGATGAGTAGAAAAATGGGGGCAAAAACTAAATGAAAAATAGGGTGGGAGGGAGGGGATGATTTGGGTGTTCTTTTTTACTTTTATTTTTTATTCTGATTTCCACTTTTTCTGGTACAAAGACTGTTCAAAAAATAGATTGGGGTGATGAAAGTACAACTATATGATGGTACTGTGAACAATTGATTGTATACTTTGGATGATTGTATGGTATGTGAATATATCTCAATAAAATTGAATTTTAAATAAATGTATTTCCGTAGGAGCGAGTAGATCCCTTTTTGGGTTCTGAATTGTCAGGGTTCTTTTAGTACTTAAAATACTAGAATGTTTTTAAAGTATTAAATATTTTTATAGAAAAAAATTTTAAGGGAGTGTAAGCATTTAGAAAATTATAACAATTTAACATTGCCACACCTTTTTTTTTTTTTTTTTTTTTGGCTGTATTTTACAATATAGTCCACAGGAGATTTGAAAAACAACAACAACAACAACAACAACAAAACCAGGTCTTTACTCCAAATAGTTTGAGAGCCACTGGTCTACCTGATACCAAAGTTTCTGGCTTTGGGTTTAGATCAAAATGCCAGGATTACATGAATCAATCTCTTTTCAAGGTACTTTTTCCAAGAATTATATAAGGATGTGATTACCATGTATTCATCTAAAAAGTGACTTTTCATTGTGGCAGGCAGTTTTACCCTTAGAGCAAGCAGGTTATGTTTTTGAATAAGTTGCCTTAAGTTGGAAATCAAGTAGGTTAAATCTGAATTTCTCATATTCTCAATTTGTATGGCTTGCTTTCCTTACTGTTGACCAAAAGTTCAACTTTTTGTTCATTCAGCTGTGCATGATATTTGCCTATTGTGCAGCATAAAACTTCCCATAATAAATAAGAATTGAATAAGACTCTGTACTTCTCCATCATGGAATATTGTTTCCCATAAATTCTTTCTGTATTCCCAGTCAGTTAATAGTGCCTCGATGCACCCAGTACTCAAGGCAGAAATTTTGGACTCGTTGTAGACTTCTCCATTCCTCATTCGTCAACTAAATTGTCACTGTGTCTTTTGAGTACACCTCCTAAATATCTCAAATCCATCTGCTTTTCTCTGTTCTTACAGCTGCTGCTTTAGTTGAGATTTTCATCAGTTTGTACCCAGCCTCTATCAGTAGCTTTCTTATTAGTGCCTCTGCCCTAAGCCTCTCCCTGCCTCCACAGTGCTTTTTTGAAACAGCACTAGAAGTACTCATTAAAAGCTTTATTTGATTTCCTGTTGTCTATAGCAGTAACCTTCAAACTGCTTCCTGTAAAGCTGTGAAATTTTCAAATACAGGGGGAACATAATGTATAAAATAGACACACACACACATACACACACGTACAAAAGAGAGAGCAACTCTGGTTGTCTGGATGAAGCAGGACAGAGGTGTGTGGACTCGGCTTTTGCTTCACTCTCCCTCAGAAAGCCCCTTGAGCCATATAGGGCAGAATTTGAAAACCACTAGCCTGCAAGATAGCCCAGATTCCTTAGTGTGTGGCACATAAGGCCTTTTATGTTTTAGTCCCTGTCTTCTTTTTTGCCATTCCTGGACCTGTCCCTGGATTTCAGATAGATGTAATTACTTGAGTTCTCTGAATATTCCTTGTTGGTTTTTGGCCTGCGTTTTTGCACAGACTTTCCCTAGAACTCCTTTACCCATTTTGTCTTTCAGCTAAACTTCTCTTGTCTTCTCAAGAATGAATTCAGATGTCACCTCTTTGGGGAAGGCTTCCCTGATTTTCCAGGTCAAAGTTGGTCACTTTTTCTTCTTTTCTTGTATCTCTTGACATTGGGAAGCAGGAAGACTTTCTTTTGTCTTAAGTTGTCAGATTCAGCACTATTAGCTTCAATTTACAGTTTGTAATGTGAGATATACCTGCATTTAAAATGCCTGAATCAGACTTATACACTTTTCTTTTATTCCTCTATTTTTTTTTTTTTTTGCATTGTCGTGAAAGAAAACCTCAGAGCTTTGGCTTAAATAGTGATCACACTCAAAATGGCACATAGCTTTAACTTGATTATGAAATTAAATCTGTTCATCCTAGCTAAAATCCTTTATATTCTCTAGTAATAGTAGATGGTATTGTTAGGGTATGAAGTTTTCCTTTGTGATTCATTTTAAAGGATTGAATGTATACTATGGTTATTAGGCATCAAGAATTGTATAGAATGTATCATATGTATGATATATGATTAGTTTCTTCCAACCAAGGCACCTTACTGAAACTTCTTTAGGGAAATTTATCACTCAGATTTACCTTTAATGCAGCTCTAAATAAGTGTTCAATGAATATTTTAGAATAGCTGAATTGTGAATTACTTTATGGTGGAAGATAACTTCTTGTCGACTAGTTTAGTCTCTCTTTCTCTTTCCTCTCTTTCCCAGATTTCACTTAGCTACAACTTTTTCCTGATTCATAAAAAAAAAAAATACTCTGAATAAACTTGGGACATGAGTTAAAAAAAAAAAAAAAGACTGCTGGATTTTCTCATTTCTCCTCTGACTTAAGTATATAAACTGGCTGTAAATAAGAATTGGGGTTAGACTAAAGATCACAGATATGAGCAGCAAGCATGCCGTAAGAGATGTTCAATGAATGTTTGTTGAACTTGAAAAGTATAGGTGTTAGATTCTCAGTGCTATAAGTGATTACTGAGATTTCAGGCCATCTCCATTTTAAAGATAGCAAACTAAGGCTTAGAGAGGTAGAAGTGACTTTGCAAATTTCAGGTGAGAAAAACTTTTCTAATAATTAGAACTGTCTGAAACTGGGATGAGCTTGTTCCTTGAGGTACTAAGTTTCACATTACTTTGTTCAAATTGAGATTGGGGAAGATTAATATTATTATCTTGCATTCAGGAGATGAACTAGGAAATTTACCCTTTCAGACTCTAATATTCTAGAAGCTGGATCCTTAAAGTTGTATGGAATCCAGATAGAGAGTAGAGGTAGATATTTACAAAGGTTGTGGGGCATATAGGGGAGGGAAGAAAAGTAATTGTTTACTTGGGGGATGGGAACTTAGGGTAGGGTTCTGTTGAGCTATGTATTACAGCTGTATTTTCATAGTGTGCATTTAATTTTAAGAGTTGGTATTTTTTCTTACTGACATTTCCTTTCTAGACTATTGTGGATAGATGAAATGATGTGTGTGAGCTCTTTTGTTTTGATATTAAGATGATGATGCTAAATGATGTTTTCCTGCTAAGTGACCTTTAGAAATGAAAATGCTACTTATTTCCATTATGGGACAGTAGAGGAAATGGGAGTTCAGTCCAGGGAAGGCAAGGAATGAGCACCTCTTGAAGAGTAGATTGACGATGAAATTATGAAGCCTAAAACTTGAGATGAATTGCAACAAAACTTTGATATTATGTAATATATTTGAAGAGACATTTATTAAACTCACCGTAAGTTAATTAGGGTTTTTTTCTATAATTAAGAAGACTAAAATTTTCTGTCTTTTGGAAATATGCATTAGGACATTAAAATGTTAAATGTTTCACAATATAAAATTACCAATGAAGAGTTATAAGATAATAGTATGATAGTATTGTCATTTCATTTAAATCAGGGTTGTAGAGCTTTTTTTTTTTTCATTTGAAGACTTCAGGCATTGGGAGTAAAATTATAATTTGAGATTTAAGAGTTCTTTTTGAGAGAACTGGCATTAGAGAGGTTCAGTTCTGTACTTTAGGGGCAAAGTCTATACTACTGCTAACCCCCATAAACCTCCACTGTCTCCTACAGTGTCATACCCCTGACTGAATGAGTCCCTGGGATTCCCTGACAGACCATCAGGAGCCATATAGACATTTCTGACTCAGAATGGCAAACAGAGTTCACGATCTTCAATTGAATTTATTAATACTGGAAATTCAAAATTCTTAGTCTGCCATATATTGGAAAGTGCCTTAATTAATGGAATTTCATGTAATTCACAGTAAATGCTACATTTCTTGTTGGTATCACCATTCTACTACTGCTACCATTACTACTACTAGCTAACACTTAGTGAACATGTACTATGTTAAGGCTTGTCAACTGCTTAATGTGCCATATTTTCTTTGATCTTTACGACAACCCTGTAAGTTAGGCACACTTATCTGCATTTACAAATGGAAACCAAAGCTTCAGGAGACTGCTTAGCCCAACATTAAATTAGTATGTGGGAGAGCCATGACTCAAAAGTGCTCTTAACCGTATCTTGTATTTGTTTGTGATTTTTTGATTGCAATCTCCTTGAGGGAAAGAATCTATCTTTACTGTCAACATATTAAATTTCTACTATTTATTAGTCAGGTACTAAAACCTATTTTGAGCTTAATTGAATGCTTTCATCAATTCATGGTCCTGGTGAAATTGCTTCAGTTTTTTACTGTTATTTTTTTGGCCAGAGTACTATTACTTACCCTTCTAAAGTTAGCACAGACAGCTGAGGAAGTGCGAGATCTGTAGCTTGATTGTTTCCAGTTCCTTCTATATTTTAAATAGGACACAGATGTCTCTGTAAATAAAAATAACTTTCTTCCAACCCATTTGGAAAATATCCCAGACTTCCTTTCCAGGCCTTGCAGAGTTGCTAGCTAGCATTAAGTTGCTGCTGCTGTCTACTCATGATTACTATTTATTTTCTCCCTTTAACATAAGTGACCCTCCCAGGAATAGCCTAACCACCAGATGTTTGCCCAACAGTATTCTACTTATTCTTGTTTTGCTCTTTTTCTGAAATAATGCTGAAAGGTCATCACTCCATTCTTTCCCCTCTTCCATGAGGATTTTACTTAATTGTTCTTGAAACTTATCTTGCTAAATGATTTGCAACCATACAGAAAATAGAGAGGGTAGGCTGCATATATTTTGTATTGGTCCCTTAAGAATTGGCATTTACTGATTGAGGGTTTTGGCACTCATGCTCAGTTTGAGAGATTTTGAGTGTTTGGAATTGAAATTGTGGGACTTGAAAGCTAGACAGGACCTCAGAGATCATCCAACAGAGGAGCCTTATTTTTTAACTGAGGAAATGAATGTTGTCAAGGTCAACCATAAATCTCATAAATCTGATACTTCAGCTTGGTGAGAGAAACCCGTTTTTCAGAATCCCTTTGTTGTAATCTCTAGTCTACAGCTACAAAGGGCCAGGAGTCTGGAGACTTGGTAAGAAAATCAATTTGTGAAAACATTAACACTGTTGAGCCTGAAAGCAGCCTTTGAATTTTCTGTTATTGACAGTGTTTGAAATCAGTTGGGTCTTCAGGACCAATAACCTATACCATGTACTTTTATACTTTTCAACTAGTGGATTTTCAAACTTAAAAAAAAAAAGCAATAAAACCTTCCTTTTTATTTTCAAATATAGTCTTATGTAGACCCACAGTATACAAAACAGATGTAAGTGGTATTTAATTAGAGTACATTTTAAAGTATAATTTTGATTTATTGGAAAATAAACCGTTGAGGACAGTGATGCTTTTTTGAACAACATGAAATAGGAAATTTCTGGGTTATGGATGATGATTGCAGTCTTATATCAGCTTCAGCATCCATGAAATTTGAATAAAATATTTGTGGGCTTCCAGAAGTACTTCATTATAATGCTTGAAAAACCAACTAATACTTTGGGTCATAGAGTGCTGTTGTTGATGTCAATCTTCTGGTTCAGCCTTCTCATTTTATGGCAGAGTCCTCAAAGCTTAGAAAGGTGGTGTCCCCAAAATAATCACACACAGAAAACTGATGGCAGAACTCCATTGCTAGCTGGCATCTCTTTCTAGTCACTCTTCTGGCATGACCACAGATTATATAACTATGCTGTTTCATTGGTATGTTTTCTTTTCTTAGTTAAATGGTAAACTGTATTACAGGCACCACACCTTTGCCTTTTTTAACCCCTGCAGGGACTTTCTGTTGCTGAACCCTCCATAGTAGATAGTTGATGCTTGGTCAGTATATGTGGATTGTGTGACTCAAAGATGCTATCTGTATACAGTAAACTCTGAGTGTTTCTAATTTGATGGTAATCTGGGAGTAATTGATAAGTAAATACTGTATATTTAAAAAATAACACGGAGAGCCTCCTCAAGGGAACTCAGGATTCTACTGACTTGTGACAGCACAACTCCTCACCTGCAGAAGCCTGTGGGGTACGTAGCTGAGAGGTAGGGGAGCAGCACAGGAGCCCTCCATCAAGCCCAGGGACAAGGAGCCCTACACCACACCCAGGGACTTCTGTGTCCACAGCAGAGAGGGATTGAAGGGAGTCTGAGCTGAAGGGCAGGACACCTGCCATAGCCCCAGGGTATCACAGCTGCAACCCCAGGAATGTCTGGGAGTACTGGGTCTTAAAGCCCTCTTCCCTGCCAAACTGCACAGGGTGCAACCCCCAACCACAGGGCTGGCAGTCCCCATTGCAGACGGAAAATTGTTGCACTGATTGGACATCCACATGGTTTGGACCCCCACTCACTGTATAGACGAAGTTGGGGAGATCTGGGTTGAGGATAAGAGGTGGCTCAGGAGCGCCATCTTCTGGTATGTCAGGGAAAGTGCACTTCATCAATCTGTAGCTCTGTCAAATTATAGGTAATTGTTTAAATAATCCTGCATATCCTAAAAGAACCCTATCGAGATAAACAAATGCCAAGAGGCCAAAAACAACAGAAAATTATAAAGCATATGAAGAAACCAGAAGATATGGGTAACCCAAATGCCCAAATTAAAAAATCAGAGGAGATACAGAACTTGGAAAAATTTATCAAAGAAGTAATCACGAACACCAATATCATGGCTCAGGAAATAAAGGACATCAAGAAGACCCTAGAAGAGCATAAAGAAGAATTTGCAAGAATAAATTTTAAAAAATAGACGATCTTATGGAAATAAACTGTTGATCAAATTAAAAAGGTTCTGGATACACACAGTACTAAACTAGAGGAAGCTGAGGAAAGAATAAGCAAACTGGAAGAGTGCAGGTTGGAAAGTGAAAGTACAAAAGAAAGAATAGACAAAAAAATAAAAAAATTCAAAACAGATCTCAAGGATATGATGGACAACATGAAGCACACAAATATATGAATCATTGCTGTTCCAGAAGGGGAAGGAAAGGGTAAAGGACTAGGAAGAGTATTCAAAGACATTGTTGGAGAGAACTTCCCAGCCCTTCTAAATGACATAAATATGCAAATCATAGATGCCCAACGGACTCCAAACAGAATAAATCCAAATTAACCTACTCTGAGACATATTCTGATCAAATTGTCAAATGCTGAAGAGAAAGAGCAAGTTCTGAAAGCAGCAAGAGAAAAGCAATTCATCACATACAAGGGAAACAACATAAGACTAGGTAGTGACTACTCAGCATCCACTGTGGAGGCAAGAAGGCAGTGGTCTGACATATTTAAAATTCTGAAGGAGAGAAATTGCCAACCAAGAATTCATCCAGCAAAGCTCTCCTTCATATTCTGGGGAGAGTTTAAAATATTCACACACAAACAAATGCTGAGAGAATTTGCTAACAAGAGACCTACAAGAAATACAAAAGGGAGCCCTACTAACTGACAGAAAAAAAAAAAAAGAGAAGGGAGAAAGAGGTATGGAGAAGAGCACAGAGCTAATGAGTTTTAATAAGGATACATTAAAGGAAATAAAGAGAGGGGGGAATATATCTCACAAATAAAAACCAAAGGATGTGATGGCAGATTCAAGAACTCCCTTCACAGTAATAACATTGAATGTGAATAGATTAAACTCCCCAATTAAAAGATATAGATTGGCAGAATGGATTAAAAAATATGAACCATCAATATGTTGCCTACAAGTGACTCATCTTAGACCCAGAGACACAAAGAAATTGAAAGTGAAAGGATGGAAAAAATATTCCATGAGGAGCTACAGCCAAAAGAAAACAAGAGTAGCAATATTAATCTCAGGTAAGATAGGTTTTAAACGTAAGGATTCATGAGACTAAGAAGGACACCATATACTAATAAAAGGGACATTTCAACAAGAAGAAATAACAATCATAAATGTCTATGCACCCAATCAAGGTGCCCCAAAGTACATGAGACAAACATTGGCAAAACTGAAGGAAGCAATAAATGTTTCCACAATAATTGTGGGAGACTTCAATGAGTTACTCTCTCCTATAGATCAATCAACCAGACAGAGGAACAATAAGAAAATTGAAAAACTAAACAATGTGATAAAGGATTTTGACTTAACACACATATATAGAGCATTACATCCCAGATCACCAGGATACACATTCTTCTCTAGTGCACACAGAGCATTCTCCAGAATAGATCATATGTTGGGCCATAAAACAAGCCTCAATACATTTAAAAAGATTGAAATTATTCAAAGCACATTTTCTGATCACAGTGGAATACAACTAGAAGTCAATAACCATCAAAGATCTAGAACATTCACAAATATCTGGAGGTTAAACAACACACTCCTAAACAATCAGTGGGTTAAAGAAGAAATAGCAAGAGAAATTGCTAAATACCTAGAGACGAATGAAAACGAGAGCACAATATGTCATAACTTATGGGATGCAGCGAAGGCGGTATTGAGGGGGCAATTTATAGCTCTAAATGCATACATTAAAAAGGAATAAAGAGCTAAAATGAAAGAACTATTGGAACAACTGAAGAAGCTAGAAAATGAACAGCAAACTAATCCTAAACCAAGCAGAAGAAAAGAAATAACAAGGATTAAAGCAGAAGTAAATGATATGGAGAACAAAAAAATAGAATAAATAAAACCAAAAATTGGTTCTCTGAGAAGATCAAAAAGATTGACAAGATCAAAAAGATTGACAAGTCCTTAGCTAGACTAACAAAATAAAAAAGAGAGAAGACCCAAATTATAGCTGAGAGAGGGGATATTACTGTGGATTCTGAAGAAATTTAAAAAATCATAAGAGGATACTGTGAACAACTGTACACCAACAAACCAGATAATGTAGAGGAAATGGACAATTTTTTGGAAATGCACAAACAACCTATACTGTCTAGAGAAGAAATAGAAGACCTCAACAAACCAATCACAAGCAAAGAGATCCAATCAGTCATCAAAAAGCTTCTCACAAATAAATGCCCAGGGCCAGGTGGCTTCACAGGGGAATTCTACTAAACTTTCCAAAAAAGAAGTGACACCAGTCTTACTTAAACTTTCAAAAAGTTGAAGAAAATGAAGCACTACCTAACTCATTTTATGAAGCTAACATCACTCTAATACCAAAGCCAGGTAAAGATGCTACAAGAAAGGAAAACTACAGGCCGATCTCCCTCATGAGTACGGACACAAAAATTCTCAACAAAATTCAAATCCAAAGACACATTAAAAAAATCATAGACCATGACCAAGTGGGTTTCATTCCAGGCATGCAAGGGTGGTTCAACATAAGAAAATCAGTCAACATAATACAACACATTAACAAATCAAAAGAGAAAAATCAAATGATCATCTCTATAGATGATGAAAAGGCATTTGACATAATCCAGCATCCTTTTTTGATAAAAGCACTTCAAAAGGTAGGAATTGAAGGAAACTTCCTCAATATGATAAAGGGAATATGTGAAAAACCCACAGCCAGCATAGTACTCAATGGTGAGAGACTGAAAGCCTTCCCTCTAAGATTAGGAATGAGACAAGGATGCCTGCTGTCACCACTATTATTCAACATTGTGCTAGAAATGCTAGCCAGAGCAATCAAGCAAGACAAAGAAGTAAAAGGTATCTGAACTGGAAAGGAAGAAGTAAGACTGTCGTTATTTGCAGATGGTATGATTTAATATTTGGAAAACCCTGAGAAATCGATGACACAGCTACTTGAGCTAATAAACAAATTTAGCAAAGTAGCGGGATACAAAATTAATGCACATAAGTCAGTAATGTTCCTATATACTAGAAATGACCTAACTGAAGAGACACTTAAGAAAAAGATTCCATTCTCAATAGCAACTAAAAAAATCAAGTACCTAGGAATGAGCTTAACCAAAGATGTAAAAGATGTATACATAGAAAATTACATAACTTTACTAAAAGAAATAGAAGCAGACCTAAAAAGATGGAAAAATATTCTGTGTTCATGGATATGAAGGCTAAATGTCATTAAGATGTCAACTCTGCCCAAACTCATTTACAGATTCAATGCAATTAGAATCAAAATTCCAACAACCTACTTTGCAGACATGGAAAAGCTAGTTATCAAATTTATTTGGAAGGGAAAGATGCCTCGAATTGCTAAAAACATTCTTTAAAAGAAAAATGAAGCAGGAGGACTTATACTTCCTGACTTTGAAGCATACTGTAAAGCCACAGTAGTCAAAACAGCATGGTATTGGCACAAAGATAGACATATTGATCAATGGGATTTAATTGAGAATTTGGAGATAGACCCCAGGATCTACGGTTGACTGATCTTTGTTAAGGCCCCCAAAACCACTGATCTGTGATATAATAGTATCTTCATAAAACCGGGCTGGGAGAACTGGATATCTATTTCCAAAAGAATGAAAGAGGACCCCTATGTCACACCCTATACAAAAATGAACTCAGAGTGGATTAAAGACCTCAATATAAAAGATAGCACTATAAAACTCCTAGAAGATAATGTAGGAAAACATCTTTGAAACCTTTTATTAGGAGGTCACTTCTTAGACCTAACACCCAAAGCACAAGCACGAAAGAAAAAATAGATAAATGGGAACTTCTCAAAATTAAAAGCTTCTGCACCTCAAAAGAATTTGTCAAAAAAGTGAAGAGGCAGCCAGTTCAATGGGAAAAAATATTTGAAAACCATGTATCTTAGAAAAGACTGATATCTTGCATATAAAGGAAATCCTATGACTCAACGATAATACAGGCCACCCAATTATAAAATAGGCAAAAGATATGAAAAGACACGTCACTGAAGAGGAAATACAAATGGCTAAAAAACACATGAAAAAATGTTCATCTTCACAAGCTATTAGGGAGATGCAAAGTAAGACCACAATGAGATATCTTGCACCAATTAGAATGACTGCCATTAAACAAGCAAGAAACTACAAATGCTGCAAAGGATGCGGAGAAACTGGAACTCTTATTTGTTGTTGGTGGGACTGTAGAATGGTACAGCCACTCTGGAAGTCAGTCTCATGGTTCCTTAGAAAACTAGGTATCGAGTTACCCTTCAGTCCAGCAATTTCACTTCTTGGTATATACCCAGAAGTTCTGAAAGCAGCGACATGAACGGATATTTGTACACCGATGTTCATAGCGCCATTATTCATAGTTGCCAAGAAGTGGAAACAATCCAAATGTCCTTCAACAGATGAGTGGATAAGCAAAATGTGGCATATACACATGATGGACTACTATGCGGCAGTAAGAAGGAACGAGGTCGTGAAACATATGACAACATGGTGAACCTTGAAGACAATGCTGAGTGAAATAAGCCAGGCAGAAAAAGAGAGATATTTATGTTACCACTAATGTGAGCTCTGAAAAATGTAAAATAAATATTTTATAGTGTAGAATGTAGGGGACCTAGAAATAAGACGGCAGCTAGTGAAGGGGGAACAATAATCTAATAAGAACAGATAAGCTATTGAGGGTAATCTCAATGTTATGGGAATGCTCAGGAATGATTATGATTTCCAAACTTTCTTGTGTATGGTAGGATCATGTTGGAAGCCTTGTAGTTATTTTAGGTTATTTGTTGTTCTTTTTCCTTTGTTTGGTTAGGGTTAATTTTCTTGGGGTATGGTAGGGACATGTTGGATGCAATACAGTTATTTTATGTTATTTGTTTTTCTTAATCCTTTGTTTTGTTTGAATTTTTTTTCTTAATGTTTTGATAAAGTAAAAAAAAGCTATTGTATTGAAAAAAACTTCAATGTAGTTATTTTAGTTTGTTGTTTCTTATACCTTGTTTGATTATGGTTTGTTAATTTTCTTGGGGAATTGTAGGAACATGTTGGAAGCAATGTTATTTTAGATTGTTTTCTTATTCCTTTGTTTGGATATCATTTATTAATTTTCTTGGGGTATGGTAGGAATATGTTGGAAGCAAAGTAAGTTATTTTACATTATTTGTTTTTCTTAATCCTTTGTTTTGTTTGAAATGTTGTGGGTTTTTTGTTGTTTGTTTGTAAAATAAATAAATAAATAAAAATAATGTAATTGTGGATGGCTGTCATCTTCAGCTTACTTAAGTTTTCAGTGGGTTGCTGAGTTTTCAGCTTACTGAGAGGCAGAGGGCCAGGCTGGAGAAGCTGTGAGTAAAACTCACTTTGAGTTTCCTTAGTTTTTGCAGATACAGGAATGGTGAGAGATGATGTGTTATAGACAGGTGCAGCTTTGCTTTTAGGTTAATATATTCCCTGAATATGCTTTGTTCCATATTTGTGGTTACTGCTGTGAGAGAGCCCCTTGGTCCCGGGTACAGTGGTAGGGTGTGTGATTGGGGACAGTGCTGCAGAAGCCCTCCCAGCACTCTTGGCCATGTTCTAGGGCTCAAGACGTGAGTAGCTCCTGCTCTTCCACTGTCCTGTCCTCTGACATGGGACATTGCCACTTCTCAAACTGGTATAATTTTCTTTTCTTTTTGAAAGGTAAAGCTGTTGGTCTGTGTAAGAATCTGCACAGTGATAACTAATACATTCTTTATCATGTATTTTTGAGAATTTTCAAAACCCTCTATCTTTATTATTGCTATGAACATCATTGTGCAAGTATCTGTTCAAGTCTCTGCTTTCAGTTCTTCAGGGTAAATACCTAGAAGTGGGATGGCCAGGTCATATGGTAGTTCTATGTTTAACTTTCTGAGGAACTGCCAATGTGTTTTTCACAATGGCTATACCATTTTACATTCCCACCAACAAATACTAGTGTTCCTATTTCACCACATCCTAGCCAGCACTTATTTTCCATTTTTAAAATCATAACCATTCTAGTGGGTGTGAAGTGACTGTGCATTTTTAAAATTGGGTTTCTGTGCTCCTACTGAGCAATGAGAGCCTTTTATGTATTAGGATATTCTGATAGAAGCTGCGGATTCTTTTCTTCAGTGTTTTATTCCTGTTTTCTCTTTGCTAATATGGTTTTTGCCTTTTTCACTTTTACGAATGTCTAAACCTGAACTTAACGTGGCCGAAATGGAATCCTGGATTTCCTTCCTTTCCCTAGCCTACTCTTCTAGTCTTCCTTACATCAAGAAACAGCAGCCTTCATCTACTCATAGCCTAAGCCCAAAATCAAGAAGTTATCCTTGATTCCTCTTTCCCTCACTCCCTAGCTCTAATCCATTCCCAGCAATAATGACTTGCCCTCCAAACATATCCTGAATCTATCAATTTATTTTCATTTTTGTCCTTCCTACCCTTATCCTTCACCTGGGTGCCTGAAGTTACTTCCTTAGTTGTTCTACCCCCAAACACATCTCCCCTTCCAAGGGCTGAGACATTCTTCATTCTGTAGGGAATGATCTTTTCAAAATGCAAATCTGATTGTCACACCATCCCCCGACCTACCTTCTGCCTATGCCAGTGCTCCTTATGTCTCATGATAAAGATAAAACTACTTAAAATAGCTCATCCTGTTATTTCTCCAGCCTCACCTTGTACTAGCTTATACACCCCCCACCCCCTTCCTTTTGAGTCTCTCGTGCTGGTCATGTTCCCTCCTGACTTGGAGCTTTTGCATAAATCATTCTCCTGAAGCATCCTCCTTCTCCATATATTTATGCCTAATTATCCTACAGATCTCAGCTCACTCATTGCTTCCTCTGGAAGAGCCAGCACTCCCTAATTAGGTAGAAAGCCTCTGTTACAAGCCCTCCTAGCACCGCTGAGCACTTCTTCATAGCACTTACATTTACAATTTTACACTTACTCTGTGATTCTTTGATAAAATCCATAAGATAAGCAATCTTGTCTATTTCCTTTACTATATTCCCAGAATCTGTCACAGTGCCTGACATATTTCAAGACGTATTTATTGAATGATTGTTTAATTATAAATTCTCAGATGGAGAATTTACAGAATGTACTGTTAACCCTTTCTGAAAAATGTGACTGCATTTGCTCTTGGCCAGTTTTTTAACACTCTGACTTTGCCTAGGTCATTAAGGTCCAGGCCAATGGTCTTGAATTCATATAGAGCTTGTAGGTATTCTAGTCTTGGTCTTCAGTTCCTTCTGTCTTTTTTAGTCTAAAGGTTATTTTTCTTGGCATAGAGGATGTGGACTTTGACCACATTTTCTGTCCTGCGTCAATCCAGCAAAATCCAGGTGATTCTGTAAATTTATTTTAAATTCAGTTATTTGAAATTTGGAGATTTTATTTTATATTTTTTATTATATTTTATATTATCCCCATAAAAGCATGTTATAAGTGATGTTTACATTTTCAGGCAAGTGCTCTCAAAAACCTTTTTAACTGATAGTATATTTTAAACAATACAATAGTAGTATAAACCCTGGATTTCTCTGATCCCTTTGTAGTTCTTTTTTTGATCTGAACCCAGAGGTCCTCAGATTCTTGGGAAAGTCTGTGAGTTTAGTAAAGTTGGCAGTGCTGGAAGAAGTATCAAGTAGCTGGATGGTAGATGCATTGTGTCGGTACCATGTTTTTCCTACATGGAGGAAAGATGCTAAAGGTCAAGGGTGGGGAGGCAAGCTGCATGTCTGGTAGTTTGAAATTCGAGTGCTAATAAATTGTATATGTTACTCATGATAGTCAAATATCTGATTTAATAATGAGAACTCAACTGTAGAGTATGTATTGATAAAACAAATTGCACACTACTATTGAGAGAATAAAGCAAGAATAAAGATCCTATTGATTTTGGGTCAGGTAGTTCCATATAGGAAGAACACTAAGTAGGAGTGCATCATCTCCTTGCTTATGTTCAAAATGGAGAATTCTCTACAAGAGGATATTAGAATGTTTCTCTCAAGGCTATGCTTTCCATGGAAATTATATCCTTCCATACATGGGCCATGAGTTTTAAGATGTTTCAAAAGTATTTGAACTCTTATTATAACAGAAGTTTAGTCATGTACCAAATTTATTCCTGTGTAATTTTCAGTGAAAAATGGTTCTGTCATTTGTATGTGTAAAAACAATGCCAGAAATGGATACAAAATTCTCGATTCAGCTGATTTTGTCCTCTTTGGGAAGAAGAAAAGACATGTTGAGATGAAGATTATAATTTGAACAACAAAGGAAACATTTAAGGCCCAGGCAGCTCTTAAATTTGACTAATAATGTATGAAATAAATTATAAGCCTTATGTTTCCATCAGTTCTTGTAGGTACCTGCTTACTTGCCAATGCAGAGAGAGTGCTTTAAATTTAGATGTATTTCTTAGTGAAAGACAAATCCTCCTTAAAATGCATTTCGTTTTTATTTACAAAGTTAATGGTTAATAATCAAGAACTCAAATGATTTTTGAGAGAGTCTTGGAATCTTAGCATTGGAAGGTATGTTGGAGGACATCTAGTTTAGTACAAGGCTCCCTTCTACCACAGCCACACTGTTTACAGTGGCCCCTTCCTGCCACCTGCCGGTCTCCTTCTTGTCTACTATGCTTCAGATACACAGGCCTTCTTTCTCTCTGTTCCTTGAACTTATCAAGCTCTGTAAGACCCTTTGTACTGCCTTGAATGCTTTTCTCACACCTCTGTTCCCATAGCTTGTTTCTTTACATTAAATAGATTTCACCCAGGTATTACCTCTTCAGACAAGCCTTTCCCAGACCACCCTATCTAAAAGATACCCCACCCCCTCTTTTAGATAACTTAAGATGATAACTCTCTATGTAAGACTCTGTTTTATCTGTTATAATACTTGTCACTTTCTGAAATTTTCATTTTTGTTTATTGTCTGTCTCCCCTTAGTAAGCTTCAAGAGAACAGGGCCATGTCCGTGTTATTCACCTCTGTATCCTTAGGCATCTCCAATAGGGGCTGGCCCATTGTAGGTATTTGACAAATATTTATAGAATGAATGAATAAATAGTAATGGTTGATTGTTGTCCCATCACTACTAAGCAGAAGTTAGTCTCCTTTTAACTTCTATCACCGATATTAGTTCTTCCCCCTGAAATAACTCAGCTCATCACCTGTTATAGCCCCTCTTTTTATGCAATTTTATTGAGATATAATCACATAACATACAGTCATTCAAAGTGTACAATCAGTTGTTCAGAGTATCGTCATATAGTTGTGCTTTCATCGCCATAATCAAACTTTGAAGATTTTCATTACTCCAAAAAATAAAAATTAAATAAAAAAGAACATCCAAAACATCCCATTCCCCTCCTCCCCCCATTGTTCATTTACTTTTTTAAAAAATGCAGTTTAATTGAGATATATTTACAAAGCCTACAGTCATCCACAGTTTACAATCAGTTATTCACAGCACCATCATACGGTTGTGCGTTCATCAACAGAATCAATTTCTGAACCTTTTCCTTACTCCAAAATAAAAATAAAAGCAAAAATGAACACCTAAATCTTTCCATCCCCTCCATCCCACCCTATTCTTCATCTAGTTTTTGTCCCTATTTTTCCACTCATCTGTCCATACACTGGATGAAGGGAGTGCGAGCCACATGGTTTTCATAGTCACACAGTCACACTATGCAATCTACATAGTTATACAGTCATCTTCAAGAATCAAGGTCACTGGGTTGCAGTTTGACAGCTTCAAGTATTTCTCTCTAGCCATTCCAACACACTAAAGACTAAAAGGTGATATCTATATAGCACATAAGAATACCCTCCAGAGTGACCTCTTGACTCCATTTGAAATCTTTCAGACACTGGAACCTTATTTTGTTTCATCTCTCTTCCCCCTTTTGGTCAAGAAGATCCTCTCAATCCCACAGTGTTGGGTCCAGGCTCATCTCCAGGAGTCATTTCCTGCATTGCCAGGGGAATTTACACCCCTGGGTGTCTTGTCCCACATAGCGGGGAGGGTAGTGAGTTCACCTGCTGAGTGGGCTTAGAGGGGGGGGGGGGCACATCTGAGCAACAAAGAGGCTCTGGGGGAGGGGGGTGGATTCCTAGGCACATTTATAAGTGGGCTTAGCCTCTCCCTTGCAGCAGCTAGCCTCACAAGGTAAAGCCCCCAAATCGAGAGCTCGGCCCACTAAATTGGCAGTCCTCAATGTTTGCGGGAAAATCAGCAATAGCCCAGGTGGGGAAGTCCAATGCTCCCGCATTTCTCCCCAGTTCCTTAGGGAACCCCACAAATACACTTATACTCTCTGCCCATATCACTCTGTATCCCCTCATTCTTAAAGAGACTTCAGACATTTGGACATAAGTCGTCTCTCATCAAGGCCAGACTCACCCATTTCTTCACCAGCTTCTCATCCGGCATGGTTTTCGGAGAGTGATCACCATCCAGGTTATCCATCACTGGGAGTTTTGGGTTTTGTTGTTGGGATACCCAGCACTAGACACAGTACATTATATAGCGTCTGAGCCTTGGAGCGAGTACAGTTAAGCTTTTTTATTTCATATAATGTTGAAATGCTTTATCTTTGATAAAATTATCTTTTACCTTCATGTAAATGGCCAAGGAACAATTTATATATGATATTGTTATCAGAATTACTCTTTGAGTTCTAAAAAATTGTTTTGTTGTGAAATAAAACAACATAGAAATGCATAACACTTCTAATGAATAATTATCAGTAAACGCCACATTTAACCCATCACTCAAGTCAAGCAACAGAACATTATTACTGTGTTTCAGAAAGCTCTCCTGTGTATCCCTTCTCAGTCTCAATCAAGAGGTAATAATATTCTGATTTTTATAATAAACTCTTTCTTGGTCACCTTTTTATAGATTTGTCACCTATGTATGCATACGTAAACAATATGGTTTTAGTTCAGCTTTGCCTTTTAAAAAATGTACATAAATGAAATAATACTTTGTTAGTTTTCTGTTGCTGCAGAACAAATTATCGTAAGCTTAATGACTTAAAATAGCACCCATATATTAGCTCACAGCCGTAAGTCCAGCATGACATGACTGCATTCTCTGCTCCAGGGTATCACAGGGCTGAAATCAAGGTGTCCTTCAGGCTGAGTTCTCTTTTTTCTTGATCATTTCCACAGTTGATTTCCAAGAGATACCTCTTTGTTCTTTTGGCCTCTTTATTGTGTTTTCTATTTCATGAATTTCTGCTCTTGATTTTTTCTTTCTTTATATTTTCTTTGTATTTATTTTGTTGTTATTTCTTTAACCTCTTGGGATTGAGGTGTAGTTCATTAATTTTCAGTTTTTTAATCTTTTCTGATATGTTTATATAAGGGTGCCAGTTTCCCCTTAAGCATTGCTTTAGCATCTTCCCATAAATTTGTATTTTTGTTATTTCAAAATGTTTCTTAGGATTTCTTCTTTGACCACTTACAGATTTTTTAGAAGTGTATTTATTAATTTCTGAATAATAAAATTTATTAGGAAATAAATAGAAACAAAGAAAATAAATTAGAAAAATAAATTAATGGGAAACAAATAATTTTCTAATTATTTCTTTTGCTAATGGTTTCTCGCAGACTTGCATTGTGAGAGAGAATATCCTTTGCCTTCGGGCCCTGTAATTTGCTTTGAATTGATCTGTTTTTGTAAATGTTCTGTTTGTACTTAGGGGGGAAATGGTGTTCTGCAGTTCTTTGGTATAGTTTCTGTGTTCATTTGGTCAAGTTTTTAAAACATGTTCAAATATTCTGTATTCTGATATTTTTCTCTTTGAACTGTCCATTGAGTTATTTTTCTTTTGTTATTTCTTTCAGTTCTAGAATTGTAATTTATTTTTCAAATTCTCCCTTTCATCTTTTTGGACCTCCCAGTTTTGTTAAAACTTTGGTTTTTAAAATTTAACCCGATAATTATTTTATAGGCAGTTCCTGATAATTCCAGTATTTCAAGTCTTTCTGGGTCATTTTGTTTCATTTGTTTCTATTGCATCTTGTTCATGGTGTCTTGTTTCCTTGTGTGTCTGGTTGTCTTCTATTATGTACTACACATTGTAAGTGAGAAATTATCTGTAGCAATAATCTGAGGCCTAGGTTGAAGCTATCTTTCTTCAGCATTGCTCCCCACCCCCCATCCTTTATTTCAACCAGACAGCTAGTGACACTACCAGTCTGAATCTGGGACTGCTTTAATCCAAGGGCACATTTAGAGGTTTATCTAGATCACCCAGATGACGTAAAGTTATACATCAAGTCTCCACAAGGGCTGATTTCTGGTTCCTCTTACCCTGGGAGTATAGCTCTTTGGGATTTCAGTTTCAGGTAAGTGGTAGTTTAGCAGAGTTCCTCCTTTTTAGACATCCTTGGCTTTGACTTTATGCTCCTGGATCTGTAAGGGTTTCAAGACTAAGCCTGTTTTCTCCCATTTGTTCTGGATCTTCAAATACCTGAAGGACTAAAACGGTTTTGGGTGGTTTTGATCTACCTCTCTGGGTTCAATTCTTTTTCTTTCTTTTTTTTTTTTTTTAAACATTTTTTATTGTGAAATATAACATATATACAGAAAATTGATAATGTTCAAAGTATGGTTTAATAAATAGTTATAGAGTAAATTTTGAAGTTTTCTATGGGTTACAGTTCCACAATTTCAGTTATTTCCTTCTAGCTGTTCTAATACACTAGAGACTAAAAAGAAATATCTATATGATAATTCAGTAGTCATGATCCTTTGTTAAATCCTATCTTGTCTGTTGCTACTCCTCCCTCTCATTTGATCACTGTCTCAATCTTCAGGGATATCTAGGCAGTGGCCACTCTTATCTTGTTTATATTGAAAAGGAGTGTCAACATTATGGAGAAGTGGGGGGGTGCAGCTGGTTGATGTTCTTGAAGAGATTGGTGCTTCTGGGTTTTGGGACTTATTTGGCATAGGAACAATCTGGAGGTTTTAAGTTTCTGAAAAATAAACTTAGTGGGTGAAACTTTTTATAGAGTCTCAGACAGACACCTGGGTATTCTCTAGGGTTTTTGGGAATACTGTTGGTTGGGGCTTGCCATACTGTAGCAATTTGCAATATCTAGCTGAAGCTTGCCTAAGAGTAACCCCCAGAATAACCTCTTGACTCTATTTGAAATCTCTTAGCCACTGAGACCTTATTTTGTTACATTTCTTTTCCCCCTTTTGGTCAAGAAGGCATTCTCAATCCCACAATATCAGGGTCAGGCTCATCCCTGGGAGTCAAGTCTCATGTAGGGGGGAGGGTAATGAATTTATTTGCAGAGTTGGGCTTAGAGAGAGAGAGGCCACATCTGAGCAACAAAAGAGGTTCTCTGGTAGTGACTCTTAGACATAATTATAGGTAGGCTTAGCCTTCCCTTTACAGAAGTAAGTTTCATAAGAGTAAGCCTCAAGATTGAGGTCTTGACTTACTAACTAGGGGGTCCCTAATTTCACATAGAATATATTCTATCCAAAATAAACAGTGTCTCACATTATCCTTACTTATTTGTATAATCATCATCATTCTCAATTTTAGACAATTATCATAACCCAAAACACCCCATAACTCTTATTTCTACCCCCCCCCCAATTATTTACCCCTAGTGTTGGTGTGGTATCTGGGTTAAATTCTTTTGCCTTGGTTTTAGCCAGATAATTTTTCACTATTTTGTTAAGTCTTTTTATTTATTTATTTATTTTTTTTAAGAGTATTTCTTCCAGTTTTTGTATTTGTCCTTAAAGGGACATATGATCCAAGTTATCTCATTTGCCATTACCAGAACTTCAAGTGTTTCTGCATTTGTATGCCTTAAAAAAATTTAATCAGTGTTATCCATACAGAATTGCAGTTAAGTCTAATTTTAGTCATACATTTATTTTTCTCAGTACCCATAACTGAGTTAAAAGACCATTCTGGACACCTATAATATGTATTCAATCACCACATTTAAATTCTAACTCCCAGTTTACATTACTCAATTTTGATTTGCACAGTTTCATGAAAGAGAATAGGTGGGACAAAATGTTCTTCATATATTATTATATACAGAACTTCTTGGGTGCTAGGTCTTCTTAGTGAAAATGATTTACTATTTATCTCAAGTTTCCTTTGATATGAGCCATGTCATTGTTGGCAGAGAGTGTAATATTTAAATGTTTTCTGTGTGTTCTTCAAAATTAACTGTAGAAAGTGAAAAAATTATTCAGTCTCAGAAGCACTTTTACCTAGAATGTGACTGACTTAGATCTTCATGTGGCTGGCTCCTTCTTGTCATTGAGATCTCAGCTCAAATGTCACATTTTTAGAGGAGTCCACCCTGACCAAGTAATCACTCTTTTTTCACCCTTCATAACATGTATCAGTATCTGATAGTCTTGTATTTTTTCCCTCCCTCAGCAAAATGGAAAGCTCCATGAGGGCAAGTACCTTGCCTACCTTGTTTCCCACTGTTTTCCGTGTCTTATTTACCTATTCCCTGAAACATGGTAGGAGATCAGTAATTATTTGTATAATGCGTAAATGAATACAATAAATATTTGTGAGTTTCTTTTGAAATTGTGATATTTTTCTCTAAATGTCACAGTAATCCTTTAAAAATTTGTGATTCCATTGAACTGAAAGAAGTTAACTTTTTAAAAATAAATATGTAATCAAAATTCTAATAACCTACTTTGCAGACTTGGCAAAGCTAGATATCAAATTTATTTGGAAGGGAAAGATGCCTCAAATTGCTAATAACATTATAAAAAAGAAAAACAAAGCGGGAGGACTTATATTTCCTGACTTTGAAATTTACTATAAAGCCACAGTAGTCAAAACAGCATAGTACTGGCACAAAGATAGACATATTGATCAATGGAATCAAATTGAGAATTCAGAGATAGACCCTCAGATCTATGGTCGACTGATCTTTGATAAGGCCCCCAAAGCTACTGAACTGGGATTTAACAGTCTTTTCAACAAATGGGGCAGGGAAAGTTGGATATCCGTATCTAAAAGAATGAAAGAGGACCCCTTCCTCACACCCTACACAAAAATTAACTCAAAGTGGATCAAAGACCTCAATATAAGAGACAGTTCCATAAAACTCCTAGAAGATAATGTAGGGAAACATCTTCAAGACCTTGTATTAGGAGGTCACTTCTTAGACCTTATACCCAAAGCACAAGCTACGAAAGAAAAAAATAGATAAATGGGAACTCCTCAAAATTAAAAGCTTCTGTACCTCAAAAGATTTTGTCAAAGAAATGAAAAGGCAGCCAACTCAATGGGAAAAAATATTTGGAAACCATGTATCTGACAAAAGACTGATATCTTGCATATATAAAGAAATCCTACAACTCAATGACAATAGTACAAACAACCCAATTATAAAATGGGCAACAGATATGAAAAGACACTTCACTGAAGAGGAAATACAAATGGCTAAAAAACACATGAAAAAATGTTCATCTTCACTAGCTATTAGGGAGATGCAAATTAAGACCACAGTGAAATATCATCTCACACCAATTAGAATGGCTGCCATTAAACAAACAGGAAACTACAGAGGCTGGAGAGGATGTGGAGAAATTGCAATTCTTATTCGTTGCTGCTGGGACTGTATAATGGTGCAGCCACTCTGGAGGGCAGTCTGGCGGTTCCATGGAAAACTAGATATCGAGTTACCCTTCGATCCAGCAATTTCACTTCTTGCTATATACCCAGAAGATCTGAAAGTCTGAAAGCAGTGACATGAACAGATATTTGTACACTGATGTTCATAGCAGCATTATTCACAATTGCCAAGAAATGGAAACAATCCAAATGTCCTTCAACAGATGAGTGGATAAACAAAATGTGGGTATATACACACGATGGAATACTATGTGACAGTAAGAAGGAACGATCTCGTGAAACATATGACAACATGGATGAACCTTGAAAACATAATGCTGAGTGAGATAAGCCAGACAGAAAAAGAGAGAGATTGTATGTTACCACTAATGTGAACTCTGTGAAAAATGTAAAATAAATATTTTATATTTTAGAATGTAGTGGACCTAGAGATAGCCAGCAACTAGTGAAGGGAGAACGATAATCTAATAAGACAGATAAGCTATTGAGGGTAATATCTTAATGTTATTGGAATGCTCAGGAATGATTATGGTTTGCAGATTTTCTTGAGTGTTGTAGGAACATGTTGGAAGCAATGTAGTTATTTTAGGTTGTTTTCCTTATTTATTTATTTATTTTTTTGTTAGGGTTTGTTAATTTTCTTGGGGTATGGTAGGGACATGTTGGAAGAAATAGTTATTTTAGGTTATTTTGTTTTTCTTGTTCCTTTGTTTTGTTTTGTTTGAATTGTTTTTAGTTTTTTGATAAAGTAAAAAAAAGGTGCATTAAAAATTAGCTTCAATGTAGTTTTAGGTTATTTGTTTTTTCTTGTGCCTTTGATTATGATTTGTTAATTTTCTTGGGGTATGGTAGGAACATGTTGGAAGCAATGTAGTTATTTTAGATTATTTGTTTTTCTTATTCCTTTGTTTGGTTATGGTTTATTAATTTTCTTGGGGTATGGTAGGAACATGTTGGAAGCAAAGTAGTTATTTTAGGTTATTTGTTTTTCTTAATCCTTTGTTTTGTTTGAAATGTTGTAGAGTTTTTTTTTTTGTTGTTTGTTTGAATTTTTCGATAAAGTTAAAATTTTTTTTAAAAAAAATATAATTTGAGCTTTCTCATGCCTTCCTTTTTTTGAAAAAGAAAAGGTAAGTGTTGCATGAAAAATCAGTATTAATAAGATAGTGCATTACCCATTTGCTCTATAATTCTCTTTTTTTCTCTATGCCCTCCGAATACCCACACACACACACACACACACACACACACACACACATATATATTTTAAGGAACTGTTTGAGTAAATCTTTAATGTGCAACAGTTACTCAGTCTTTCCTTGTCTTTCATGACCTTGATATTTTTAAAGAATGCAGTCCAGTTATTTAATAAAATATCCTTCAGTTTGGGCTTGTCTGTTGCTTCCTTTGGTTAGATTCCAGTTTCACATTTCTGGCAAGAATGCTACAGAAGTGATGTTGTGGCCTTCTTTCTCAGTACTTCCTATCAGGAGGCATTTCATATTGATTTGTTAATTTTATTGAAACTGTTGAACTGTAATCCAGTACCCTAGATTCTTGAAGATGATTGTTTAACTGTATAGCTTTTATGATGTGACTGTGTAATTGTGAAAACCTTGTTACTGACACTCCCTTTATCCAATGTATGGATAGATGAGTAAGAAAATAAAGACAAAAAAAAATGAATACATAATAAGGGGGGATAAAGGGCATGGGATGTTTTGGGTATTCTCTTTTATTTTTATTTTTATTCTTATTTTTTTGGAGTAATGAAAATGTTAAAAAATTGTGATGAATGCACAAGTATATGATGATACTGTGAACCACTGATTGTGCACTTTGATTATCTGGTATGTGAATATATCTCGATAAAATTGCATTAAAAAAAAAAAAAAAAAGAAACCCAGCTCCAGGCACTAAGTGTGCTCAATGGCTACTGGAGTCTAGTCGTTTCTAGGCCCTCTCAGCAGACAGCTAGGAAATATATGTGTATATGTGTGTATATTTATGCACACATTTATATCTATTTATATATATATGTTAAAAGCTCTGAGCTTTTACTCTTTCTCCAATTCCAAGCTTTCTCCCTTTTCCACAATATATTTACTTATTTGCTCAATCCTAAATACATGGAAAGTACTTTCATATCACTGTCTAAAAACAAAATATCTCATGTACAACACTCGTTTACATTTCTTTTTGTCCTTAGCTTGAGAGGAGGGTATATAGTTAAAATACTGTTTTCAAAGGTTATCTGAGGTTAATTCTCCTCCCCTACCCCTCTCTTCAGTGTCATTATGGTGTTGATTTCAAATACAGTTAGGTTCATTTGTTTATGTTTCATTTTGGGTTCTTCTCTCCCATTAAAAAAAAAAAAAAGTGTGTGAACCATTAACATGGTTTTAAAAGGACTATCCAAAAAGACTACTGTGATATAAAAGTTAATGACTTTTAATTGTGTTTGTTCTTTCAGGGAATCATTTATTGCTTCACTATTACAACAAATATGTGAAAGATCCTGTCAACCAGTGAGAGTTTCCTTCTTCAGATATTCTTTGTTCTACTTATTGCACAACTTTCTCAGAGGATCCTTTTTGGTGCCATGTTCTGTGGCTTGCATCAAAAGAGGAATTTGTCTTCATGAAGATTCCCAACATTGGTAATGTGATGAATAAATTTGAGATCCTTGGGGTTGTAGGTGAAGGTAAGTTGGGATTTTAGAATTCTTTGAATTTTTGAGCAGTGTACCACCAAAAAATTATTAAACCAGATCCAGTTAATTTAACCTATATCAATTCAGATATGTGTCTGAGAGTAAAATATTTAAAAAAAAATTCCTCTTAAACTATTTGTCCCTTTAAAGTTTAATAAATAAAGGATTTCTTAAGACCACCTTCATTTCATTCTTTGCATTAGCAATCATGGTTTCTTTAGTCTTATCTTTTTTGGATTATATTTTATTTTTATATCAACTTGGCTTATGTTGAATAATTTAAAACTTATTTGTATAAGTTAAATTTACTTAATACATGGTAAAGAAATAAGTAACTTTTATTTCTTTCAGATTAGCAAACCACATTTGATAAATTCTATGACACACAGTTTGGTAATATTTTAACATCTCTGAAATCATGAATTATAATTAATAGCATGTCATGGTTTAATTGGCAGCATTTTTTCTTTCCAAGTATTATGTAAAACAATGCTGATTTTTTTTAAGCAGATGTTACAGAAATTTCATATTTCAGAAATTTCAAATAAACTTTGAATTTGAAAAAGAAATTTAAAATATTTACCTTTGTGTGCAGCGAAGCTGTTCAAGAATTTAATATTAAGTTGGTAAATCTTTTTCAAAGAGATAAAAAATAAAATAAAACATTTAATCATTGTGTGCTTGCTTCAAGGTATGATGTTAAACCATATAAAAAGAATGGATTATTCTGCCTTCACTAGTCTACTCCTTTTCCTTTTCTTCATTGGTATTAATTATGTAAATAAAATTCATTCTCAGTGTCTTACCCACTGTTTTATAATTGCTGCCTTTTGTGTTTTCTTTATTTTTTTTTAAAGTATTGCAGTTTGAGACTGAGGTGGTAAAGCTGCCGACTAGAGAAGGTCAACACATAGGATGTGACACGGTTATAATGCTCCAGCTTCTGGGCCTAAGGTTTTCTGGAACACAACCTTGTTTTTCTTGGCATGCCCATAGGTGATCATCTTCTCAGAGATTACCTCAGATTAGCCAAAATTTCCAGGCTGTAATGTAAATCACAACGTGTCAGTTTTAGTCACTGTACTATATATATGTATGTATATATGTATATTTTTTCTTTGTAAACTACCTCACATCCTTTTTTGACCAAGAAATAAATATATAGTAAGTATATGGAAAAATGTCAAGCAAACTCTACATTCCTGTAGACTAGACAGTGTATTTTCACCCCATAGAAGAACTGGCACGGGAAGTTAAGTGACGATTTGATGATTGTCTGGTGAGCATTGAGTTAAGTTGGATGACTATAATGGCTGGTTCCATCCTAACTATGATAATGAGAGTCATCCATCTCCACAAAAGCAAGGGAGACTCGTTCATTCAAGTCCCTGAGACTGTGTTGAAGATACATTTCCCAGTTTTGTCTCTCTGAAGTTCCATTCTCATAGGTGCATTCAGGCTTTGCCGGTTATTGTCAGTGTTCTTGACATTTTCACAAGCCTCAGTTATCATACATTAAATCTTAATTCTCCTAATTAGATTTTTCACAATGTAACCTTAACCCCAGTTTCCTGGATACCTTGCTGTCAACTCTGTGTCTGCCTTTAGGAAATAGTTTATCACTAGATGATAGAATAAATAACCCAAAAGATAGTGAAGAATCTCATCAAAATATACTGAAGAAAGTGGGAGTGCTTGGCCTTAATAGCTGGAGAGCCTGCTACAGCTTGTGGCCTCTGCCCTCAAACTGAGTCTTTATGTCTAAAATTGGAACTCTAAGGCCTGTACTATTTTGCCACTCAGACAGTTTCTTAGCCTAGTAGAGGATTTAAATATCTTCCACGACAGAGGGCATTTTTGACAAACTCTGTACTTGAGCTTACTATTGGAAAGCTATTAGCTCTTAACTTTTTAGCCCTTTACAATTTTTTGAGTTAATTTTCATTTATTCTTAAAGTTCTTGTGTCCAAATCTTGTCTCCCCAATTTTTTAACTCTTAAATTAATAAGTGTCTCAAGTGAATTTTTCTTTAAAAAGAGAAACATTGAAAAACACTTGTTAAGTTGGGGGAAATGCTTGTTATACTCTAAAAGAATATGTAATAATACTAGAAGACATTGATTGTACACTCGAGATGGATTGCATGGTGTGTGATTTATGTCAATAAAACTACTTTAAAACTATATATATAATAAAATATTCACATGCTAATTGTATGTGGGTCATTGCATTATCACTAAAAAATATTGCCATTTTGAGAATTATTGTTATAACATATGCTAACAACCAGTGTAAACACAGCAAAACGTTGGTCTCTCCAAGAGCTATAGTTTGTAAACATGACCCTAATTGTTTACTTATTTTTATTATAGGAGCCTATGGAGTTGTACTTAAATGCAGACACAAGGCAAGTACATTCTTTTTAAAACAAAAATATCTATATATGTTTAACTGTCTTGAAACTAGTACAGTGCCCTGTGCATGTGGGCCTATAATTAAACCTGTCTGGCCCTGGTGATGGTGATGCTTAATGAAGCAGAATTGACATGTAAACCCAGAAAATGGAGACTACTTTTAGACCAGCTTTATTATAATGAGGTAGTCATTAGCTTTTTTGTGATGACATGCTATTTGTTCAACTAATCTATGTGTAGGTGAAAAGCTGCCTGATGGGATGAGAGAAAAGGTGGCAGAATGGGAAAAAGAAAGCAAAGTATTGACAGATTTAATTTATGTTGAAGTATTTATGAGCAAGAAGGAGTTTGAGTGCTTTTCATGTATCCTCAATAACTTAAATTTATCAGTGGATTTGAATCCAGATTTTGAAGAGTAGTGGATAGATGTTGGTTATAAAATAGGGAGTAGAATAATAGTGTATGATTATTACTGGCTATAGTTGATCACCCTTGAATGGTTTTGAAATGAATCTTATTAAAGGTTGACTATGATGATAATCACAAATTATTCAGGGAAATTATTTGAAGTTTCCATAGCTGTTGCTCAGAGGTGAGTGTGTTCTATTCGATTATCTTTAAGGTGGAAAGTGTTGAAGCTGTAACAGTATTTTTCTGAGTGGTTATTCCTACTCTTTCTATTAATATTTGACTTCATGTCATTTTGCATATAGTGTGTTAAGATCAAGGTTTTAAGTTTTTGTGATACTTTTTATAATGTCTGAAGTGAGCTTAGCTATTCAACCCACAACATTTAATTTTAACTCTTGAATCTATCTTTCTATCAATAGTAATGTATGTGTGTATACAAAAATAAGGATAGTGTCATTTTTATGTTTGCTTTTTCTTTCCTATTGTTCAAAATACGACCTACTTGCCTTTTGGATTTAAGGCTTCATGACAGTTCATATATTTGGGGTTTATTCTTGAAATTCTGTGTTTGAATATATTATATTGGTAATAGTTGTCTGAAGATCTATTTACCAGTAAATCCTCAAAAAATAGTTTGATTACTGTTGGTTCTTGATTAACGATGATTAAGAATTTAAAATAATAAATATAATAAAAATAAATGTAGCACCTTGAATATCTTAAGAAATATTACTGTAGTCTGAAATTAAACACATGGAAAGCTCCCTAATGAAATGTTGTGCTTTTGGAGAGTTGCTTTGAGTTATAAATTTATGAAGCTTTTAAAAAATAAAATTCATGAGTGGATACTACTTAGGGTAAATAGACTCTTAGTTTCCAAGTTAAATATGACTGTTTCATGAACCTAATACCTTTTATTCTATGGCTCTGTTTATACAACATAACAAATTGGAGCTTCAGCTCTTAATCTAGGGTTTTAAAGTCCAAGGATTTCTGATACACACAAACAATATAGGTAACATACATAGTACATGTATCTGATATATATATTATACATTGTATTCAAACAATGTAAATCATCCAACAGTGTTTTCTCTCAGTCTTTTTCACACTTTGACCCATGAATCTTTTCCCTATACTTTCTTTTGATCTTATCTAAGTTCTCCTTCTGCCTTTTATGGAAAAACAAAAGCTTATTTGTTGAATATATTATTTTTGTCTTTCCATGTGGCTGGTTTATTTATTTGTTAAAATATGGTTGTTACCTGTACCTTGTTCTCGTAATGCACACTGATAGTACTAGCAAGATGGGCCCAGACTAGAAGTGGTTGAGAATGGGCATCTCTGCTCTTGGGAAACCAATTCTAAATGTGAGCTGTGATTCCTAGTGGCTATATGGAGGGCACCTTAGGTTTCAAGGATGAACAGAACATCTTGAATGGCTTATGGTCTATTGGGGATTGAATCATGTTAATCACAAAAGCAATGTTCAGCTCCGAATCCCTGGTCCTGTGGGTATGAACCCATTTGCCAATCGGACATTTTGATGATGTTGTTTTTAATTAAGGTGTGGCCAACTGAATCAGGGTGGGTTTTAATCCTGTTACTGGAGGCCTTATGGGGAAGTTTATGGGAAAGAAGCTGGAAGTCAACAGAACTCGGAGCTAAAAAGAAGACTTCATCATGTGCCTTGCCACATGACAGAAAAGCCAAAGACCAAGGATTGCTGGCAGCCAGCCCTAGAATGCGACAGTCTTCAGGGAGGAAGCATTGCCTTGATGAGGCCTCAATTTTGGACTCTTTCTATCCTCAAAATTGTGATCCAGTGAATTCCCATTGTTTAAGAGAGCCCCATTGTATGGTATTTGTTTTGGCAGCCAGGAAACTAAAACGTTGTCTGAGGAGATAGAAGAGTAGGTACTTTAATTACTAACCCATACGTTTGCTGCAAATGAAATTGCGCAGCAAACACTTGTTTTTGCTGCCCTTCACTAATTGAGGGCTTTATAGAATAGCTCTGTGAGTATTGTTGCTTTTTCCTTCCATTCATCTAAAAAGGTATTGCTGGATGAAAAATCTAAAGCATACATTAGTGCCTAACTCAGAGTAATTTAAAACTCGCTTTAGAATTTGCAGCTGTTTAGTCATTAGCCGTGTTACAGTATATGCTTTTTCTTGCTAAAATTAGGCCTTCAAATCTGTACCCTGTTATCTAAAAATGGAGCATCTAATGCTTCTTATAGAATTTTTGCTCTAGGATCAAATGGATTACTGTGACATCTCATAGTTAAAAATGGGTATAATCCTTCATATTGTACCCATTATATGTAAAGTAAACATGCCCATGTACTTTGTATACCTTGCAAAATGGAATAAAATGCTCATAAAAATGTAAAAATCAAGCTTCATAGAGGGCAGGCCTTGTATAACTACTTTTGCACAGGTGGGTTTTTTTTTTAAAAGGTTGGCTGCAGATATATATATAATTAAATACTTTCTAGCATATTTAATCTGTATACTGTTGCAACAGTTTAGAGGTCATGTTTAGAAACAGGTACATCTTTTCTTTTGTGAGCACAATATGATGTTGGGCTATTCCAGGCCAAATACTGTATTTCTTAATTTACTGAAATAAATGCCACCCAACTAAAAAGAAAAATACAACTGTACTCCTTTTTTGACAGTTTCTGTTTGTTGTTTTATATACTCATTTGACATGTATATGAAAACTCATAGCAATGACTGCTCAGCTTCTATTACGGCTTCTTTTGACTACTCAAAAGGTTTGGACCTTTACCCTGCAGATATGCATTGCTGATTTTCTTTTTATATGCATATCTGTTTTGAAGTGTTTGTGAGAGAGGAAGCATGTTAACAGCATACTTTTCTCTGTAGAACCCAAAGAGGCCATCCTCACGAGATGCAGAGAATTGAGTGAGGTTGAAATAGGGTGGTAGGATCTGAAGTTGAGAAAGAGAGATTGTGGCAGTTTGATTAGAGAGGTTGAAAGGTGATGCCAGTTGAGCCTAGGTCAGGGAGGTAGTGATGCATGTAGTTCCTTTCCTGTGGCTGAGTTGACATATGAGACATTTTTGTTTTGATTTTTGTTTTTGTTTGTTCTCGTTTTCAAAGTGGCAGGTGACATATGCTCTTGAGATAACTAATTATACAAAGCCGTGAACAGTCCAATATTGAGGTATAGCCTATAAGATGTTCAATAAATAATAAAGGTGATTTAAATTAGAGAACTGAAAATGAAGGACAAAGTAGAGAGGTGTTGCAGAGTATCAGGAATTCTGTTCCTGCAGAGAGATCAGATATGATCCCAAGGATTTGAATGCAGTAAACTAGGAAAGCACTGGTATATATTGGACTGGAAAACTTAATAAAAGGTGTATAAGCTTTGGGAGAGAAATAATGAGTTTGGCTTTAATAATAAAGAATAAAAATGGTAGCAAAATATCAAACCTAATATTAATAAATATCACATTTTGAACATCTATCATATGCTAGGTACTCTACTAGATGTTTTACATTTAATCTCCACAGCAACCCTATTTTAATCCACATATTACAGATGAGGAAACAGCCACAGAGAGGTGATGTCACAGGGCCAAGATTATGCAGCTGGTAAGCGGTGGAACTAGGCCTTGGTCGGACTCCAATAATAGCTAATTTTAGCATGGTATTGGAGCTGTGAAATGATATGAAACTTCCAAGAGTGAGTACAGAGCAGAGAGAAGGGGATTTTTAAAGTTATGAGACTGAAAGAAGAGAAGTAGATCTCTTGAAAGCAAGGAAGAAAATTTTTAAAAAATGGTATTCAACAGTGTAAAAATCCATAGAAAGATCCATGATGATAAGGATTGAGGAGTGAGAAAACCCATTCAATGACCTTTTTTAAATGCAATTTTTTGAGATATAGTCATATACCATGCAATCATCCATAGTGTACACAGTACCATCATATAGTTGTACATTCATCACAGTCAATTTCTAAACATTTTCATTGGTCCAAAAAAGATAAAAATAAGAATAAAAATAAAAGTATAAAAGAACACCCAAAACATTCCATCCCCCCATCCTTTCCTATTTTTCATTTAATTTGTCCCCATTTTTCTACTCATCTGTCCATACCCTGGATAAAGGGAGCATGAGCCACAAGTTTTTCACAATCACATGGTCACACTGTGTAAGCTATATAGTTCTATGATTATCTTCAAGAATCGAGGATACTGGGTTCCAGTTCAGCAGTTTCAGTTATTTCCTTCTAGCTATTCCAATACATTAAAAACTAAAAAGGGATATCTATATAATGCATAAGAGTAACCTTCAGAATGACCTCACGACTCCATTTGAAATCTCTCAGACACTGAAACTTTATTTTGTTTCATTTCTCTTCCCCCTTTTGGTCCAGAAGGCTTTCTCAATCCTACGATGCCTGGTCCAGGCTTGTCCCCAGGAGTCATGTCCTACATTGCCAGGGAGATTTACACCCCTGGGAGTCATGGCCCACATGGGTGGGAGGGCAGTGAGTTTACCTGCAGAGTTGGCTTACAGAGAGAGGCCACATCTGAGCAACAAAAAAGGTTCTCTGGGGGTGACTCTTAGGCATGATTGTAAACAGGCTTAGCCTCTCCTTTGCAATAACAAGCTTCATAACTGCAAGCCCCAAGATCAAGGGCTCAGCCTACTAAACTGGTAGTCCTCAATGTTTGCAAGAATATCAGGAATTCCCCAGGTGGGGAAGTTTAATATTACCACATTTTTTTCCCAGTCCCTCAAGGGGGCTTTGCCAATACATTTTATTCTCTGCCCAAATCACTCTGGGATGTATCACTCACACTAATCTGTACAAACCAAGCAGATTTGACTCCCTATTCAAAGTTCCATATAATTATGGTGTTTTAATAAACTGACCATAGAAGTTAAATTATATAGTATGCTACAGAAAATATAGATTTTGCACCAAATAAACATCTCTTCCTTTGGTCTCACATAGAAGTTGAAGTTTTGAAACACAGTCAGTATCAGCCTTTACTTTTTAGTCCAATTTACCTTATTCCCAACCAACTCCATTTTGTTCATATCTCTAATTGAAGTCTGTGCCAGTTTGAATGTATTATATCTCCCCAACACCATTATCTTTGATGTAATCTTGTGTGGGCAGACCTATCAGTGTTAAATTAGATTGTAATTCTCTGAGTGTTTCCATGGAAATGCGCCCCACCCAACTGTGGGTGATGACTCTGATTGGATAATTTCCATGGAGGTGTTAACTCCACCCTTTCAGGGTGGGTCTAAATTAAATCACTGGAGCCATATAAATGAGCTGACAAACAGAAGGAACTCAGTGCAGCTGAGAGTGATATTTTGAAGAGGAGCTACAGCCAAGAGGGACACTTTGAAGAAAGCACAGGAGCTGCAGATGAGAGACATTTTGAAGACGGCTGTTGAAAGCAGACTCTTGCTCTGGAGAAGCTAAGAGAGGACAGATACCCCAAGTGCAATTACGAGTGACATTTTTGAGGAACTGTAGCCTAGAGAGGAATGTCCTGGGAGAAAGCAATTTTGAAACCAGAACTTTGTAGCAGACGCCAGCCACGTGCCTTCCAGCTGACAGAGGTTTTCCAGACACCATTGGCCATCCTCCAGTGAAGGTACCCGATTGCTGATGTGTTACCTTGGACACTTTATGGCCTTAAGATTGTAACTGTGTAACCAAATAAACCCCCTTTTATAAAAGCCAATCCATCTCTGGTGTTTTGCATTCCAGCAGCATTAGCAAACTAGAACAAAGTCTGATCTCCTTTTCAACTTTTTAAACAATTGTCATATGGGGTAATGCTGATGTTCATAGCTGGCGAACTCTGGCTCTGAGTCTCAGGTATCACACAGATACACGAAGTTACAGGGACCGACTAGGTTATATACAAACAGCTCAGCATCTCGAAATTTAGAAATAACTGTTAAAACTCATGAATAGATGTGACTGCTGTAAGTGCTTACAATCTAGGAACCTTTACAATAAGCCTTCCCATGATAACCTGTGCTCTCAGATTCAGTTCTCAGAGTTTGCACATTATAGTTAATCCATATTACTGAGACGTTAAATGTTTGTCTTTTTGATTCTAGCTTATTTCACTCCACATACTGTCCCCAAGATCCATTCACCTAGTTGCATACCTCACAACTTCATTCCTTCTTGCTGCCGCTCAATATTCCCTTGTTTGTATATACCACAGTTCACCATTCTGTTTATCATTTGATATACCCTTAGGCCTCCTCCATCCATTGAAAATCATGAGTACTGCGGCCATAAACACTGATGTGCAAATGTCCATTCATGTCCCTGCTCTCAATTCTTCCCAGTATATACCCAATAACAGGGTTGCAGGACCATATGGCAACTCCATTCTTATTTTCCTGTGGAACCACTCTACTGCCTTCCAGATGGGCTGCACCATTCTACTTTTCCCACCAACAGGGAATAGGTACATACCTCTCTCCACATTTTCTCCAGCATTTGTATTCCTCTGTTTATTTTTTAAACAGTTTTATTCACACACCATACAATCCATCCTAAGTAAACAGTCAATGATTCCCAGTATAATCACATAGTTATGCATTCACCATCACAATCTATATGAGGACATTTCTATTTCTTCCACAATGAAAGAGGAAGAGGAGGAAAAAAAATGAAGAATAAAATAAAAAAAAAAAAGGAAAACAAAAATAAAATAAAATAAAATACAATGAGAAGGTCAGACAACAGCACCACCAAGAATCCTATAACACTCCCTTATATCCCCTCCTTATAGACATTTAGTTTTGGTATATTGCTTTTGTTACAATTAATAAAAGCATCTTACAACATTACTGTTAACTGTAGACTCTAGTTTGCATTGATTGTGTTTTTCCCCCTATACCATCCAATTTTCAACACCTTGTTCTCCCTCATGTAAAAACATTCTTATTTTTGTACATTTCACCATCATTGACCACTCTAGGTTTCGCTAAGTTATACAATCCCTGTCTTTATCTTCTATCTTTCCTTCTGGTTTCATACATGTCCCTAGCCTTCCTTTTTCAACCATACTCACACTCATCTTTGTTTACAGTACTTACAGTATTGTGCTACCATCACACAGTAATGTGCTGTCCATTTCTGGATCTATACAATCAATCCTGTTGAACATTCTGTACTCCTTCAGTATCAAATGCCCAATCACTAACCTCTTTCTATCTTTTGGTAACCTGTGTTCTCAACTTTAACTCTCAGCGTTCGCTCATCAATGTTAGTTCATTAGTGAGACCATACAGTATTTGCCCTTTTGTTTCTGGCTAATTTCACTAAATGTAATGTCTATTGTCTAACGTTTTGTCTTTTGGAGCTTATATGTCATATTTTATTTTATTTTTCTTTTCCTCTCTCTTTTTACCCTTACTGATAGTTTTCATTTCTATACTCTTCTCCAAACCTCTCCTGTCTTTTCCTATCTGCCTGTAGTGCTCCCTTTAGTATTTCTTGTAGAGCAGGCATCTTGTTCACAAAGTCTCTGTGTCTGTTTGTCTGAAAATATTTTAATCTGTCCCTCAGTGACCTCTTTAAGTAAAATGGTTTGTTGAATGCTGGATTGCAAGAGGTTACGGAGAGAGTAGATAGAGAAAATCTAGATTGTGCTAGTTTTCTCTCTTAGTAGTTGGGAAGTTTAGAGTGAGAGTAGTAGGAAGAATAGATTCGACTAAGTATTCACTCATCAGGAATATCCATATTTCCCCCTACCAAAAGGCATTCTTGGCCATTGTTATTACTTGATTTTTACAATTTACCCTTTTCTTTAAGGCTTCATTTTTAGCAAGCATTATAAATTTTGAATTAGTGAATCATACGTATTTTTTTTTTTCAGGTTAAGTTTGCATTTCTACCAAAAAGCTGAGTGCCTGAATGATAATTTGATTACTGCTTTTTTTTAAACCAAAACTATTTGAAGAAGAAACTTGAGAAAAAGTATTGAACTATCACCAATTTAACAGATTATTTATGATTATTTGGCATTGATGCCTTGAGGAAATTGCTGACATCTAAAACCACACATTTATTTTTTGCTAAAACAAAGTAATCATATTGCTTCATTTCTTCCACCATATTAAATAAAACAAATATTTTCCTTTAATTTTTAGATTTAGATTCTACGTGCGAATTAAGTTTGTAAAACAAATTAAAGACCTAAGTCAGCAATGAAAAACTGGATTATGGGATCAGTTGTATTATTTACTTGGTCATTACTTTCCTCCACATTGATGTGTATATTATAAATATATGATGAGGGTTCTTCCTTTTTGCATGGAAAAATTCTAGCATTTGAATAAATTATGGAGTGACTTGAGATTTTTAATAAAGATTGTAAGAAACTGGAAATATTTCAGTATTATTTGGTTACTTTACCATAATCATTTAAAAATATTTCTCTTAAATGATATTTATTTCCTGTAGATTATAGAGATTAACAAAATACCGGTGGTAAACTGGATTTCAGGTCAGGAACAAAGACAGCAGGAATCATTAATGGGGAAAAGAAGGTCTATCTCTTTTTACAGAAGCACTTATATAGAACCATTATTTCTGGGTGGTTTCCTCTCTTGACCCTGCTCTTGTTGCTTGTCCATTTAATTGTAGAATAGTTTCTGGAATACCGCAAAGTCTTACCAAAATCATACTTGTGTTATAATGCTTTGGGGTTGTAATATTGTGGAGCGCCTCTTGAAATCTTAGCTTCTGATATTTTGTATTTCAGATTCTACTAGTCTGTTTAAATAGTGGAGACTACCTATGTTTCTCTTGTCTTGTTGTCAATAAAAAGAATGATGGCTTGTGTCATTTTCTAGGTCAGACTGACTTCTTTAGGAAACTAGAAGAGTTTGGGGCATTTGCAGGCTTCCTGGTTGCCTTTATTATCCTCCTCACCATCCTAACTTGGGGTTTATTTTTCCTTTTTTTTTTTTTTCCCTTGAGTAAATGGAATAAGGGAACAGTCATATTGGAACTAGCGAATAGGTCAGTCATACTGTAACTAGTCAGTACTAGTTATGCATGCAAGTCTAAACAGAAGACTTTACCTCATTCATCCTTCTTACAGTGACTCAGTTCCTAAATGATCATTCCCATCCCCACCCCCCATCTAGAAGATGAGTTTACTGGGTCACTCGATAAGACTTTAAAGTTTCTTATGCTAATCATAAAAACATAATTAGTTCAAAGAACAGAGCATTCTTTTATATCTTCTTAAAATGAGTAATTTCTTCATTAATCTCTGCTAAACGCTTGTGCTTAAGTGATTTATACTACCTCCTTAATGGGACTTTTCTTCAAAATTTCAGGAGCAAAAATGAGCATGGATCATGTTTTCTATGCAGGGCCTGAAGTATATATTCACTGGTAATATAAGCAAAGGAACTGATTAACAAATGCTCATTGAGTGGATACTCTTAAGTAGTTAAGCATAACTCTATCAGTTGTTGAAACCATAACTGGAAACTAGTGCATAGTAATCTGTATCTACAAAAAATAATCTAACCATGAAATACTATATAATTAGAAGCTGTAGATCAAAATCTACAATGTTGTTGAGCTTTAGTATTTCTTAATTAAAGGCTTTGTTTCATGTGTTAACACATTTTAATTAAAAAAAATAAGCAATATTATTTTGACTGCCTCCTGTACTTAAGGCACAATGTTCTAGGCATGGCATGATAAGCACTGTGTTCTAGGCAAAATGTCAAGCGCTGTGCTAGACACTGGCTCTGCAAAAATCAATAAGATATAGTTCCTACTTTTGAGGAATTCAGTCTAGTATGTATAAATTAGCAAATATAACATCATATTTTCTATTGTCAGGAAGCTTAAAACAGATTGGTGGAGGAGTAAATTTGGGAGAAGGTTGTGGTTGAAATGGTAGTGTGAAACCCTCCCCCCCCAATAAATTGTCCATTAAAGTCTGCTTAGGAAAAAAAAACCAACTCCTATCAGTAATAGAGAAAAAGTATAAGAAATAATAAACATATCCCAGAACCCCACAAGAGAATTACCACAAAGATGGGATGAGATTAGGAAGTAGCACTATTAGCTGGTCACATACTGAATGAGAATGGTATAGTTAACCTCTGAGGTTTAGAGGGCCTGGAATCCTTGCTGTAGTAATGATGGATTGTAGAACATTCCCAAGATGACACAGCTGAAACTTGATCCATGTGGCTCAGGTTATTTTCTTTAAGACCACCCTGTTAGGATGGGCAAGGGAACCTACCCTGACACTGGAGTTCTAGATTCAGGAAACTACTGCCTGTGGGCCTAATCCAGCCTGCCATCTATTTTTGTAAAGAAAGTTTTATTGGAACATAGCCACACTCATTTGTGTACATATTTTTTATGGTTGTTTTTGTGCTACATTTGCAGAGTTGAGTAGTTGCGACAGAGATTGTGTGACCCACAAAGCCAAAAATATTTATTATCTGGCTCTTCACAGACAATGTTTGCTGACCTCTGATGTGGAGCATGCCCGAACTAAGAGATTATGGTGGAAACAGTATAGTGGCCTCAGTGAACCAACACTCTAAATTTCTATTCCTCTTTCACCTTGATGCTCTTGGAGCCTGAGAATAGCATTAATTCAGTGTGGGACTTCCACTGAAAAATTTTTTTTCTTGAGCTGGATGTGGGTAAATCCCTTTGCTGGATAGAAAATTTTGTACTAGTTAAATCTTTCGCATCCCAAGTGACAGAACAGAGAAGTAGAATTTGATAGTGATTGGGCATACAGAGACACATACAAGCTATTCATCCTGTGTCCCATTGCTGGCATAAGTCTCTTTTCACTTAAAGATGAATAAAAAGAAGAAAATAGTCTTCATCAATACTAGGAGACATTCTTTAGTTGAAGGGAAGGACATTCCCACAAATACTATGATTAAAATTTTTCGGGAGAAAAAAAACTTGAAATATCTTTCTACTATGGTTCAAATGGACATAAAAATTAAAAGATGAGATGGTCATGAATTTTGTCTCAAGTGCCTCTTGTCTGCCAGGCATTGTGCTAGGTGCTTAATTTTTATTACTCTGTAAATTCTCATTAAAAATATAAAGTAAAGAATTGCCTCTCTTTCTTCACATGGGAGAACCGATGTTAAAATAGGTTAATTTCCTGAAGTCCATATAGTTAGTAGGAGGTAGAGCCAGGATTTAAGCCACATTTTAGGCCCATATTCTTTTTTTTTTTTTTTTAATTGAAATGAAATTCAAATACCATAGAATCCACCATTTTAATGTATACAATCCAGTGGTATTTAGAACATTCACTATGTTGTGTAACCACCACCTATATCAGGTTCCAAAACATTTTCATCACCCCAAAAGAAAGCCTTATGAGCACTCATTCCTCATTTCTCCTTCCCTCCAGCCTCTAGCAATACCAATTTGCTTTCTGTCCATGGGTTTCCCTATTCTGGATATTTCATATAAATGTTGTCGAGGTTCATCCACTTTGTAACATGTATCATATTCCTTTTTATGGCTGAATAATATTCTATTTTATGTATATACCATATATTGTTTATCCATTCATATGTTGATGGACATTTGAGTTGTTTCTACCTTTTGGCTGTTGTGAATAGTTCTGCTATGAACTTTCATGTACAAGTATTTGGGTATTGGTGTTAATTTTTTTTTTTGAGGTAAAACTTGATTCTTTTAATATAATTTTTTTAAAATTAGAGAAGTTGTAGGTTTACAGAAAAATCATGCAGAAAATACAGAGTTCCCTATCATCCCCCCAGTTATTAACAATTTGCTTTAGTGTAGTACCTTTGTTACAATTGATGAAAGAATATTATAATTGTACTATTAACTATAGTCCATAATTTACATTAGCTGCATATCATATAAATGATATGGCTCTATTATCCAGGATATACAAAGAACTCTTACAACTCAACTACAACAAAAAAGACAAACAACCCAATTTAAAAATGGACAATGACTTGAACAGGCTTTTCTCTAGAGGAGATACACAAATGGCCCCACAGCACATGAAAACATGCTCAACATCATCAGTCATCAGGGAAATGCAAATGAAAACTACGAGAAACATTTCACACCTACTAGGATGGCTCAGACCCTTCAATGAAAGAGTTCAGACTTCAGTTAGAGATATGAATGAGGCAGATCTGGTTAGGACTAAAGCAAATCAGGCCAAAGGGTAAAGGGCAATATTGACAATGTTTTAAAACTTCAACTTCTGTGTAAGACCAAGGGAAGAGATGTTTATTTGTTGCAGGATCTATATTTTCTGTAGCACACTAAATAATTTAACTTGTACGGTCAGTTTATTCAAACACCATAATTACATGGAAATTTGAATAGGAAGTGAGATCTGGTAGGTTCATACAGGTTAGTGTGAAATCTTGATACATCCCAAAGTAATTTGGGCAGAGAATAAAAATGTATTTGAAGTCCCCCTCTGAGGAACTGGAGAAAAATGCAGAAATATTAGACTTCCCCACTTGAGTTATTACTGCTGTTTTTGTAAACGTTGAGGACTACCAATTTGGTAGGCCGAGCCCTCAATCTTGGGGCTGGCCCTCATGAAGCTTGTTACTGCAAAGGAGAGGCTAAGTCTGCTTATAATTGTGCCTAAGAGTCTCCCCTAGAGAAGCTCTTTTGTTGCTCAGATGTGGCCTTTTTCTCCCTAAGCCCACTCAGCAGGTAAATCCACTGTCCTCCCCACTATGTAGGACATGACTCCCAGGAGTGTACATCTCCCTGGCAATGTGGGACATGACTCCCAGGGATGAGCCCAGACCTGGCATCATGGGATTGATAAAATCTTCTGGACCAAAAGGGGAAAGAGAAATGAAACAAAATAAAGTTTCAGTGTCCAAGAGACTTCAAATGGAGACGAGAGGTCGCTCTGGAGGGCATTCTTATGTACTGTATAGATATACCTTTTTAGTCTTTAGTGTATTGGAATAGCTAGAAGGAAATATCTGAAACTATCAAACTGGAACCCTGTGACCTTGACTCTTGAAGACGATTGTTTAAGTATGTGGCTTACATGGTGTGACTTTGTGATTGTGAAAACCTTGTGGCTCATACTCCCTTTATCCAATGTATGCACAGATGAGTAGAAAAATGGGGACAAAAATTAAACAAAAAATAGGGTGGGATGGAGGGATGGAATGTTTTGGGTGTTCTTTTATATTTTTATTTTTATTCTTATTTTTATCTTTTTTTTTGGACCAGTGAAAATGTTTAGAAATTGATTGTGATGAATGCACAACTATATGATGGTACTGTGTACACTCTGGATGATTATATGGTATGTGAGTATATCTCCATAAAACTGAATTTAAAACACAAACAAACCCTTCAGTGGCTCCTCATCTCAAGTAAAACAAAAGCCAAAGCTTTCCAGTGACCTACAAGGCCTTATGTGATCTGACATACACATACCCACCCCCTTACTACTTTGATTATACATCCTATTTCTTTGCCTTTTCTTTTACTCCACTCCAGCCACACTTGCCTCCTTTAACATGCTATTATCCCTTCCCCTTCACCCTGGAAACTCAATATTGGACTTCATCAAAATTAAAAACTTTGGTGCCTCAATGGACACTATCAAGAAAGTTTAAAGATAACTTATAAAATGGGAGAAAATAGTGCTATAATTGCTTATTAGTTCCAGGAGGTTTTTTTGTTGTTGATTGTTTGGGAATTTCCTCAAAGACAATCTTGTCCTCTGTAAACAAAGATAGTTTTATTTATTTCTTCCTTATCTGTTAACCTTTAATTTCTTTTTCTTGTCTTACTGCATTAGCTATGACTTCCAGTATGATGTTAAATAGTGGTGAAAGGAGACGTCCTTGCTTTGTTCTTGATCTTAGAGGGAAAGCATCTCCTTTCTCACCATTAAGTATGATGTTAGCTGTAGGTTTTTTGTAGATGCTCTTTATCAAGTTCAGGAATTTGTCCTCTATTCCTGCTGAGAGGGTTCTTTGTTCTTGTTGTTTCTTGTTTTACCATAAAATGGGTGTTGGATTTGATAAAATGCTTTTCTCCACCAGTTGATATGATCATGTGATTTTTCTTTAGTGTGTTGATGTGGTAGATAACATTAAACATTAATCGATTTTCAAATGTTGAGCCAATCTTGCGTATCTGGACTAAATCACCCTTTGTTGTGTTGTACAATCCTTTTATACATGGCTGGATTTTATTTGTTAGTATTTTGTTGAGGATTTTTTGGTTCTGTGTTCATGAGAGAGATTGGTCTGTAGTTTTGTTTTCTTGTAATGTCTATCTGGTTTTGGTATTAGGGTATCTGGTAGAATGAATTGGGAAGTATTTCCTCTGCTCCTGTTTCCTAGATTGTAGAAATTGGTATGATTTCTTCCTTAAAGGTTTGGTAGAATTCACCAGTGAAACCATCTCAGCCTGGGGCTTTCTTTTCTGGAAGTTCATTAATTATTCATTCAGATTACTTACTACTTATTTTTTCTTAGATGAGTTTTGGTAATTTGTAGCTTTTAAAGAATTTTTCTGTTTCACCTAATTCATCAAATTTGTAGGCATAGAGTTGCTTTTAGTATTCCTTCATTATCCTTTTCATGTCCATGTTTGGCAGGGATGACCTTTTTCATTTCTGATATTAGTAATATGTGTCTTTCCTCTTTTTTTCTTGGTTAGCCTGGCTAGACGTTTATCAATTTTATTGATTTTTTCCAAAAAAACAGATTTTATTTTCATTGATTTTTCTCTATAGACTTCCTGTTTTCAATTTCATTGATTTCTGCTCTAATTTTTATTATTTCTTTTCTTCAGTGTGCTTTAGGTTTAAATTGTTCTTCATTCTCTAGTTTCCTAAGGTGGAAGCTTAGATTATTGATTTTAGATCTTTCTTTTCTAATTTATGCATCCAGTGCTTACAAATTTTTCTCTAAGCACTACTTTTGTTGCATCAAACACATTTTGATAAGTTGTATTTTCATTTTAATTTAATTCAAAATATTAAAAAATTTCTCGAGACTTCTTTGACCCATGTATTATTTATAAGTGTATTGTTTAATTTCCAAATATTTTTGGATTTTCCAACTATCTTTCTCTTACTGATTTCTAGTTTATTTCCATTGTGGTCTGAGAACAAACTTGGTATAACTTTTCTTCTTTTAAATTTGTTAAGGTATGTTTTATGGCCCAGAATTTGGTCTTTCTTGGTGAATGTTACATGAAACATTCAGCCTTAGAAGAATATATAATCTGCTGTTGTTGGATGAATTATTCCATAAATGTCAATTAGATCCATTTAATTGATGATGCTGTTCAGTTCATCTGTATCCTTAAAGATTTTTTACCTGCTGAATTTATGAATTACTGAAAGCAGGTGTTGAAGTCTCCAACATAACGATTGAGTTGTCCATTTCTAATTGCAGTTCCACAAGTATTTGTCTCATGTATTTTTATGCTGTCTTTTTAGGTACATACATGTTAAGGTTTGTTATGTCTTTTTGGAAAATTTATTATGTAATGCCTCTCTTTACCCCTGATGATTTCACTTGTTCTGAAGTCTGCTTTGTCTGAAATTAATGTAGCTACTCCAACCTTCTTTTGATTAGTGTTAGCATGGTATCTTTCTCCATCCCTTTACTTTTAACCCATCTGTGTCTTTATATTTAAAGTAGGTTTCTTGTAGAGAGCAAATAGTTTGGGGTCTTATCTTTTAATCTCCTCTTTAGTCTGTCTTTTAATTGGTGTTTTTACACCTTGTACATCTGAAATGAATAATGATATAGTTAAATTGATATCTATCGTGTTTGTAATCGTTTTCTATTCATTTTACTTGTTTCTTTTATTAATCATCTCCCTTTTCTACCATCACTTTTTGAAATTGAGCATTTTATATGATTCCATTTTATCTCCTCTCTTAGCATATCAGGCATACTTCTTTATACACCTTTTAAAAGTTGTTGCCCTAGAGTGCTAGAGTTTGTAATACATTTACAGCTGATCTAATCCTTTCTGTTCTTTATACCACTGCTAGCCTTCATTTCACTTAACTCATCTACAATCACTCAATACATTGTTACTTTTATTACTTTGAATAGTTATCTATTAGGTCAATTAAAGAATGAGAAAATTAAAAAAAAATAATTTTACCTTCATTTAGTCCTTCTCCAATGTTCTTCTTTTCTTTATATAGATCCAAAGTTCCGACCTATATATCATTTTCCTTCTCTCTGAAGAATTTCTTTTAACAGTGTCTTGCAGGACATATCTAGTGATGATAGATTCCCTAAGTCTTTGTCTGACAAAGTCTTTATTTTTCCCTCACTTTTAATTAATTAATTAATTTAATGCAGTATTATTGAGATGTAGTCACACAATACAAGCTATCCATTGGCTCACAGTTATCATCACAACCCCATGATCAATTTTACAACGTTTTCATTACTCCAGAAAAAGAAATAAAAATAAAAAATAAAGCCCAAATCCTCCCATTCCCCTTACCCCCCCCCCCCCATTATTGATCCACAGTATTGGTGTAGTACATTTGTTACTGTTGATGAAAGAGTATTAAATTATTACTGTTAACTATAGTGCATAGTTTGCAATAGGCACATTTTTTTCCCATAAACCCCTCTAATATTAACTCCTTATAATAGTGTTATACATTTGTTCTAGTTCATGAAAGAGCTTTTTCATATTTATACAGTTAATCATGGCATTGTCTACCATGAGATTCACTGTGTTATACATTCCAATGTTTTAACCTCTGACTTTCCTTCTGGTGACATACATGACTTTAAACTTCCCCTTTCCACCACATTCACACACCATTCAGCACTGTTAATTATTCTCACAATAACTTACTACCATCACCTCTGTCCATTTCCAAACATTTATGTTCAACCTAGTTAAACATTTCTGCATGTATTAAGCAACCACTCCCCATTCTTTAGCCTCATTCTGTATCCTGATATTATATGCTATATTTTATGTCTTCATTTACATGTTCGTTCATTTCAATGAGATCATACATTATTTATCCTTTTGTGTCTGACATATTTCACTTAATGTCAAGGTTGATCCATGTTGACGCATGTTTCAGGACCTCATTCCTTCTTACCACTGGCTGAATAATATTCATCATATGTATATACCATGTTTTGTTTATCCATTCATCTATTAATGGACACTTGGGTTGTTTCCAACTATTCGCAATTGTGAATAATGCCACTATAAACATAGGTGTGCAGATGTCTGTTTGCGTCCCTGCTTTCAGATTTTCCAGGTATATCGCAAGTAGCAGGATTGCCAGGTCGTAAGGCAGCGCCATACATAGCATTCTGAGGAACCGACAAAACATCCTCCACAGCAGCTGTACCATTTTAGATTCCCACCTGTAGTGAATAAGTGTTTCAATTTCTCCACATCCTTTCCAACACTTGTAGCTTCCTGCTTGTTTAATGTGGCCACTCTAATGTGTGTGAGATGATACCTCACTGTGGCTTTGATTTGCATTTCCCTAGTAGCTGGTGAAGCTGAACATCTTTTCATGTGTTTCTTAGCCATCTGTATTTCCTCTTTGGAAAATTCATGTATTTTGCCCATTTTTATATTGGGTTGTTTGTCTTTTTATTGTTGAGCTGTAGGATTTCTTTATATCTTCTGGATATCAAACCCTTATCAAGGTTTCCAAATATTTTCTTCCATTGAGTTGGTTGCCTTTTCACCATTTTGACAAAGTCCTTTGAAACACTGATGTATTCGATTTTGAGGAGTTCCCATTTAACTATTTTTTTCTTTCATTGATTGTTCTTTGGGTGTAAAGTCTAAGAAACTGCCCCCTATCAATAGATCTTGCAAATGGTTCCCTACATTTTCTTCCAGGAGTTTTTATGGTATTGGTTCTTATATTTAGGTCTTTGGTCCATTTTGAGTTAATTTTTTGTATAGAGTGTGAGATAGGGTTCCTCTTTCAGTCTTTTGGTTATGGGTATCCAGTTGTCCCATCTTTTTACTTTCAACCTGTTTGTATCTTTGGATCTAAGGCAAGTCTCTTGTAAACAGATTATAGATGGATCATGTTTTTAAATCCATTATGCCAATCTGTGTCTTTTGATTGGGGAGTTTGATCCATTAACATTCAAAGTTATTGCTGTAAAGGCAGTCCTTAATTCAACCATCTTATCATTTGTTTTTGTTTTTGTTTGTTTGTTTTGTTTTGTTTTGTTTTTTGGTCCAGCCTATTTTTTTCTCTCTTTTCATCCTGTACGTTACCCTTATTAATACTCTTCAATTCTTTGCCCTCTTCCATACTTCTTTCTCCTGTTTTTTCTTTTCAGCTGGCACTGCTCCCTTCAGCAGTTCTCTTAGGGCCAATCTCTTATTAATGAACTCTCTCAGCTTCTGTTTATCTGTGAATATTTTAAACTCTCCATCACTTTTGAAGGAGAGCTTTCCTGGATAGAGAATTCTTGACTGGCAATTTTTCTTTTTCTGTATCGTAAATATGTCATACCACTGCCTTCTCGCCTCCATAGCATCTGATGAAAAATCAGCACCTAGTCTTATTTGGCTTCCCTGGTATGTGGTGAATTGCTTTTCTCTTGCTGTTTTCAGAATTTTCTCCTTCTCTTCACCATTTGACAGTCTGATTTGTATGTGTCTTGGAGTGGGTCTATTCAGATCTATTCTGTTTGGAGTACGTTGATCTTTTTGGGTTTGCATACTTATGTCTTTTATAAGGGTTGGGAAATTTTCAGCCATTATTTCTTTGAATATTTTTCTTGGCCCTTTTCCCTTCTCCTTCTGGGACACCCATGGCACATATGTTTGTGCACTTTGTGTCAACAATCAATTCCCTGAGACTGCTAAAATTTTTCCATTTTTTCCCTCCATCTCTTTTTTTGTCTGTTCAAATTTGGTTGATCTGTCTTCTAGCTTGCTGATTCTTCTGCCTCTTCAAATCTGTTGTGTGTCTCCAGTATATTTTTAATTTCATCTACAGTGTCTTATTTTGATAAGATCTATTATTTTTCTATGTATTCTTTATGCTCTTCAAGTGTGTTCTTAATACCCTTTATATCTTTATACACATTTTCCTTCATTTCTTTGAATTGATTCAGAAGATTTGTTTGCACATCTTTGGTTGTTCCAGATCTGTGTCTCCTCCAACTTTTTTATTTGTTCCTTTGACTGGGACATTTCTTCTTGAGTTTTAGCATGCCTTGTGCATTTTTGCTGATATCTCGTCATCTGATTATCTTGATGGGTCTATTCTGAAGATTGATTTCTCTCTCTTGTTTAGGACTTAGTTATTGCCTGGGTTTGTTTTAGGGCACTGATTTGCCAGTTGGGTCATATTTCTCAGCCAAAAGAGGGCCGGGTACCTTTGTAGGGGTTGCAGACCAGCTCTGATGGGCCTAGGATAGGGTCTGGGAAGGCTCTGAAAAGCCCTGCAGTTTTCACCTGCATTTTCCAGACTGCCTATCAGATGGTGATGTTCAGTGACTTAATTATCCACAGAAGCTGTTTACCTCCTGGAACCCTACAGCATCTGACTGGGTGGGGCTAGAACTGTGGGGTTCTTGTGCCCTCACTTCACTGGCCAAAGTCTGGCTCAATGTGGGGCTATGTCCCATGGTTTATGTGTGGCGGAGGATTTCCCCAGCTGCCCCAGTCTGCAGCTATCCCCTAGGCAAGGCTCTGGCTGCTCACTGCTATTTCCATCAAGGGTGGGAGGTGGGCACCAGAACCGATGGCTGGAAATACAGTCTCTGTCTATGTTTTCTATGTGTTCATCCCTCACTTACCTAGGCCTTGAAGTGTCCTCCCCTGTCTCCTGGATCCCCAAATGGTTGATTCAGATAGCTTCTGCCTGGCTACTTCCTGCTTTGGGGAAAAATTCTGCCATTCCCTCCCTGATCCTCCATTTTGGAAACACCTCCTTTTTGCCCTTCTATATTCTGCCCTCTCCAGCCCCTTAAATCCTGTTATGGGTCCCTTTCGGCCTGGTTCTCTGTGTCCTGATACAAGTGTGGATCTGACTCACTACTGTGAGACATTTTATAGTCTGTGTCCCCAGTGGGAGGTAGAAGGGATCCTGGGTGCTTCCTCTGGGACTGAGCTTCATGGGACTGAGTGAGGGGGAGGGGAGAAGACTGGCCAGTCCAGGTCAGAAGTTTCCTACCTGTTATTTTTCTCTTTCTTCAATTCAGCATTTGTGGTATCCTTTTTCTAGGCTATACCTTACTTCAGAGTTCTTAACAAGTTAGAATTGTCCTTTTTTTCCGCCCCCCCCCACTGAATCTCTGGGGAGAGGTTTTCAGTAGCTGTTTATGTTGCCATCCTGATGATGTCACTCCTCTCACCCATTTTTTATAACCAAGGTGACTGGCTTCAAAGACTTAGGAGCCTCTCCTTTAATTTTGAAGGATAGTTTTGCTGGATAAAGACTTCTAGGTTGGTTCCCCCTGCCCCATCACTTAAAAATTTCTTTCTATTGTTTTCTTGCTTGCATGGTTTCTTACAAGAAATCAGATGTAATTCTTATTCTTGATCCTCTATAGGTAAGGTGTCCCCCAGTCCCACCCAACCCCAGCTTCTTTTAAGATTTTCTTTGGTTTCTTTCCATTTTAATGTGATGTGCCATGAGGTAGATTTTTGGGGGGTATTTATCCTGCTTGGCTTTCTCCAAGATTCCTAGATTTGTAGTTAGGTGTTTGTCATTAATTTGGGGAAATTCTCAGCCATTATTACTTCAAATATTTCTTCTGCTCCTTTCTCTATTTCTTTTCCTTCTGTTATTCTAATTATATGTATGGCACACCTTTTGTATTTGTCCCATAGTTCTTGGATATTTTTTCCCCCAGTCTTTTATCTCTTTGCATTTCTGTTTGGAAGCCTCTATTGACATTTCTTCAAACTCCCTGATTCTTTTCTTGGTTGTGTCCAATCTACTGATGAGGCAATAAAGACATTCTTCATTTTGTTAAAGTGGTTTTTGAGTTTCCATCTCTCTGCTTATATTACTTTTCTGGTCTTGCCTGCTGTCTACTTTTTCTGTAAATCTCTTTACATATTAATCATAGTTATTTTAAGTTCCCTATGTGGTAATTCCAAAATCTGTGTTATATCTGAGTGTGGTTCTGATGCTTTCTTTGTTTTTTAGCTTGCCTTGTATGTTTTTTTGTTTGTTTGTTTGTTTTGTTTTGTTTTCTTCTTTGAAAGCCAGACATGATGTATCAGGTAATAGGAACAGAGGTAAATAGGCCTCTAGTGTGAGGTTTTACATTAATCTGACTAAATGGGTTGTGTTTAATGTTTGCTATAATTGTAGGTGTCAGAGGCTTCAATTTCCTCTGGTGTCTGTTGGGTTTTTTTGTTTATTTTCCTCCCCTGTTCTCTTTGGGTTTCCCTAAGAACTCCTCCTTAAATAGACTCTGTAACTTCTGATTCTGTAATCCACTGTTATTAAACTAAAGCCCTGTTAACAGGATAGTGATAGTGTGGGATGGGGGAGGGGATCACATTGTATACATAATCATGTGATTAAATCTCAGTCTTGGTGGACATGAGTTGTGGGCAGTAACTTTCAGAAGCCTTTCTTTACCACCACCACCCACCCCACCCCAAGGTGACACAGAAGACTGTAGGGGCTGTAGTGGGCTAATTGTCTTCTCTGGACAGATAAGGCTGTGATAAAGATTCCACTTGTGTGTTGACCTTTGTTATGGAGAATGTTCTGGGCTTATTTCAAAATGGTTACTTTTTCCCTGGGCATATTTCAGAGTGGTTACTTTTTCTCCTCTCCCTGCTCAAGAGGGGAGGAGATTTTTCTTGGATCTTCACAGTCAGAACCTGGTAAGGTTCCTGGAGGTAAAGCCACAAGAGTGTGGAGGTCCTCCTTAGACTGGGCTCCCAGGACTTCTCACTCTCAAGCTAGTCACATTAAGACTCCAGCAATTCGTCAGAATTACCCTTTTAAGTGCTCCTACCAGTGTACAGTTCAGCCGCATCTGCTCCAGGTAAGCTGGTCTTGACTGTAGTTCACTGTGTTTGCCTGTCTCTCCAGATTTCAGGGTATAGTTTTGCCCTGTGACCTCAGTTATCTGATGGGTCTAAGAAAAGCTGTTGATTTTTCAATTTGTTCTGCTTTTTTCTTGTAAGGACAAGAGCAACAACTACCATGCTCTTTACATGTCAGAGCTGAAACTGCAAGTCCTACATTTATATTTTTAAATTGGAAATATCTTGTCCAGTTTAAAAATAATATTCAGCAAGAGGTTTTTAACTTTCCTACAAGCCATTTGCTTTGCTGAGATGACTCATTCTGTTATTTTCATCCCTTTGAATTGCAAATCTGTATATTCTCACGTGCTTAATAAAACCTTTTTCGGAACAAAATATTTGTTCTGAAAATTCAAGACCTTTTAGTTCTAGAAAATCATTAATAACTTTGCCCCAAGTTAACTAGAATTATTACACCTGGGGATTCTTTTCTTTAACTTTCACTTGTTATTATTTCACCTCACTTATTTTTGAAGAAGTTAACTCAATTTTCTAAGACACTCTGAAATCTCTAGAGACTAAGCACTGTTTAAATTTGAAAAACTAATAAGAATATATGCAGAACTCTTATGCTGGCAATGACTTGCTTTCAGTTAACATTGAAAAATGTATTAATTATAAATTATAACTGTTAGGGACTTTCAGCATCTGTGCGATAGGGGGCAGTTTGGCTACAATGTCCTATTTAAGCAACTGAGAAAGTACTGTGTGTGCTTTAAAGGCTTATAATTTGATTACTTCTAAAAGGTTACATTTTGACAGGGTTCAGTTCTTATCCTTGGATAACAGTTGCAGCCAACTTCAGGTGATTGAGATGTTGTAAATTATATTAGGCTTGACCTTTTTTTAGGTTTCATTTTAAGAAGATTCTTTTAGAATACTAACTCACATTTCTTCTAAAATGATGACTTGATGTTGTATTGAAAGGATTTTTTCTGGAAATTATTTTTTCTCATGTAATAATCAATTAGCTTTGATCTGTTTTAAGATAAGATCCCTTTGTCTAGCATGCTCTGAAATAGAGGCATAAATCTTTTCCTGTGCTTTTGTTTAGAGAAATCTGGGCTGCAGCGAGGACATATATAAAGAACAGCAAGTCTTTAGTAGTGGTGCAGTTAATATATTGCATGCCAAGCCAAATTCCTCTCACCTTTAATAGATTAGTGGGTGGTATCAGTAATGCTCCTCCTGAAAATGTATTACAACTCTTGACATATTGTAATGATATCCTAGAAGAAAACCCACACGAATGAACACAGTGTGTCAGCTTATTCATATTAACCAACAATTCAGCTGAAGATAGATTGCCCATGTTCGATAAATAAATATTTAAATTAGAACCCCTGTTGTTCATGACCTGACCTCCAATCCTGATAACGGGGGAGCAGTGGTTCTTCTTTTGTCTTGATCTTGCTACTTCATGCTACCTGGGATGGCAGCTATCCTTGGAAAATGCCATTCCATTCACCAAAACATTCAGGATCACAGATCCAGAATTCAGTGTCTATTCCCTTCTCCAGAGACTCTCAGGACAAAGTCAACTGTTCTTGACATCCTCTTTTACTTTTTGTTACTACCAAAACTCTCTGGCCATCTGTTATCACCAGAATCCTCATCCCTGTAGTGTTCCATACATCCTTATATCTGATCTGGTCATCCTCCCCCAACCCTTCCACTCTCCCCTAGAGCTCCTGATCTATCAGTAACTTTTCCTGTCATCTCAGTCTTGCCCCAGCTACCCAGTTTCTCTTGCTTTTTGCCCCTGCGCTTCCCTGATGCTTCTAGGTGGGACACCTGAAGTAGCCCACAACCACAGCCACAGTCTCATACCATGCTGCCTCTTCCTTTGCCCACTACCTTAGAACCATACTGTCTGCCTTGAATAGAGGCGGTTCTTGAATAAAGGGAGTTCTCCCCTCTTTCAAACCCTTGCACAGGCTACTTCCTTCACCTGCAGCAATTTTCCTACTCTTTGCCTTGCTGACTCTGTCCTGTCTGGTCTGGGTTTCCTCGCGTTATTCCCTGATCACTGTCTCCTATTCGTTTCCTTCTTGACACTTATTTAAATTTGTAATTGTGTGCACTTGTTCATTTAGCCTTTCTCATTGATTCTGAGTTGCATATTTTATTTTCACGTTTCCAAAATTAGAATGCATCTTACACTGAAAACCTTGATTTCTTTCTGAGTGGTTAGTAAAATAATGGTGTATTTTATTATTTGTGTTAGAATCAATTAAATACCATACTTTTAATTATGTTTCCCCCATCTGATTATAAGTTTTACAAGTACAGGAATTATGTCTGTTTCACTCACCAGTAGCAGCCAGTGCCTAGTACAGTACCTGGCTTCTAATAGTCACCTAATAAATAATGGTTGAATGAATATACTATTCATTTGAGAAAGGCTGGCCCTGATACTTCTGAAGGTAAATCAATCAACATAAGAGTATTGATTGTTATTTCCATTTCTGTCTTTGAGGCATTATTTCCAGAGTTTGCTTTATTCTGGGATTGAAGGAGACCTTTAGATTTGTTTATTTTATTCCCCCATTTTTATAACTTGCCCCCTTTGAGATACATGTATGTTCTTATTTAAGAGTATTCACTCACCATGTATAAAAATGAATCCACCTTTGCTTTTATCAGGCCTCTGTGATTTGTTTTCATTAGGGGGAAGGAATGAGGAGAGTACAAAACAGCAGTGGATGGTTATAATTTAAATAGGATAGTTTTGAGTGCTTGAACTTACTTTTTCATTTTACTTCATCCTCCAAGGAGTGCAGTCACTTGGCATGCCTACTTCACTTCTTTTAAGCGAAAAGAACAGCCCCCAGGCAACGTGAGTGATTGGAATGCCTTAGGCCAACTCCTGGACAAGGTTCAAGCCTATTCTACTGCTGAAGGGAAGGTGTGGCTCTCAGTCCTTTTCATTTGCGGAATCCTGCTACTGGGGATAGCAGTTGAGTCAGCCTGGGATGATGAGCAGTTTGCCTTTCGTTTTAACACTCGACAACCAAGCTGTGAAAACATCTGCTATGATAAGTCCTTCCCAATCTCTCACGTGCGCTTCTGGGTCCTACAGATCATATTTGTGTCTGTACCCACACTCTTGTACCTGTCTCATGTGTTCTGTGTGTTGCGAAAAGAAGAGAAGTTGAACAAGAAAGAAGAGGAACTCAAAGTTGCCCAAACCAATGGTGTCGACATGGAGATGCACTTGCAGGAAATTGAAATAAGGAAGCTTAAGTATGGTATTGGAGAACACGGGGAGGTGGTAATGCGGGGGAGCCTACTGCGGACCTACATCCTCAGCATCTTCTTCAAGTCTGTCTTTGAGATGGCCTTCTTGCTGATCCAGTGGCACCTCTATGGATTCAGCTTGAGTGCATTTTACACTTGCAAAAGAGAGCCCTGCCCACATCAGGTGGACTGCTTCCTCTCTCGCCCCATGGAGAAAAGCATCTTCATCATCTTCTTGCTGGTGGTGTCCTTGATGTCTCTCACTTTGAACATCATTGAGTTAGTCTATGTTGTCTTCAAGAGCATTAAGGATCGTGTGAAGGGACAGAGTGTTCCTTACCAAGCTTCAATTGATCTACAGAACCTCTCCACAGATGGACTATCTCCAAAATATGCTTATTTCAACAATTGCTCCTCACCAACTGCTGTGCTGTCGTCCATGTCTCCTTCCAGGGACAAGCCGGGGACTGGAGACAAAATAGTTCTTCCTGCTGCAATTACAACAAACAAGGAAGTGAGAAAAAACCGGGCTAATTGTACTGCATAGCTAAATCAAATGGGGTAGTCAGGAAGCACCATCTCTAACTCCTATGCACAGCCTTTTGATTACTCTGATGATAACCAGAATTCTGAATGAACTAGCTGCTGGGTACAAACTGCAGCCACTAGCCATGTGGACCAGCAGTCTTCCGGCAGAGCAAGTAGTCCTACCAGTATTAGACCTCAGCCTGATGACCTAGAGCTCTAGATTCATGCTTGAAATAATTAAGATTCCATTCAGTTGTGAAAGAAAACAAAAGTGCAGTAGAAAGTGCACCTTGGTTCCAGTGGAGGTGATACTCAACAACCTTGTCTTGAGGCTTGGCAGATGCAAAGACCTTAGAATACCAGGGTTCTTTTGGAGGTGCCTGGGATAGGAGGCTGGAAAGAGAGAGATTAAGGGATGTGCACGTTGGTATTTAAAGTAATTGATTCAAAGAGCTTAAATTCTAAATAAAAGTTGCATTAGGTGATGCATAGGTAAGAGCTTTTTCTCCACCATTCTCCCCTAGTATGGTTCTGTGTATGTGAAAGAGTGAGTGATATTTGTAGCTAAATTTGTTTTATCAAGAAATTGAAATAACTTTTGACCAGAAAAAATAATTCCTGAACTTTTTTTTTTTTCACAAATGAAATACCTGGGACCATCCTTTTATCCCTGCTAAAACATTCCCTTGTTAAAATTTGCACCTTGAAAGTAAGATTTTTAGGCCTAATCCTCCAGGCGTCAATGGACTTGTGCTACTATACTTTTTATCCTTAGTATCAGTTAAATGTTCAGACAAGGCCCACAGAAAAAGACTTTCCATGCATTTGCAAATCTCAGGCAGTCATGTATACTTTTTTTTTTTATATCCACTTGCATCATACCATTAACATCACTTCATTGTCATCATTCCTTGATTCCTCTTCATGTTTATTTAATCGTTTTTGTAAGCTCTTTTAAAACAGTTTGGATATCACTTGTCATTCTTTGAGTTAGAATCAGGGAGACAAGCCCTGCACAATATTTAACAATCACTTCTTGGTGTATGTGTATGTAGGAGTATGTTTTACTTGCCATGTATTGGTATATGCAGATACAGTCTTAAACTCATTAACATCGATTTTTAAATAATGCATAAACAGTGTTCAAGTTTGAGCCTTTCTCATGGGTTTTGTGTTATGGGCAAGAATGGTGTTAACATTACATAATTCCTTCTATGAAAGTAAGACTTTTTTTCCTCTCCCATGTATTCTATTAGGGATTCTGGTTCTGTTAATTATGGTTAGTTTCTCTCCGCCCCCCCCCCCCCTTCTTTAGAATATAGCAGTGATGCTATTCCTGACAAGAATGATTTCCTTTTTCTGAAATGTAATCACTGATACTTGATTGATAGAATTTTAGTACTGGAAACAGGCTTTAGTTGTTAATGTGAAAGACTTAAATGCTTAGAGCTGGGCTATTAAATGTCCTTACATGTATTTTGCAATAACTGATATTTCTTGGCTTTACCCTGCTTAATACACATTAATTCAGAAAGTGTATTCTGTTATGAGTTTGACGATCGGTCTTTTGGGGTGACCAGTTACTTTGATGTTTGTACTAAGATTTAATTTGGAATGCAAGAGAGAGTTAAAGAGGTTTAAGTAGCACACATGTAACTACTTTATTTGAAATGTATACTAAAGAAATCTACCAGTTTCTTCAGATGCCTTTTTTAAGCTCTTCCCAGATGTGGTGAAAATGCTAACTTTCATACCTTTATTCTTGCATAACAGCTATAGAAACGGTTTTGTACAATGAGAAATACTAATTTGTTTGATATTCCATGTTAAGCTACTGTCATGTTCAACTTTATTGCATGCATTGTAGACCTAGTCCACCAGATCATTTGTTCCTGATAGTATTATTTAGTCAATAAAGTTTCAAGAGAGCAACCCCTGTGTCTGCTTCCCCTGGGAGTTTCTGGGTGCACTGGTCTTTCCTAGTCTTTTGAACTGTTTGTTGGTATACACCTTAATTTAAGCAGGATACCCTAGAATCAAGAGTTTTAGAAAGGAAGTTGTGGTGACTACGTTACAGAAGACTTTAGTAATAACATCTTTAATTATTTGTACCAGGATCCACAGATATACCTACTACTTCCACGTGTGCATAAAACAAAAACGTTGCTTCTTTTTTCTTTGTGACCACTCTAATCTTTCTCAGAAGCTTCCTCCCACCCCACGGGCACTGGGGGAAGAAGTGGGGGACAACTTAAATGTTAAACCTGCCACTCCGTAGCATCTTTTGCTAATGGTATAAACAGTCTCTTTTGGAAATTCCAGTCTCTTGGGTAAATGAAGAGTCTTTCACATTTCCTTTTTACAGCCCTTTTGTGAGGAATAATCAGTTATTTACTAATGGAGTATGTGTGCCTGTTGGGCACTGCAAAACTTCCTAAACCTTGGAATCAGATTGGTCACTGTCACCCTCACTCCCTGTTTCACATTGATTTTCATATGTAGCTTGCTTTTTTTGAAAAACTTAGTATTTTGAGATAATTGTAGATTCACATGCAGTTGTAAGAAATACAGAGATCCTGTATACCCTTCACCCAGCTTCTTCTAATAGTAACTTCTTGTATAACTATTCTAATATCACAACTATTAAACTGACATTGCTGCAATTCATTGACCTTACTCAGATTTCATCAGTTTTACATATACTCATTTGTGTGTATGTGTGTACTTAGTTCTATGCAGTTTTATCACAAGTGTAGATTCATGTGACTACCATAGTCAAGATACAGAATGGTTCTATCATGAGGATCCCTCGTGTCATCTTTTTATAACCATAGCCACATCTCTCCCTTCCCCACTCCCTAACCCCTGGCAACCACTCATCTTTTCTTCATTTCTATAATTTTGTCATTTCAAGAATGCTTTTTAAATGGAATGACACAATGCATAACCTTTTGATATTGACTTTGTTCACTCAGCTTAAATCTCTTGAAATCCATCCAAGTTGTGTGACCTGATAATTTGTTCCTTCCTTCCTTCCTTCTTTCTTTCTTTCTTTTTTTTTTTTTCTTTCTGAGTAATATTCTGTGGAATGGAGGTACTGCAGTTTATTCACCTGTTGAAAGACGTTTGGGTTTTTCCAGGTTTGGGCTATTATGAATAAAGCTGCCATGAATATTCATATATAGGTTTTGTGTAAACATAAGTTTCATTTCCCTGGATAAATGCCAAAGAGTGCAGTTGCTGCGTTGTATGGTAGCTATGTGTTTAGTTTTGTAAGAAAATGCCTGAGTCTTCCAGAGTGACTGTACCATTTTACATTCCCATAAGAAATAAGTGAGTGATCCTCTTTCTCCACATCCTCAACAGCATTTGGTGGTGTCACTATTTTTTATTTTGGCAGTTCTAGTAGGTGTGTAATGAACCTCATTATAGTTTAAGTTTGCATTTCTGTAATAGTTAATGATATTGAGCATCTTTTCATTTATTTGCTATTTGTATATCCTCTGGTGAAATATCTGTGTCTTTTGTTCATTTTCTAATGGGATTTTTTGTTTTATTACTGTTGAGTTTAGGGAATTCTTTATTCTAGATTCAAGTATTTTATCAGATACATGGTTTGAAAATATTTTCTCCCATTCTGTAGCTTGTCTCTTCATCTTAACCAGGGTCTTTTGCAGAGCAAAATATTTTAATTTTGATGAGGTCCAACTTATCGTTTTTTCCTTTGATGGATTGTGCTTTTGGTGTCAGGTCTCAGAACTCTTTGCTTAGCCCTAGTTCCCAAAGATTTTTCTATGTTTGTTTCAGAAAGTTTTACAGATTTAGATTTTGCATTTAAGTCCATGCTCTGTTTTGAGTATATTTTAGGTAAGATGTGAGATTTAGGTCGGAGTTCATTTTTTTTTTCCCCACCTATGAATGCCCAACTGTTTCAGCACCATTCATTGAAAAGTCTATCCCTTCTCCACAGAATTCGCTTTGTACTTTTGTCAAAAATCAGTTGGGCATATTTGTGTGATTCTGTTTCTGGGTTCTCTGTTCTGTTCCATTGATGTATTTGTCTATCCCTCTGCCATTATCACACTGCTGGATAATTGTACATAGCTATTTAGTAAGCCTTGACTTCAATAGATTGATTCCCCCTACTTAGTTCTGCTCTTTAAAAATTTTGTTAGCTGTTCTGGGACATGTTCCTTCCCACTGAAATTTTAGAACAAGTTTGTCTATGTCTACGAAACACTTGGGATTTTGATTGGAGTTGCATTAAACTTGTTATCCATTTGGGAAGAACGGACATCTTTATTTTGTTGAGTCTTCTATTCCCTAAACATGGTAAGTTTCTCTGTCTATTTAGGACTTAGATTTCTTTCAGCAACACTTTGTAATTTTCAGGATACAGATCCTGTACATATTTTGTTTGAGTTATACTTAAATATTTCATTTTTCTTGGAGAATTATAAATGGTATTCTGTTTGTAATTTTGGTGTCTACATGTTTGTTGTTTGTATATAGAAATATGATTGATTCTTGTGTTGATCTTGTATCCTACAACTTTGCTGAACTCACTTATATTCTAGTTTTGTAGATTCCTTCGAGTTTTCTACATAGACAATCACGTCACCTGTAAATAGTGTCAAATCTTATTATTTCTTGCCTTATTACTCTAGCTGGAAGTTCCAGTACTGTGTTGAATAAGAATGGTGAGAGCAGACGTTCTCATCTCGTTCTCAATCAAGAAAGCAGTCAGTCTTTTGCCATTCAATAAGATGTTAGCTGTAGGTTTCTCTAGAACTCTTTATCAAGTTGAGGAAATTCCATTCTATTCCTAGTTTGCCTAAGAGTTTTTATCATGAATGGTATTGGACTTTTTCAAATTATTGTACTGTGTTAATTTCTATGATCATATGATTTTTCTTCTTTACCCTGTTGATAGGGTAGATTACATTGATTTTTGAATGCTGAATCAGCCTCGCATACTGAAATAAATCCAACTCAGTCATGATGTATAGTTTTTTATATACATTGCCAAATTCTCTTTGCTAATATTTTGTTGAGGATACTTGTGCCTGAGTCTTCTCTCTTTTTAATAAAACTTTGTCAGCCTTGCTAGAGGTTTGTCAATTTTATTGATCTTTTTGAGGAACTGACTTTTTTCTTCATTGATTTCCTCAATTGTTTTCCTGCTTTCAACTTCATTGATTTCTGCTCTTATCTTTTTATTTCTTAACTTATGTTTGCTTTGGGTTTATTTTCTTTTTCTAGTCTCAATGTAAGAATTTAGATTATTGGTTTGAGACCTTTCCTCTTTTCTAATGTATGCATTTAGTGCTATAAATTTCCTTCTCAGCACTGCTTTAGCTGCTTCCCACATATTTCAATATGATTTATTTTCATTTTCATTGAGTTCTGTGAAACTTTAAAATTTCCTATGAGACTTCCTCTTTGACCCATGGATTATTTAGAAGTGTTTTAATTTCCAAGTGTTTGGAGATTTTCCTGTTGTCTTTCTCGTACTGGTATTTAATTTGATTCCATTTTGGTCAGAGGACATACTCTGTCCTTAAAATCAAAGTCTTTAAAGTTTGTTGAGGTTTGTATTATATTCCCAGATATGGTCTATCTTGGTGAATGTTCCATGGGTACTTAAAAAAGATATATATTCTGCTGTTGTTGGGTGTAATGTTTTACATGTCAGTGAAACCTTGTTGGTTTCATTTTCTTCTTCAATGCTTTTTTTGATTCCATCTTGGTTTATATTGCTTTTTAGTATATCAATTTGTATAATATTCTTAGTCATTGGTCTAGGTATGACAATATACATATGTTAACTTATAACAATCTACTGGTATCTGTACCACTTTAAGTGGTAAAATACTTGACTTTAGGTCCCTTTACCCTCCCTATGCATATGTATCTTAAGTATTTCTTCCATATACATTGAGCATTACATCAGGTGGTGTTATTTAAATTTTTGGCTTCAACCATCAAATATGATTTATGAAACTCATAAGAAGAGGGATAGTCTATTATATTTATCTCCCTGACCCCCTTTATTTTTTACCCATTCTGTTTTTTCTTTTCTCAAGTTCCAGACCTTCTTTGGTTATCATTTACTTTCTGTTTAGGAAATTTCCTTTAGCCATTCTTTAAGGGTAGGTTTGCTAGCAAAAACTTCTTTTAAGTTTTCCTTCATCTGAGAATGTGTTTATTTCCCCTTTGTTTCTGAAGGATATTTTTGTCTGAAATAGAATTCTCGGTTGACAGTTCTTTTGTATCAGCACTTGGAAATTGTTGTGCCACTTTCCTTTTGGTCTTTTTGATTCCTGATGAGAATCTCCTGTAATTCCGGTTTTTTTCTCTCCATTAGGTAAGGTGCTGTTTTTTTCTCACCACTTTCAAGACTTTTTTCTTTTTCTTCAGTTTTCAAAAGCTTGACTGTGATGTATCTTGGTGTAGATTTCTTTGGGTTTATCCTGTTTGGAATTCACATGTCATCTTGAATCTGTAGGTTTATGTCAGCCATTATTTTTCTGAATACTTTTTCAGTCCCTTTTTTGTTTCTCCTCTCATTCTGGGACTCTGATGACACAAATATTAGGTCTTTTGTTATGGTGCCACATGTCACTGAGGTTCTGTTAATTTTTTCCCATCTATTTTTCTCTGCATTGTTCAGACTGGTAGTTTCTGTTGTTCTATCTTCAAGTTCACTGATTCGTTCCTTTCCTCTACATGCTGTTGTTGAGCCTATCCATTAAGTTTTTTTATTGTAGTTTTTGCATTTTATTTTTTGTTTCGTAAAGTTCTTCTTTATACCCTTTCTTTGCTGAGATTTCCTATTTTTTCATTTGTTTCAAGTGTGTTTGTTATTGCTTGTTAAATCATTTTTATCTTAGCTGCTTTAAAATCCTTGTCAGATAATTCTGACATCACTGTCATCTCCATGTTGATGTCTCTTGATAGACTTTTCTCATGCATGTTGAGGTTTTCTAGGTTCTTAGTAGGGCAAGTGATTTTCTTTTGAAACCTGGACATTTGGGGTATTAATGTGATGAGACTCCCGAATCTTATTTAAATCTTCTGTGGCATCTTCTGACACTGGTCCAACAAGGGAAGGGGGTTGCCACCTTATTTCTACCAGATGGGGGTAGAAGTTGAAATTTCTCACTCCACCTCCATTGACACCTGGTGTCGAGGAGCTCCTTGTTACTGCTTAATGTGGCTGGGAGTTGAAGTTCCCCCTAGGTCTCTGCTAACCACCCGGGATGGGAGGGACTAGAGTGCCTTATTACTGCTCTCCAAGTGGCCTCCAATGACACAGAGCTGGAGATGAGAATAGAGGCTTCATTACAGCTGGCCAATGGTGAAAGTCCTGACTCTCTTCTAGGCCTTCTCTGATACTGCCCCAGAGGGGAGAAGGAGGAGCTCCTCGAAACCACTGAGGTATCATTTATACCTGACGGGGTAAAAGTCCTGGCACCCAACTCTGTCTTCTCTGGGAGAGATTTGGGTACTTCTTTACAGCCTGGCCAGGGTAGAAGTCTGTGCTCTCTACTTGGCCTTGCCTGGCATGGGTAAGACCCGAGTTTTCACTGTGGTATTTGGGTGGAGTAAGGCAATCACTGTGTAAAAGTTTTCTTTCTAGGCTGTTCCTTTTCTGGTCCTTTTGCTAGAGAAAGCACGCTTTTGTTGGAGCTATTTTTTATTCTGTGCCCATTGGTGTTTCTGAGTTGCCACTTCTCCAGCACCAAATCTGGGATATATAAGGCTAAAAGAAAACAGAGAACTCACCACTATGTTGTTCCTTGGGTCTGGAGTTCCGTAGCCAGTCTGACAACTTCTTACCCCTTTTAGAGTCTTCTTTGGTTTGTATTTTATATACACACACACACACACACACACACACACACACACACACACACACACACACAGGGTCCAGGGTTTTTAGCTCTACTTAGCAGCAGGAGTAAGTAAAAATATTTCTACTCCATCTTTCTACAAATAGAAGTGCTCCTGGTTCTTTTTTTTAAACTTTGTTTATCAAAAAATTAAAACCGACAAAACAAACAAAACACAGCATTTCAAACAAAACAAAGCAAAGGATTAAGGAAAACAGATAACCTAAAATAACTACTTTCCTTCCAACATATTCCCAACATACCCAAGAAAATTGATAAACCATATCCAACCAAAGGAATAAGAAAAACAATCTAAAATAACTACATTGCTTCCAACATGTTCCTTCCGTACACCAAGAAAATTAACAAATCATAATCAAACAAAAGTATAAGAAAAACTGAATAACCTAAAATAGCCACATTGAAGCTAATTTTTAGTGCAATAGCTTTTTTTTACTTTATCAACAAATTAAAAAAAGCAATTAAAACAAAACAAAACGAAGGATTAAGAAAACAAATAACCTAAAATAACTGTATTGCTTCCAACATGTCCCTACCATACCCCAAGAAAATTAAAAAACCCTAACAAAACAAAAGGAATAAGAAAAACAAATAACCTGAAATTACTACATTGCTTCCAACAGGATCCTACCATACCCAAGAAAGTTTGCAAACCATAATCATTCCTGAGAATTCCCATAACATTGAGATTACCATCAATACCTTCTGTTCTTATTTGATTATTGTTCCCCCTTCACTAGTTGCTGTCTATCTCTGTGTCCCCTACATTCGGCAATATAAAATATTTATTTTACATTTTCACAGAGTTCACATTATTGGTAACATACAATATCTCTCTTTTTCTGTCTGGCTTATTTCACTCGGCATTATGTCTTCAAGCTTCATCCTTGTTGTCATATGTTTCACAACCTCGTTCCTTCTTACTGCCATGGAGTATTCAATCGTGTATATACCATATTTTGTTTATCCACTCATCTGTTGAAGGGCATTTGGATTGTTTCCATCTCTTGGCAATTGTGAACAATGCCTCTATGAACATCAGTGTGAAAATATCTGTTCGTGTCACTGCTTTCAGATCTGGGTATATATTGAGAAGTGAAATTGCTGGATTGAAGGGTAAATTGATATCTAGTTTTCTAAGGAACCGCCAGACTGTTTTCCAGAGTGGCTATCCATTATATAGTCCCACCAACAATGAATAAGAGTTCCAATTTCTCCATATCCTCTCCAGCCTTCGTAGTTTCCTGTTTGTTTAATGGCAGTCATTCTAATTGGTGTGAGATGATATCTTATTGCGGTCTTAATTTGCATCTCCCTAATAGCTAGTGAAGATGAACATTTTTTCATGTGTTTTTTTAGCCATTTTTATTTCATCTTCAGTGAAATGTCTTTTCATATCTGTTGCCCATTTTATAATTGGGTTGTTTGTACTATTGTCGTTGAGTTGTAGGATTTCTTTATATATGCAAGATATCAGTCTTTTGTCAGATACATGGTTTCCAAACGTTTTTTCCCATTGAGCTGGCTGCCTCTTCACCTTTTTGACAAACTCTTTTGGATATAGATAGCCAATTCTCCCAGCCCCGTTTGTTGAAGAGATTATTATATCCCAGATCAGTGGTTTTGGGGGCCTTATCAAAGATCAGTCAAACATAGATCTGGGGGTCTGTCTCTGAATTCTCAATTCAATTCCAATGATCAATATGTCTATCTTTGTGTGAGTACCATGCTGTTTTGACTACTGTGGCCTTATAGTAAGCTTCAAAGTCAGAAAGTATAAGTCCTCCCACTTTGTTTTTCTTTTTTAGAATGTTTTTAGCAATTTGAGGCATCTTTCACTTCCAAATAAATTTGATAACTAGCTTTTCCATATCTGCAAAATAGGTTGTTGGAATTTTGATTTGAATTACATTGAATCAGTAGATGAATTTGGATAGAATTGACATCTTAATGACATTTAGCCTTCCTATCCATGAACACAGAATATTTTTCCATCTTTTTAGGTCCCCTTCTATTTCTTTTAGTAAAGTTATATAATTTTGTATGTATAGGTCTTTTACATCTCTGGTAAAGTTTATTCCTAGGTACTTTATTTTTTTGGTTGCTACTGAGAATGGAATCTTTCTTGAATGTCTCTTCAGTTAGGTCATTTCTAGTGTATAGGAACATTACTGACTTATGTGCATTAATCTTGTATCCTGCTACTTTGCTAAATTTATTAGCTCAAGTAGCTGGGCCATCAATTTCTTAGGATTTTCCAAATATAAGATCATATCTGCATATAATGACAGTTGTACTTCTTCCTTTCCAATTTGGATGCTTTTTATTTCTTTGTCTTGCTAGAATGCTCTGGCTGGCACTTCTAACACAGTGTTGAATAACAGTGGTGACAGCGGGCATCCTTGTCTTGTTCCTAATCTTAGAGGGAAGGCTTTCAGTCTCTTGCCATTGAGTATTATGCTGGCTGTGGGTTTTTCATATATTCCCTTTATCATATTGAGGAAGTTTCCTTCAATTCCTACCTTTTGAAGTGTTTTTATCAAAAAAGGATGCTGGATTTTGTTGAATGCCTTTTCAGCATCTACTGAGATGATCATTTGATTCTTCTCTTTTGATTTGGTAATGTGTTGTATTACATTGATTTATTTTCTTATGTTGAACCATCCTTGCATGCGTGGAATGACCCCCACTTGGTCATGGTGTATGTTTTTTTAATGTCTTTGGATTTGATTTGCAAGTATTTTGTTGAGAAGTTTTGTGTCCGTATTCATGAGGGAGATTGGCCTGTAGTTTTCCTTTCTTGTAGCATCTTTACCTGGTTTTGGTATTATAGTGATGTTAGCTTTATAAAATGAGTTAGGTAGTTTTCCATTTTCTTCAATTTTTTGAAAGAGTTTAAGTAAGGCTGGTGTCAATTCTTTTTGGAAAGTTTCGTAGAATTCCCCTGTAAAGCCATCTGGCCCTTGGCATTTATTTGTGGGAAGTTTTTTGATGTTTGCTTGAATCTCTTTGCTTGTGATTGGTTTGTTGCGGTCTTCTATTTCTTCTCTGGACAGTCTAGGTTGTTCATGTGTTTCCAAGAAATTGTCCATTACCTCTACATTATCTTGTTTTTTGGTGTACAGTTGTTCACAGTATCCTCGTATGATATTTTTTAAATTTCTTCGGGATCCACAGTAATGTCCCCTTTCTCATTCATTATTTTGTTTATTTTTGTCTTCTCTCTTTTTTACTCTGTCAGTCTAGCTAAGGGTTTGTTAATCTTGTTGATCTTAAAGAACCAACTTTTGGTTTTATTTACTTTATTTCTTCTCTCTCTTTGTTTCTCTTTTGTTGTTCTCTATGTCATTTATTTCTGCTTTAATCCTTGTTATTTCTTTTCTTCAGCTTGGTTTAGGATTAGTTTGGTGTTCATTTTGTAGCTTCCTCAGTTCCATTAGTTCTTTGATTTTAGCTCTTTCTTCCTTTTTAATGTATGTGTTTAGAGCTATAAATTTCCCTCTCAATACCGCCTTTGCTGCATCCCATAAGTTTTGAAATGTTGTGTTCTCATTTTCATTCATCTCTAGATATTTAGCAATTTCTCTTTCTTCTTTAACCCACCGATTGTTTAGGAGTGTGTTGTTTAACCTCCAGATATTTGTGAATGTTCTAAATCTTTGATATTTATTGACTTCTGATTGTATTCCATTGTGATCAGAGAGTGTGCTTTGAATAATTTGAATATTTTTAAGTTTATTGAGTCTTGTTTTGTGGCCCAGCACATGATCTATTCTGGAGAAAGTTCCATGGGTACTAGAGAAGAATGAATATACTGGTAATTTGGGATGTAATGCTCTATATATGTCTGTTAAGTCGAAATCCTTTATCACATTGTTTAGTTTTTCAGTTTCCTTATTGTTCCTCTGTCTGGAAGATCTATCTATGGGAGACAGTGATATATTGAATTCTCCCACAATTATTGTGGAAACATGTATTGTTTCCTTCATTTTTGCCAATGTTTGTCTTGTACTTTGGGGCACCTTGATTGGATACATAGACATTTATGAATTGTTATTTCTTTTTTGTTGAATTGTCCCTTTTATTAGTATATAGTATCCTTCTTAGGCTCATGACATTCTTACATTTAAAATCTATTTTATCTGAGATTAATATTGCTACTCCTGCTTTCTTTTGGCTGTAGCTCCTCATGGAATATTTTTTTCCATCCTTTCACTTTCAATTTCTTTGTGTCTCTGGGTCTAAGATGAGTCTCTTGTAGGCAACATATTGATGGTTCATATTTTTTAATCCATTCTGCCAATCTATATCTTTTAATTGGGGAGTTTAATCCATTCACATTCAATGTTATTACTGTGAAGGGAGTTCTTGAATCTGCCATCATATCCTTTGGTTTTTATTTGTCAAATATGTATTTCCCCCCCTCACTCTTTATTTCCTTTAACATATCCTTACTAAAACTCTTTAGTGCTGTGCCCTTCTCTATACCTCGCTCTCCTTTTTTTCTTAGCTGGTAGGACTCCCTTTAGTATTTCTTGTAGGGCAGGTCTCTTGTTGGCAAGTTCTCTCAGGATTTGTTTGTGTGTGAAGATTTTAAACTCTCCCTCGAATTGGAAGGAGAGCTTTGCTGGATAAAAAATTCTTGGTTGGCAATTTTTCTCCTTCAGAATTTTAAATATGTCATACCACTGCTTCTTGCCTCTGTGGTGGATGCTGAGTTGTCACTACTTAGTCTTATGTTGTTTCCCTTGTATGTGGTGAATTGCTTCTCTCTTGCTGCTTTCAGAACTTGTTCCTTCTCTTCAGCATTTGACAGTCTGATCAGAATATGTCTCGGAATGGGTTTATTTGGATTTATTCTGTTTGGAGTTCATTGGACATCTATGATCTGTGTCATTTATAAGGGTTGGGACGTTCTCTCCAACAATGTCTTTGAATACTCTTCCTAGTCCTTTACCCTTCCCATTCTGAAACACCAGTGATTCTTATATTTGTATGCTTCATGTTGTCCATCATATCCCTGAGATCCATTTCGAATTTTTCGATTTTTTTTCCTTTCTTTTGTACTTTCACTTTCCAACCTGCACTCTTCAAGTTTGCTTATTCTTTCCTCAGCTTCCTCTAATCTAGTACTGTTTGTATCCAGAATCTTTTTAATTTGATCAGTGGTTTCTTTTATTTCCATAAGATCGTCTATTTTTTTTTATTTACTCTTGCAAATTCTTCTTTATGCTCTTCTAGGGTCTTCTTGATGTCCTTTATTTCTTGAGCCATGATGTTGGTGTTTGTGATTACTTTGATTAATTTTTCTAAGTTCTGTAGCTCCTCTGATTTTTTAATTTGGGTGTTTGGGTTATCCATATATTCTGGTTTCTTCATATGCTTTATAATTTTCTGTTATTTTTGGCCTATTGGTATTTGTTTATCTTGATAGGGTTCTTTTAGGATATGCAGGGTTATTTAAATGATTATATATAATTTGACAGAGCTACAGCTCAATGCAGTGCACTTTCCCTGACCTACCAGCAGATGGTGCTCCAAGAAACCTCTTACCTCAATCCAGATCTCCCCAACTTCATTTATACAGTGAGTGGGGGTCCAAACCATGTAGATGTCCAATCAGTGCACCAATTTCCCTTGTGCAATGGGTACCGCCAGCCCTGTGGTTGGAGGTTGCACCCTGTGCAGTTTGGCAGGGAAGAGGGCTTTAAGACCCAGTACTCCCAGCCATTCCCAAGGTTGCAGCTGTGATACCCTGGGGCTGTGGCAGGTGTCCTCCCCTTCAGTCCCTCTCTGCTGTGGATCCACAAGTCCCTGGGCTTGTTGCAGGGGTCCTGTCCCTTCCGTACGGCTCCCCTGCCTCTCAGTTGTGTATCCCATGGGTTTCTGTGGGGGAGGAGTTGTGCTGTCACAAGCCAGCCGAATCCCGAGTTCCCTTGAGGAAGCTCTCGGCCACAGTGCTGTGAAGGGGTGACTCCCAGCCCACTTCAAAGATGGTTGCGCTAGGCATGAAAAATAACCCACTTCCGCAGTTGTCCGCTTGCTGCAGCGGCTTGTCCCTACCTCAGGGGCCTTCAGCTGCGGGTGTGAAAAGGGCTATCACCCACGCCAGTTACCGAGGTGTGTGCCCAGGGTGTGGTAGGCATTCCCCACCGTGCTCTCCTGCAGCTCCCACTGCCATCTTCCTGGCTGCTCCCCTGGTCCCACTGTGGCCTGCCTCCAACCGCAGTGTGCATCCGGCTGCCTTTCCCAGCAGCAATCTGGATCAAAGACTTAACACGATTCCGAATGCAGGCTCTTTGCTTCTCCAGTTGCTCAATCACTATAGAAGTATAAGTCCTTTCCCAGCTGGTGGGATCCTGGGGCCAGTATTTTGGAGCACTTTCTGTCTTTTATTTAGTGTTTTTCACGGAGGAGAATTTTCGTCTCTCTCTCCTAATCTGCCATTTTGGAGCTCCAGAAATTATTTCTTTTTAAGGTGAAAGAGGGACAGGAGAAGTTTTCATGGTTGTGGCTAGCAGTGGGAAGTGAACTGCACAGAAAACACTTTGTTCTTTTTTATAGTGTCTATTACTTTGTTGACATTTAAAAATTTTTCATTTGTTTCAAAAGAGTTTGTAATTGCTTTGTTTAGGCACACCAGTAATACTACCTGCTTACACCTGGTGGGGGGTGTGGGGGTGGAAGACCAGCTCCACACTCAACCCTACTGACAGTATCCTGGCCAGGGAATCAGAGCACTGCCTGCTTTTGTCAAGTGGGGGATGGAAGAGCAGCTCCCTGCGTGGTCCTGCAGACACTAGCTGGGGCATCAGAGTATTGCTGCTGTTGCCACAAGCCGGGGAGATCATAGGAGCTCAGCCTGCTTCTGTCAGCAGGGGAGGGAAGATTAGCTCCCTGCTCAGTCCCACCAGTCCCAATGGGTGGGGAAATTTGAGCACTGCCGCCTGCTTCTGGGGGAAAGGGCTAGGTGGTGGTGGTGGTGGTGGTGGTGACAGTGGAAAAGGGCCTCCCCTTGGTGACAGTGGAAAAGGGCCTCCCTTGTGGGCCCTCCTAAAACTGTGGTTGAGAGTCATACTGTTTATCCATTGGTGTTTGCCTGAAGTAGTGCAGGTTTTGCCAATACAGTTCTCTGCTACTAGCTCACCCTTTTCCTGGTCCTTTGGCTAAGGGAGAATAGGTTTTTTTTATTCAACCTTTTTTATATTTGCCTTTAGTGGTTCCAGGTTAGAGGTGTCTGCAGTGCTGTGTGTGGGATGTATTGGAGGCAATAAGGAAACTCAGGGAACTTGCTGCCATGTTGTTCCTCAAGTCCTGAGCTCCCTCAGCAGTCTGCCTTCTTTCCACCTTGTGTTCCTGTACTTGCTTGTTGTATCATGACCAGATTTTTTTTAGTGTTAATAGGGAAAACCTGTGAGGCATGGTGGTGCTCCATCTTGCCCAGAACCAGAAGCCTACCTAATTTTTTAATGTATAATGAAAATTCCAAAATAATTTATGTAAACAACATTTATACGATAACAGCAGCTCATTCTTCAAGTATATTATGTTTCACGCACTGTGATTGACTCTGGGGTCTATGTATAGTACTAGGACATAACCCTTAGTTTTCTAGAGATCAGCAACTTGTAAAATAGATTTTAATTTGTCCCATGACACTCAGGAGGAAAGCACTCGCAATTATTTATTTTAGAAATAAGACTAAATGTGGCTCCGTGCCACCTAACTTGTGGCTTTCAGGTATACTGGAGCTCCTTCCCTTTCAGTTGACTGGTATATGACTCCTTTGGCTTATGACATGCCAGGAAAATGGGGAAAGGGGCCTAGTCCATCATAGTGCCTTGTTGTTACCATGGTTACCATTGCTTATTACCCTGGTTACCATTATACCTTTTGCCAGGAGCTGCCATCCAGTGGCCACTGTTTTCCTGCCCCTGGCTCTCCAGGTGGTGGTGCTTTGTGATCAGACAGGAGGACTCTCACCAAATATCACCATTGTCAGAAGTCCTGGACACCCCTCTGCCTCATGCAGAGGTGGTGCTCCGTCGTCCTCCCTGTCCTGGAAACTCCAGATGTCCTTGATGTTCGTCCATTGAGTGGGAAATTTGGCTCTACTGTCTCCGTGAGTCTGGGCTTTATACAAATAAGGACTGTTCTTTCTAGGGGCAGGAGGAGCCAGACCCCAGGGACACAACCCCATGCTCTCTGAGCTTCTTTGGAAACTTCTTTGGTGATTGGGGAATGCCCAAGAGCAGAGCGTTTTGAACTTTTTCCTTGATAATGATGGTGATGATGGTGAAGACCCTTGAATCATGTGCTGTGCTGTGTCTTCTCTCTTCTCATTTAATCTTAATAGCAACCTCAAGTGTAAGTGATATTATTAGACAGAATTTAAAAAAAAAAAAAATGAAGTCAGGATACAGAAAAATTAAGTCACTTGCCTAAGGTCACTTAACTAGTAGGTGGTGGAGCCAAGATTCAAATCCAGGCAGTCTGGCTCCAGAGCTGAAATTCTGGAGCTGAAGTAGATTGACTGTAAATGTGTCTAAATTTTTTTTTTAATTGTTCTTTAATGGACTAAAATTTTAACAACTCATCTTCAACCCCAAACAATGCAGGAACAGGGAGGTGTCTGGGAGGCAATGTCGGGGGTGGTGGGTGGTGGTGCTGGGACAGGAGCCAGCATGGCCAAGCCCTGCACAGTCCCTCCTCCAGGGCCCCCCAGGACAGGGGGTGGGGGGTGGGGGCACGACAGGCCTAGGCTGGGGACTGATGTCCAGCGGCTGGGCCCTCAAGCCAGTCCACAGGACAGCTGGCCCTGAGCCTTGTCTCCTCTGTAGGAGGTGGGGGGCCTGGGTGTCTGGTTCCATGGGGTTCCTGCCAGCCAGTGGTGCCCCTCACATGTTTGTGCTCATCTGGGACTGACTGTTGGCCGGTGTGAGCTCCCACTGGTTGCCTTCTTGGGATGGCGACTTGACGTGCACCTGGTTGCGCAGCATGGCCACCTGCAGGATCATGGCCTTGGCGTGCTGCTGGAACTCCTTGCCCATGAGGAAGGACTTCTTGAAGGTGGTGCTGTGCTGTTCCACATTGCAGGCGTACAGACAGGGTCTTGCTATGGGAGTCGATGTGGGCATTGATGAGCCCCTCCAGGATCAGCTGTGTCAGCTCATCCTCCAGGGTGGTCACGGTGGTGTTGAAGGCTATGGCCGTCTTGCGCATGTTGGCAGACACGTAGGGTCTGAAGTACTAGATGAGAGCCCAGTTGTGAATCTGGGTGTAGAGGGCCCTCACATGGGGGGCCGGGTAGATGTCCAGGAGCAGGTTGTCCTTCATCTTGTCCAGGATCTTCAAGCACAAGGCATACTTGGACTCAGAACTTGAAGATGATGCCCCAAACCTGTGGTTCCAGCTCCAAGAACAACTTGAAGGAGCTGCTGTAGATGACGTTGCGCTGCACCTCCTGCCAGTCAAAGGTGGCCAAGGCATACAGGTCCCCATAGAAGGCCACGTTGCTGGGGGAGAGAAGCTCAGGGTAGTTACAGTGGTTGAAGGAAGCCAATAGGAAGCAGGTGGCAGCTGTTTGTACTTCTGTGCAGCCAGCTCGGCCAGGCCTGCAGCACACTTGAGCTTGGTGAAGATGACCTGGGTCTGGCTGTACTGCTTCCCACGCTGCTTGATGGTCTCTGGGGTGGACTCAGCCTTACTGACGTAACTTAGCACGTGAGACCAGTTTTGCAGATAGACACTGACCTTGATAACATTGAGGCACGTGTTGATGACGTGCTTCGCACTGGTGCAGTAGTCACGGGCCCAGGGTGTTGCTGAGGTCCCCACAGTCAAGGTAGTGGTTGTCCAGGTCGTTGTGGCCGTGCCTGATGCTTTCCTTGATGGAGTTGCCCTTGTAGTTCTTCAGGTCTATGTCCAGCTTCTCCAGCTTCAGCAGCACCTTCTTGCTTATTCTAGAGTTGTTTCACTTTTGCTTTATTGTTACTCGTCTGAAATCAAGATTGTATGTGTCTGAAAGAAGTGCTTCAGGGCTTCTAAGCAGTATTGTGAAATTAAATTTTATTAAAGAATATTCCTAATTAGAAAGTTTTTGTTTGCTTTCCTGTAAAACCACGTAGATCTGGCAATAGGACTATGAAAAATAGCTAGTACATCTTTTGCGTTTTCAACTCCTTGGACTATAGCCCCCTAATGATCAGATGTTTCTATGTTTGTTTCTGTAACCAGGGAACAATTTTTGTTTTTTTGTTTGGTTGTTTAGGGCACAATAGAAAATTTAACCAGATTGTATTTGATTATATAAATTTATTATATTTCACACTACTTTATATATTTGTGATATTTTCTGTTGCTTCAGATGAGTTTTGTTCAATTACAGGTAGTAGAATAACTAGCAAGATGTGTTTCACAAGTCATTTTATAAATATTATATGACTCCATGCCATTACATTTCAACCCTACTTTAGGGGCTTATCCTAAAGCAGTTATAATATAGCCAGGTTCCTCTGTTCAGAAAAGATTCATGCTGCCCTCTACCTTGCTTTTTCAGTGAAAACATATTTAAATTTTTCCATTCATTTTAAGTATATGTTTCATTTCCATACATATTCTATGTGCTTGGTGCTATAATCTAGCATTTTGTTCTATCTCTTGTAAACACTGTTGAATATAAATTTTTTGCCTTGTTTTATTTAGAGAATAATGTATAATTCTCCTAGTATCATCCATTAATTTGCATTTTTCATACCATTGGCTCTTAAATTTCCATAAGCAGTTACCATGTGATGTATCTAAAATCTTCAAACAGCACCTCCTCAGGTACATTTTAAGAGTTATATTTCAATAGTGAATGCTAACAAACATTTAAAGAAAAATTAATACTAATCTTCACAAACTCTTCCCAAAAAATTGAAGAGGAAGGAATATTTCCCATCTCGTTCTGTGAGGGCAGTATTACCCTAATACCAAAACCAGATAAAGCTATCACAAGAAAAGAAAACCACAGACCAATATCTCTCAAGAATCTAGATGCAAAAATCCTCAACAAAATACTAGCAAACTGAATCCAGCATCATATAAAAAGGATTATACACTATACCAATTGAAATTTGTTCCATGACTGCGCGATTTGTTTAACATCTAAAACTTGATTATGTAATATACCATGTTAATATACCATATAATAAAGGACAAAAATCACATGATCATCTCAATTGATGCAGACAGAGCATTTGACAAATCCATCACCCTATCATGATAAAACACAGGGCCACCTCCTCAACCTGATAAAGAGTCTCTACGAAAAACCCACTGTTAACACCGTATTTAATGGTGAAAGACTAAATAAATGCTTTCCCTCCAAGACCAAGAAAAGGATGATCTCTCTTGCCACTTCTATCCAACATTGTATTTATAGGTTCTAGCCAAGGCAGTTAGGCAAGAAAAAGAAAGGATTGGAAATGAAGAACTAAAGCTATCTCTATTTGCAGATAACATGATCTTGTATATAGAAAACCCTGAGCAATCCACTAAAAAACAATTAGAACTAATGGACAAGTTAAGCAATGTTATAGAATATAAGGTCATTATACAAAATCAATTGTATTTCCATACAATAGCAATGAACATTCCAAAAATGAAATTATGCAAACAATTCCATTTATAATAGCATGAAAAGAATAACATGCTTAGGAATAAATTTAACAAAAGAGGTGCAAAATTTGAACAATGAAAGATACAAAATGTTGAAAGAAATTTAGGAAGATCTAAATAAATTGAAAGACATCTAGTCTTGGAGACTAGAGAGCCCCAGGGGACAACTCAAGGTCTTGTGTGTGTGTATGTGAGAGCCCCCCACCCACCCACACAACCCTTACCGCAATGAAGTTACATAATCCCCACCCATGTCCACACACCCAGATGCTATCTTGGTAGAAGCAGGAAGAAAATCTGAGAAACTGAGCTTTCATTTGAAAGTGACTATTTAAATCAGAAAGGACTGAGCTGCTTGCTATTGAATGCAAGTTACAAGTCAAGGTGAAGGCTTGAAAAGCAAGTTTAAATCAGTTACAGAAAACGAAAACGCTCTATTTTCTTCACGTCTTAAATTTAATGTGCCATAAATCACCTCTCCTGCCGTAGAGAGATAGTCTTTGAGGACATGTTTCCAGCATTTAAATTTAAATTTTGTATTCTTCTTTGACAATTGAACACAGTTTAATTCCAGTGATTTCCTGATTAACGCTATCTTTGTCTCAATTACTTGATCGCTAGAAGTAGATTTTTCATTTTCTCATCTACTCATTGTTATAAAATAAGGGCAAACTGCAATGCAGTATAGACATGATGGTTAGTACTACTAAACTGACATGCTGTCTGGCAGGCATCACCACCGTGCACTTTGAAATTTGCATTCATTTGGTGACATACCACAGTCTGAATTTGGTGTAGACAAGGTGGTTTGAGGGGGGGTATCTATATATAATGTATGGAAGGGTGGATTATATGAAAAACAAGTATGTTGAATTTGGATGACCTATAAATATGAAACTAGATTGTTTTGAAAGTTCACCCGTCTCTTTCTATTAAAAGAAGTTGCTGTTTGCTTTGCCACAGAGGTTAGTGTAAATTGTTCTTTGTATGCTTCATTTTTCTTTCTGATAACTGTGTTTTACTTTCTGAACATTTTATTACCTATTCTATAATATAACATCAGGTAGTAAATTTGTATTAATCTGTAACTATGAGGTAGATTAGTTTTAAATGATTCATTTTAAATCAACTTTTTTGAGGTAAACTGGGTATATTAAAATATACCCATTTAGGGTGTATAGTTCTGTATGAACTGAACCCCTGAGTTCTACGTGGTTATATCCTTTGATATTATTAGCTAATGGCCCTTCAGGGTTGATGTTGATCCACTAACAGTTATACTGTGCAGTTTTAGAAGTACTTACAGAGACTTTGTTGGTGTGTGGATTTGTTTGCATTTATCAGCTAAATGGTCCTCCACTTTTTATATGTTGATATTCTTACGTTTGTGTTACTCAAATGTCAGTCTTCTAGGTAGTCCCAAGTCTCACAGCCTCACTGCAGTTCGATATTTAATGCTCAAATAAAAATGGTTCAAGACCTCATTCTAAATACTGGGGAGTCTCTTGCAGAACATGGCTTATGTTTTCATGAGAGCCCCTCCCTTTGATTTTCTGTTCCCACCAAACTCATGTTGTTATCGCTCACCTTAAATAGTTGCCATTTACCACTGGAAATGGCACATATCACGCAAATGTCAGACATTAGTGATTGTGTCACTTCTATGTTTTCATATTACATTTTCCTGGAATAGAGGAAATTTCGCTAGTTTTGCCACAAAATGGAATAGAGGTAAAAGTAAAGGTAAATAATCCCCATTTTACTGCTATGAGTAGAGAAATAAATCAATAAATAACAATACCTTTTAATTTAGTAAATCTTCTGACATAAATTGGTAAATATTTGAGAACCTTGTACATGCAACCATTTCATAGTAATGCTCTAAAAAACATTTTTGACAGAAAGTAAATGTCAGTTTTATGGTAGATTTCTAAGATCTGCGGGAGACCAGATAAGCCAAGTAGTAAAAAAGGTTTTTAATCAAGAGTGTAATTCTTTCTGAATGTAAGAGCTATTTCAAATTCTTGCTTACTAAAGGACTTTTAGAGAGAGCCAGATGAATTTTTGAAAGATCTTATATTATGTTCTCATTTTTTGAAACTTTCTAAACCATAGAGGAACAGATCTATTCTAATGTCTCCTAGGGATATAATGTCCCTAAAAAAATAATTTAAATGTGTCTAATTTGTATTCTGTGTTCTGTTCTGTTTTGTTTGTATTTGTATTCCTTGTGCACTAAGGAATATATATTTTATTTTCTTAATAATGGTTAGGAAAAGTGTTTCTCTGTTGGGCTGTAGTGAAGAGAGTAAATGATGTCCAAAAAGATGACCCTGGTCAGCAGGATATAAGTTTTGAACATTTGCACTAGATCTTCCTCTCTCTTGCTGAGCATGTTTTTGGACTAGTCACATATTTATTTTTCACTCATGAGCTTGCAGTCGAGTGGTAAAGTCAGACCTTTATCAAGTGGTCATATGTAAAGGTGTAACTTGAGTAAAGCCTGTGAAGGACAAGTGCGTGCTAAAAGAGCATATGGGCACTTCACATCTAGCTTCACTGGGAAGCTTTCTGTGAGGACTGAGGATGGAGCCACAATCTGAGGAATAACATAGGGTTGAGTGGGGCAAGAGAGGGCAAAGCTTTTAGGAGGAGCAAAGGGAGCAGGCCCGACTGCAGGAGAGAGCACGGCAAGGAAGAGAGTGAAAGTAGCCCAGCGTGTCTGGGGCTTAGCCAGCAATGGAGAGCACTTAATTGATATTTAATCTTATTGAGGTGCCCTTGTGTGTAACATGTTGCTTCTCTCTTGCAGCTTTCAGAATTCTCTATCTTTGGCATTCTGGCAGTTTGATGGATTATAATATGCCATAGTGTGGGTCTATTTGGGTTTATCTTGTTTGGCGTTCATTGAGCATCTTGGATGTTTATAGTCACATCTTTCTTTAAATTTGGAAAGTTTTCAGCCCTTAGTTATTTGAACATTCTCTCTGCCCATTTCTGTCCTTCTTCTGAGACTCCCACAGCGCATATTTTTGTATGCTTGGTGGTGTCCCACAGGTTCCACAGGCTCTGTTAACCTTTCTTCCTTCTTCTTTTCTGCTCCTCAGACTGGATGATTTATTTCATTTGATTTATCTTCAAGTTCACTGATTCTTCTGCTGGCTCCAATCTGCTATTCAACCTCTGTAGGGAATTTTAAATTTCTGTCACTGGTTTTCATTTCTGTTTGCTTCCTTTTCATAATTTCCATCTCTCTATTGATATTCTCTTTGTGTTCATCTATCATCTGTTGTTTGTCCATGTTTTCCTTTAGCTCTTTGAGCCTATTTAGGACCTTCTTAAAAAGTTTTTTTTTCTGGTATGTCCTAGGTCTGATCCTCCTCATTGATTGTTTCTAATCTTTTAATTTTCTCCTTTGTCTGGGCCATCACTTCCTGTTTCTTTGTATGTTTTGTAATCTTTTGTTGAAACCTGGACATTTTGATATTTTAATGTGTTATCCCTGGAATTTAGACTCTGAGGTGGCTGTCCTTTAGCCTGTATCCATCTATTGTTATGACAGAGCCGTCCTTGAGTGCCAGTAGCTAACCAAAAATAAAAAAGAAGAAGGAAAAAAGAAAACACCTTCCCAGTCTTTGCAGATTGACCTCTGTGAGTGCTTTCCTTCAGGCTTTTCCATACAGTGAGTTTAGTGAAGAGCTCCAGGCCAAAGCATAGGGGCTGCCCTGATCCTTTTGTCCACGCATCTTATCCTGGGTGTATGCATGTGGCCTTGGGAATTTTCCCAAATGTTCCCTCTTCCCTAAGAGCCAGTATCCTCAAGGTCCTGGGCACTGTACTGTATGTCCTACAGCTAGCAATCCCTTGCCCCAAGCAGCCACTTTACTGCTTTACCACAGCGATCTATAGGGAGGAGAGCTCTGTGAACCACCTTCTCTACATACAGGGCAAGTTCTGGGACGGGAAGTCCCTTGGACCACCATCAGACAGATTGGGCCAGACATACATGCTCCCAGTATGTGCACAAGCATTAGTCAGCTCCCTCTGGAACCAGGGACATGCACTGGGAGGATGGGCTGGCCAGTGAGGGGCGGGGAAAGGGCCAACCTAGGGTATCAAGAGATGCTTTTAAGTGGACTTTTTCTTGATTTAGTACTTGCCCTATTATTGCAGTCCTTTAACTGTTTTCTTGAGCTTTCTGCCAGTTCTTGCTGGTTGTTCACAGCTTCTGTGAGGGGACACAGCCCTAAAGCATCTCACTTTGTCATCTTAATCAGGGCAGAGCTGCTAATATGTATTTTTGAGAAAAACAGAAGAGAAATAATGATTCTTATTTTGTGTGTGTGTGTGTTTCAGAATCTATCCTTTTCCACACAAAAGTTACACTTGGCCTACAAAGGCAGAATAGCATGGTTGTGCTTGAGAAATGGCCTCTAGAATTGGTCTTCATGGGTTTAAAATCTCAGCTCTATTATTCTTAGCTGTGTGATCTTGAAGCAAATTATGGAACCTCATTAAAACCCAGTATCCAGTTCCAATCAAAATTTTAACAACCTACTTTGCAGACTTGGAAAAGCTAGATATCAAATTTATTTGGAAGGGAAGGGGACTGGAATTGCCAAAAACATTATTAAAAAGAACGAAGTAGGGGGACTTATACTTCCTGACTTTGAAGCTTGTTATAAAGCCACAGTAGTCAAAACAGCATGGTATTGGCACAAAGATAGATATATTGATCAATGGAATTGAATTGAGAATTCAGAAATAGACCCCCAGATCTATGGTCAACTGATCTTTGATAAGGCCCCCCAAACCACTGAACTGGAACAGAACAGTCTCTTCAACAAATGGGGCTGGGAGAACTGGATATCCATGTCCAAAAGAATGAAAGACCCCTACCTCACACCCTACACAAAAATTTACTCATAGTGGATCAAAGACCTCAATATAAGAGACAGTTCCATAAAACTCCTGGAAGATAATGTAGGGACACATTTTCAAGACCTTGTATTAGGAGGTCGCTTCTCAGACCTTATACCCAAAGCACAAGCAATGAAAGAAGAAATAGATAAATGGGAACTCCTCAAAATTAAAAGCTTCTGTACCTCAAAGGAATTTGTCAAAAGGGTGAAGAGGCAGCCAGCTCAATGGGAAAAAATATTTGGAAACCATGTATCTGATAAAAGACTGATATCTTGCATAAATAAATCCTGCAACTCAATGACAATAGTACAAACAACTCAATTATAAAATGGGCAAAAGGTATGAAAAGACACTTCACTGAAGAGGAAATACAAATGGCTAAAAGACACATGAAAAAATGTTCATCTTCACTACTATTAGGAAATGCAAATTAAGACCACAATGAGATATCATCTCACACCAATTAGAATGGCTGCCATTAAACAAACAGGAAACTACAAAGGCTGGAGAGGATGTGGAGAAATTGGAACTGTATAATGGTACAGCCACTCTGGAAGACAGTCTGGCGGTTCCTTGGAAAACTAGTTATCGAGTTACCCTTCGATCCAGCAATTTCACTTCTCAGTATATACCCAGAAGATCTGAAAGCAGTGACACAAACAGATATTTGCACACTGATGTTCATAGAGGCATTATTCACAATTGCCAAGAGATGGAAACAACCCAAATGTCCTTCAACAGATGAGTAGATATACAAAATGTGGTTTATACACACAATTAAATATTATGCGACAGTAGAAGGAACGAGATCATGAAACATATGACAACATGGATGAACCTTGAAGACATAATGCTGAGGAAATAAGCCAGGCACAAAAAGAGGATATTGTATGTTACCACTAATGTGAGGAAATAAGCCAGGCACAAAAAGAGGATATTGTATGTTACCACTAATGTGAACTCTGAAAAATGTAAAATAAATGTTCTGTATTGTAGAATGTAGGGGACCTAGCGATAGACAGCAACTAGTGAAGGGGGAACGATAATCTAATAAGAACAGATAAGTTATGGAGGGTAATCTTAATGTTATGGGAATGCTCAGGAATGACTATGGTTTGTTAGTTTTTGGGGGGTATGGTAGGAACATGTTGGAAGCAGTATAGTTATTTTAGGTTATTTGTTTTTCTTATCCTTTGTTTGGTTATGGTTTGTTAATTTTCTTGGGGTATGGTAGGAACATGTTGGAAGCAATGTAGTTATTTTAGGTTATTTGTTTTTCTTACTCCTTTGTTTTGTTTGAAATGCTTTTTTGTTTGTTTTTAAATTTTTTGATAAATAAAGTTAAAAAAAAAAAAAAAACCCAGTATCCTCATCTATAAAATGAGCATGATGGTAATATTCTCTTCAGAGTGTTGATTTGAGGGCTAAATGAGATAATGCATGGAAAGCACTTAGCATAGGACCTGGAACAAAAGTGCTCAAAAATAATAATCTAAAATCAATCTTATTCTTTCAGGAGCTATACCAGTTCATTTTAAGTGGCAGTGCTTATGTTTGTATGGTTTTGCTCCTGCTGAAGGCATAACCTAGCATGTCAGTGTGTGAAAGTAATGAGACAATTGGGTTATCTGCTTGTAAACTACAGAGGGAAGTACCTAAAATACTTTAGTAGTCAGGTTGTATTCCCTGTTATTTGGATGAAGAATTAAAGAATTTCTCCCAAGGAAGGGTTTCCTCAGAGTAGAGAATGAATTGTTGAGTACAATCTTTGGAATGGTGTAATCTATGAATAGTAGAATAAAATTAAATCAGTATTTTTTTCTACTCTGTTTCATAATGCATATTGGATATTTTAAATTACAAAGCAAAACATTTAAAATAGTGATTCCTGCTACTTCCTTATACAGTGTATGATCATTAAAGAATTCATTGTTCTAGGGAATAATTAAATCAAGTTTTGTAACTGCATTTTAAAGTAACTTAGTCAATTTTATGACTGTTAATACCAATTAGTTTACTTTGCCAAAATCTTAAGTAAGGGACGGTTAATACTGAGAGTAAACCAATGACTTGGAAGCTTTCGACTGTAACAGGAACGAGTTCATGGTTACAAGTCTGTGTCCAATATGGTTGTTCTGTGATTGAGGCATGATTTTTATGGAGTAAAGATCTTGAGAATATTGGAGAAGTACAGACCCTCCAAATATTTTTCTGTTTGTTACTACTCACAACTTGTATTCTTGTTCTCTTTCTAATTTTTTTTCGGCTGAGGCTATTTTTTCTGGGAAATGTTAAGTGCCTTGATATAGCTTATTCACTCACAGAGACAGCAGTACAATTCAGGAACCTTTTTCTAAAGGTTACCTAGTCTTTTTTCCTTCCAAAGTAATACCATTCCAATTTTGAGGTAGAATTAAGGTTGGAGTATGGAATTATCATTGGTTGATTATATATTTTATGACATTCTTAAAGTTGATTGTTTAAAATGTCAGCCCTTTAGCTGTTTCACCAAGCAATGTAAGATTCTGAAACATGTAGCAAATTATGCCTATCTTGGTAACAACAGCTGGTGACATTCTGTTGCAGTCCTTGTGGGGGGTAGTGGCATGCTTTTTGTGAATAAGTTGAACTTAAAACACCAAATCTTCAAAGTTATTTTTTATATCTTTTTTCTTCATCTATATCCATATTATGTTACAGCATCTCAGTGAGGTGGTAGTTTGAGTAATAAAACTTGGTATAGCACCTCCTACCTCTCCATTAAGTACCCAGGAAGATATTTACAAACACAAGCAAAAACTTGTAACAATTCTGTAAATTAAGAAACTAAACATTAAAGATCATTGGTAAAATCCAGGAAGGATTTGTTTCATCAGTAAGGATGCATTGAAAAACATAATCTTGAACTTCACGCTCTTCTACTTTCTGAACCAGAATGGGGCAAAATATTCCAAAGGGAGTGGGGAAAACCTGGACCCATCCCCACAGGGGCTGAAAACCAGGCAGCCATCTCAGTGTGGTAGCTACCATTTGATTCCTGTCAGAGCTCAAGTTCTCTGTCCACCACTAGCCCACGTTAGCATCTGTATTTCCACTTCTTTCTAGAAACTAAAACTCCCCAAATACCATAAGGCAATAAGTAAATAGGGATTGGAAAAGATATGTTGCATTCAAGGATTCTTAGTTCCCCATGTTGTAGTGTTGGGAGCATAGAGTAGTGGGAGCAGTGTGTGCTGGGAACATGGTCTTGAATGCGCTGCACAGTCAGCAGCCAGCACCAGGTGGTCCTCTGGCATACTCTGAGAACCCTGCCTTGGTGATCCAGCCTCAGACCAGCCATCCCCAGTGAGAAGCATGTTTGCTAGGAATCAAGGTTTTTAACTTGGGGTTGTATATATCAATCTGTCTTTGAAGTTTAGGTGATTGAGAAACCCAAATACCCTTTTTGCTGCCAAATGCCAGGCCTGGTAGATCTCTTCCTATCTTAGTAAAAAGGGGAGTGGAAAAACCCAATGAAAAGACATGGGAAGATAAAGAAACCTTTGCTCTGAAGATTCAGAAGCAACACAGTTCTGGAAGTGATTTTTTGTAACAAGCATATGAAATTAAGACATCTGCTTAGTCTACTGAAGGAGAGCCGGGAGGATATGAGCTCCACAGAGAGAACAAATTGAAACAAGTGGAGAAATGCAGAAATCTGCTGAGCTAAGAAGGAAGATAAAGAAGCATAAAATGGAGGAAGTAAAGAACAAAATTTATGCAGCAGTTTTGAATCATTCACTCATTAAATATTCATTCATTGAATGTTTATTGATTATGTGCCTGCTATTCTTGGCACTGATGATGCAGTAGTTAAGATATATAAAGCCATTATAAAAAATCTAACCTAAAAGTTATCAGATTTCTAGTGGAATATATTAGAAATATAGGAGTAGAAACAACATTCAAGGTTGCTAGGAGAAAATTTTCTAATTTCGTTGATTTCCAGGTTGTTACGGTGCCCGCGAGTTAAAATACGAGACAGCCAAACAGAATTTAAAGAGCCTTTTTATTAGCCGGGCCCGGCGACTGCCGCCTGTCACTCCGCGCAGGGAGTTCAGTAAGCAGCCCCCACCGGAGAGTGCTTGAGACTTATATAGGCAGAAATCACATCCTGAAAATGCAAGCAAGCTACTTTGACAAAAGCAGAGTTGGTGGTTAATTAATGGGTGCTTAAGATCTTTAGCAACCTTGAGAAATTTTCTCAAGGCCGGTGCAATGGTTAATTATTGAAATGGTTACGCTTGGCTAATGCATACATCTGCAAGTTTCACTCCCTAAAACGGCACAGTTTCACTTCCTTCCTCTCAGGGCTTTAATGTTTACTTTGCAGTCATTACCGGTTGAGGGGGAAGGGGACTCTCTTGTTACAGATTAAGGGGAAGGAGCCCACTTCATTCCCCACTGGTTTTTAGGGAGAATCAAATCATTGTTTCTTCTGAGGGTAAATATTGATATTGGGACTGCAAAACCATAAGCTTCACGCTTTGAATACGCCGTTGGACAAATTTAACTAAACTGTTTATAACACAGGGGCCTATGATTAAGGCTAACATAAGAAGAACCAGGGGTCCGGCGACTGCTGATATTAAGGTACTTAACCATGGAGATTGAGAAAATATACTTTCAAACCAATTTGCCTCCTTTTTCCTTTGCTCTTCTCTATCCTGTATTCTCTTTCGGAGTTGGCTTAAACTCTCTTTAATTACACCTGAGTGGTTAGTATAAAAACAGCATGCTTCCCCTAAGGCTAGACAAAGCCCTCCCTGCTTTAAGAATACAAGGTCGAGTCCCCTCCGATTCTGGAGCACTACTTCTGCTAATGAGCTTAAGGACTCCTCAAATTTAGTAACGCTCTCTTCTAAGGTTTTTAGATCCTGGTCAATTTGAGTACTAAGGCTTTTAAAATTTTGGTCCCCTGTGACAAGTGCTGTGGTTCTTACTGCGGTTGCCCCGGCTACCCCAAGCCCCAGGAGCACTGGCACTAGTATTGGTCCCCCTCGCTTGACTCGTTTGAGGTTAGTTAGCCCGAAGTGCTCCCTACCTCCCTCACCAGAGTAGTAATATACTTGGGGAAGGACATGGGTTAGAATGCATAGTCCTGGAGCCTTAGGTTGCATGAGGGCGGGGGGGTATAAACACGGCGTTAACCCCGTTGTACAGGCAAACCATGTTCCTTTGGGCGCTACTAAGTAGTATCCGGTATGACCTGCCGGGCTGTTGCTAAAAATGGTTACAGAGGTGCAAGAATTAACGTAAGGAGAAGTAGATAGAGGGAATTGAGGGGACTGGAAGCATGTTCCTTGTCCTTGAAAATCACCTAAAGTAAGCTTAGGGGTAGTGCCCCAGGGACAATAGTGTGAATTTTGGTGAATATTTGATAGGGAGATATTTTGAATGTCATTGTTAGTTATTCCTATACTCCGGTTAGCTCCCAGGCCTGTATAATAGGGTGGTTCGGGGTTTAGGCATAGCCAGCAATCTTCAGTTAAGTTGGGGGAAGTTTGGTTTAATAATTTAAACATGAGTTTAAGTGTATTGAATAGAGACTCTTGTCGGGAGTTTGGAGGTGGAGGGAGGGGAGTTGCTTTCGGAGATAAGGGGTGGCTTTTTATGGTGGAGTAAGAACAGGTAAGTGGGAAAGGAGTAGTTGTTACAGGTATTTTGATGTCGATGGGGTCCAGAGGGCCTATTGGATTTAAGGGCTTAGGAATTTTCCTTTTTTGAATAGTGAATAACACTCCGGGGTCATATCCTGATACATATAGGCGCAATCCCCACGTTTTTCCCCCCAACCACTGGGAATCTTCCCAATACTGCTGTGGTTCAACAGTAACAGGGTTACAGTTCCCAATTACACAATTTTTAATAGGAGCTTCTGGCCTTATCTCCCTTGTGACCTTTAATAAACAATCTACATTTTTCCATAGGGCTATGGTTTCACAGCCCCAACTATAACAGAAATAATCATCCTCTCCCCCACACTTTGAGGCACTTCTTTGCAGACATATGTAATGTTGACTATGCCATAGCCCTTGTTCCAGTTCTAAATTACCACAACCGAAGCCCCTAAGCTCTACCCTTCCCCCTCTCAAATAGGTATTCACAGCTTCTGGTAGATTCCAGAGTCTCCCAAAGAGTTTACATACGTCAAAAACAAATTTAGGGCTCCCAGGGGTGCTAATCTGGCTGACCACTGTTCCATCAATGGTGCGAGTTAACTGCCACGTATAATTAGTGGCTTGATGGGGGTTCTCGGCGGCTAGCATTGTTACTAGAGTCAGCATAATGGCGTACGTCGCTGTAGCTGAAGTTTTAGGGGATCTGATGTTTTTTGTATGGACCATTCTGCGTTCTGGTCGGAGTCTGCCTTTTTAATTTGTGAGCGATGTATCCAAAATCTTTTACCTGCGACTTTCACGGCAGTCGGTGTACTTAGAATCACCTGATAAGGCCCAGCCCAGTGTGCCTCGAGGGAGGAGGGATTCCTTTTTCTGATCCACACTAAATCACCAGGTTCAGCAGTAGGGGTTTCTTCTTCCGCGGTGCCAGGTTTCGGACGGTGGGCGCGGACGACGTGATGGATGTTTTTGGAGCTGTAGTGTAAAGCCTGTAAGGACTTGAGAAGTTCAGAGTTAGACAGGGAGGCAAGCTGCTCCTCCCCTAACTTGGGGAGGAGCGGGGGTGGCCTGCCGAACATGGCTTCATATGGAGTAATACCTTTTACATAAGGGGTATACCTAGCTTTAAGTAAGGCAAACGGAAGGAGGCTCACCCAGTTTCCGCCAGTCTCTAATTTAAGTTTGGTGAGGGTTTCCTTAAGTGTCCGATTCATTCTTTCTACCTGTCCTGAGCTTTGCGGTCTGTAGATGCAGTGTAGCTTCCATTTGATTCCTAATGCTTTTACCAAGTTTTGGGTAACTTGGGCTATAAAAGCCGGACCATTGTCAGACCCCATTGCTACCAGTAGGCCAAACCGAGGGACAATTTCAGCCAATAATTTCTTAGCTACTACCTGAGCTGACTCTGACCGAGTTGGGTAGGCCTCAACCCATCCTGAGAAGGTGTCCACCAGCACAAGTAAGTACTTATATCCCCCTGGTCCAGGAGGCAGTTCCGTAAAGTCTATTTCCCATTGCTCTCCTGGGAGCTGACCTCTTAGGCGGTGACTGGGGGTAGCATGGGTACTTACATGACTTGGGTTAACCTGGGCGCAGATGTGACATCTTCTGCTTACCTCTTTTGCAACCTGGAAAAGCTTAGGTATGTAGAAGTCAGTTTTTAGCAATTCAGCTAATTTTGTCCCTCCCAGGTGTGTACTCTGATGCATTTTTAAAATTAAGTCTCTTCCCAGCGCCTCTGGTAGGAGGATGCTAGAGTCGGGGAGGACTTTCCACCCCTCTGGATTTTCTCTAGCTTGGAGTCCTTGACCTAGACGAATGTCGGAGTCTGAGTAAGTTGGAACAGCTTTTAGTACCCGAGGTGGTAGGAGGGGCAAGACTTGGAGAGGCCCCACTGGTTTTAGGGCCGCTTCTTTGGCCGTCTGGTCGGCGAAAGCATTTCCCTTTGCTTCGGGTGTGTTTGAAGTTTGATGTCCTTTGCAGTGGATTATGGCTACTGCTCTGGGAAGCCAAAGGGCTGTTAAAAGCTCTAGTATTTCTGGGGCATTTTTAATGTCCTTTCCCCCGCTGGTTAGGAGGCCGCGTTCCTGATAGATGGCCCCATGCACGTGTGCAGTGGCGAACGCGTATCGGCTGTCCGTGTAGATGTTCACCGCCTTTTCCTTGGCCCATCGAAGAGCTTGGGTGAGGGCTATCAGCTCAGCTTTTTGCGCAGACGTCCCATGGCTTAGAGCTTGGGCCCATATTACCTTAGAGGCCGTTACTACTGCCGCTCCAGCAACCCTAATCCTGTCTTGAATGAAACTGCTCCCGTCAGTATAGAGAGTTTCATCTGGGTTTTGAAGTGGCAGGTCAGTTAGGTCTTCACGCAGGTTGGTGGTTGCGGCTAAGGTTTCGACACAGTTATGAATGGGTTGGCTGGGATTATTCTCTGGCAGCAAAGTAGCTGGGTTTAAAGCTGAGGTTTGAAGAAACTTTATTCTGGATGGATCAAGGAGAAGAACTTGGTATTGAGTAATTCTTGCATTAGAAAGCCACCTGTCCGGGGGGCTTTTGAGGAGGGTTTCGACCGCGTGGGGGGCGATGATTTGCAGTTCTTGCCCAAAGGTGAGTTTAGAGGCTTCTTTAACCAGCAAGGCGGTGGCCGCAATGGCCCGGAGGCAGTTAGGCCAACTTGCCGCAACCAGATCGAGGCGCTTTGAAAGATAAGCCACGACCGGTTTCCATGGCCCTAAGCGCTGTGTTAGCACTCCCTTTGCTATCCCTTGCGCCTCGGCTACATGGAGCTGAAATGGTTTTCTGAGATCTGGGAGTGCTAAAGCTGGGGCTTGGGTAAGTGCCTTTTTTAAAGTCTGGAAAGCCCCTTCCTCCTTATCAGTCCAAGTTAGTTCTGTGCCCTTCCCCCCGGTACTGGCATAAAGAGGGCGGGCTATTTCGGCAAACCCAAGGATCCATAGCCGGCAATACCCGACCGCCCCTAGAAACTCCCGGACTTGTCGCTTTGTCCGGGGTGCTGGAATTTGGAGAATGGCTTGAATACGTTTATCAGACAACGTTCTCTTTCCTTCAATTATATTATACCCAAGATAAGAGGCTTGCGAAACGCAAAGCTGTGCCTTTTTTGCTGACACCCGGTATCCTAACAGCCCGAGGGTTTTCAACAACTCCTCTGTTGCTTTCTGGCACTCTTCGGGAGATTCTGCTGCAAGGAGGATGTCATCCACATATTGGAGGACAGTAACTTCGGGGTGTTTTTCTCGGAATTCTAGTAGGTCCCGGCTTAGGGCCTCATCAAAAAGAGTAGGGGAGTTTTTAAAACCCTGGGGCAGTCTAGTCCAAGTTAATTGTCCTGAGTCCCCTACTTCGGGGTCTGTCCACTCAAAGGCGAAGAGGGGCTGGCTGACGGGGGCCAGGGGTAGTGAGAAGAAAGCATCCTTTAGGTCTAGTACGGTATACACTTTTCGATCGGGGGGGAGTAGGCTGAGCAGGGTATATGGGTTAGGGACCGTTGGATGGATGGTTTCGACTCTTTTGTTGACCTCTCGTAGGTCTTGTACTGGCCTGAAGTCCTCAGTCCCTGGTTTCTGGACGGGTAGGAGCGGGGTGTTCCAAGGGGACTTGCAGGGCACAAGAATCCCTGCTTCCCTTAGTCTTTTAATATGGACAGCTATTCCTTTCTTAGCTCGGTAGCTCATTGGGTACTGCCGGACTCAGACAGGTGTGGCACTGCTTAGGAGCTGAACAACGATGGGGGGTTGGTGGCCAGCCAGCCCCAGGGGGTTTGTCTCCGCCCACACCTCCGGTATTTCTTTCTGCCACTTTACTAAGAGTTCAGCATTTTGTTTATTAGTATCTTCCCCGGCTAGGAGGAGGTACTCTTCGGACAGAGGGCAGGTAATTAAGATGGAACTCGGTTGCTTTGGGAAGTTTACTTCTGGCCCTTCGTCTCGGAAAGAGATGGTTGCTCGCAGTTTGTGGAGCAAGTCGCGGCCGACTAGAGGGTAGGGGCACTCAGGCATAACTAAGAAAGAGTGAGTAATGGTTTTCTCCCCTAAGTTACTTATTCGGGCCTGTGTCCATGGATAGGACTTGATTCCTCCAGTGGCCCCTTGGATCGGGGTCCGTTTTTGCGATAAAGGGCCTTCTGCCTCTTGGAGTACAGAGAAAGTCGCCCCAGTGTCCACTAAAAAGTCAACATTTCGGCCCCCTACTGTAAGAGTGACCCTGGGCTCCTGGGGGCCAAGGGCGGAGCCCCGGCCTCGTCAATCTTCCTTCTCGAGGAGAACCTTTGGCTGCCCTGGGTAGGATTTTTTCGGGCACTCGTTCTTCCAATGCCCCTGTTCCTTACAGAAAGCGCACTGGTTTTGGCCTAGAGAGGGCCCCTTTCGCCCTCCTCTCCCGCCGGACGGCCTATTTCCTCCCCCGGACTTTCCTACGAAATTCTGACCCCCTCCTTGGTTTTTATTCCACGTTTGGTCTTCACTCATAGCGAGTAAAACCTTCGCCGTTTTTTTGTTTAAGTCTTTGGAACTTTCTCTATTATTGAAAACTCGTTGAACAACCTCCACCAACTCGCTCAGTACTTTTCCCTCAAAGCCTTCTAACTTTTGTAACTTTTTTCTTATATCTGGGGCCGACTGGGTGACGAAGGCAATATTAATTGCTCGCCTGTTTTCTGGCGCCTCCGGATCTATAGGGGTATATAACCGGTAAGCCTCCTGGAGGCGCTCTAGAAAAGCGGCGGGGGACTCAGTGGCCCCCTGAGTCACCTCAGTTACCTTGGACATATTCGTAGGCCTCCGCGCTGCTGCTCGGAGAGCCCCCATTAGAGTCTGGCGGTACCGTTCGAGAGCCCCCTTACCTTGGTCAGTGTCAGGGTCCCACTGGGGTCGGGTGAAGGGAAAAACAGCCTCGAGGCGGTCTACTTCCGTGGTCAGCAGACCGTCTGGCCCCACGACTAATTTTCGTCCCTGGGCACAGATTCTTTCTCTCTCCTCTGACGTAAAAAGGGTCTGCAGAAGTTGTTGACAGCCGTCCCATGTGGGCTGATGGGTAAAGAAAACGGATTCTAACAAAGAGATTAGTCCTTGGGGGTTTTGAGAGAAAGAGGGGTTTTGATTTTTCCAATTGTACAGGTCGCTGGTGGAAAAAGGAACATAGACCATAAAGGGTTTTGGGTTTTCAGGTGGGCCTTGAATGACTTGTCTCAGGGGTAATTGAGAGGGGACAAAGACCTGACCCTGCGGTCCATATGAACTCCCGAAACGGGTGTGGGGGGGGCTGGAGAGAGTTGTCGGGGGCATGGTAGAATCCGGAGTGGGAACAAGGGGTCCTCCTGTACTTAGGGTAGGGGGCCCCGAACTGGAAGCAGAGGGCCCTGGGCTGGAGGCGGAGGGCCCCGGGCCGGAGGTGGAGGGCCCTACAGAATACGGTGGGGGCCGTGACAAGGGGGGACTTTCCTGTGGGGAGTCGAGGACCGGGGGCCTTTTGGGTGGCCCCTTTAGAACAAGCACATTTCGCGCTTTAGACAATTTAGGTGGTGAGCAGTTTTTAAGCCATTTGGGGCGGTCAGCGAGGATGTCGATCCAGGTTTCAATATAGGGAATCTGATCCGGATGTCCTGGTCTTCTATAAATAACTCTTTGAACCTGAAAAGCAATCGGCAAATTTAGGGTGCCCTCGGGGGGGCAATTAAGAGTCTGGAAAAGTTGGCCATTCGAGCTCACAAAGGGCCCTAAGAGTTTCTGGGTTGACCGTGGCACCCGACCCTGCAGCTCGTCGGCGGAAGTCCTGAAAATTTTTTAAGAAGCACTGCAATGGAGAGCAAGCGGAAGCAGATGGAGACTGACCCATTGCGGGACTAACGGTTGGCAAAACAGAAACAGAACAGAACAAAGACGCTAACAACAAAACACAAAACAGAGACTAGGTCTGCGCTAAGAGACCAATTCCGAACCTGTACCAGAACCTAAAACCTGAGGCCACCGGCCACCGTCGTGGTCCGAGGCCAGGTCTCGGAGTTATGGCTGCGTCTAGCCCTCCTAAAGACCCTAAAGGGGTACCCCACCAGACCAGATTAGAGATCTCTTACCGTTGTGGGCCCACGTCCAGATGGCTCCAGAGGCAGATTTTCGAATCTCGAGGCCTGACCACTCGGTTCTCCGCCGGGGCTGAGGAACGTCTCTCATGCGCGCCCCCCTGGGGGAGGACCGGTAGTCGGACCTTGTCTCGACCGATAAGCCTCGGAATATGCCAAGGATTTAAAAATCTCGCTGGGGCCTCCAAATGTTACGGTGCCCGCGAGTTAAAGTACGAGACAGCCAAGCAGAATTTAAAGAGCCTTTTTATTAGCCGGGCCCGGCGACTGCTGCCTGTCACTCTGCACAGGGAGTTCAGTAAGCAGTCCCCACCGGAGAGTGCTTGAGATTTATATAGGCAGAAATCACATCCTGAAAATGCAAGCAAGCTACTTTGACAAAAGCAGAGTTGGTGGTTAATTAATGGGTGCTTAAGATCTTTAGCAACCTTGAGAAATTTTCTCAAGGCCGGTGCAATGGTTAATTATTGAAATGGTTACGCTTGGCTAATGCATACATCCGCAAGTTTCACTCCCTAAAACGGCACAGTTTCACTTCCTTCCTCTCAGGGCTTTAATGTTTACTTTGCAGTCATTACCGGTTGAGGGGGAAGGGGACTCTCTTGTTACAGATTAAGGGGAGGGAGCCCACTTCACAGGTAATATTAGTTCAACACACACACACACACACACACACACACACACGCACGCGCGCCTATCTCTGGATATATTCTGGTAATTTTAAATTTTTATTTCGAGGAGAAAGAAAAGCCCTAGCTGCATCCAGACAGAAAAACATTACCTGCAATGGAACAAAAACCAGACTTCTTTTTTATAACACTAAATATCATAAGACTGCTAGCCCATTTGGAACTTTATATGGATTAGAAAATGGCAGCCCATCTTTTAAGACTCTTAATTTCCTTCTTCTTGGAAATGGTCTTAGTATGCAGATTTTGTTAGAACAAAACACTTTACTCCTCTCTACTCAAAAGTTGCTTTAATATACATACAATCTATAATGTCTGTGATGTGAATGACCCTTTCCAGGGTTTTGAAGAGAACAACCTTACATCGTGACCCTGAAGATATAGAGAACATAAGATTACATTCCCAAGAATTCTGTGCCTGCCAAGTTGTCATTCACGTGTGAGGACATTCAGAGATGCAAACTTGGAAAATAAGAGTATTTTCTCAGAAACCTGTTCAAAGATGCACTTTGGCTGAGCAAAAGAGTAATGCAAATCAAGCACTCAGATGTGTGAAAACCAAAGTAAAAAAGGACTGGTGATAAACAGTGGAACCAATTAAATATGTAGAGAAATATAGATTAAATATAATAGCTCATGTGTATGTAATTACAAATTAAATATAAAGGCAAAAACTATTCTCAAAAATAAATTTATTTAATAAACTGGTATAAGAAGAATTGAGACTATAACTTCTGACTAATTTAAAACAGTTTAAAGTCACAATAATTTGGTTCTGGTATATGAATCAACAGATAGCTCAATAGAGTAAAATAGAAACTCTGAAAGAAAGCCTAGAGTGTATATAAGGATGCTAATATATAATAAAGAATTAAAAATCCATGGTGAAGGTTGTTGGAAAATTGGCTCTGTATCTAGTAATCATATTACATTCAGATTCCCTCATCATGTCATATATTAAAATAAATTGCCAGTGGATAAAGAATTAAGGAAAGAAATCAAATCATTCAAATATCAAGACACATAAATGTGGATGGATATTAACTATGCTCAGGTTAGGTAAGGACTTTGAGCAAAAGAGTTATTGATGTAATGAAAAGGACATGTATCAATAAATTTGACTATGTAATAATAAGCTGTATTCAGTAACAACAACAAAAATGTTAATTCATTGACTCCAACAACCTGAGGGAAATATTTGTAACAAAATTGGCAACAAGTTCATATCCATGAATCAGTAAGAAAAATATTAACCTTACTAGACTTTATTTTTACTTACCAGTTGATAAAAAAAACTTCTCCAATCTCAATGAATTCCAAATATTTTTTTGTTGTTTTAATGATTGTATTTAGTGTCAGTAATGGTTGCAGAGTGGGTATTCTCCTACATTGCTGAAGGGAATTGTAAAATGAGATATTTTTGGATCTCAGTTTGGTAATATGTATTAAGAGCCTTAAATGTTCATACCCTTTGACCCAATTATTTAACTTACAGAATTTGCTGTATGGAATTAAGCTGTGGCTGTTGAATTATATTCTTTGCTAGACTGGTTAAATAACCATCCATTAAAAATTGCAGTTTAAAAAATTTTTAGCGACAGGTTAAGTGTTCCTCATACAATATCGAGTGAAATAAAAGCAACACACAACACAATGTACAATATTCTTATTCCAATTTGAGAAAAAAATTACTGGAAGGAAATGTACCAAAACAGGTAAAATGTTCCTCATACAATATCAAGTGAAATAAAAGCACACAGTACGATGTATATCCTTTTTCCAATTTGAGAAAAAATTACTGGAAGGAGATACACCAAAATGTTAGCAAAGTTTGTATGAATAGTTTTTGTTTGTTTTCTTTAGAGTCCTTTTATTGTCTTTATACTCTTTTTGTATTTTTGTAATGAGTATGTATTATTTTTATAAGCAGTTTGAAATAAGGTAAAATGTTACATTCTTTCCAGCATCTTATCTTCTGCTCTTAATTGCATGTGTTTTTCAACAAACAGTGAATTGATTTTATGTAGTAAACTTCATTTGGCTTCTTTATTTAAGTAAATATACAAACCATATTGAATATGAGAGAGAATGTGTGCCTATGTGTGTGTATTTTTAGGAAAGAGAATTTCCATGGTATTGCTGAAAAAGATAAAATAATAAACATTTCATTTGACTCCCTTTCAGGCAACTGTTTGGAAATTCTATTTATGAGATACCAGGGGGAAAAAACAAATTTCTTTCTTCAAGTTCATGTATGTTGCTGGCTATAAATGGATATTTGTGGTCATATCTGTGGACAGGTTTGAACTAAGCAAGATCTTTTATAAAATTAGAGAAAGTTTTAACACTTGGGATGCATTAAAAATTGTATGTGTGACTCGGAGTGAAATAGAGGATGAGACACTACCAGGCACAATTTTCATCTGAGATGTAAGCAGTTTTACTCTATTCCCTGAAGCGTGTGGAGCTGCCCCTCACTTTGTGCTGTGAGTAGAGTGAAAGTTTCCTGGTGGGGTTTTGTTCTTTCACTCATGCCATAGGCAGATTGGTAGCTTGCTAGCTAGAGCCATTTGAAAAGGAACAGGGTTAGAAAATGATAGCAGTTTATTAAGAGAGAGTAATATCTCGAGAAGAGTCCCTTTGTACCATCTGTACTAATAGTCTAGCTGATAATCTCCCAAATCACTTGCAATTTGCAGTTATTCCTTCTCAATAGTGAAACTTCACTATGAAGGAGTTGCAGTATCAGAAAGTACCCGGAAGACTGAGTTTAAGTCAGAAGATCCACTAATGTACAAATAAGTTGTATCCCTAAAGTTGTCTGTGCCCTACAGTTGCATCTGTTCCTCTATTTAAAACAAAAAGGTAATACCCTTATGAAGTATCTTTTTCCTCAATAGCCTATAGTACTTTCAGATAAAATATTTTTTCCTATAACATGGATATGAAAGCTGGGATTTTCTTTCTCTTATCATTGGGCAGATGGAAAACAGAAAGGATTTGATTTATAGGCATAGTTAGGACTCAGGGTTTGTCCTTCAGTGTAATGATTAAAATACCCTCCCCACCCCACCCCACCCCTTTTTTTTTTTTTTTTTTTTTTGCTTTCATGACTTCCTTCCCTTTTGAAAGGGACTTCAGAGAAAATCTTTTTTAAAAAGTCAGTGATTTGTTCCCTGTTGATTATTGCCTGATATTGTGTCCCTATGTAAAGTTTTTGTTCTAATGCAGGGACAGTGTTTTATTAAAAGATTTACTCCTGTGTCCAAGTGGGCACCAGGACATCCCTGCCTGACTCTTCTTCCCTCTACCTGCCCTCAACTGGAAGCAGACCTTAAGTAAGCCAATACATCCACTTAGATTGAAGTCAACTCGTCAACCTGGGAGATATTCTCCCTTTCTCTCTTTCCACTGCTTTGCTCTAAATCATTGTGATGCTGAAGTTTAACTCCTAAAGGGCAGTCTTACATTGAAATTCTTTGTATGAACCTAAAAAAAAAAGCTATAAATTAAATTTTATAATAAGTAAAAAGAATAAAGAACAAAATAATATTTTAAGGGTCAAATTTTCTGTCTCCTGATTCAAATTAAATTTAAGACTACAAAATGTATGTTTTCAAACTAGGAATATGAGTGGCAGGACAAACCCTGTATCAGAACACCCAGAACATGTTTAGCCAAAAGGCTTTTATGTGAAATTAAACCTTGTTGCTCTAAACAAAATTGAGGAGTGTTTCGTTTGTTTTTAAAATACTGCTGGCAAGACAACTTAAAATCTGGTCTTGATTCCAGATAGGATATTCTGGTGTTAATATAATCCAAACATTCCTGATATATTCAACTTCACCCGTTTTAGTTTCCTTGTTGCTAAAGCAAAATGCGATGGGTTGGCTTAATGGAATTTATTGGCTCACTGTTTTGAAGCCAGAAGTCCAAATCAAGGCATTATCAAGACGATGCTTTCTTCCCAAAGACTGGTGTTCTGGGGCTGGCTGCTGGTGGTCCTTGTCCTGGGCTCCTCTGTCACATGGCAATGCTCCTGGCGGCGTCTCCTGGGCTCTCCCTTCTCTTCGAGGTTCCATTGACTCTCAGCTTCTGGCTGCTCCCTCTGTGGCTTTCTGTCTGTCTGTCTGAATTTCATTCTGCTTATAAAAGACTCCAGTAATAGGATTAGGACCCATCCTGACTGAGTTTGGCCACCCTTAACTGAAGTAACCTCCTCAAAAGTTTCTACTTAAAACAGGTTCACACCTACAGGAATGGATTAAGTAAAGAACATGTTTTTTTGGAGTACCTAGTTCCAAACCACCACAACCTCCAAATTAGAGATAATTCCTCTTGAAATATCTCAGAGATACTAAGGCCTGCAGCTGACCCACTGAAGCAGCAAAGAGGGACAGGAATCAAGGACTAGCCTGGGGAGGTGGGGACTGCTGGCTCATCTGCCTAACTCAGCACTCAGGGGCAGCCCCCCGACTCCATCTCCCTACCCCACCTACTTTTTGTCTTTTAAATACTCAAACAATTCATGAGTCCATTTTCTTGTAAAAATCCAAACAATAAAGACAAATACATATAAAAAAAAAAAAAAAAAAAAAAAGATTTACTCCTACAGATCTGAAAGTGTACCTACTTACAGTAAAAAAAGAGCAGGCCTGAGTTATTTAGAAGGCTTTCCTTATGATATGTTGTCTTTGAAGAGTCTAGATTAATTATTTTACCAATATTTTTATTCCTTATACAGGCTGAAATTAGACATGAATTATTTAGCTTAGTGGTACTTGGTTCTTAGCATTCCATTTCCTTTCTATCCTTTATTTTCTTCTCCCTCCCTGCCCCCCCCCTCCCCAAATTATCATTTTTTAGTTAAAAGTAGAATTGTGCTCACAAACTATTTCTCTTAGTTCAGGACAGATAAATAAGGGCCAAGGAGGTGGGGAGAAGGCTGTGATTGGTATTTGGTTAGGGGAGGTTTATCATACTTTGGATTTGAAATGAGCATTAGTAGGGAAGAGCTGCTGAACAACTAGAGATTGTTGTTAGGAAAAGATAAGCGAAGGGAGGAGACTTGGAAGTGGCATTCTGCTGCCAGCAACTATCAAGCCTTGTAGAGGCCTTTACTCTGATCTTAGAAGCCCAACAAAAATGTTTCCCTGGGTTTCAAATGGCAGGACAGATGAAGGTTTGCGTCAGTCATCCTGGAACTTTAGAGTACCCTCAAGACATTGATACTTCTCATTAATTCATATTCTCTCACCATCTCTGCTGTTTGCTTCCTTCCCCAATCCTGCTCCCTCACACTTCCCCCTTTTCCTTTCCTGACAGTATCTGTAGGGTGGTAAAAAAAAAGAGAATTTTGGAACCAAGACACAAGGGATTGGGGAGGAGGAGGATCTATTTTTTACTCTCTGGGTTCTTGCTACTCTGTCCCACAATACACCCCCAGACAATTAGGGATTCCCAGATTGAAAAACACTAGCGAATGACTTTCCTTCTGCCTCTTTTCCTTTACAGGAAACACATGAAATTGTGGCAATCAAGAAATTCAAGGACAGTGAAGGTATATATATAATTTTTTTTTCTGTATTTAGTTTTTGTGAATAGAGTATGGAAGAGGTGGGCTCTCACTGGTTAAACCCTGTGTTCCTGAGATTTTAAAGCCACAGTCTCAGAAGGTGAATATAGCTTATTTGTCATCATTCCTTGCTTTGAAATGTTTAGTTCCTTCTGTATGAATCTTTTCAAATCTCATATTTAAAAATTTTTCTTGTATTTTAAGGTACAGTCAATATTGGAAATCTTGTTCCAAAGAAGGGATAGAAGGCATGTTGCCTAAATTGTTTCTAAATAATGAGAAAACTGATTTGAAGCAAATACTTCTGTAGGTTCACACAAGTAGCAAGTGCTGTGTGAAAGGTTTCAGTATTGATTACTATGATCACCACTTTCTAGTCAAAGTTGGGAATACAAGGTTAAGTATTTATACAGTATTGAGGGAGTGATTTTATATTTAGAATAAAAGCTCTTCAAGAATACCCTTGGAGGCCTTAGTCACATGTCCAGACCATTTCAAATAGAGTATTAAAATTACCCTATGCTGGGCAAGAAAGGGTAAAATAAGGCATTTCAGAAGTTTGTTAAGTTTTAAATTTAGGTTGTTAGCTAACCAGAGATAGCCAAATAGAAAAACTGATCATGAGACAGGCATGGCCTTCAAGAAGCACTACGCAGTACTTTTAAAACTTTTTTTTTTTTGACAGAAACCCACAATTAGAAATACATTTTGCATGTAAAGTCAGTACTAAATGTAACTGAAGCAGAAGTGTCACAAAACTACTTTAATTAACGTGAGGTTCTCTGGTTTTTGTTCTCGTCTGTTCTCTTTGATTTCATTTTCATATAAATGTCTTTTGTGACCCACTACATTGATTTCACCACTAATGAGTCCCATCCTTCATATCTAATAGGAAGTAGGAGAATAGCAGTCGTAGCCTGCCTTCAGGACACATTTACTGAGTACTGTACTGTAAGTCACCAGCCCCTTTATTTGTGGGCACTTTATCACCCTCACCTCAGAGATTTAGCAAACATTAAATAGCAAAAAAAAAAAATAGATTGCTAACAAATGGTCCCATGGTAGCTTCAGTAGTTATTTGATGCAACTCAACTCTGAAATGCTGGTTTTGTGGAGCACATGCACATCAGCTGGGCAGCCGTAAAGGGAAGGCAATTGAGAAATGCTTTTAGCTTGTCCTAAAAAAATCTGCTTCAGTTGATGTACCTGTGGTCTAACAGGAAGCAGCAGCCCCAGCCCACACACTGTGAGACCATTGGAAATGAGCGGTGACTTTGGGCTAACTCCAGGTGGCCAAGAGACCAATGGTGATCCACTTAACGAGTGGTTGCAACAGATCAAAGCACCACCGTCACCTGTGTGTAACGGACTTCTGGCTGGGCATTTATCTTACCACCAGAAATAATAGTTGTCATCAAAGTTTTTAAAACAGTGCAATTTAGGCCATATATGCCAAAGCTTTTTTTTTTTTTTTTTAACGTATCATGTTCTTCCATCGTGTAAATATGGATCACAGTCTCTATCCTCTGCATACCAATTCTTAGCTTCAGTTTTATGACATATTGCATATTTATTCATTGAGCATTGAGCCCCAGATGCTGTAAGAGCTATGAAGATAAATCAGGTATGAATACTTTTCAAGAAGCATATGGTCTATTACTAGAATTAAGACATCTAAATAAGTAACTATATAAAACAGAGTAGAAAGCAGTCAGTGCCTTAATGGAGACATAGAATTTGGATTCTTTTGAGGCAAGAGAGATTGTTTCTAGCTGGGGCATCAGGGGGTGCCTGACTTGTCTGGACCTTGTGGAAAATATTTGATCTGCCTTTCTTTCAATGAGTCTACAGAGCATAATCAGCTCTGCCCTCATCTCTGCCAGACCATTATTGTGTCACCATATCTTACAGGCACACAGCCTTTATTACCCACAGTGTGATTGGACACCTCTGTAGGTACTCCTGAACACACTTTTAGAGGGACAATTCCAAAACATTTCCATGATATAATCTGAAGACATACCCATATATTCATATACCTTTAAGTTCCAATCCTCTTTTTGACATGCTATCCTACTGCTTCCAGTTCTCCTCAGGATATCTAGCACTCTCTTTTCTGTTTTTACCCTCTTCCCCCTCACCAGGATTGTATCTTGCTTAATGGAAAGAAAAACAAATGTGTGTGATAAACAACCCTTTTGGAGCATGAAGTATACCTAGATATCTAGCAAAGCCAATGTTTAAAAATCTTTGTGAAGATAATGAAATAATGCTGTAAAAACATTAAACTGAAATAAGATCTGAACTTGGTATGATCCATGTTCAAGCTAACCAAGAATTCTCTCTCTGATGATGTCAAGGGAGATTTTATGGGAGTAGATATTACCTTCTGTTAGCTTTAAAAGATTATGATAATGTCCTGCTTTCTTTGTAAATTCCTATGTATCCACAACTGTGTGTAAAACATTTTTGAAACTGTAATTTAACATAGGTCACTATTTAATGCAAGAGGTCCTTATTATCCCAGGATAATAAATCACTGTTTAAAATGGGAACTAAAATTTCACAGTAAATAAAAGGTTAGATTGGGGCTTTAACTTGGGAAAATGAAAGTAAAATTATGAAAATAAGCTTATTTAATCTTATAGTTAACACAACTAGGTTATAATAGCAACTATGTGCTATTTCTTAGAAGAAAGAATCAAGTGTTTTCCCTTTTTTATGGGGTTGGGGGAGGAGGGAATGCAATTTTTACAGCGAAATTGTAGCCTAAGCCAGTGAATGACGCTCACAATGAAAAAAGAATCATTAAAAAGACATGCAAAGGGCCTTATCAATTTTCTCTTCACTTGTTTATATTCCCATCTTCTTGTTTTGAAGCATCTCTTTTGTTTTCATCCTTGTCAGTTTTTTGTTCTCCAATTGTTAGGTGATATAAATCATGTGATTCTCTATGAAAGACTTTGAAACACTGGATGGAGATAGAAGTTTGTATTAAAAGGGAGAAATATTTGAAGACGACAGATTTTTAGCTGAGATCATTTCATTAGTTAATTTTTTCTTATGATAACATCTCTTTATACATCATCATAAATGTGAATTCTCAGGTAATGAATTCTTAATGATACTCTCGGTATGACAGCATTATAAGTTTATTTATTAATGTACATTATCACAGTTAAACATTTTCTAATTAACACCTAATCAAACAGAAGAATCCATTGAATTAGTTTTGCTTAGTATTTAGATTTTCTCAGAAGAGAAAAATGACCACAAACCAAAAAAATCTAGAGATTATTTAGTTAAAAGACACTTTTCAGACTATATAATTATGCATTTAGTCTGATTCTCCTACCCTTCCTATAACCTCAATTGTGTACAGAAATTTGATGTTTAGAAGATAATCACTGTTGGGATCTTCATTTTCACTCACACATTTGCAAGTCTCAGCCGTCTTCACTTTATTAAATAATACAAAAGCACCAATTTAGACTGGATAGCTTTGTACCAGCAAGAGTTAAAAAAATATATATATATTGTCTGTTCATCCTTTACCTTAGGAGTGCCTGTGGTCTAGAATTTGTTTTTGACTTATATTTAGATCTCCTGATGTGACAACAGCTTTTTTTTCTTTGGACTTTTTCACTTTTTCTCTGAATGTATAGATGATGTGGTGAAGAGGGATCCATCCTCCCTGCTTGTCCCTGGGTCATGGTACATGGCAAGGAGGCTCTCAGGGAACTGTGGACCAACTCATGTTTAAGATGAAATGTAGTTTGTGTCTCTGCTTTCATATCAAATAAAATTGCTTGCACTTCATATCCTGCTCTGCTTATGTTTTTTATAGATGTTTTTCTCTTGGAGTTGATGTATTTATTCTTCTTAATTATTAGTAATTTTTCTTGGTCATCTACATCCTTATTTTTATACAGACACTAGAAATCTCTATACTCATCTCTGGATCAGAGGTACTCTGATATCTTATTTTGTATAATGGTACAAAACAAGATCACAATCTTTGGTCCTTGAATTCAAGAGCCTGATTTCTTTGTAAGAGAGACCTTAAAATTTCCAATCCTTGGTTAAACAGAGAATTCAAATAACTAAGATATTCAGTGTATGAACATTCTGGCTAGTCATGATTTCACTGCACTTCTTTTTTAAAGTCCAAAATGGATCTCTTTCAAACTTCAGGGATTCTTCTGGGATTTGTTGAACATTGAGGTTTTACTTTGGGTACACCTTTCATGATTTAATAAATTTCCATTGTGCTTTTACCGGACCTTCATCTCAGAATATTTAAGTGTTCTCATTTTTGGTGGGTTTTTTTGTTGTTTTTTTTTGTTTTTGGTATAAATGAGAGCACCATAATTCAAATCCCCCTGCCATGTTAAATTGCCCTCCTCTTGATGTTCTTTCTTCATTCAGGGCAATCAGACTCGAACATGGTACCCTATGGTTTCATACAACAATGGCTAAACAAGAAAATATCAGGTTTATAATTTCATAAAGTAAGTTATAGCTATTCCTGGATTTTTCTTCCAAGCCTACAGCTCTTTAAAAATGGAGTTATAATAGAGTTTCTGCTCATCTTTAGATTTTCTGTTTTCATCAGTTACTTAGCTTTGATTTTCTTTTGCTCCTGTGATCTTTTTTCTTAAAGATTATTATTTTACTTTAGTGACTTGATTTTTAGGTATGCTAACTTGCCTTACTGGAAAGCTTAGAAGTAGATCAGTTTTGTTTGTTTGTTTACTTAATGTCCTTTTCTACCCTGCTGTTTAGTCATCACTTAGTAGGATTGATCTATATCTGCACATAAGTTCATCAGAGTTGCTGCTTGCGTTAAGCAAGGCACCCTCAGTGCACGCTGGTAGCAAGGTTGATCGGCTTGCATGTAGGCACTTATCACGTAGGCTTACAGACACTTACAGCTGAAAGAGACCTTCAGAATTATCTAGTATAACCCCAACCCCAGTTTACAGATGAGGAACCTAAGACCCACAGTTACACAGCTAGTGTGTGATTAATTGAGACCAAAATTCAAACCCTGGGATCTTTGTTGAGTTCTTCTTCCACCCATACTATGCTGCTTTGCCACTTAGCTAGGCAGTAGCAGAGTCTAAACCTGAAGCAGACTGCATTGCACTCTGCCCCCTGGGTCCCTGTGTTCTACTCAGGCCATGGGACAGGACACAGCCCTCAGTTCACTCACCCTGAGAAAGTTACTTATCTTTCTAGACTGGGTTTTTTCATTTGTAAGCTAGGAGAGCTAGCCTAAGTAAATAATCCATAAGGATTATTTCAACTAGAGAGGAGCGATTTTGTGCTCGTTTCAGTGGACTGTGCTACCACCTTTAAAAACTGCCTCATTGAAGCGCATTGCTACTTGCTGAACCTCTGAGGAGAGAAGCAGTGTAAATGGAATGTGCATTTCTTTTCTCTGTCATCTGACGTTTAGTGCCACAATTTTCATCTTAAAGTACAGGGTAGGCCAGGAATCTTAGAAGTACTTAAAGAGACAAAAATTATTGGCTATACCAAGTAATGAAGATTGCATATTTTGCTTGCACATAGGGCATTAATAATTCCACTTCCAGTCTGTTCCCATGCATTCCGGTCTTGGTGCCGAAGTGCTTATCTCAACTTTTAATACCAACGACTGACATAAATTAGAGAAGCCTTCATTTCCTAAAAAAGATAGGCTGCTCAAATGAGGTTGTTTTAGTGCTACATGCTAGATGATTTTGAGAACTTCTTTTTGAAGATTCATTTATCTTCTCTCCACTGCCATTATCAAGTGGAATCAGTATAGATTTGAGTGATGTATATTTAACAAAATGCCAAAATCCTATGACATTTAGGTTGTTAGTCAATAAGATATTAATGTTTCCACTTTTGGTGCAGCCTGTTTATTTTATGGATGCAAAGTTAAATGATGTGTACAAAGTCACACTGTTAGTTGATTTAAAAGGCTGGGTCCAAAATCTAGGTCTCCCAGATCCTGCTCCAATTCTGATTTGGCCGTTCTGAAACAGCTTTATCAGTTAGCAAAGTAACACTGCCACAAGTTGCAAATAATACAAAGCTCCCTTTTTTGCAGTTGCTTTTTGGGTGCCAAGAATTCACCAAGATTTTGATTAGGAAAGATATACCAGCTGTATTTACTTAGTGACTTTGTTGCAACATTTATTTGTATCCAGCTCCAGCATAGTTTATGGATGTGCATTTACAGATTAACTGTAAACAGATTTTCTTGACCCTGAATGCTGTTTTCTGGGTCCTTCATTTTTCATAATCACATATCATAGATGACAACCAGGGACAGAGGTAAATAGGGGGAAATAAATTCAGTTTGTTTTATTGCCTGATAAGCAGCCCTTTCAAAGCTCTAGAGGGAGAAAGTTGAAACCACTGGACTCAAAACTACGCGAGGAAATTGCCTATTGTTTTTCATCACATTGCTTCTTCTCCTGTCTTAAGTGACTAAGAGTTAGCCATATATGAGCAAAGATTTCCTCAGGGCACCAGGGAAATCATTCATATAGGAAGAATTTATTGATCACCTTCTTTGTGCCAGGTCGTGTCCTAGGTGGTTGACTGTATCGTGTCGAGCAAAAGAACTTAGACCTCTTGGAGCTCTCAGCTTAGCAGGGGTGGCTGCGCAGATGGTAAACCAGTAATCAAACTAATGTATTAATAAAAATTATGAGAAGCTCTATGAAAGAGAAATTCAGAGTTCTGTGAGAAGGACTATGGAGATGGGGAAAGTACTTGATTTAGTCATCTGAGAAAGCCTCTTGAAGAAGGACATTGAAACTGAAAGCTGAAGGAGCCAGCCATGTAGAATCTGGATAGTAGAATGAAAATTTGACACAGAGGGTGCAAGTGCAAAACCCCTAAAGTTTTTTTACTTGTTTTGTTTTGTTGTTTTTTAAGTTGTGGTTATTTCGGGAACTGAAAGACTAAGGGAGAGGGGAAAGGAGAGATGGGATGGGGATGGAGAGGCAGACTGGGGCCAGATCATGAGTAAGCAGTATATTTTTCTCTGCTGAGTTACTTCCTTATTAAAAGAACATTTGATTCTTATTGAGATCTATGTAGCATTCTATCTGTTAGAGATAGATGGATTTTAGTTTGAATACCCCCAACCTTGAGAATGACTTGGATGGGATATCAGAGAAGCAGGTTCCTGATATATTCTTTCTGAGACTTGTGTTGTCTAGGCCTCAACAGCTAGGGATACAGCAGCATTCTAACAGTACAGCAGCATTCTAACAGTCACAAAACACTTCTTTGATTCAGCCCCCACTTGCAGAACAACTGGACCTCTGTCCACCTCACAGTCCCCTGAGCCACTTTGTAAAGTCCCCTGGTTGCATCTCCCACATTTCCCCTACTGCCAGGGGACATCCACTGTTTCATGCTCTTTTACCCTGGACATTAGCCCTGTGGACACCCAGCTCTGAGTTGATCCATCCTGATGTGGCCTAGACTGGTTCACTGCTTATGCCTGTTGGCCTTTCCTCCTGCTGCTTCTTAGCTTTTGATAGGCAGTCTCTCTCTCTCACTCTCTGTTCTTTCCTAATCTGTGTTCTATTATTTGTGTAACAAGTTCACAAAGGAATATTGACTTTAGGTTCCCTGTTTGTTACAGATATTCTGGTGCTACAAAGCATGGTTTTTTATTACAGTTTCTTTTCTTTAAACTCATGATTGAATGGGGGCTGGGAGAGGGGGTAGAATAGAAAATAATCTGAAAATATTGCATTTAGCATCTCCTCTCCTCTTTCATCCCCATTCAGCCTCTTTTTCTTCTTGGGTACCTTGCTTAGGAAGCATTTCTTCTTGGAAGACATTTTAGTCTTTCTTGACCCCATTCCCAAACTCCATTTTCTTCCTCCCCAGACTTGCTAAGACATGCCAAATCTGAGGGTCACACAACTTGGACTCTCAAGCTAGGATTTTGGCCCTTATCTAAAACCTTGGGGCCAAATGTGTTTTTGGAAATCATAATTTTTTGGATTTTAGAATGGAAATATGGCATGCTATTATAGCACCCTGTAATCAAATAGCATTTTTATAGCGCAACATATGAATATTTTTATTAAGTGGTATAAACAAATCTACAAATGGCCTCGTGTCAGTTCTGGTCAGGTTTAGCCTCTAAATAAATTTGCCACAAACTTAGAAAAAGCTTCCTTATTTATTTATTTATTTACTTACTTACTTACTTACCGTGTTTTGGCTTTTGGAATTGCAGATAAGTGATTATGAACCTATACCCTCACATACACGTACGTAAACATGATCGTTAGAATTTCCCAGTTAAGTCTAAAGCTATCACAAAAAGTCTATAACATGAAATATTACCTTTCTCCCTGCTCCCCTGTCCCCCACCCCCCACCCCTGTTAATCCATTAGTGTGAATGTGACTTCTGTCCTTCCTCCGTGTTTGTGGAGGATATCCTGAGTGAAGTTGATGGTATGGAAGGGTGTATTAGTTCAGCATAAGTTCTCCATCCCAGTATAGCCACACCATCTGGAATGGACAGGTGGACATGCAACAGTGTGACAGCAGGAACTTACAGCATCTGCTGTTCAGAGGCAAGATCAGACATTCCTTGAAACTTGACTGCAAGCTGCATTGTGGATGCCTGACCCATGTCCTCTGTTCACTGCAATGACTGACATGCAGCCTAAGCTATAGCAATGCTTTTCATAGCCAGAGCTTCAGACCAACTTTAAAAACAACTGCTACAAATGCTGCCTCGAGGCTCCTCTACACATTGATGTGCTTCCTTATTACACCTTTAAACTTTACTTAGGTACATATATAACCTGTTCCCCAGTATGGAGTGTTAATAGTTAAAATGACAGTGAATTCCTATGTTGTGTCTGTAAGTATGTATTTGGAATAAGTAGAACTTTCTTTTATAAGTAGTAAAAGAAAATGGAAGCAGAAAATCAGGTTTATGCTGATCAAGTAAACCTTTCCTTCTTTAAGTGTTTTATTCGTGATGCTTTCAACAGGAAAGTGTATTCCTTAAAATTCCATTCTCAGACTTCTTGTTTTTTTAACTTTTATTTTGAAGTACTTTCAAACTTATAGGAAAGTTACAAAAATACAAACACCATACAGAGAACTTCAACATGCCTCTACCCCCCTCCAGACATTTTACCACATTTCTCATATTCTATCCATCCATCCATCCGTCTGTCTGTCTACTCATCAGTCCATTTTTGGAACTTGAGTGTAGGTTGTAGACATCATGCTCCTTGAACACTTACTACTGCCATATATATTTCCTAAGATCAAAGATGTCCACTTATGTAACTATCTTAAGCGCTGTTATCAAGTTCAAGAAATTTGTCATTGATTTAAAGCTTACAGTCTGTTTTCTAGTTTTTTCAAATGTCGCAGTAATGTCCCTTCAAGCCTTTAATTGTCATGGACTCTTAAGTTGCTCTTTTTATTTTAATTGTGGAACATATATACAACATAAACTTTCTTTCCTATCTTAACCACTCCCAAGCATGCCATTCAGTGGCATTAATCACATTCACAATGTTGCGGTACCATTGCCACCTTACATTGCTTAAACTTTTCCATCTCCCCTAACAGAAACCCTTTATACCCATTTTGCATTAACTCCCCATTCTCCCTGCCCCTGGCAACCTGTACTCTAATTTCTATCTCTATGAGCTTACATATTTGCCAGTATTTTCTTTCTAGTTACCATGGGGCTTAAATTTAACATCTGAAATCTGTAACAATCTCATTTGTTTGATCCCAGTTTAACTTCAATAGTATGCATGAGGTATGTTCCTGTAACCCCTCTGTCCCCCCACCTTTATGTAGTTTTTGTCACAAACCACACATTTATGCATTATGAGTACAAACCCACTGATTTATCATTGCATTTTGTGCATTTGTCTTTTAGATCCTGCAGGAAGTAAACCAAAAATACAATAGTAGTGGTATTATATTTATTCATGTAATTATCTTTACCACAGATTTTTATTTCTTCATGTAACTTCATCTAGTTGTCCAGTGTCCTTTCCTCTCAACCTGCAGAAATCCCTTGAGCGTTTGTTGTAGGGCCAGGTTAGTGGTGATGAAGTCCCTCAGCTTTTGTTTATCTGGGAATGGCTTAATCTCTCCCTCATTTGTGAAAGACAGTTTTGCCAGATACACAATTCTTGGTTGGCAACTTTTTGCTTTCAGCACCTTAAATATGTCATCCCACTGCCGTCTTGCTTCCATGGTTTCCTATGAGAAATCGGCATGTAATCTTACTGAGGTGCCCTTGTGTGTAATGTGTTGCTTTCCTCTTGTAGCTTTCAGAATTCTCTCTTTATCTTTAGCATTCTGACAGTTTGATGGATTATAATATGCCGCAGCCTGGGTCTGTTTGGGTTTATCTTCTTTGGAGTTCATTGAGCATCTTGGATGTTTATAGTCATGTCTTTCATTACATTTGGGAAGTTTTCAGCCATTAGTTATTTGAACATTCTCTCTGCCCATTTCTTTCTTCTCCTTCTGGGACTCCCGCAGTGCATATTGTTGGTACGCTTGCTGGTGTCCCACAGGTTCCACATGCTCTGTTAACCTTTCTTCCTTCTTCTTTCTGCTCCTCAGACTGGATGATTTATTTCCTGTGATTTATCTTCAAGTTCACTGATTCTTTCTTCTGCTGGCTCCAATCTGCTACTGAACCCCTGTAGGGAATTTTAAATTTCTGTCACTGTGGTATTCAATTCTGTTTGCTTCCTATTCATAATTTCCATCTCTCTATTGATATTCTCTTTGTGTTCATCTGTTGTTTTCCTGATTTCCTTTAGTTCTTTGCCCATGTTTTCCGTTAGCTCTTTGAGGATATTTAGGACCATATTTTAAAGTCTTTGATATGTCCCAGGATTGTTCCTCCCCATTGATGGTTTCTGATGCTTTAATCTTCTCCTTTCCCTAGGCCATCACTTCCTATTTGTATATTTTGTAATCTTTTGTTGAAACCTGGACATTTTGCTATTGTCATGTGTTATCCCTGGAATTTAGACTGAAGAGTCAGTTCCTTAAGCTTGTATCCAGCCAGTGTTCTGTCAGAGCTGTTCTTGAAAGAAAGAAAGAAATACCTTTCCCATTCTTTGAAGATTGACCTGTGCAAGTACTCTCCTTTAGGGCTTATCTTACCTTGAGTTTAGAGAACAGCTCCAGGCCAAAGCAAAGTGGCCTCCCTGACCTTTCTCTCTGATCTTGTCTTGGTCATGCATGTGTGGCCCTAGGAAACAGTTTCCTCACAGTCCAGAACACTGCACTATCTATGTCTTATGGCCAGCAATCCCTGCCCCAGGCAGCATGACTTGACTGCGCTCCCTCAGTGTTCTGTAGGAGAGTTCCATAACTTCTACACTCAGGACAAGTTCTGGGATGGTGAGTCCCTCAGGCCACTGTCAGAGAGATTGACCAGATATACATGTTCCTAGTATGTTCATGAGAGTTGCTCTGCTCCTCCTAGAACCATGACCAGGGATCTGTACTGGGAGCGTGGGCCAGCTCCACACCTAATGGCTGAGGGGTAAGGGAGAGGCCAGCCAGGGCGCCATGAGATCCTATCTCTTTTAAGTAACTTTTTTCTTTATTCGGCACTTGCCCTGTTACTGCAGTCCTTGAACTGTTTTCTGAAGCTTTGAGAAAGATGTTTCTGCCAGTTCTTGCTGGTTGTTCAAAGCTTCTGTGTGTATGTGTGTGTGGAAGTGTGTGTGTGGTGGGAGTCGGTATGAAGCCCTGAAGCGTCTCAGTCCACAATCTTGAGTAAGGCAGGGTCTATCCTTGGGCTTTTTTTTTTTTTTTTTTTTTTTTTGCAGAAGTATTCAAAGTGGAAGGTGAAATTGGTAGGTTTTCAGTGTACTTGGAATTCTTTGAATAGTGGTTTGAAAACTTTACTCTCTTTACCATTGTTTACATCCTAGAAAATGAAGAAGTTAAGGAAACGACTCTACGAGAGCTTAAAATGCTTCGGACTCTCAAACAGGAAAACATTGTGGAGCTGAAGGAAGCTTTTCGTCGGAGGGGGAAATTGTATTTGGTGTTTGAGTATGTTGAAAAAGTAAGTCGCTACTTGACACTGTTGAGATTGGCTTGATTCTTCTCTTTAGAGCCATTCTTCAATTTGTTTATTACTATCTTTACTATCTAGTATGAATTCATTACTATCTTGTATGACTTGTGAATGTACTCATCATCTGAGGACTTTAGTAATGAAAGGATTATCCATAATCATCAGAAGACCTGAAATATATTTAAGAATTTTGTACAATTTTATAGTAAAGAGATAATCTTACATTTAAACAGTATACTGATTTGGTGTCTAAAGTCTTAGGATCCCTGTCTAAGAAGTAATTTTTAGACTTCATTTATTAAACCTAAAGCAAGGCCTCCGAGGAAGACAGGTAAATTGGCAATGATATTAAAGGATGAGAAAGGTAAACATAAGACACCATGCAAGCATGGGTGGGTGTCTGAATCAGACATAGGGTGGCCAGTGAAACGGCTCACAAAGCAGCCTTTTGTGAATTGCCAGTGCTTTTACTTTATTTGAGGGAAGGAGATGTGCTTGAGGGAAGATGTGGCTGAGAAGATAGATGAAATCACTTGTAGGAATTGGAAGCGTAGAAGAGAAGAAAAGCATGCATTGTTCAAGTTGTCTGCACTCTTGCATTAGCAGTTTTTAAAAAATTATCAACTTAGTGACAGTTTTAATAATGTGGCCTATAGACAGGCACTACAGTAATCAATATTGTCTGCTTATGAATTTCTTGAAGAACACCTGACCTACAGCACTTGGTTATTGTCGAGAACTAAACAAATAAGTGCTTTAACAATAATAGAATAAACAGAAGCCAGACTAACCTTTTAAGAGGTTTCCTTGATGAGCAAATTGGTGGCCCGTACTGATTTCCTATGTTATTGTCTAAAGAAGATGAAAACTGGAGAGGTTTATATTTGCTTTAGGTCAGTGCCAAGATTCTTTCTGTGTCATTAAGTATAGAGTCTCACCATCATCATCACAAAATGGAAAAGCAGTGTTGCCAAAGTAATTGACCAAGTAATGAAGCTTCTGAATTAGTTCAGCCTTTACAAATTATTTTCCAAATTAAAAAAATAATAATAACTACTTTATGGTTGCCTTCCAAAATCTGTTTTAAGGTAGGTTTTTTCCTGTGTCAATTTATTTCTCATAAGCTACCTTCCCCACCAAAATAAAACTAAAAGTTGATTTAAAAAAAGTTATAAAAAACAATTGCTGTACTAGGATCCCAGGGAAAATCAGATGCTCTTTATTTTTCAGTTGCAGTTTTCAGTTTTCACTGCCAAATAATAAAATTTTGACATACCTATTTATCTTTTTATTTCTGTTCTACTCATGGTGATTGTTCATGGTTAATTACAATTAAGTATGAAAAAAATGGATAAATCACCTCTGTGAATCTGTTTCCTCACTGGTTGAGACGATGTGGCATGTCTGAGATCTTTCTGCTGGCGTCAGAGGTCCTATTGGAACTCTAGTCTTCTGAGCCCAGGCCGGGTATTGTTCCCTCTGCCCCTGAGGGTTTTTTTTTGTTTTGTTTTGTTTTAATCTTCATTTTATTGAGATATATTCACATACCACGCAGTCATACAAAACAAATCGTACTTTCGATTGTTTACAGTACCATTACATAGTTGTACATTCATCACCTAAATCAATCCCTGACACCTTCATTAGCACACACACAAAAATAACAAGAATAATAATTAGAGTGAAAAAGAGCAATTGAAGTAAAAAAGAACACTGGGTACCTTTGTCTGTTTGTTTCCTTCCCCTATTTTTCTACTCATCCATCCATAAACTAGACAAAGTGGAGTGTGGTCCTTATGGCTTTCCCAATCCCATTGTCACCCCTCATAAGCTACATTTCTATACAACTGTCTTCGAGATTCATGGGTTCTGGGTTGTAGTTTGATAGTTTCAGGTATCCACCACCAGCTACCCCAATTCTTTAGAACCTAAAAAGGGTTGTCTAAAGTGTGCGTAAGAGTGCCCACCAGAGTGACCTCTCGGCTCCTTTTGGAATCTCTCTGCCACTGAAGCTTATTTCATTTCCTTTCACATCCCCCTTTTGGTCAAGAAGATGTTCTCCGTCCCACGATGCCAGGTCTACATTCCTCCCCGGGAGTCATATTCCATGTTGCCAGGGAGATTCACTCCCCTGGGTGTCTGATCCCACGTACGGGGGAGGGCAGTGATTTCACCTTTCAAGTTGGCTTAGCCAGAGAGAGAGGGCCACATCTGAGCAACAAAGAGGCATTCGGGAGGAGGCTCTTAGGTACAACCATAGGGAGGCCTAGCCTCTCCTTTGCAGCAACCGTCTTCCCAAGGGTAAAACCTGTGGTAGAGGGCTCAACCCATCAAACCACCAGTCCCCTATGTCTGTGGTCATGTTAGCAACCATGGAGGTGGGGTAGGCGAATACCCCTGCATTCTCCACAGGCTCCTCAAGGTGCCCCTGAGGGTTTTAAGTGGAAGGTGACCATCACACCCATCCTCTTAGTGGTGACTGTGACTAACAAGTAGCAATGAGTCTCAGAAGGGAAAGGAGAAAGATGCCTCTCAGGGTTAGGGTGTTGGTCAGTATCTGAATTCTCTTAGGTGATTCTGAGCCATCCTTCCTTCCAGAGGTAAGATGGAATTGGAAAATGCCCTTCCCCACCTCCAATTTGATAATCATTGATCTGTTCTAATAAGCACTTAATACCGATTTGATAAATGAGTGATAAATTAAACTGATAAATTTTTAAATAAAAAATGAACCGTGTTGAATAGAATATGTAATTTCATAGTATATTTACATTAAAAGAGGTTAGTGTCAGTTTTACAAATCTATCCCTCCTTTTGTTTCCACTGGCATTTTTTAATGTAGGCCCTTGTTTCAAATCTTAGAGCATTGTACTAGTAGGTATACCCCATCTTCAAATCTCTCTTATACCTCAATTCTACCACATTAATCTTCCAAAACACTGATTTTATTATGTTACCTGGTACTCAGTATGCACTGTTGCCCACAGGGTAAAGTTCTGAGCAGCAGTGGGTCAGTGAACACTGAAATACAGTAAGAAACCTTGCCAAAGAGCTAGAACTTGTACTGGACCTTGAAGATTAAGCAGAATTTATTTACTAAACATGAGAGAGCAAGAAAAGGAGGAGGAGGGGGATATCAAACAGAATTCCATTTGACTGCAGTGGTAATAGAGACCCAGAATTACAGTTGCTTAAACAGAATAGAAGTTTATTTCTCTCACATGTACAACAAATACAAAGGAAGGTAGAACAGGACTCGTATGGCAGCACTGTTCAACAGTTGTCAGAGGCCCAGGTTGCTTCTGCCTTTCTGCTCTACCACCCTTGGGATATGGCCCTTGATCTCAACGTCCAAAATGGAGCTCCAGCCATCTTGTCCCATTGGCCAGGATTTAGTTGCATGGCCATACTAACTGCAAGGCAGACTCGAAAATGTAGTCTTGAATTCTGAAGACCACTTAAAAATTATATTATTATGAAAAAATGGAAGAATGGCTATTGGAGGACCATATCCCTGCCATTGAGGAATTTAGAATTGCGTATGAAATGGGAGATAAAATTCATTTTCTTGAGTACAAAACTCTCTTAATCTTCCTGTAAATTTGAGACCTCCTGTGCATTTGTTAATTTAAAAAGGCAATTCAAATAGGGATCAAAAAATAATGCATACACACTTTAAACATTTTAACTTAAAACATATAAATATATGTTCATTTACCAGTCTTCAGAGGTAGGGTCAAGGCCTTTTGAGTATTGATCTTCTGATTGAGGTTCTGATTGGTCTTTCTTACATACACCATACTCATAATTCATCAGCTGTGATATCCTGTGCTGTTGGGGATTGAATCATGGCCCTCACAACAGGCATATTCTGGTCCCAACCCCTGGTCCTGTGGGTTTGAACCCATTTTTTAGTAAGACCTTTGAAAATGTTATTAGTGAAGGTATATCCAAACTGAATAAGGGTGGACCTTAATCCAATATGGCTGAAGTCCCTATAAGCAAATGAAATGGACACAGGAGAGAAAAGCCACATGGAACAGCCAGAAGCTGGAAGTCAGCAGAGCCCGGAAGAGAAAGAAGACAGTGCCATGTGCGTTACCATGTGATGGACAATTCAAGGAACCCCAAAGATTGCCTGCCAGCCAGAAGATACCAACCCAGGAAGAAGCAAGCCTTATAGCCTCTGAAACTGTGAGCCAACAAATTTTAGTTAAGCTAGCCTCATTGTATGGTATTTGTTTTAGCAGCTAGGAAACTAAAACACTTGCAGAGCAATCCCAATGCAGAATCCTTCAATATTTATGCTTACCGCTACCACCGCCACCCCCCCCCACCAGTGTTTTATAGTTGTCTCACGCATACTCCATTAGACAGCAATATTTTTAGTGGTGTTCTTTATGAAGTCTTTCCAAAGTATTAAACATTGTTTTCTTATAAACATCAACTCTTTTTTTTTTAAACTTTATTTCATTGCTTTACATGCTATTTGATTACATTAATTAAAATAACAAATACATTGGTCATAAAGAGGAATGAGAGTAAACACAACTCATTCTTTGTATGTATATAACTTGACAGGTGGGAACAAAATTGTGAGGTTGTTGTACTAGAGCAGTGGTTTTCTAACTTTTTAGTCTTAGGACTCCTTTATACTCTTAAAATTATTGGGAATCCTAAGACATTTTGTTTATGTGGGTTGTATCTATTAACATCATATTAGAAATCAAAATTGAGAAATTTTTAAAATATTAATTCATTTAAAAAAACAATAAACCCATTACATGTTAACAAATAACATTTTAATGAAAATAGCTTTTCGAAAACAAAATTCAATGAGAAGCATGCTTTTGTTTTTTCATTTCTGCAAATCTTTTTAAATATCCGGATTAACAGAAAACAGCTGGATTCTCATATTGTCTTATACATTTGGTGTGGTTGAAATATATGAAGAAAATCTGGCTCCACTCAGATATGTAATTGGAAAAAGGGAGGAGTATTTTAATAGCCTTTTCAGATTCATTGAAGATAATTTTTTTGATACTGTACCAAACCCAACAAGTGGTGGTTTCTTAAAGGTTAGTTGCAGTGTAGCATCTGGAATCATATCGGTGAACATTTTGTACTGTTTTACGTTAAAATTCACTGGCCTATCTTGCTGTTTCATATAGTTCTTGTACACAGGCATGATTTTGTAACACCATGCATTGGGCATTTGGAAAAAACTGATTCAGTGAGTTATGCAGATCTCATGAATGTTGACACATTTCACTTTATAATCCAAAAAAGTCACATCTTATTACTTCTGACCGCATCAGAAAAGTCTTTCAGTATTGAGAAGCCGTCAAGCTCACAGTGAGAGATACAAGTTTTCCAAAATTTTAATTTTCACTTGAAATCTCAAAGTTTAGCATTGGTAACAAATGTTTTCAATTGTTTTCCTTGAAATGACAGATTAATTTTATTTGTTTTTTGGGAAAATGTCTTCCTGAATAACCATGGTTTGTATGTCATTCTTTTGAGGAAAAATATGGTATTCCACAGAAAACGTGGCTAGTTCAGCTCAGAACGCAATCACTCACAGGCTTCACCTCAAGACAACCATCATGCTTGAATATTCAGTAGAAGTATTTTATATGTTCTCCTCATTTTGTCATGTAGGTTCTTACAGAAGACGTGTACTCAAGAATTGAGATTTAATAAAACTGATAATTTTACTGCTTCATCAAGGATGTCCTTAACTAAAACCAGTGTTGTATTTTTTTGTTTGGTTGTTTTTTTTCCTTCTGACTGCCAAGGATGTAGCCGTGAAGAATCCACTTCTGGATTCATGCTAAGGTTCCAACAGTTTTACCTACCTGCACAGTGAAAAAGGCAAATAACATCTTAGTATTCTTCTGAAAATAGTTTTGACTTCATGGGCCCTCTGAAAAGTCTCAGAGGCCCCCCAGGGATCCTCATGCCACTTTGAGAACTGCTGTCCTATATGGTAGCCTACAAATAATAAGCCATAATTGTACTGTGGGCCTTGGTCATTTTGCTTTACAGAGGGAATGGAGAATGTTTGATTAATCTGGAAATTCAGTGGATATTGGTTAAGTGGAGTTTCTACATAATAAAAAATTTTGCATGGATTTTAGAATGATTTCTGACTCCACACTAAGATTTTTGAAGATCTAATTGGAGTCTGTGAATTTTTATTTCAACAATATTTTCTAACGTTTTAATTTTTGCACAAATATGTATTGATCACTTCTAATCTTGGGGATTTGTTTCTTTTCTTTCTTTTCTTTTAAGAATATTTTTCATGTCTTCCACAAGTATTTCCAAGGCTTAATTTTATTTCAAGATTCTATTGAAGATGCACAGCATGATGTGTTAAAATGACTCATGTTTTTCCCTCTTTATATATTACAATGTCTTATCTCTCATTTGCCTTACTTTTCCCTTGAAATTATTCTAAAATGATGGCTGAAGGTTTTAGGGGGAGTGTACTGCACACAAGATTATTTTACTCCCAGCAATGGGAATAGTGAAAATGGAATTTCTCTTAAAAGCAAATCTTGATTTAATACAATATCCTGATACAGCATGAAAAAAGTTATATGTTGAAAACAAAACAACAACAAAAAATACACACTGTATATTGGATGAATTTCATCCAAGATGCTTTTTAAAATTAATACATAATTTATGGACCTACTTAATTTTGGAAATTAATGGCTCCCTATTTAATGTTTAGAATATGCTTGAGTTGCTGGAAGAAATGCCGAATGGCGTTCCACCTGAAAAAGTAAAAAGCTATATCTACCAACTAATCAAAGCAATTCACTGGTGCCATAAGAATGACATTGTTCACAGAGGTGAGTATGGAATTTTTGAAATGGAAATATTAATGAAAACATCAAATTTTTGTCAACAATAAAATATATCCTGAATTACTGTCTTAAGATTATTTCCACAAGCACTGACATTTCCATTTAAAAATTAAATACATTTTCAAAGTACATGCATATGAGAGTTGGTTTTGTCCTTCAGATCTTTTGTATGACCGAAAGGATGGACTGCAACCTGCGTAGTTAGGCTATTTTTAAGAGGAATTTTGAGAATGTACTTATAATACTAGCTTATTTTATCAGTAAGCCTGTATAAATTTAGGGAGAACATACTTAAGCAAAATAAAATTGCATTTATTCAATTCTAAAATCATCATAAAAACAGGAATCAGATTAGACATTGCCACTGCAATTTTGCAGCTGTATTTGCATTTTATTCCTTTGATTGGAAGTTAAAAAAATTTCTTTGTTTTCATAATATCTTAAAATTACAGACATTTTAATTTACTTCTACAAATACATAAGGCTATCACTTTTAAAATACTCTTACTTTAAGTAGGAAGAGTGCCTATTCCTACTATTTCTAGAAAGAGATAGTGTATATTTCTCCTGCATTTGTCTTGTGTACCAGTTACCTTATCAAGGTGGCGTGACTTATCAAGGTGGCGTGACTAGAAAGATCTCTTAGTCAACTGGACATCTAGCATTTGGGGTAATGATTCTAAGAACAGTTTATACTACAGTTGGAAGATATTAATAAGCCACCGATTTAGCTGCATTTCTGTAGTAATATTGTGAACTTGCTTAAGTGTATAGTAAATCAGTGGTTAAACTCTGATCCTGAAATCAGTAGATTTCACTCTCCTTTCCTTTTACCATTTTTACCTCTTTTATATGATATAGATGATGGGTAATATACTCTAAAAATAGGATTGTGAGATGCTTCCCAAGGGGAGAATTAAATTCCATTTTCTGTGTATTTGTACTCCTTAACTCCTGCCACATCTTTAATCCATGGAAAAAATTAGAAATCTTACCTCGACTATCCAGTATATCCTCAGCATTAGACATTTTAAATTGTGAGGCACAACAGAAAAGCTAAAATAATAATCTAAATATAGAAATGATAACATATAGAAAACCATAATAGAAAGTATATCTCCAGTCAGTCTAAGGCTAGCTACTTATTCCCATATGCATTTTAGGGTACCTTTATTCTGTCTCCAAAAATTTTACTATTAGTATTTATGAAGTAATAATAGTTCCTTGAAATGTGTTGGCTTAGATTCATTCATTCTGAAATTCCTTTCAGAGATCAAATTAATCCCTTTAAGATTTAAAAGGAAAAAAATACTTGTGAAATTGTGAGTCTATGTGTTCTCATAAAGAAATTGAAACTTTTATGTACCAGCATAAAATGTGTTATTATGCTTTTTGTTGCCGCAGATTTCTGTGCAAACTACTTTGGATCTTTAAGTACAGTTATAATGATTAAACAATGTCAATCAGAAAATCGAACATTTTTAATTATTGTTTTTTAATCTCAATACTCCAGATATAAAACCAGAAAATCTCTTAATCAGCCACAATGATGTTTTGAAACTCTGTGACTTTGGTAAGTAAAAAGATAAAAGACATTGAGTCATAGTTTATACAGAATTAATAGAGCACACAGGTAGGTTTTTAAATCATATTCAAAGTAATTTTTACTGTTTTGACTCAGTTTAGCAGAGCAACATTCTATTGAGTCATATGTTGAGAAATTGATTGCTTGCTGGAGGAGTACTATTCCATACTCTTTGCTAGGCATAGTATTGTTTACTATTTTTTAAATCCATTATACAGTATTTCTTCAATGAGGATGCATTCAAAGTAGATACACGTACATGCATATACTCATAAGCCCAGCACCTAACAAACCGAGAGAAAGAATTTTCCAGGAAATACCATCATGGCCTTCTCATTTGAGTAAGATAAAAAAACATTTTGAATGTTGGTAGAATTTGTTCTAGGCTTCATTATAAAAACTAAAGATACTCCTATCTAAATACACACGTATGTATTCTGTATATTTGATAGTTATATATCTGTAAGGTCAAAAGACATTTTCAGAGTCTTCCATTTATTCCCCTTAACTGTTCAATGAATGAGATTAGTAATTGATCTAATATTCCAGCTCCTGGTTGACTCAGTAGGGACGTTTTAAGTTGTACTCTATCATGAGTGAAAAGTATGTATTGTCTCCCATATATATCACTCTGTATTAAACACTATTAAATATTTAAATTAAAATAATTCAGAAAAGTTTAAAAACTATAAATTAGGGTTTTAGGTCATCGGTCACTTTATAAAATTATACTTTTTCCTAATTGATATGCTGACAAATAACAACTTGACTTTTTTTTCATCTTAATACAATGTAGCTATCCACATATAAATGAGAATGCCTCTCCTTATCATAAACAAAAATTAGATTAAAGACCACACAGGTGAGAAATGGAAGCATCCTAAGAATTCTCTTTGTAGAATGACCAGTTTTGCTCAGTGTAGCAATTAGAGGCACATGTAGCTGTTTCACTCAATATTTTCAGAGAAAGTGAATATTATCAACATGCTTACCTGAAGAAAAATGTTTTAAGAAACTTAATTCCCTTCATTGTTTACAATAAGGAATATCACAAAAAAGGGTCCTGCTATATCTTTTTTTTTTTTTTTTTTTTTTCCTGCTATATCTTAAACCCCTTAAGAAGTGCTTAGGAGAATAAAAAGGAAATATCAAATAGTATATCTAAAAGATTTGGATCTTGGCATGTCCTTAGCATTTTAGCATGTCTACTTAGCATTTCATTTTCAGGACCAGTATCTATTTCTGACTTACCATCCATGGTCATGATTACTACCAAATAAATCATACTGAGACTTTTATGTACTTCATACACCATTTATTATGCATATATAATTCTATGGGTAGGTGATCTGTTAAAGCTCCAAAGATACTGAAATTTCTAAAGCAAGTTATAAATACAAAAGAAATGCCTGTAGAATGGTAAATAATGTAAGAATACCCCTGGTTTACCATCATTTACTAAAGAAAAAACTTGTAAATAGTAAAGAAGTTCTGCGGATGTGTGCCAACAAGGACTTTAATTGCTTTCCTTCCCAGAAGGTATAGCTCCCTTTGTCTGGCATGAAGAACTTCATTCAAAAATACTAATATTTCTTCAAATTATGCTTTACAAGGAAGTATTCACTAACTGAAGTTAGGTTTTTTGTTTTTTTGTGTGTTTTTTATTTTTTACTGTTTAATTTTAAGAAACATAATTGTCCTCTTTACAAAACTGACTTGTGCCTTAATTTTTACCCCTAATTTTAATGTTCGAGTTCCCTATAGAGTTGCTTTTGGTGACTTAAATGAGCTATTAACTTATCCTGCCAACTTATTTTACGGCTATGCCATGGCCCCGAAACCTTTTGAAAGAGCAGGGGAAAAAGTGGAAGTAGAGTCACTGAGGTAATTAATATACTCCTAATATGCTTCTCAGTCATGTTAGGAGAAGAAAATAATTTTGGCCTGCCTTGTTTCCATCATTGCTAACTGTTAGTTGTTTACATAGTGTAGCTAATCAACAGCAATCAACACACAAATAATATGCATGTCTCACAAAGCAGAATTAATGAATATCTTGATGCTAGTTTAACTTTGACTTCTGGGTATTATGGGGACTTCATTTTGTTCCAAACATTTGTACTTATTGGGATAGCTTATTTTAAAGTATGCTCTGAATATTTAAGAAAGCATGCAGTGACTTTGAAAACATGGATTTCTTTAGCATAGGAGAGAGACGGGTATTGTAGTGAATGCATTTTACATTTTAATTGACTTATGAACCATCGACTAAGTTTTTAATATGATAAGGACAGTATTAATAAACAGACCATTCAATACCAGTCATTCTGTGCTTTAGACAAGTTAGTTTAAAAGATTACTAGCACTGAAATATTTTACTAACATGAAATTATTATTTCTTTTAAAAAAATTAAACCTTTGGATTTTGCTACCTTTCAGGTTTTGCTCGGAATTTGTCTGAAGGCAATAATGCTAATTACACAGAATATGTGGCCACCAGGTGGTATCGTTCCCCGGAACTCTTACTTGGGTGAGTTACCATCCCAAAATAGAAGGACATCTAAACATCTGCTGATCCTGTATCAATAGCTTTGTAGGTCACCTATGGAAAATAAGAACTTTAGTTAATTAAGTATATCATTTATCTGTTGCATTGTAACAAACCATCTGAAAACTTAATGGCATAAAACAATCACTATTTTACTTGCTCATAATTCTGAGTGTCAGCATTGGGAAGTCAGCAATTTGAGTGCAGCTGAGTGATTCTTCTCCTGGTCTCTCCTGGAGTCACCCATGCAGCTACAGTCAGCTGGCAGGTCATCTGGAGGTTGGTTGGTCTAGGGGGCCTCAGCTAGGATAGGCCATCTCTGTTCCACGGGGATTTACCCTCCAATAGGCTAGCCCAGGCTTCTTCATCTTATAGCAGAAGAGTTCCCTGCAGGAAGAGGGCAAGCCTCGTTTGCATGGCTTTTGTTAATGTCTCAATGGCCACACGTTAAACTGTGAAACCCAGATTCAAGGTTGGAGAAATAAACTCCACCTCTTGATGGAAGGAGTGGCAATGTTATGGAATGGGAGGAATTATTGCAGCCATCTTTGCTAATAATCTTCCATATTAAGAATGTGGATGTCAACACTTTGACATCTGGCTAATGCCAATCTGTAAACACACACCCTGTAATGCTTAACAAATGCTTATTGAGTATCTCTTCTGCCCTGTCACTTTGGTAAATACCAAGCCAATTGCTCTTTTTATTCTGAACAAAGTAAATACTGTTTGATGATAAATGGCTATTTAACTAAGCACTGCACTGATGATTTCCTCAGGTACTCCTCCACATCCATCCATCTATCTTTTCCCCCTGTTAACACCACTTTCAGTGCTCTTTCATTTCTCTGTTAACACCAGAAAAGGGCCTCCTAATAAGCATCTTATTTTCTCCTTAATTCATTTTAACTTAATACATGTAACTTTAATACTTTAACTTATTACATTTAACTTTAGTGCCTAAGAAGGATCTCTATTGCAATCCTGATATCCATCACGTAGTTTCATTAATAATTATCTACCTACCCTAGTCATAGTATTTTCTTATTTTTCTTAGATTTTGTTTCCTTTTTTGGGACCACCCAAGAATGGGAGAAGATGGCACACTATACAAATAGAATTAGATATGGTGGTAATGATGACAAGTGCACAGATTGTGGGTTCATCTCTTCAGGGTTCCATATGTGTATCTGGGAGACAGGAGAAGTTTAATTTTTTAAGGATGCTTTATTATAGCAATATAAATTTGTAGATTTCTTCCAAAGATCATGATGACTACATGTTTAAGTTACTCACTAAGTTTTTTTTTTTAACGTTAATTTCCCAATGTCTACCAACTATCTTGTGGTAATTCTTTTTTTTTTTTTTTTTTATTAAATTCAGTTTTATTGAAATACATTCACACACCATACAATCATCCATGATATACAATCCACTGTCCACAGTATGATAACATAGTTATGCGTTCATCACCACAATCTATCTCTGAACATTTTCCTTACATCAGAAAGAACCAGAACAAGAATAAAAAATAAAAGTGAAAAAAGAACACCCAAATCATCCCCCCATCCCACCCCATTTGTCCTTTAGTTTTTATCCCCATTCCTCCACTCATCCATACACTAGATAAAGGGGGTGTGATCCACAAGGTCTTCACAATCACACTGTCACCCCTTGTAATCTACATTATTATATAATTGTCTTCAGGAGTCCAGACTGCTGGGTTGGAGTTTGGTAGTTTCAGGTATTTACTTCTAGCTATTCCAATACATTAAAGCCTAAGAGGTGTTATCTATATAGTGCATAAGAATGTCCACCAGAGTGACCTCTCGACTCCATTTGGAATCTCTCAGCCACTGAAACTATTTCGTCTCATTTTGCATCCCCCTTTTGGTCAAGAAGATACGCTCAGTCCCACGACACCGGGTCCACATTCATCCCCGGGAGTCATACTCTGCGTTGCCAGGGAGATTTACACCCCTGGGAGTCGGGTCCCACGTAGTGGGGAGGGCAGCGAGTTCACCTGTCGAGATGGCTCAGTTAGAGAGAGAGAGGGCCACATCTGAGCAACAAAGAGGTACTCAAGGGGAGACTCTTAGGCACCATTACATACAAGTTTAGACTCTCCTTTGTGGTAATGAGCTTCATAAGGGCAAGTCCCATGCTTGAGGGCTCAGCACATCAAACCGCCAGTCCCAATGTTTGTGGCAACATCAACACCAGTCCAGGTGAGGATGTCCAACACATCCGCACCTTCCCCCAGATCCTCGGGGCTGGGGAGGGGGAGGCTGTAAATATATTTTTTATTATCTGCCCAAATTACTCTAGGATGTGTCACTATTTCACTCCAGCCTATACTAACCTACTGTATCTCACTTCCTATTCAAAGTTCCATGCAATTGTGGTGTTTGAACAAATCGACTGTGGAGTTGTACTGTTTAGAAAATTTAGATCCTGTACCAAATAGATATCTATTCCCTTGTTCTCATATGAAAGTTGAAGTTTTAAAACACAATCAGTTTCAACCTTTACCCTTTGGCCTGGCTTGCCCTGGTCTTAACCAGACCTGCTTCATTCATATCACTAATTGAAGTCTGGGCTCTTTTCCAGCTTTTTTTTTTTTTTTTTGACAGTGGCTGTATGCACTAATACTGACATTCATATCTGCCAAGCTCTAGCTCTGAGTTTCAGGTGTCTCAGAGATATGCATTGTTCCAGAGACCAATCAGGTTATACGCTAGGGGATCAGCATCTCAAAGTTTAGAGATAGGCCTTACAATTCAGGGATAGAGTTAACTGCTGTAAGAGCTTACAATCTAGGGACTATCACAATTATTGTGTCCACGTTAGGCTATGTTCTAAGATTCAATTCTGAGTTTACACATTGTAGTTAGTCCATATTGGCGAGGCATCATCCCTCTCACCATGTTTTCTCCTACACTTTTACTCCTATATATATATTTTCCTACAATTTTATAGAGTTATGTTCACATACCATACATTTATCCACAGTGTACAATCAGTTCATGGTATCATCATAAAGTAGTACATTTATCACCACAATCAGCACTTGAACATACTGATTACTACAAGAAAAATTTTTTTTTTTTTTTTTAGCAATAAGAAAAAATGATTAAAAGAAAAATAACATGTCATACGATACAATATACTACTAAGGACAGCAAATAACACCACTACCAAGAATCCCATATTACTCCCCTATATCCCCCTCTCATATACATTTAGCATTGGCATATTGCCTTTGTTACATTTAATGGAGGTATATTACAATGTTACTATTGTATCTTGTGGTAATTCTTGATTCATTGCTGACCTGGAGCATATAAGAATTATTGACTGCAATTATTAAAAACTTCACTTTTTTTTTTTTTTTTTTTAAATCAAAAGCTTGTTTTATCCTGAGAAACAGATGATGGTTAGCTACCTTATTTTCTCTCTTTTGTGGAGCTATATCTCAGAATTTCTGTGCTAATTTTTAAACTTGGATTTAGGCTTTTCTTTTGTGTCTGTTTATTATGTTTCTTCTGTGTACCTCTTTCTGGACCCACTGGGATGCATAGTCCATTTTCTTTTTTTGGGATGGGGGGATTGGATTTGAATTTACTGGATACTGTTAGCCAATGAGGAAATGAATATGAAGTAGGTCATTCTTAGAAACTTATACAAGAATTAAAATATGGTAGAAGAACTCATTGTAATATGGTTTTGTTTGTATTGTAAAGTGACCCCAAGGAGTTCATTCTGAGGACAGCCTTATTGTGAAACTTCAGAGTATTTGCTGCCTAATAATACCTATAGAAAAACTAATGTTATGTCTATGGGTGTGTGATAGCTGCCAAAAGTAGATAGGACAGTGCAACTAATTTGAGCCAAATTGATTATTGCTAAATTAAATTGTTACCAAGTACTAGTTGAAGAACCATATTACCTATGTAAAAATCCCATTGAAATCAGTTGATATTTTGAGAATTTAAATTTTTATACATCCTTGGGACTTTGCTTGACATTTAAAATAGTTCTATCTACATAAATTATTCAAATCAGTTGACAAGAAGAAAAATAGCTTGCAATAGATATAGGAACAGTTTCCATAGGTTTCTCTATCTAGCACTATGGAACAAGTTTTCTCAATATATACAGATAAAAGAGCAAGATTAATATTATTCCTTCCCCCAACAAGCTACCAAAAAGTTCTTAATGAAGTTTCCTAATATGGTTCTTAGGTTTTTGTAGGAAGGAAATCAGATAAATAAAATACTGTGTCATTGTTGGCAGTGGTTTATTATCCTAGAAGCATTTTCTGTTCACTGTTAGTAAGTGCTTTACTTTAGAATATTTGATAAAGTTGTGTGTTACTGCTATATCATTATGGCATTCTAGAATTTCATCCCATATTGTTTTCAGATATTTTATTTTGACTTTCCCTTCTTAAAGTTTGAATTGTTTATGTTGAAACTAAAGGAATATGGTTTGTTACTTAATCTGCCATATATAGTTTGACTTATTTCTATAGGTACTGGAATGCAGATAGATAACTGTTTGGGGAATACCTAGATTTTCATGTATAGCCTCCATTTATTAATAACAGTAATGTTCTTATAGGCTTCTGGTAAACTCAAATTCTAGAGAAGAGTTACAAACTCCTAAGTAAACTGAAAAAATGCTTTGAGGAAAATAGCTATCATAAATCCCCATATACATAGGGTATAAATATATTCAAATAAATAATAAGATAGAGTTTAGTACAATCCTAGTTATTAGAAATTGTGACTCTAGGTAATCAAAGGTTAAATAATATTCAATGTTTGTTTAAGAAGCACATAAGTCAGTAATACATTTTAATAGACTAAACTCAAAAAAGGATGTTACTTTTTGACATTTAGAGAGCTAAAGGATAATTACCCGGAAAAGACACTTTTTAGAAGCATTTTGATTGAAACCATAATGCCTCAGCTATGGGTGATAGAAGAATCATGAATCTTCCCTTTCCCTGCCTGCTAAAAAAGGATCCTACTTGGAAATTATAGATAATTGGAGTTGGTTGGCTACTTGAGAGACCTGCAAGGTCAAAAGGTTGAAACTCGTGTTTTAGGGTTTATTAAGCCATTCATGTTCAGATATACTCAGATGGGATTAGATTTCAAATCAGTGTGTACTGACTAAATTGCTATTAAACTGATGATGGCTTTGTTAACTTAAGTGTATTTACTTGTGTTCTGAAATTTTACTTGTATATCCGTAATTTCTTTTTTTCAGCCTTACTTTTTTCCACGTCACTTTTTAATTCCCTAAATACATAAATGTACTTTAATTCATGAATCTGTTCAAAATAATTTGGAAATTATTAAAACATTGCATTTCTTCAGTTGCCAAGATTTCTCTTTCCCTTTGCTTTTCAGAGCTCCCTATGGAAAATCGGTAGACATGTGGTCAGTGGGCTGTATTCTTGGGGAGCTTAGTGATGGACAGCCTTTATTTCCTGGAGAAAGCGAAATTGACCAACTTTTTACTATTCAGAAGGTGCTAGGACCCCTTCCACCTGAGCAGATGAAGCTCTTCTACAGTAATCCTCGCTTCCACGGGCTCCGGGTAAGAGGTTTTGCGAAAACCCTATATGGAATCAACATAGCAGTATTTAAATCATTGTCCATTGAATAATGGATGCTGAGCTATCCATTGAATCCTCTTCCCTTTCCCATTACAGTGTTTATAATCCCCATTATAATATTTGATTTTTGAGTAGTATTTGTGAACAATAAAAGAAAGTAGTCAGACTTTGAAAGTGGGAGCTGCTAATGTTGCTTTTTCTAATTTGTAAGTTCTCATTTTTAAAAATCTTTATAGCATATGCATGATTGTCCTGTAAACTTCGGTTATCTTAGATTTTTTTTTTTTTTTACCCAGAATGTTAAGCTTCTGTAAAAGATAAGAATTGTGTGCACAACTGCTGCTTATTTGAGAAAACTTATTTGTAGTGATTTGAGGAAGACTATTAATACTTGCATTCTGCTGATATAAAGGTATTTGTTCCAGTAGGCATTTCTTGTCTGTTTGCAATGAAACTTCAAATCTTTTCAAACTAGCATATTGCTTTGGGCTTCCTTTCCTAGACTTGCTAACTTTGTACAAAACTTGTTCTCTGAAAATATGCTAAAAAGAGTCTTAGAAAATATAAGCTTTTCCCCACATGAGGGGCATCCAACTTGCAGTAATGCCTTATTGGGGTGTCTGGTTAGTTATACGCTTGCTTCTCTCTTCCATCAACACCCAAATCTACTTTTTCAGTTTTCAACTACCCTGTTTGGCCCACATGCCAATTGGTTGTCATTGTGGGAATATAAAATAATGTCACCACCCCTTTCCTCCTTTCTTTGAAATGTATGATTCTCAAACCCCATGTTTCCTTGACATTTACAAAACTCTTAGTTATTGTCTTTGACTTTCCATACAACAGTTAATCTCACCTTGGGGATCACCATACCTTTCACATGTGGGCCCAGCACAGAACCAGCTCCTTGGTTTCTCTTTCATCCCCTTCCTTCTTTCTCTCTCTCTTTCAAATCTGTCTGAGTTATCTCAGGCAAGTCTCTCTTTTCTCCTTTTATTTTTGCGTTTATAAGCCAAAAATTAGCCAAATTAAGACCATTAATTAGAGTGCAGATAGCTCAGATGGTACTTTTATGTATGTCTCAATGGAGTTACTGGACATTTGTCATACTGGATGTGGAAAATATGACAATAAATAGACTTGCCCTCAGCCCTCAGAAAGGAAATCTATGATATTCAGAAATGAACTTAGAAGTAATGTATGAATTCCCATTTCACTGTGAATAAATGGAAACTCCTTACCATAGTCTATGAGACCTTGCTTGATCTGGACCCTGCCAGAGCTCCTTGACCTCATCTCATACATGTCTCTTTCCTCCACTCTCCCAAAACTCTCACCACACTTGCCTTTCTTTTTCTTTCACTTCCATAAATATTCCAAGGGTTTTCTAGCTTCACAGATTTGGGACTTGTTGTTTCTTCTATCAAGATGGTGCTTCCTTTGCCTGGTCCCCTTCTTATGCTATAAGTCAGCTCAGAGAGAGGCGGGGCAAGATGGCAGACTGGTGAGCTGTATGTTTTAGTTACTCCTCCAGGAAAGTAGGTAGAAAGCCAGGAACTGCGTGGACTGGACACCACAGAGCAATCTGACTTTGGGCATACTTCATACAACACTCATGAAAATGTGGAACTGCTGAGATCAGCGAAATCTGTAAGTTTTTGCGGCCAGGGGACCCGCGCCCCTCCCTGCCAGGCTCAGTCCCGTGGGAGGAGGGGCTGTCAGCTCCGGGAAGGAGAAGGGAGAACTGCAGTGGCAGCCCTTATCGGAAACTCATTCTGCTGATCCAAACTCCAACCATAGATAGACGGAGACCAGACACCAGAGAATCTGAGAGCAGCCAGCCCAGCAGAGAGGAGACAGGCATAGAAAAAAAACAACACGAAAAACTCCAAAATAAAAGCGGAGGATTTTTGGAGTTCTCGTGAACATAGAAGGGGGAAGGGCAGAGCTCAGGCCCGAGCTCAGGCCCTGAGGCGCATATGCAAATCCCGAAGAAAAGCTGATCTCTCTGCCCTGTGGACCTTTCCTTAATGGCCCTGGTTGCTTTGTCTCTTAGCATTTCAATAACCCATTAGATCTCTGAGGAGGGCCCTTTTTTTTTTTTTTTTTTTTTTTTTTTAATCCTTTTTTCTTTTTCTAAAACAATTACTCTAAGAAGCCCAATACAGAAAGCTTCAAAGACTTGCAATTTGGGCAGGTCAAGTCAAGAGCAGAACTAGGAGAGCTCTGAGACAAAATGCAATAATCCAGTGGCTGAGAAAATTCACTAAACACCACAACTACCCAAGAAAAGGGGGGTGTCCGCTCACAGCCATCATCCTGGTGGACAGGAAACACTCCTGCCCATCGCCAGCCCCATAGCCCAGAACTGCCCCAGACAACCCAGTGTGACGGAAGTGCTTCAAATAACAGGCACACACCACAAAACTGGGCGTGGACATTAGCCTTCCCTGCAACCTCAGCTGATTTTCCCAGAGTTGGGAAGGTAGAGCAGTGTGAATTAACAAAGCCCCATTCAGCCATCATTTCAGCAGACTGGGAGCCTCCCTACACAGCCCAGAAGCCCAGAACTGCCCTGGGGGGACGGCACTCACCTGTGACATAGCACAGTCATCCCTCAACAGAGGACCCGGGGTGCACAGCCAGGAAGAGGGGCCCACTTGCAAGTCTCAGGAGCCATACGCCAATACCAAGGACTTGTGGGTCAGTGGCAGAGACAAACTGTGGCAGGACTGAACTGAAGGATTAGACTATTGCAGCAGCTTTAAAACTCTAGGATCACCAGGGAGATTTGATTGTTAGAGCCACCCCCCCTCCCTGACTGCCCAGAAACACGCCCCATACACAGGGCAGGCAACACCAACTACACACGCAAGCTTGGTACACCAATTGGACCCCACAAGACTCACTCCCCCACTCACCAAAAAGGCTAAGCCGGGGAGAACTGGCTTGTGGAGAACAGGTGGCTCGTGGACGCCACCTGCTGGTTAGTTAGAGAAAGTGTACTCCACGAAGCTGTAGATCTGATAAATTAGAGATAAGGACTTCAATTGGTCTACAAATCCTAAAAGAACCCTATCAAGTTCAGCAAATGCCACGAGGCCAAAAACAACAGAAAATTATAAAACATATGAAAAAACCAGACGAGATGGATAACCCAAGCCCAAGCACCCAAATCAAAATACCAGAAGAGACACAGCACCTAGAGCAGCTACTCAAAGAACTAAAGATGAACAATGAGACCATAGTACGGGAGACAAAGGAAATCAAGAAGACCCTAGAAGAGCATAAAGAAGACATTGCAAGACTAAATAAAAAAATGGATGATCTTATGGAAATTAAAGAAACTGTTGACCAAATTAAAAAGATTCTGGACACTCATAGTACAAGACTAGAGGAAGTTGAACAACGAATCAGTGACCTCGAAGATGACAGAATGGAAAATGAAAGCATAAAAGAATGGGGAAAAAAATTGAAAAAATCGAAATGGACCTCAGGGATATGATAGATAATATGAAACGTCCAAATATAAGACTCATTGGTGTCCCAGAAGGGGAAGAAAAGGGTAAAGGTCTAGGAAGAGTATTCAAAGAAATTGTTGGGGAAAACTTCCCAAATCTTCTAAACAACATAAATACACAAATCATAAATGCTCAGCGAACTCCAAATAGAATAAATCCAAATAAACCCACTCCGAGACATATACTGATCACACTGTCAAACACAGAAGAGAAGGAGCAAGTTCTGAAAGCAGCAAGAGAAAAGCAATTCACCACATACAAAGGAAACAGCATAAGACTAAGTAGTGACTACTCAGCAGCCACCATGGAGGCAAGAAGGCAGTGGCACGATATATTTAAAATTCTGAGTGAGAAAAATTTCCAGCCAAGAATACTTTATCCAGCAAAGCTCTCCTTCAAATTTGAGGGAGAGCTTAAATTTTTCACAAACAAATGCTGAGAGAATTTGCTAACAAGAGACCTGCCCTACTGGAGATACTAAAGGGAGCCCTACAGACAGAGAAACAAAGAAAGGACAGAGAGACTTGGAGAAAGGTTCAGTACTAAAGAGATTCGGTATGGGTACAATAAAGGATATTAATAGACAGGGGAAAAATATGACAAACATAAACCAAAGGATAAGATGGCGGATTCAAGAAATGCCTTCACGGTTATAACGTTGAATGTAAATGGATTAAACTCCCCAATTAAAAGATATAGATTTGCAGAATGGATCAAAAAAAATGAACCATCAATATGTTGCATACAAGAGACTCATCTTAGACACAGGGACACAAAGAAACTGAAAGTGAAAGGATGGAAAAAAATATTTCATGCAAGCTACAGCCAAAAGAAAGCAGGTGTAGCAATATTAATCTCAGATAAAATAGACTTCAAATGCAGGGATGTTTTGAGAGACAAAGAAGGCCACTACATACTAATAAAAGGGGCAATTCAGCAAGAAGAAATAACAATCGTAAATGTCTATGCACCCAATCAAGGTGCCACAAAATACATGAGAGAAACACTGGCAAAACTAAAGGAAGCAATTGATGTTTCCACAATAATTGTGGGAGACTTCAACACATCACTCTCTCCTATAGATAGATCAACCAGACAGAAGACCAATAAGGAAATTGAAAACCTAAACAATCTGATAAATGAATTAGATTTAACAGACATATACAGGACATTACATCCCAAATCACCAGGATACACATACTTTTCTAGTGCTCATGGAACTTTCTCCAGAATAGATCATATGCTGGGACATAAAACAAGCCTCAATAAATTTAAAAAGATTGAAATTATTCAAAGCACATTCTCTGACCACAATGGAATACAATTAGAAGTCAATAACCATCAGAGACTTAGAAAATTCACAAATACCTGGAGGTTAAACAACACACTCCTAAACAATCAGTGGGTTAAAGAAGAAATAGCAAGAGAAATTGCTAAATATATAGAGACGAATGAAAATGAGAACACAACATACCAAAACCTATGGGATGCAGCAAAAGCAGTGCTATGGGGGAAATTTATAGCACTAAACGCATATATTAAAAAGGAAGAAAGAGCCAAAATCAAAGAACTAATGGATCAACTGAAGAAGCTAGAAAATGAACAGCAAACCAATCCTAAACCAAGTAGAAGAAAAGAAATAACAAGGATTAAAGCAGAAATAAATGACATAGAGAACAAAAAAACAATAGAGAGGATAAATATCACCAAAAGTTGGTTCTTTGAGAAGATCAACAAGATTGACAAGCCCCTAGCTAGACTGACAAAATCAAAAAGAGAGAAGACCCATATAAACAAAATAATGAATGAAAAAGGTGACATAACTGCAGATCCTGAAGAAATTAAAAAAATTATAAGAGGATACTATGAACAACTGTATGGCAACAAACTGGATAATGTAGAGGAAATGGACAATTTCCTGGAAACATATGAACAACCTAGACTGACCAGAGAAGAAATAGAAGACCTCAACCAATCCATCACAAGCAAAGAGATCCAATCAGTCATCAAAAATCTTCCCACAAATAAATGCCCAGGGCCAGATGGCTTCACAGGGGAATTCTACCAAACTTTCCAGAAAGAACTGACACCAATCTTACTCAAACTCTTTCAAAACATTGAAGAAAATGGAACACTACCTAACTCATTCTATGAAGCTAACATCAATCTAATACCAAAACCAGGCAAAGATGCTACAAAAAAGGAAAACTACCGGCCAATCTCCCTAATGAATATAGATGCAAAAATCCTCAACAAAATACTTGCAAATCGAATCCAAAGACACATTAAAAAAATCATACACCATGACCAAGTGGGGTTCATTCCAGGCATGCAAGGATGGTTCAACATAAGAAAATCAATGTATTACAACACATTAAAAATTCGAAAGGGAAAAATCAATTGATCATCTCAATAGATGCTGAAAAAGCATTTGACAAAATCCAACATCCGTTTTTGATAAAAACACTTCAAAAGGTAGGAATTGAAGGAAACTTCCTCAATATGATAAAGAGCATATATGAAAAACCCACAGCCAGCACAGTACTCAATGGCGAGAGACTGAAAGCCTTCCCTCTAAGATCAGGAACAAGACAAGGATGCCCGCTGTCACCACTGTTATTCAACATTGTGCTGGAAGTGCTAGCCAGGGCAATCCGGCAAGACAAAGAAGTAAAAGGCATCCAAATTGGAAAAGAAGAAGTAAAACTGTCATTGTTTGCAGATGATATGATCTTATATCTGGAAAACCCTGAGAAATCGACGATACAGCTACTAGAGCTAATAAACAAATTTAGCAAAGTAGCGGGATACAAGATTAATGCACATAAGTCAGTAATGTTTCTATTTGCTAGAAATGAACAAACTGAAGAGACACTCAAGAAAAAGATACCATTTTCAATAGCAACTAAAAAAAATCAAGTACCTAGGAATAAACTTAACCAAAGATGTAAAAGACCTATACAAAGAAAACCACATAACTCTACTAAAAGAAATAGAAGGGGACCTTAAAAGATGGAAAAATATTCCATGTTCATGGATAGGAAGGCTAAATGTCATTAAGATGTCAATTCTACCCAAACTCATCTACAGATTCAATGCAATCCCAATCAAAATTCCAACAACCTACTTTGCAGACTTGGAAAAGCTAGTTATCAAATTTATTTGGAAAGGGAAGATGCCTCGAATTGCTAAAGACACTCTAAAAAAGAAAAACGAAGTGGGAGGACTTACACTCCCTGACTTTGAAGCTTATTATAAAGCCACAGTTGCCAAAACAGCATGGTACTGGCACAAAGATAGACATATAGATCAATGGAATCGAATTGAGAATTCAGAGATAGACCCTCAGATCTATGGCTGACTGATCTTTGATAAGGCCCCCAAAGTCACCGAACTGAGCCATAATGGTCTTTTCAACAAATGGGGCTGGGAGAGTTGGATATCCATATCCAAAAGAATGAAAGAGGACCCCTACCTCACCCCCTACACAAAAATTAACTCAAAATGGATGAAAGATCTCAATATAAAAGAAAGTACCATAAAACTCCTGGAAGATAATGTAGGAAAACATCTTCAAGTCCTTGTATTAGGCGGCCACTTCCTAGACTTTACACCCAAAGCACAAGCAACAAAAGAGAAAATAGATAAATGGGAACTCCTCAAGCTTAGAAGTTTCTGCACCTCAAAGGAATTTCTCAAAAAGGTAAAGAGGCAGCCAACTCAATGGGAAAAAATTTTTGGAAACCATGTATCTGACAAAAGACTGATATCTTGCATATATAAAGAAATCCTACAACTCAATGACAGTAGTACAGTCGGTCCAATTATAAAATGGGCAAAAGATATGAAAAGACAGTTCTCTGAAGAGGAAATACAAATGGCCAAGAAACACATGAAAAAATGTTCAGCTTCACTAGCTATTAGAGAGATGCAGATTAAGACCACAATGAGATACCATCTAACACCGGTTAGAATGGCTGTCATTAAACAAACAGGAAACTACAAATGCTGGAGCAATGTGGAGAAATTGGAACTGTTATTCACTGTTGGTGGGACTGTATAATGGTTCAGCCACTCTGGAAGTCAGTCTGGCAGTTCCTTAGAAAACTAGATATAGAGTTACCATTCGATCCAGCGATTGCACTTCTCGGTATATACCCGGAAGATCGGAAAGCAGTGACACGAACAGATATCTGCATGCCAATGTTCATAGCAGCATTATTCACAATTGCCAAGAGATGGAAACAACCCAAATGTCCTTCAGCAGATGAGTGGATAAATAAAATGTGGTATATACACACGATGGAATACTACGCGGCAGTAAGAAGGAACGATCTCGTGAAACATATGACAACATGGATGAACCTTGAAGACATAATGCTGAGCGAAATAAGCCAGGCACAAAAAGAGAAATATTATATGCTACCACTAATGTGAACTTTGAAAAATGTAAAACAAATGGCTTATAATGTAGAATGTAGGGGAACTAGCAATAGAGAGCAATTAAGGAAGGGGGAACAATAATCCAAGAAGAACAGATAAGCTATTTAACGTTCTGGGGATGCCCAGGAATGACTATGGTCTGTTAATTTCTGATGGATATAGTAGGAGCAAGTTCACAGAAATGTTGCTATATTATGTAACTTTCTTGGGGTAAAGTAGGAACATGTTGGAAGTTAAGCAGTTATGTTAGGTTAGTTGTCTTTTTCTTACTCCCTTGTTATGGTCTCTTTGAAATGTTCTTTTATTGTATGTTTGTTTTCTTTTTAACTTTTTTTTCATACAGTTGATTTTAAAAAGAAGGGAAGGTTAAAAAAAAGAAAAAAGAAAAGAAAAACAAGGAAAAAAAAGATGTAGTGCCCCCTTGAGGAGCCTGTGGAGAATGCAGGGGTATTGGCCTACCCCACCTCCATGGTTGCTAACATGACCACAGACATAGGGGACTGGTGGTTTGATGGGTTGAGCCCTCTACCACAGGTTTTACCCTTGGGAAGACGGTTGCTACAACGGAGAGGCTAGGCCTCCCTATGGTTGTGCCTAAGAGCCTCCTCCCGAATGCCTCTTTGTTGCTCAGATGTGGCCCTCTCTCTCTGGCTAAGCCAACTTGAAAGGTGAAATCACTGCCCTCCCCTCTACGTGGGATCAGACACCCAGGGGAGTGAATCTCCCTGGCAACGTGGAATATGACTCCCGGGGAGGAATGTAGACCTGGCATCGTGGGACGGAGAACATCTTCTTGAACAAAAGGGGGATGTGAAAGGAAATGAAATAAGCTTCAGTGGCAGAGAGAATCCAAAAGGAGCCGAGAGGTCACTCTGGTGGGCACTCTTATGCACACTTTAGACAACCCTTTTTAGGTTCTAAAGAATTGGGGTAGCTGGTGATGGATACCTGAAACTATCAAACTACAACCCAGAACCCATGAATCTCGAAGACAGTTGTATAGAAATGTAGCTCATGAGGGGTGACAATGGGATTGGGAAAGCCATAAGGACCACACTCCACTTTGTCTAGTTTATGGATGGATGAGTAGAAAAATAGGGGAAGGAAACAAACAGACAAAGGTACCCAGTGTTCTTTTTTACTTCAATTGCTCTTTTTCACTCTAATTATTATTCTTGTTATTTTTGTGTGTGTGCTAATGAAGGTGTCAGGGATTGATTTGGGTGATGAATGTACCACTATGTAATGGTACTGTAAACAATCGAAAGTATGATTTGTTTTGTATGACTGCGTGGTATGTGAATATATCTCAATAAAATGAAGATTAAAAAAAAATGCAATAAACACACAAAAAAAAATAAAAAAAGAAAAAAAAATAAATAAGTCAGCTCAGAGAAGCCTTTCTTGTGTCCTCTTGCTCTGACCACTGAGCATACCACCCCCACCTCCTTCCTGGTGCCTTTCTTCTGTAACACCCTTTTCTTCCCCCATCATAGCACTTATCACAGTATGTGATTTCTTTATTTGCTTGTTTAATAACTGTCTAGTTCTCCCCCACTAGAATATAAGTTCCCCAAGGGCAGCAATCATCCGTTTTATCACTGTATTCTCAGCATCTAACATAGAGCCTTGTGCATATAGTAGGCACTGAATAAATATTTGAATGATTGATTGAACCAGTGTAGTCAGCTCTGAAGCTGACATCTGTGTTCCTGCTCTCCATCTCTGATGCTTCTTTCACCCTCATCACAGTTTACCCGGCCTGTTGACAACTACTCCCAAACTTAACCTCTCTAAACTTTCTCTGTTCACTTAGTCTGTTCCCACTGCCTTTAGAATTACTTCCCTCCAAACTGCGCGTTTAATTCTCTCTCCCTTGTTTAAAAAGCTCTATAGGAGCACCGATATATTGCCAATAAATTCTCCTTAGAGAATGTATCATTAAAAACCCCTTGTTCTTCGCCCTCCAGCCTTCTCTTCTACTCTCTCCTGCCCCTTGCCCCCTACCCTTCAGCCAGTTTGAACTTCTCACCATTTCCTCCACTTGCTGCTTCTACACTGCTGCATTTCCTTTTCTACAACGCTTCCACCCCACTTTATGGAAAGCTCCTCACCTGCTCCTTCCCCTAGACTCAAGTCAAACGTCCTCCTTCCTTTGAAGCCTTTCTAGACTTCTCCAAACAGAATGGGTGACTACTACTTATGTGTGCCTGTAAGCAATCTGTTCATGTCTCTTTTGTAGTGCTCATTGCAGCCTCTTTTTGTTTGCAAATATGTATTGTCACTGGACTAATGAATTCCTTGAGGAAATGATATGTTATGTCCATCATTGTATTTCAGCATGCCTAGAACAGTACATACTAGGCAATAAGTGATGGATGATTGCATTTGGCCTGAGATTTTAACCCTGACTGCTGGAACATTAAGCTTGGTGTGCTGGCTGATTTCTTTGTCTGGAACTTAGATTAAAAAGGCTCTATGTTGGATTCTCTGAAAAGCATACAAACAGATATCTGTCATTGTCCCTGGCCTTAAGTAACTTACAAACTAGCTGAAGAATTAAGACTGTCATGTATGAAATAATTAGAAAACAATACAATTTATAGCAAAGCATGGTATATAATAAAGTTTGGCATTCTTTACTACAATATACTGTTTTCTAATATATCAGACATTCTGTAAAGTTAGAAATCATCATTGGTTGAATTCATTAGAGAAGGCTTGATGGAGGTTTGGGATTTTGAAATTTGAAATGGATATTGAAGAACAGGTAACATTTGAATTAGAGAGGCCACACAAAGACTATCTTTCCTCATTTGTCTATGATCCTGTTTGTTCACAAGCCTTCTCACTAAACACTATTATCTATAAAATGCTAGACAGCATATGATGAAGGTGCTTATAAATATCCTTCAGAGAAATTGCTACTTCCATGACACTTTGATTTTTATAAGCCTTAATATTTTTACCTTTTAGTCTGAAAGTGTTTGTGATGTTTTAAATAAATTAGTTTAATCTTTTTGGAGGTTTAACAACATCTTTTGAAGGAAAAGTTTTCCTTTATGATTTTACTTGAGAATGTCAGCAGCAGATAGAAGCACATAGGGCGTGCGAACTACAGCTGCTGTGAAACAACATGGACTCACCAATAGCTGGTCTGGTGTTGTCTGCATTTTTATTTAGTTGTATAGAGATTGGAAAATTAACAAGATGTTGCTCTAATGGTGTGCATTATTTTGAAAAAGTAGCAATGGAGGTCCCATATGAGAGGGCTAAGGCTCTGCCGTGAGTCAGCTGGAGTTCAAATCCCCTCTTCATATTTACTACTTAAATGATCTTGGGCAAGTTATTTCACCATCTTGTGCTTCTGTTTCTTTGTGTGTACAATGACAATAATAGAAGTACCACCTGATGGCAGGTTGTTGTGAAGACTAAATGTTGTAATATATGTAAAATGCCCAGACCAATGCCTGGTACATAGTAAGTGCTTAGTAAAGGGTCACTCTTATTTTATTGGCCATGTGATTACAACAGAAACAAATAACTACTACCAATTGGGTATGCTGTAAACTTTTATGCTTGAGTTTGGGATATTTGTTGAATTACCTCATATTAGAATGGTAGGTTTCATTCAAAGGCACTTAAATTAAAAATGCTTCATTAGATATCTGCTTGGTCACTTTTGATTTTAACTTCTTTTGACTTTCAGCATTAATTTTCTTATCAATGAAGTCACTTCTGAAAAAGAAAAAGGGAGGGGTATCTGGTAGCATAAGATAGACTTAATAAGCAAGGGATTAATTAAAATGTACCAGTATAGAACCTTTTATCCCAGCATGAAGGGTGTCTCTCTCTTGGGCTGATAGTTAATGGCCAACAACATCAAAAGGAACCTCTGTAGCTCCCTTTGGAGAGGCACCTAGGTTTGCAAAGAGTGTGAGTTTGGATCACAGACCTGGGTGCAGATACCAGTTCTACTGCTTTTTAGTTATGTGACTTGCCTTGAATGAGTTATTTAAACTTTTGGTCCCCACCTTCCTCACCTCTAAAATAAGAATAATATCTAAAATGCCTCGTGTAGCATCACTTCCCTCAGAAATCAGTTTTAGGTTATTGCCTGTGTCTGTGTTAAGTTCATATTATTCCTTCTACTTCCTCAGTGTGGAAGGTGCTGTCCTACTTCTCTCTGTCCTCACATTTTTCTTATCTTTCAAATCCCAGTTCATATATTACCTATGGATTCTTTTTTCTACAGCTGCAAACTACATTGGTCTCTCTCTGAGCTTCAACTAGGATTTAGGGCTGCACAGCTTAGCACTGACTGCTGTCCCAGCCGACGGCAGCTTCCTAGATGCAGGGTTTAAGTCTTAACTGATTTCTGTGTCTCTTGCTTGTACCTAGCACAGTGTGGGGATAATGTCATAATCACTCCTTAAATATCTTTTGTTGAACTTTTACTACCTAACTAGTCCTCCCATCCACTTATTTAGCATGTTTAGGGATTTTAATACATCGAAATGCCCTTATGTTGGCAAAAAGGAAATATATATTAAAAGCAGACTATCCCTCTCATTTGGGATCTGTACATGGCATTGGGCTCTCCCAGTCATTTTACCTAATGCTTTTTTCTACAGTACACTGGTCTCTCTCTGAGCTTCAGCTAGGATTTAAGACTGCACAACTTAGCTGTGCACTTAGATATTGAAACGTGAGAGTTGGCAGAGAGAAGGACACAGTATCTAAATAAATGTGACCCCTTACCCTTATTTTATTTAAAAAATGCATTTGTTAATCTAGAAGCCTATGTTTGCCTTCTACTACAATGTATACAAAGGAAGGAATTGAAAGCAGGTCATTAAAAGGGTATATTAGTAGAACGTGTTTCTAAATTCACCATCTCCACTTCTGTGGTCTTTCAGGTACTGGCCTCTCGCTGCCTTTTTCTCTTTTCACTATCTGGTGTCTTATCATATCCCTTCTGCTAGTCCCTCATTAACTGCCGGTAATTAAGAATTGTCTTTATTCTAAACAGAAACCAGTATACCATTTCAAATTTTTATATTTTAGTTTGTTTCACGTTTCAGTATTGTCTGCCTAGATTTAGATATCTTTCAACTGAGTTTTTCTGTTACTTAACACCCAATCCTATTAATCCATACCTAAAATCCATAGACACCAAAAGTAATATAGATATGAAATAGATTTGACTTTTAATGGAACTGAGGCAGTAACTTCTACGCATCTGCTACCTTGCCCAATACTCATAGGCACAGGCACACATGGATCCTTCCCCACATGCTAACATTTCTCTCATGTTGTTCTTACAGTTCCCAGCTGTTAACCATCCTCAGTCATTGGAGAGAAGATACCTTGGGATTTTAAATAGTGTTTTACTTGACTTAATGAAGGTGGGACAAGTTGATGTTGTGTGTCTATATAAAATGTCTTTCGGTTCATGACTCTCTTGTGTCTATATGCAACCATAGCCTACTTTTATGAATTAAATGTTCTGCTAATAGATGGTGAATAATAGGGGTCTGGGTCATGTAAAAAGGCATGCAATTTATTTAAAATTACAACAGGACCATGCAATACCTAAATTACCTTCCTAAAATGGACAGAATAATAGAAATCTGTTAGCATTCAAGAGCTGCTCAGGCATAGTGATTTAAAACACATCTTACAACTAATATTGGAAGTAAAGAGATTCTAAAAATTTGTATATATGGTATTTAGGACTTCCATGAGCTATATAGATTTTCTCACTTATACCCAATTCTGCTCTTTTCTAACTTGGCCTCTTCCTCAAGATGGCTTGGCTCTTTCTGGCTCTGCTTTGGACACATCAGGATCACTGCTACTGCCATGACCTGAGTCATCCTCCTCATGCCAGGCCCCCTGTACAGAAGGTCTTCCTGCTCCGGACTATTAAAAACTTTCTCTAATTTTTTTTTCAAGTTTTTCTTCCCCAGTAGAGATCCCCTTGAATGAGAACTGTTTTTCCTATTTCCCTAGCTTTCATTGCAGCCAGCCAGTGCATAAGCAAGTATTGGTTGTTTGATAGTAGACCTTGAATAAATACTTGTTGATGGATCAATTTTGTTTTATTGCCCATTCAATCACCTGTCAAAATCAGTGGAGCTTACACTGTGTGAAGCCTTTAAATGCATACTTAGCACAGTTGGAAATTGTGGAGCAGCACTCTGAAAACTTTGCTGCGCTTTAAACTATGTTAATCTGTGTTCCAAGGAACACTGTGTAAATAGGTGTGGGGGTGGAGGTGGGGGAGGGGGGTGTGGCGGTTGGGAAAGGCCACATACTGTATAACCTTTCGTAGAGATTCACAATATTCATTAACCTATAAAGGCTTTCAGAAATCCCAAAGTAAAGAAACATTTCTGTCTCACGCAGCATTTCCCAAATTTAATTAAATACTGAATCCTTTTTTTTTTAAATAAAACTCTAAAACACTTGTGTTCTTCTGAACACAGATCGAGAAATGTTGTGATAAAAGAACCCTCAAGGCTCTTTCAGTTTAATTAGGCATAAATTATCATTTAAATCAGTTAAGCTTTGCCAATACACTGTTTCATGCAATTGATACGTATTGATCAAGGCCTTAGTTATTTAGTAATTTTTTGAATGTAATTAGAATAAATTAGGAAATTAATAAATTAAATATCTCATGTTTTCTGCCTTTTGTCTTCTTTTAGTTAAAAATAATTGAACTTTTTTGTTAACTCACCACCAAGTGTAATTTCCAGTATATGGTACCTAGTAAAAGCTAGAAGAGATAAAAGTAGAAAGAAAGGGAGCTGACTCTTTTTGCATTTCTACTAGTTTGGAAGTTAAACATTCTAATTTCTATTCACTTAATATATTTACCCTCAAACTTTTTGAACATGAAGTGAACATTTTTATTGAAATGTATATTTAGAAGGTGCACAAATTATAAGTGTACATCTCAATTAATTTTTAGAATGTAAACATATCCATGTAACCCCACCCAGATCAAGACATAGAAAATTAACACTTCAGAAGCCTCCCTCATGACTTCCCCTAGGCTTTACACCCCTGTTCCTCCCCACTCCCAGAAACTATTCCAACTTCTGTCACCAAAGATTAATATTGCCTTGTTATTGAACATTATGTAGGTAGAATCGTTCCTATTGTCTTCTACCTATTTTTGAAAATGAGTTTTAAAAAATGAATAACACCAGTTATCCTCGCATGAAGAAATACATTCTCTTTGCCATTCTCTAAATCTGTCTTGATGCTTTTGGCCGTATTTAAAAATGGCTGTCTCATCCTGCATCTGTTCACATTAGCCATTTTAGTGGGGATACAAGTCACGAGAATTAATTATTGTTATTATTAGCTCCTAATAATGTTAAGAATAGCTACAATAATTATATTGGCTTCATTATAGTAAAAAATGACAATTCTGTTGTTTTTCCTCAAAATATTGAATTTTAGAAACTCTTTACTGGGTAAGTTTCATACTTTCCTCATATGAGCTCATCTCTTTAGGTAATATGAAAAGTAATAGCTTTACTCATAAATATAAACATAGTTCTTTGGGTATGTGTACAGTAATTTCTACTATTGATAATCTTAAATAAATTAAAATACAACTATTGTTAGTAGATATTTGGCTTATAAAAGTCCATGTGTACTTCTAATGTAAAAGGCCATTCAGGGGCAGACTTCCCTTTGTTTTTAACTAGTATCTTACAGTTGAAACCATTTGAATGTTAACTGTTTTACTGTCAGTGAGACCAAAATTGGTTTACACACCGATACAGTTTTTGTTCTCTAATAAGGAAGAAGAAAGAATCAAGATAATTTCAGAGTTGTGTCTGAGTCATCATGAATGTTAATCTCTCTGAGGGAAAAACAATGGTGGGATTATGGGTGATTTAGGTAGTCTTTTTTCTGAACTGTGTTGGCTAGAATCTGCAATGACCATGTATTTATTTCATAAGAAAAAGAAATAAGACTTTTTATCAGAATTTAAGTTTAACTTTGTAATATTCTTTTCAATCCTGAACTTTATTTCCTAAGAACTTACTGAAGTTGGATCCAGCTGACAGATACTTGACAGAACAGTGTTTGAATCACCCTACATTTCAAACCCAGAGACTTTTGGATCGTTCCCCTTCAAGGTCAGCAAAAAGAAAACCTTACCACGTGGAAAGCAACACATTGTCTAATAGGTAAATACTCCCTTTTAGGGAAATAAAGATGCAGTGTTGGTCTTACAAGTAGGTAGAGGAGGTGGCTGCTTAAATGATGCAATTAGAAAAAAGAAGGAAAGCCCTATTTATTCAAAAATATCTTTCTTAGGCTTATTATATGATTCAGAACCACAATTAAAGAGTTGTGTGGGTCTTAAAGGCTTTCTTATCTTTAACAAGTATTTTATGGAAACCTATGCATTCCCTGGGAAAGGTAACATTAGGTTAGAAACTAGGGAGGTTTCCAGCCTCAAGAGCTGTGTAAATGGGACCAGGTTGTGCCTGAAGGAAGAAGGATGGGTAAAGGCAAGGGAATTCCTCCAGAGAAAAGAGGATGCCAAACAGGTGGGTGGGAAGGTAACAAGGACAATCTTCGCAGTTGAACGAATTAAGTCTGGCTCTGTAGAAGGGTTTGATTTTGTTGCTCTTGTTGAGAAATTAATTTTTCAAAAGAATATGGAAATAGTGAAGTCACTTGGGTAGATAGTGATTAAAATTGGTGGTTTTTAATATAATTTTTCAGCACAATCTTTAAAAACTCTGTTTCCTGAAAAATATAACCACCACCAAGGGATTGGATCATAGAATCAGATTCTTTCCAGACCTGACATACCCTGATTCTGTTGGATGCATTTGTATTGCCTTAAACTGACCCAAGAGGACGGTGTCCTGGATATAATCTCCATCTTCCTTCATCTCCCAAGAAGCTGGTCTTGTCATTTGGTGTTGCTTACATCAAGGGGGATATGAAATATTTCCTCTCATCTATGATAAGAGAAATAGGAAGTAATTCTTAATATGAAGCTTTCTTAATATAAACCCCCCCTCCCCAATTTCCCCTCCATATAGAACAATTATTCTTAATAGAGAGGAATTTTTAAAGCTCAAGACCTGGTATTTTTTAGACCTGTGAGAGCATCCATAAATTGGTGATAACCATTTATTCCATATTTTCTCTTGTTTAACAGTGATAGTGATTGCATTTTATAGCTGTTTGTGTTCTTTGAAATGACTGCTTTCAGTTATTGTCTCCCTCATCTCTTGTAGCCATTCTTAGCTGATTTTATTTTTTCCAAGAAGGCCTGGAAGCAGTTTCAAATTTTATTTAACCAAGTCGGTGTTGAATTTGTTGTTTGTTTCCATGAGATTTTAGTACACCAAGTCAAGGAATAATATTCATCATTTGGTTGCTCCTTTGCTTGGTTCACCTTATTCCTGTGCCTTATCTAGGTTCGCTCTCAGTACAGATACTTTTGTCTCCCTTCTACCTTAATTATCACTTGACTCTTCTAGTTTATGTTCAGGATTTTAAAAAAAGGGGAGGGGAGCTCTTCCTCTTAGGAAGTAGACGAGAATAGAAATTATAAATTAATAAAATTATCTGGAAAAATTGATTTTTAGGACTTTAAATGTATTGAATATATTAGAGAAAAAGTCCTAAATGGTTTCTCTAGGAATTATTTTACCTCATTTACATGTATCTGGGGCATTATCTCCAAACTTGTCTATGGTCCATATTTACTTCATGGAAGCTCTTCTCATTAGGGACAGTAATTCTAGTTTGAATCTCAACATTGACTGTAGCTCCCTCAGACTTCCCAGGACCATTTTAAAGATGTTCACAGCACCTTATCACATTGGTTGTCACTTACATACATCCCTGTCTTGTCCCTGGACACACACTGCCTACCCCCACCCCCACCCCCGACCCTGGTCTTCCATCTTCCAAGTCAATTTCCATATAGGAGAAGTAGTGGACTCTCCTAAGTCTCCTTCAGACCCTTCAGAACCTCCTGAGGTTATGCTCACTTGGTTCGTGGCATCCTAGTGCTCCAGCCTGCTCCACACTGCCACTCTCTTCAGTCCTGATTTACCAACCTTCCCCATCAAAATGGAGCTTTGCATCTTTGGCATTTGCTTTTGAACATTATTTTATCTAAAGAGATTTACCTTTTATCTGTCTATGTATGGATACTGCCAGCCACTTAAGAAGGTTTTTAACCCAGATTCCTTAACAGTTTTGTGTCAAAGAGAACTATGGAATTTTTGAAGCTATTTTTTTATGGTACTTTGGCAGAGCTCCTATTTGAAGATGATATGATGCCCTTTCTATTTAGGAATTATGTGCAGAGCTCAGTGGCTTCAGATTAATACTGAGACAGAAACTTTCAGAATAGCAATTTAGGCTCTCTGCACATTTATAGAAAACCTAAAGCTTTGACAAATGTTCCTACCTTAACATTATAGCCTCCTTTTTCATGTTAGAAATGGCATCTTATGTTGCTATAAATATTTTCTCCTAAGATCTCTTGTAGGTTTGTGCTCAGCAGTGATAGCAGAGTTTCTAAAGGTTTCAAAAGCTCCAGCAGCTGTCATCACTTGTCTCTGTCTCTTTCTGGTTTTCTTTTGAGCTTAGGTTAGTTCACAATAACTGTGTATATTATTTATCTCTCTGCCATTACTATTTCTGGGCCTGAAGGAGAGAGGGGAGAAAATAGGGTCACCAGAACCCAAGGAGAGTTGGAGCTGGGAGGAGAAGCCCCACTATGGGAGTTTATTTTGGAGGGATACAGCTCTGGCCTGAGATACAATGTCGATGCTGGGGAGGAGCAGGGAGGACATCCCCCAGCCCCTTGTTTTGGCATCCATTGACTAAGCCCAACCAGAAATTAGCCAGCAAGTGAGCCTGGCTGATGCAGACCACAGAGTTGAGCTCCTAAGGCACATGACAGGGCAGAGAAGGGTGGAGAGTGGATTGGGTTTAGGCAAATGGAGAATAACTGACACACTTACTCAGATCTATTTATAGTTGAGACTATTTGTCATCATTTGGGTTTTTGAAAAGTTGCTGAGATACTTTAGTTACTGATATATAAGTTGATAAACAACTCTAATGGTTTAAAACCTCATGCCTTAAACTGGAACTGTCCTTCCTTGATCTGGGGATAGACTGTTGTCGTTATATAACAGAAGGCGAAACTTAACTTTCCTTTCTTTGTAATTTCTTTCTAGGACTGGGATTTGCCTTTTAGTTGGTTCATATTTAAGTTGTCTTATTTAATACTGTGATTCTTGTGATCTAAGTGGGAGAGATTAGTGATTGCATTTTGGAGATGAGATTTTGTAACACCCTCAAGTAAACTTCTGGCAGAGATTACTGCCCGAAAGACAGGAAGATAGGAAAAAGGCCCTTACATTTGAGGCCTGAGCTTGCAGCTTCTCATAGGGAAAATTGGAAGGCATAATTTTACAGAAAAACAAATGTGACTTTTCTTCCGAGTTGTACACGATGGGAGCAAAACTCTCCCAAATCAAACCATCTTTAGCAATAGTGATATATGCAACAAAATTTTCCAAATGTGTATTAAAAAGGAAATTGTGTAAATGATTATTCATTTAAGAGCATTCTAACCTATCTCAAACTAAAATTTGTTCCTTTAAATAGTTAAAATAGAACAAACTGACCTTGCTCTGATGTCAAGTTTCAGCATTCAAACAATGGACAAGGTTTTCTTCTGGATTTATGTTTTTTACTTTAAACCAAGTATGAAATGAAACTTTAATTCCTAATGAAAGCCTCAGTTTGTTTGGAATAATAAAGTGTGAAATGAGGAAGAGAGTAAGTTGTGTCTTTTGGAGAGAAATGAACTCTTTCAAATCTCTGCGTTCCAGTTAGATTCCTGTTTAGTGTTACAAAGAGGTATCTCAAGAGCCTAAAGTCATTGCCACTTCTCCAAAACATAAATACTAATCATCATGTTTTCAACAAACCTTACAAGGCATTTTGCATTTCTTTTTAGAGCATCATTTTCTTTTATTGAGTACGTTACTAGAATTCTTATTCTTGGACTCTGCAGGCTAGAGACAGAGACACTGTATGTCTCTTTTGTGATCAAAAGAGAAATTACTGTGTGTATGTGCTGTAAGTATATATATGTATTTCTGAGGCAGGGTATGAATTTTACAAATACGATGAAGTTAAAGAACACAGTAACCTTTGTGTCTAAATATTGCCTTCTGACATTCAAGCAGACAAAAGAGTTGTAGAATTTGTCTACAGCTCAACATTCTTCTTAGCAGCCATTCTATAACACACATATGAATATCAACCTAGCAAAAGCATGTGTTTTACCAGATTATCAGTTAGAAACTATGTGGGCAGCAGATTAGTTGAGCATTTAAGGATACCAGAATAACTTCCTTAAGACTAATGCTTTGTTGTAGACAGACTTGGTCTGAGGAACTGACTTCTTATTGGTCAGTTACTTGTTATTGATAAGATGTCATAAGAATATAAGATTGTAAGATTTGTAAGAAGTATGTTTGAGAGAGTTAGTGTTTTGGGGTCCTTGAAGTATTTTTAGTTATTTGATCATTTATTTTTTTATGTGATAACTTTTTGTGTGTCTGCTTTTAGGGGAACTGACATACTTCTTTTGTTTTTTGACATAGAAACCAAGCCAGCAAAAGTACTGCTTTACAGTCTCACCACCGATCTAACAGTAAGGACATCCAGAACCTAAGTGCTGGTCTGTCCCGGGCTGACGAAGGTCTTCCCGCCAACGAAAGCTTCCTAAATGGAAATCTTGCTGGAGCTACCCTTAGTCCAATGCACACCAAAACCTACCAAGCAAGCAGCCAGCCTGGGTCTGCCAGCAAAGATCTCACCACCAACAATATACCACACCTTCTCAGCCCTAAGGAAGCCAAGTCAAAAACAGAATTTGATTTTAATATCGACCCAAAGCCTTCAGAAGGCCCGGGTACAAAGTATCTCAAGTCAAGCAGCAGATCTCAGCAGACCCGACACTCATTTATAGAAAGCTCGCAGAGCAAAGCTGGAACACTACAGCCCAGTGAAAAGCAGAGTCGGCATAGCTATATTGACACCATTCCCCAGTCCTCTAGGAGTCCCTCCTACAGGACCAAGGCCAAAAGCCATGGGGCATTGAGTGACTCCAAGTCTGTGAGCAATCTATCTGAAGCCAGAGCCCAAATGGCAGAGTCCAACACCAGTAGGTACTTCCCATCCAGCTGTTTGGACTTGAACTCTCCCACCAGCCCAACCCCCACCAGGCACAGCGACACGAAAACTTTGCTCAGCCCTTCGGGGAGAAATAACCGAAGTGAGGGTACTCTTGACTCACGCCGAACCACAACCCGGCATTCTAAAACAATGGAGGAGCTGAAGCTGCCTGAGCACATGGACAGCAGCCATTCCCACTCACTGTCTGCACCTCATGAGTCCTTTTCTTATGGGCTGGGCTACACCAGCCCCTTCTCCTCCCAACAGCGTCCTCATAGGCATTCCATGTATGTGACCCGAGACAAAGTGAGAGCCAAAGGCTTGGACGGAAGCTTGAGCATAGGGCAAGGGATGGCTGCCAGAGCCAACAGCCTGCAGCTCTTATCACCTCAGGTACAGCTTAGAACCTTGACCAGATCTGTTGGCTCATCCTGGGAATGTGGTGCGGAGGATGTGAGTAGGGTCAGTCTGCAATTTTCCTACTGCAGGAGGTCTTATTCTCTTGGTAGGATACATTTAGGGCTTCAGTACTCAAAGGACTAAATACCTGTTAAAAATAATTTAATTACTTAAATCAATTGTTGGTACTTAAGGGAACTCACAAGTTTGGTTTTAGAAATGTTTCCTTTCTTAAATTTCTGGCCTATTTTGTTGAAGGAATCCTATTTTGTTTTATTACAGACTTAATCAGCTTATATGGGCTAGTTTTTCCATTCTTTCAAAATTCAGTGTCAGTTTTTCCAATCTCTCAGAATTCATGTCTGTTTTCTCTGATCTCTTCCAACTACATTTGTTTAAATCAAACATTTACTAATATGTTACTTAATATCTTAACTGAATTTAAAAGTTCTTTAATGTATATAGTGCTATAGGTACATTTAAAACTTAAGGCCAGGATAAATGCTACTTTTCAGTCTTCTGGATTGTCTTGAAATCTCAAGGCAATCTTTTAGCACAATGCTTCCTCCAGCTTAGTGATCTTCAGAATCTAGAACTGGCACTAACTGTGTAAAGGAAGTAAAATTCTTAGAATAGAATACATGTTTTTAAATTAAATTTTCTTGATATGAAACATTGACCTGCATCAAAGAAAATAAGGTGGAGTAAAACAGTAAAGCCAAAGTTAGGAGGAGAAAAGGGTTTTATATAAGGAAAGCACTCCTCTTTTAGAGGATATGAAAGTAAGTTCTTCAGGATATGTCAGAACTCCAGAAAATATGGGGAGGGTGATATTAATAAATGAGCAATCAGTATAGCAAAGGAGCTAAGAGCTTAGGCTCTGAAGCTAGGCAGATGTGGGTTTGAATCCCAGTTCTGCAACTTGCTTCTGAGTATGTAAATTTGGGAAAGATTATGTAATCTGGTAGCTCTGATTCCTCACCTGAGGGTTGTTATGAAGATTAGATAGGATAATCTATATCAGTATACATAAAGCACTGTGCCCAGTGCCTAGCACAGAGTAAGTGTCTACTAAGTTTTAGTGTCTGGTTTTCTCTTATGGTGGTGGCTGTTGTTAGATCCTGAACACCTCCTCTATGCTGGGTATTCTCAGGCATTCAGAAAAGTCTAATATAGGGTTCTTACTTTTAGAAAACTTACCTTCTCTCAGGGAAGGTGAAATTATACACAAAACAATTAAAGAATAAGAACTAAATTAATATGGTACTGGCTATAAGGATTGAGAATAGGGAGAGATCACCGTGAACAGGAGCAATATCAGAAACAGCTTTAGGGGCCGCCAAAGGTCTTGCTCTGGGCTAACGTATAGACAGGTTTCAGATGGCGAAAGAGTAAAGATGTGTTCAAGCATTTACTAAGCTAGGCACGTGATAGGCTCTAATTAGATGAAGAAGATATGGTCCCTGTCCTCTTGGAGTGTATGGGCACTTACCAAAGGATGGGTTGTCGCAGTATCGTGAGGCTGTGCACCTGGGACTGAGCTTGAGGCACATGTACCGGAGGGGTAGAGAGGAGCCTCAGGCCAGACGGGGTTGTGGGAAGCTCCCAGAGGAGGTGGCATCTGAGTGGAGACTTCTAGGATGGTTGACATTTAACTAAGGAAAGAAAGTAGAGAGGACATCAAGTAAGAGACTTGAAGGGAAGGAAGAAAAGAGCATTGCCAGGAGGAGGAGGGTAATGGAGACATTAAATAGCATTATGTCCTTTGGGGGTTGCACCTTGTTTCATGTTGCTAAAGTGAAAATTGCAAGATTTGGAGTGGCTTCTGCAGTAGTCCAAGCATGAGGTGAGAAGAATATGTTCTGGACTGAGTCAGGGCCAGTGGGAAGACAGAGAAAGAGTGGATCTTAAGACTTCTTCAAAGTAGAAACAATGGGACTTAGAATTGAAGTCTTTAATATAGGAAAAGGGAAGAATGCAAGATTCATTTTCTAGGAGCTCCTCTTGGGACTGGAAGAAAGGATTTTTGAAGTCACCCGAGTCAACCCTTTTATTTCACAGATGAACATGGTGAGGTTCAGAGAAGTTAAGGAGTTGCCCAGTGTACGGAGCTGGGAGTATTAGGCAGTCTCCAGGTCCCTAGGCCAGCAGTCTTTCCACTGTTAACATGCTGACATGTGGAGCTTGAAGTGTCCCTGGGCCTCTTGGCAGAGGTGTTCTCTAAGAGGTTGGAAAAATGTGGCTGGGGCCCAGGTGAGAGGAAAGGGCAGGAAGTGCACATTTGCAAAGGTTGCATTTGGAGTCATAGGAATGATCAGAGGAGCCCTTGAAGAATCACTGTAGAGAGAAGAGAACCTCCCGAGCCTAGAAAAATCTCTAGAACCTAGCAGCTGCCTATAGGCATTAGATGGTGATCAAAACCAGGGGAAGTATCTAGTATTAAGCATAGTGTGAACAAGAAAAAGTGAGAGAAACAAAAAACTCTTAACTTGGAGAAATGACAATTGATTAGCTCTTTGAGAATGCCAGAAAAAAGATTTTGTGAACACAGTGGCAATAAGCTAATTAGAAACAATTTCTATGAGCTAAGCACATATCAGACTGTTACTGAATTTTAAGTCCAGATCAGGAGATACAGGGCAAAGCTGCAAGAAAGTATAAGTTTAATGGTACAAAGATGGCAGAAAGTTGGAAAGTAACTAAAGCTGTGAGTAAATCATGGGAATCACTCTCATGCAAAATATTGAGGCACCTTCAAAACCAGAGGGTCTGGGCTGATACAACCTGCCACTTAAGAACTTAGGTTAGATTTAAATAATTTATCTTATAAAATACATTTCTAGAGGCCTTTGTTAACAGTACAGGTGGTAAAATTCAAATGAGATTTTATTACAAAGCGTAAAGAAGAAAGGCTACATTAAATACTTTCCTGCCTAGAATCCTATCAGAGTACATTTGGAGAGTGAGTGGGAGATAAAAAGAGAGTCATATTTTGGAATTTTAAATAAAATGTTTTTGATATTGCATGTAAGGCTGAGATAACACTTTCTGTGCACAATATACAGATACCCAAAAGAAATAATTCCTCCTGATGACTTGGTAATTTTGTTCCTAATTTTTTTTCTGAGGGTAGAAAATGCTACTTTTTCCCCTCAGTGAAACACCACTGTAGACCCAGTGCTGTTCCGAGCCTGTGACTCCTTTCCTTGAGAGAGAGAGGTATTAGCTTCCCCAGAGACGCTAGTAATTATGGTCAAGAAAATACATTAAATTTAAGTGGCTTTATCCTGGAAAAGATTAAGATGGGAACTCAAGTACGTGTACTATACTAGTTGGGAATTTTAAGACAAAAATTGAGTATTTCTTCTATCCCTTGATATATACGAAGAACATTTTTTTTCTGCTGAATCTGCCATTTAAGTGCTTCAAAAAAAAAATAGTTTTGGATGTGCGCAGCTCATTTTTGGAGAACTCAGCCTGAAATCTGCCAGCAAGATTTTGGATTAATCGAATCTCTAATTAGAGTGCTGTGCAGAACCATGGGTACTAGACTGTCTAGATATTGGCAAGGTTTTTGTTTCTGTTTTTGTTTTTTGTTTTAAATAATTATTGAATTATTTTCAGACTAATTTCAGACTTATTCCCCGTTCACCTTAACTTTAATGAGAATTTCACTTTCCATCTATGTGAAATTTGTTTGACTTATTTTATGTTCATCAGATGATTCACTCTTTTATGTGTGTTAGCCAATTAACATTTTTTTTTAGCTGTTAAGGTACTGGTTATGCCAAATAAATACCATTGTATTTAGGTGATTGTCATCCCTGAGAACAGGACACTCTTGTAAATCCTTTTAAAACCTGCTTGCAGCCTGGTGACCAACTCCCTCCAGAGATGACTGTAGCAAGATCTTCAGTTAAAGAGTCCTCCAGAGAAGGCACTTCTTCATTTCACTCACGTCAGAAGTCTGAGGTCTGAATTCTTCAAAGTTGCTACATTTTACTGTAAACTATACCTGTAAAGATGATTCATCTGACATCATTATACCTCTCTTTTAAAATTTATTCATACCCAATCTCTTCCACAAATAATTTAAATTGGCTTATAAAGCAAGTAGTTTTCCTCATGATAGCCTTCTGAGTTTTGTCTTAAACAGATTATTGGGTAAATTATAGACTGATTGGGCAATGTTTTAAGTTCATAGGCAACATTGTCATGAATCTATCATTTAATTTTTGTAAACTTGTTTCCTGCCTCAGGGTGGAGTGTATCATGACCCACACTCTGATGATGGCACAGCCCCCAAAGAAAATAGACATCTGTACAACGATCCTGTTCCGAGGAGAGTTGGTAGCTTTTACAGAGGTAAGCCCAGCCCTAAGCATTCCTCTCTCTCTCTGCTCTCCCTCACTGAATCTTCAGCTTGTTCCCTCCACTCCATTTTTACTGCTTTGACTAAGTTCAAACCAGTATCATTCTTGCCTACACTATAGCCTTCCAACAGTTTTCCTACCTCTGGTCCCATTATCTTAGGCCTTCCTGGCTTCTCACTTGGATACCTGGAGTAGCCTCTGAACTGGCTACTACCAACTGGTCTCTCTACCTCCAAGGTACCCATCAAAACAGTCACTGGAATGATCCTTCTGAAGTTGTATTCTGACCGTATCACTCTTTCATTCAATTAAGTCATAAAATATTTATCAGAGGTCTATGTCCCTGGCACTGTTCTAGCTTAGGACATGTCAATGAACAAGACAGCTGAAGATCTTCACCGCCATGAAGCTCGCATTCTCGTGAGCAGAGAGCGGCAGTAAGTGTAATAATTACATACAATATTAAAAGGTTTAATAAGTGCTACAGAGGAGAAGAAGTAGAGCAGGGCAGCCCATTACCCCTTCTCTCCCAATCCCAAATCCCCAATCTCTTACCTGTTGAGCATCCTTTGGTAGATTCTCATAGGCATCAGGAAAAAATCTGAGTTTCCTAAGATGGCGTTCCAGACTTTCCTTGGTCTGGCCCTTGCCATCTTCTCCAGCTGGAGAACCACTTGATCGTTTTAATTAGGAACTTGAGCTAAATAAATGCATAAAAGTGTTAATTCAGTACGAAATGTATAGTGAATGATTAGGCTACTCTTTTCCCTCCCAGCCCCACCTTTGGAAAAAGCATAAAGCATTAAATATGTCTTTTAATACATTTTTTTCTGATACCACAATTACTTTAGGATCTTATGAGACTAAATTGTGTGTGTGTGTGTGTGTGTGTGTGTGTGTGTGTGTAGAAATTTTATTAATTGGAAAGAACATATTATTGGTGCTCTGTGGATCCCAACTCTAATCTTATGATCACATGAGGCAGACCTGGCCCCTGTTCCTCTAATTTCTCTCTGCCTGGCTCAGCCAGGGGAAGGTATTCTTCCTCATTCCTCATAGCCGGAGAAGTTGGCAAGGGCCAGACCAAGGAAAGTCTGGAACACCATCTTAGGAAACTCAGATTTTTTCCTGATGCCTATGAGAATCTATCAAAGGATGCTCAACAGGTAAGAGATTGGGCATTTGGGATTGGGGGAGAGGGGGTAATGGGGGAAATGGGCTGCTCTACTTCTTTTCCTGTGTAGCAGGCTGAGCTATCTCTCCTTTCACTTTACTCTCGTCTTCCAACTGCCCCAGCCAAACTGGGCCAGTCCCCTCCTCCATCATGGCAGGGTGGTGGGTCTAGGGTAGAGTCTAATTGGGGATCAGGGATTTGAAATGGAAGATGGAGGACCCCAGGATGCAAGATTATCTTCAGCACCAAAAAGGTGGAAGGGGAGTGCAGGTTGTTCTCAGCAGATAAGGGGAGGGAAGCCACCCTGAGCCAGGAAGTCCATTTTTCTGACATTGGCAATGAGACTAATATTTTAATTTAGAGTAAAGTTAATTAAGGCAAAATATGGTAGCATGCTTGTACAAAATCTTTTTCTTCTATCAATGAGAGTTTTACTTCCAAAATGCACCATATACCTACCATTCGTAGAGATGTTTAGAAAATATACTTTAATATAAAATGTTAGTGGAGTTTTAAATTAATTGGTCTTTGACCTATGGAAACAGTTTTATTTTGATTGCAAGTGAATAAAATTGCTTAATATCAGAGAAGCACCTCATTTGTCTGCCTTATAAATCTACCTCTGGCAAGGAGTACATTTCTATTTTTTTTTAATTTATTTTTATTGTGGTAACATATGTATAATGTTAAATTTGCCATTTTAACAGTTTTAAAATGTACAATTCAGTGACATTAATTACATTCACAATGTTATGCTACCTCACCACTACCTATTACAAAGACATTTTCATCAACCCAGAAAGAAACTGCCCATTAAGCAACCAATACCCTCCCCTCCAACCAATCCCTTCGTAATCTGTAATCTACTTTCTGTCCCCATGAATTTGCTTATTCTAGATATTTCATATAAGTGGAATCATACAATATTTGCCCTTTTATGTCTGGATTCTTTCACTTAGCATGATATTTTCAACTTTCATCCATGTTGTAGTGTATATCAAGACTTCATTCCTTTTTATGGCTGAATAATATTTCATTGTCAATATATACCACATTTTGTTTATCCATTCTTCTGTTGATGGAAACTTGGGTTGTTTGCGCCTTTTTGGCTAATGTGAATAATGCTGCTGTTAACATTGGTGTGCAAGTATCTGATCTCAGTCCCTGTTTTCATTTCTTTGGGGTATGTACCTAGGAGTGGAATTGCTAGGTCATATGGCAATTCTCTGTTCAACTTTTTGAGGAACTGCCAAACTGTTTTCCACAGTAACTGCACCATTTTACATTCCCACCTGCATTGCACGTGGATTCCATTTTTCCATATCGTTGTCAACACTTATTTTCTGTTGTTTTTTTTTTTTTTAATACCCATCCTAGTAGGCGTGAAGTGGTATCTCATTGTGGTTTTGATTTGTATTTCCCTAAGAGCTAATGATGTTGAGCATCTTATCAAGTGCTTATTGGCCATTTGTATAACTTTTTTGGAGAAATATCTATTCATATCCTTTGCCCATTTTTAAATTAGGTTGTCTTTTTATTGTTGAGATGTAGGAATTCTCTACATATTCTGAATATTAAGCCCTTTTCAAATATATGATTTTCAACTATTTTCTCTGTAGGTTGTCTTCACTTTCTTGATAATGCCTATTGCACAAAAGTTTTTAATTTTGAGGAAGTCTTATTCTTTTTTTTTTTTTTTTTGCTTGCTTGCTTGTGCTTTTGGTATCATATCTAAGAATCCATTGCCAAATGCAAGGTCAGACAAATTTGCCCATGTGTTTTCTTCTAAGAGTTTTATGGTTTTAGCTCTTATATTTAGGTCTAGGAACCATTTTTAGTTAATTTTTGTGTATGGTGTAAAGTAGGGGTTCAAATTCATTCTTTTGCATATAAATATCCAGTTTTCCCAGCACTACCTGTTGAAGACACTGTCCTTTCCACCACTGCACCCTTGTTGAAAATTGGTCATATATATGTGGGTTAATTTCTGAACTTCCAATTCTATTCCATTGGTCTATATGTCTGTCATTATGCCAGTATCCCACGGTTTTGATTACTGTAGCTTTGTAGTAAGTTTGGAATCAAGATTGTTTTGGCTGTTCGGGGCCCCTTGTAGTTCTATATGAATTTGAGGATTGAATTTTCTGTTTCTGCAAAACTGCTGGACATTTTGACATCTTAACAAAGATATTAAGTTTTCCAGTCCATGAACATGGGATGTATTTCCATTTATTTAGGTCTTCTTTAATTTCGTTCAGCAATGTTTCATAGTTTTCAGTGTACACATTTTCACATCCTTTGTTAAATTTATTCCTAGATATTTTATTTTAGATGCTATTGTAAATGGAATTGTTTTCTTGTCCCCTTTTTGAATTGTTTATCACTGGTGTATAGAAACACAACCAATTTTCATGTATTAATCGTGTGCCAGAGCATTTCAATTTTGTCAAGTCTAGAAATAGAAGGAAAGGATTTAACTAGATGAAACTCAGGAAATACCTGTAATTTCAGTACTACTACATCTAACTAGATGAAGATTTAATAGTGTTATTGAAATTACAGATGTTTCCAAAATACTTCCCATTTTCATTCCTACTGGCCAAGAGTCAAATGAAATGATGTCATTTATCTTGATATACAACCTGTATACTCCTTTTATGATGAAATTTGCAGCACATTTTGATTTAGTAACAAGCTTAGAAATTGATACAAAAAGGTTATACACCACTCCCCCCTCAAAAGCAAAAAAGTGTTTACTCACATACATTGTAGTTTATCCTTCTGTTCATTCCTGGATTGGGAACTTAGAGAAAAATAATATATTTGTGCAAATAACTGAATTCTTTAATTGAGTTAAAATAAAACATTGATGCTCCCTTCCAAATGTCAATGCTTAAACTGTAGTTTGTACATTCCATCATACATATTGTTAAGAATCACTTCAGATTAAGAACAGATGTTTGCAGAGTTGGGTCTACAATGTTAGAAAACCTCAGCTTCAACGAATGTCACAATAGTGGCGGGGGGTGGTGAAAGGGTTATGATGTTCATACTTTTAAATATCCTACAGTGTTCTTCAGTGTATCTGTTGACAGGTCAGGTATATGTTTTGAATACATATTGCCTGGTGTTAACTGACCACTGAAAGTTAATGTTCTAAGCAGTGGTGGAGCAAGGGGATGTTTTCTGGAATGCCTCTACCCTCAGAAAACAAAAGGTATGTGAAAGATGACGATTTTTACATATTTGATTGTTTTATTTGTGTTAGAAAGAGAAAATGCAATAGAATAATGTGGGAACCGCTTTGATCAAAAGAGCACTGATCACTGCTTTATTCAGTGAATTTCTTTTTCTTTATTTAGTGCCATCTCCACGTCCAGATAATTCTTTCCATGAAAATAATGTTTCAAACAGAGTTTCTTCATTACCATCAGAGAGCAGTTCTGGAACTAACCACTCAAAAAGACAAACAGCATTCGATCCATGGTGAGTATTTTGGTTCTGCTCTTCTTTTTTCCAATTGTAGATTTAAGAGTTCAAATATATTTGTCATTTCACTGCTTGTCAAAGCCACACCTGAAACTTGTCAACACAGGTAACAGAAGAAGTTGTACCTATGCTCTAGGTTAATGTATAGTATATCTTTTCTACATACTAAGGAGTTGTGGGAGTACAGAAGGAATTTTTTTTTCTTGGTCATTGCATAATGAAGTGATGATCATTTAAAAGAGCATCAATTATAGATTGATATAGTCCTATATCAAAATTAAATCCAAATGTGAGGTGGTCCATATTAGTAATGTACTTTTCACTGTTTTGTTTTGTTTTGTTGTTTGGTAATCAGTTTGAATGAAGCCTGTTTAGATATGGATATGTGTAGAAATCTAAAAAGTTGTTTTAGGAAGAATTAGGGGCACGGTTTGTTGAACTTCAGCCAAGTCTTCATTGATCATCCTCACCTATGGTATTGCTGTTAGAAGGCTGAGAGAGTTCTGGAAATGACAGGCATTAATTAGCTATATTCTTCTGCTCCCGCTCCCCCTCATGATAGTGTTGTCATGACATGTCTTCTTCATGCATCAAATCTAACTTTTAGTCTAAGTCATTAACTAAGCTTGACTCATCTTGAATATTTTTCTTGAATGAGAGCTCTAATTTGTTTGCCATATTGTGTATATTTGAGAGAAATGCACAATTTGATAACTGTTACAGAAACATAATTTAGAAAGAGTGATATGCTATTCCTAAATTATGACTTTCCTAAGCACAGTTTGTTTCTCTTTGATAGCAGTACTTTAAATTTCTTTTAGGAAGAGAATATTTGTATGATGTACACATTTCTTCAGTGGAAAAATCAGGCTCTTATTGTGTCTCATTTTGAAGTAATAAATAGAACTTGTAGTTTAATATCCAGAGATGTTATTCTGACCGTCTCCGCTATCCAGAACCCAATTAAAAACTGGGAGATGAGCCAAATCTCAGAACAAGAAAAATAGTTAATGCAGTCAAATTACTAATAGGATAACACCTCCACCCTCTTTCAGAGCCTGCTGATTCTTCTTTTATACACAATGTTAACCATTAATACTGAGGTTGTCAGTGCAGGAAATAGTCCCAGGTAACAATACAGTGAACAGAGGGAGAAGGAAGTGGAGGGGAGATGGGTATTTCTGTTCTTTTTTCAGGCCCTGGTGGGAAAATCATTTCTAGCCCTTATGGTTTCATACATATAATAGATATCTGTGTAGAGTGTATGTTTATAAGATAGGCTGCTTTTACTTTGCTTTAAAAGGTAAATTGTATACATACATTTAGAAAGACTACTGTCAAAATTGGGTTAAGAAATTTACACTTAAACAGTAGACCAAATTAGTTTGAAACCTCAGTAGTTAAACTAAGAATTGTTGTAAGTCACTTGCCCAATCCCAGCCGCCTTCTTCTAAAGTTATCAATAGATTGGTATCCATTACTCACTTGTCACTATAACTCATAGAATTATTCACTGACTTTCTCTTCTCAGACGTTAGCTGGCCACCTAGGTTATACTGCCAGAGGAGGGGAGGGGGCAGAGAGAGTGTCACAGAGTAATACCCCTCACCTCTTGAGCTCATCTTCCCTGCTGCTCCCAGAGGGATTGTACTGAAAGCTCTGCAGTCTCGCTGTGCCACTTCCTCTCTCTCCTGTCAAATCTGTGAGTCTCCCACCATGAGTCTGTGAGCAGCTCATGTGTCTGATGTCACATCAGGCTCCTTGTTTTATTTTTCTCTGCAACATTTAACACAGGGCCTGGCACATATAAAGCACCCGGTAAATGTTGGGTGGCTTTGATTAAGCTAGCTTTAATTCCTTCCTTTATTTAGGTGAATCTTTTGAATTCTCTCTTTTCTCTTGATCCCTTTTGGGAAGAGCTGTTGTGTTAGGTAACATTTGAGTTCCATGATGGTGCTCCCTGCACCGTACCCTCCCAGCCCCCCACCCCCAATACTGTTTTTATCAGAGCTGCTGCTGCTGTGGGTAATGTGCCTACATGACAAGATGGTGGTCCTTCTCAAAGCCTACATCCCTAAAATTTATTTGAATCACCTACTTATCCTTCCCCTGTGCTGCTCTTCATAGACCCATCTGCTGCCTGTACAGTTAGCTCAGCACACAGCTGTTGAGTGTACCAGGTGGAATCGCAGAGTCCAGAATGCACAAATGAGGCAAATAATAGGGCACATTCTTACCCATTTGGCTCAGTACAGGTTGTAAATGTTCAGGTCTCTTCCTGACTTTAGCTCAGTCTTCATTCCTATGTACAACACACAGATTTTCCATTGCTTGTGTCCCAGTAGTGTCTCTCTCTCTTTGTCTTTCTCTGAGTCTTTCTCACGCATACTATCCCTTTGGAGATTTGGTGGCTTGGCAGAAAGCATTTTTACTACTCACCCTTTATATTGTTAGACTTTCATTCTGATTGGTTCAGACTTCTGTCTGTTAATCTGAATATTCTGTGTTTCTAGGTTATATATAGATACCAGAGGAAGGGCATAGGCTATATCATAAGCATATAATTCTTTTCACTTCTGTAAGTTATGGAATATTCAAAATAGTGTTGCTGTCTGTAGTAGACACTTTCTGAGACTCCTTTCATTCCTAACGTGTGCTTTTGTGATTCCAGTGAACTATAGTGTTATGCTGTGTTCCCTGGAATCTTCATATGACTGAATGATGTGACCTGGAATTTAGTTTAGGGCAGTCTGTCTTTAGGTCCCATGCAAATGGGTTTCGTCTCCTTAATCCCCAAAGTATTTTTCATAAGAAACTTACCAGTTAAATTCCCAGGACCTAGACTTAGTCTATCATTGGGGTGAGAGTGCTATTCCCAGCTGTACAACACTGCATTTAAAGAATTTTTAACTTTTCATCATTACATTCTCACTCATTCCATCATGTCAAAGTTTTCTTTCTTTCAAAAGTGTAAATGCATGATCATTCTGAGTCCCAAAGCCAATTATTTTATTGGTTATAATATATTACAAAACTTTTGCCTCAGAGCTTAGAACTTGCAATGGTGTTTTAAATTGGCAGTTCCTAATGAGTTTCAGGAACACTTGGGCCTACGGTACATATTTTTACATCCTTGGTATTCCCATTAACCTTTTCTTTTCCCTTTTTTTTTTTCTTCCGTACCAGTAAGTCTTTATGTATTCATTCTCTTATCCCAGGGAAAAGAGGGGAAGGGGAAAGGGTCAGTATGTGTTACAAAATGATAGCAGAAGGGAAAGGAAGTACCAAGTACAAAATCAACATCAAATAAATATACCCCAGTGATAGGGTAACCGAAGCCTAAAGGGGTTCAGTCTCCTGTAGTTCAGGAATGAGGGGAAGGGATTAGGGAAAGAACAGCCAGATACACCCTTGCTACCCTCACTTCCTCTCCATAAATTCAAGGTTCCACACAAAGCTTTGGTTTCTAGCAGTAAACTTGGAGTTACATTCTTCCATATCCTATTAAACAGTCTTGTAGCCACTTTGGCATAAGTTTCTTGCCCCTGCACAAAAGTTCCTGAGTGACTTGGATATGCATTCAACTTCCCTTTCTTGATCTCACATCTCCAGTTTCTACTTGGACCACCACCCCACCCCATTTCTCTCTATCCTAGGATTGATGATTAGGTAAATTTGGTCAATCCAAATACAGTGATGTTAATCTTTTGGCATGAATCATGTCTCATGTCAAGGAATGGTCTTAACTCAGAAGGTTGGGAATGAGTGATGGCGTGTACCTAGATTTTTCAGGTTTTTTGCATAAATAATTTAAGAGCTGTGGAGATACCCCAAAACTTAAATGTAGGGTTAGGGAGGGGAAATGAGAGAGGGGCCATGGGGTAAGTTTTTAGGACAGAAGATCTAGTCCAAAATGGAAAGTAGGGGAGGAGGAACACAAAAGAAAGGATGGTTCAAGATCCCCACTTCTAGAGGGGCCCCCAAGCATGTGTTTCAGATCCTTTTGCCTGGTACAGAATCTTCTGTCAAAGATAGTTTGGCTATTTTTTTTTTTTCAGCACAAAAAAGTTTGTAAACAAACAAACAAAACACAGAGAAAGACCAACACATTATATTTACACAAACTAGGCCACCTAGCAATCATCGAATCAGTGACTCGTGAAGTTCTACAAAGCCCAGACAAATACAATAATGGGGGGCAGCATTTGGGGGAGACAAGAATGCAGAATCAGACACATGTCACCCAATATGTTCTATTGCATTTGCCCTTTTCAACACAGATAGGTTTGCAGTGATCCCTCGGCATGTAAACGAAACCCCCTTTCTCCTTTTGCTACCATAACACTATAATCACTACTGTAGTAGAGTAGGACATTGGCTCTGGACACCACAAAGAAACCTTCACTTATGGTCTCTCTGGAAACCAAGCAGGAGAAGTCCAGAATTTTGAAAGTTTAAGGATTTTAGTCTTTGCTTCATACATCCATCTTTGGACACACTGCCCCCCATTGTACATTGCAGGCCTCACCTAATCCAGTGAAGGATGGATCTGGTGTGCCAAGCAAGTCCCGTGCCTAAGGATTAAGAGGTTGGGAACAGGTATCCCTTACTACATATATAGATACGCTCACTTAACCTTGGCTTCCTTTCTTGACCTTTAAACTGGCCCAGCCTCTCCTAACCTTTCTGCACCATCTTTCCATTTAGACTAATTGCCAGTCTTCCAGTAGATGGAGATCTAGTCATTGGGCGACCTCCTAAAACCTAGTCTCCCATGAAACGCTTTCAAGATGTAGGGATTTCAAGAGGATACTATGGCAGAAAAGCCAGCTCTAATTGGAAAAAATGAGGTAGTTCAAATAGTTGTTCTTTGTGGTAATAAAGCAACAACAGCAAAAAAGTATTCCTGCTGTGCAAACCTGGAGCTGCTGCTGACTTATCCCTGCGATTGCTCATGTATCTGAGAACCCAGTGCAGGAATGAGGGGCTTAGATTAAAATATACAAAAATATAAAATCAGAATATTTATATTAAGAAAAAAAGTTAAAATGCACAAGGTACATCATTCACACACAGCTAGTGCAGTTGGCATCATGGAGAAAGTGGGACCCAAGGTGCAGTTATCCAAGGGAACAAATAAATAAAATTGTATTGGCCCAGAAAGGGATAGGAATGAGCTTAGGAGCAGTAGGTCTGTAGCTGTCCCACCAACCACTTCTTTTGCCTGTCATCACAACCCACTGCTTAAGACGATTCCCAGCACCCTGTCCCAAGAGTGGGTTGTGAGGAGACAAGACATGGAAAAATCCTGCCCTGCCCCTGAGAGGTTCCCTCCCACAGAATGTAGTGGATCCTGGGTTAGGTCCATCAATCTGCTCTCATGCTTAATCTTTTCACTCTATCATGAGAAATATTTTTATAAATCCTTTCAAAGGTAAACAACTTCCCTATCCAGACCACTGTCAGAAAACTGGAGATTCTAGGGGTATTTCATGGAAGCTCTAGGGATATTTCTCCTGAAAGCCCTCACTTGCATTTGGATAGAGCATGGTTGGAGTTCATCTGCCTCACCCCTTTCCCCACCAAGATGGAAGAGGGGGTGATGCCGTGGACCCCGGCATGAGATACATAGCAGTGCCAGCTGACCCTACCCACCCCATCCCACTTTCTCTACTCTGCTGATTGATGTCTGCCCCTTGGAACTTCTTGATTGCAAAAGGATTGCCCCCACCCACTGTGGCTCAATTCTGGGCCTCTGGGAGCAGGGCAGGGCTGTGGATCTCTTCTTCTTCCTCCCAAAAGCAGGAAGGCTTTCACTGTGAGCTGGGAACCTGGTGAGCTTGCAGTGGACATGAATCCACTATATGGCTGATGCTCTGACAGAAGTGGCACTTCTTGGGCTGGGGTGGCAGCTTGCATTCTTTGGCATGATGGTTGAGACCTCCACGGTTATAGCCCTTGTCTCCTTTTGATCTGCACTTCTGCATATTCTTCCCCTTTGGCTACCTCTCACTCCCAATACAGAACACCCCACCAGGTTCAGTGACATGGATAGATTCCAGGACCTTGGCAGACTCCTTAAAGGTGAACTCCGCTACCTTGCCCTCCTTCAGGCTCCAAAAGCCCTCCATGTGCAGCTTATTCTGATGCACAAAGACATCCACTGGGAGATGGAGCACGACCCCAGCACTGGCAGTCATGGATAGGAAGCCAAACCCCATACACACGTTGAACCCCTTACAGATACTGGCACCGTGCATCAGCTGCAGCTCCTCTGCCTTGTGGGCTGCGTTCTCCAGCGCCTCCACCACCGCCGTGGCGCAGCAACCTGCCAGCTGCTGGTTGGACACCAAGCCTGTGGTTATCACCTGAGCCCATAGCCCCAGGTCAGGCGACTGCTGGCCCCAGAGAGGTCCCGAGGCCTTCCATTAACTTTTAGGCTAAATCCATAAGATGAAATTCTCATTGTTCCTTCAAGAAATCGTGATTTTTACTTCTGCTTTTGTCTCTTTTTGTTTTGTAAATCTTTTCCCTTGTTACCCTTTATCTTGAGTTCTTGGTTTTTAAAATAAATTTTCTGTGGTTTGTAAAACCTTTTGATTATATCCGTAATTTTTATTCTAGTAACATATATATGACCTAAAACTCTTCCCCCTTTTAACCACATTCACATATATAATTCAGTGCTGTTAATTACACTCACAATATTGTGCTACTTACCACCACCATCCATTTCTAAAGCTGTATATAATCAACCTAAATAGAAATTTTGTACTTATTAGCCATTATCTCTCCATTCCCTACCCCCAACCCAGCCCCTGGTAACCTGTATTCTAGATTCTAGCTCTATGAGTGTTTATTCTAATTATTTCATATCAATGAGATCATATAATGTTTCATTCAACATGTCTTCAGGGTTTATCCATATTGTTGCATGTATCAGGACATCATTCCTTTTTACGACTGAATAATATTCCATTTATGTATATACCACATTGTGTTTATCCATTCATCGGTTGACGGACACTTGGGTTGCTTCCGTCTTTTGGCAATTGTGAATAATGCCACCGTGAACACCACGGTGCACATATCTGTTCAAGTCCCTGCTTTCAATTCTTTTGGATGTGTACCTCGTAGAGGGATTGCTGAGTCATGTGGTAATTCTATACTTAGCTTTCTGAGGAACTGCCAAACTGTCTTCCACAGCAGCTTAACCATTTTACATTTCCACCAGCAATGAATGAGTGTTCCTATTTCTCCACATCCTCTTCAACACTTGTAATTTTCTGTTTTTTTTTTTAATAGTAGCCATTCTGGTGGGTGTGAAATGGTATCTCATTGTGCTTTTGATTGGCATTTCCCTAATAGCTAATGATGTTGAGAATCTTTTCATGTGTGTCCTCTGGAGGGTTGTGTATTCAGGTCTTTTGACCATTTTTTAGTTGGGTTGTTTGTCCTTTTATTGTTGAGTTGTAGGATTTCTTTTATATATTCTGTTGCTTGTGCTTTGGGTATAAAGTCTAAGAAACCATTGCCTAACACAAGATCCTGAAGATGCTTTCCTACTTTTTCTTCTAGGAGTTTTATAGTCCTGGTTCTTACATTTAGGTCTTAGATCCATTTTGAGTTAATTTTTGAATGTGGTGTGAGATAGGGGTCCTCCTTCATTCTTTTGCATATGGATATCCTGTTCTCCCAGCACCATTTGTTGAAGTGACTGTTCTTTCCCAATTGAGTGGAATTGCCAGCCCTGTCAAAAATCAATTGGGTATAGATGTGAAGGTCTATTTCCGAACTTTCAATTTGATTCCATTGGTCTATATATCTTTCCTTCTGCCAGTACCATGTTGTTTTGACCACTGTAGCTTTGTAATAAGCTTTATTTTATTTTATTTTTTTTTTAATTCAGTTTTATTGAAATATATTCACAAACCATACACTCATCCATGGTATACAATCAACTGTTCACAGTATGATCATATAGTTATGCGTTCATCACCACAATCTATTTCTGAACATTTTCCTTACATCAGAAAGAATCAGAATAAGAATAAAAAATAAAAGTGAAAAGAGAATACCCAAACCATCCCCCCATCCCACCCTATTTGTCATTTAGTTTTTACTCCCATTTCTCTACTGATTTTTTTTCAATTTTTTAACTTTGTTTATCAAAAAATTAAAAACAAACAGGCAAACAACAACCAAAAAAACCCCACAACATTTCAAACAAAGCAATGGATTAAGGAAAACAAATAACCTAAAATAACTACTTTGCTTCCAACATGTTCCTACCATACCCCAAGAAAATTAATAAACCATGTCCAAACACAGGAGTAAGAAAAACAAATAATCTAAAATAACTACATTGCTTCCAACATGTTCCTACCATACCCCAAGAAAATTAACAACCCCTAAGAAAACAAAGGAATAAGAGAAAAAAAAAACCTAAAATAACTCTATTGCTTCCAACATGATCTTACTATATCCAAGAAAGTTTACAAACCATAATCATTCCTGAGCATTCCCATAACATTGAGATAACCCTCCATAGTTTATCTGTTCTTATTAGATTATCATTCCCCCTCCACTAATTGGTATCTCTAGGTCCCCTACATTCTACAGTATAAAACATTGTACATTTTTCACAGAATTCACATTAGTGGTAACATACAATATCTCTCTTTTTGTGCCTGGCTTATTTTGCTCAGCATTATGTCTTTTTTTTTTTTTTTTTTAATCTTCATTTTATTGAGATATATTCATATACGCAGTCATACAAAACAAATCGTACTTTTGATTGTTCACAGTACCATTACATAGTTGTACATTCATCACCCAAATCAATCCCTGACACCTTCATTAGCACACACACAAGAATAACAAGAATAATAATTAGAGTGAAAAAGAGCAATTGAAGTAAAAAAGAACACTGGGTACCTTTGTCTGTTTGTTTCCTTCCCCTATTTTTCTACTCATCCATCCATAAACTAGACGAAGTGGAGTGTGGTCCCTATGGCTTTCCCAATCCCCTTGTCACCCCTCATAAGCTACATTTTTATACAACTGTCTTCGAGATTCATGGGTTCTGGGTTGTAGTTTAATAGTTTCAGGTATCCACCACCAGCTACCCCAATTCTTTAGAACCTAAAAAAGGTTGTCTAAAGTGTGCGTAAGAGTGCCCACCAGAGTGACCTCTCGGCTCCTTTTGGATTCTCTCTGCCACTGAAGCTTATTTCATTTCCTTTCACATCCCCCTTTTGGTCAAGAAGATGTTCTCCGTCCCACGATGCCAGGTCTACATTCCTCCCCGGGAGTCATATTCCACGCTGCCAGGGAGATTCACTCCCCTGGGTGTCTGATCCCACGTAGGGGGGAGGGCAGTGATTTCACCTTTCAAGTTGGCTTAGCCAGAGAGAGAGGGCCACATCTGAGCAACAAAGAGGCATTCGGGAGGAGGCTCTTAGGCACAACCATAGGGAGGCCTAGCCTCTCCTTTGCAGCAACCGTCTTCCCAAGGGTAAAACCTGTGGTAGAGGGCCCAACCCATCAAACCACCAGTCCCCTATGTCTGTGGTCATGTTAGCAACCATGGAGGTGGGGTAGGCGAATACCCCTGCATTCTCCACAGGCTCCTCAAGGGGGCACTACATCTTTTTTTTTTCCTTGTTTTTTTTTTTTTTTTTAACTTTCCCTTCTTTTTTAAATCAAGTGTATGAAAAAAAAGTTAAAAAGAAAACAAACATACAATAAAAGAACATTTCAAAGAGACCATAACAAGGGAGTAAGAAAAAGACAACTAACCTAAGATAACTGCTTAACTTCCAACATGTTCCTACTTTACCCCAAGAAAGTTACCTAATATAGCAACATTTCTTTGAACTTGCTCCTACTATATCCATCAGAAATTAACAGACCATAGTCATTCCTGGGCATCCCCAGAACGTTAAATAGCTTATCTGTTCTTCTTGGATTATTGTTCCCCCTTCCTTAATTGCTCTCTATTGCTAGTTCCCCTACATTCTACATTATAAGCCATTTGTTTTACATTTTTCAAAGTTCACATTAGTGGTAGCATATAATATTTCTCTTTTTGTGCCTGGCTTATTTCGCTTAGCATTATGTCCTCAAGGTTCATCCATGTTGTCATATGTTTCACGAGATCGTTCCTTCTTACTGCCGCGTAGTATTCCATCGTGTGTATATACCACATTTTATTTATCCACTCATCTGTTGAAGGACATTTGGGTTGTTTCCATCTTTTGGCAATTGTGAATAATGCTGCTATGAACATTGGCGTGCAGATATCTGTTCGTGTCACTGCTTTCCGATCTTCCGGGTATATACCGAGAAGTGCAATCGCTGGATCGAATGGTAACTCTATATCTAGTTTTCTAAGGAACTGCCAGACTGACTTCCAGAGTGGCTGAACCATTATACAGTCCCACCAACAGTGAATAAGAGTTCCAATTTCTCCACATCCCCTCCAGCATTTGTAGTTTCCTGTTTGTTTAATGGCAGCCATTCTAACCGGTGTTAGATGGTATCTCATTGTGGTCTTAATTTGCATCTCTCTAATAGCTAGTGAAGCTGAACATTTTTTCATGTGTTTCTTGGCCATTTGTATTTCCTCTTCAGAGAACTGTCTTTTCATATCTTTTGCCCATTTTATAATTGGGCCGACTGTACTATTGTCATTGAGTTGTAGGATTTCTTTATATATGCAAGATATCAGTCTTTTGTCAGATACATGGTTTCCAAAAATTTTTTCCCATTGAGTTGGCTGCCTCTTTACCTTTTTGAGAAATTCCTTTGAGGTGCAGAAACTTCTAAGCTTGAGGAGTTCCCATTTATCTATTTTCTCTTTTGTTGCTTGTGCTTTGGGTGTAAAGTCTAGGAAGTGGCCGCCTAATACAAGGTCTTGAAGATGTTTTCCTACATTATCTTCTAGGAGTTTTATGGTACTTTCTTTTATATTGAGATCTTTGGTCCATTTTGAGTTAATTTTTGTGTAGGGGGTGAGGTAGGGGTCCTCCTTCATTCTTTTGGATATGGATATCCAACTCTCCCAGCCCCATTTGTTGAAAAGACCATTATGACTCAGTTCAGTGACTTTGGGGGCCTTATCAAAGATCAGTCGGCCATAGATCTGAGGGTCTGTCTCCGAATTCTCAATTCGATTCCATTGATCTATATGTCTATCTTTGTGCCAGTACCATGCTGTTTTGGCAACTGTGGCTTTATAATAAGCTTCAAAGTCAGGGAGTGTAAGTCCTCCCACTTCGTTTTTCTTTTTTAGAGTGTCTTTAGCAATTCGAGGCATCTTCCCTTTCCAAATAAATTTGATAACTAGCTTTTCCAAGTCTGCAAAGTAGGTTGTTGGAATTTTGATTGGGATTGCATTGAATCTGTAGATGAGTTTGGGTAGAATTGACATCTTAATGACATTTAGTCTTCCTATCCATGAACATGGAATATTTTTCCATCTTTTAAGGTCCCCTTCTATTTCTTTTAGTAGAGTTATGTAGTTTTCTTTGTATAGGTCTTTTACATCTTTGGTTAAGTTGATTCCTAGGTACTTGATTTTTTTAGTTGCTATTTGAAAATGGTATCTTTTTCTTGAGTGTCTCTTCAGTTTGTTCATTTCTAGCATATAGAAACATTACTGACTTATGTGCATTAACCTTGTATCCCGCTACTTTGCTAAATTTGTTTATTAGCTCTAGTAGCTGTATCGTCGATTTCTCAGGGTTTTCTAGATATAAGATCATATCATCTGCAAACAATGACAGTTTTACTTCTTCTTTTCCAATTTGGATGCCTTTTATTTCTTTGTCTTGCCGGATTGCCCTGGCTAGCACTTTCAGCACAATGTTGAATAACAGTGGTGACAGCGGGCATCCTTGTCTTGTTCCTGATCTTAGAGGGAAGGCTTTCAGTCTCTCACCATTGAGTACTATGCTGGCTGTGGGTTTTTCATATATGCTCTTTATCATGTTGAGGAAGTTTCCTTCAATTCCTACCTTTTGAAGTGTTTTTATCAAAAAGGGATGTTGGATTTTGTCAAATGCTTTTTCAGCATCTATTGAGATGATCAATTGATTTTTCCCTTTTGACTTGTTAATGTGTTGTAATACATTGATTGATTTTCTTATGTTGAACCATCCTTGCATGCCTGGAATAAACCCCACTTGGTCATGGTGTATGATTTTTTTAATGTGTCTTTGGATTCGATTTGCAAGTATTTTGTTGAGGATTTTTGCATCTATATTCATTAGGGAGATTGGCCGGTAGTTTTCCTTTTTTGTAGCATCTTTGCCTGGTTTTGGTATTAGATTGATGTTAGCTTCATAGAATGAGTTAGGTAGTGTTCCATTTTCTTCAATGTTTTGAAAGAGTTTGAGTAAGATTGGTGTCAGTTCTTTCTGGAAAGTTTGGTAGAATTCCCCTGTGAAGCCATCTGGCCCTGGGCATTTATTTGTGGGAAGATTTTTGATGACTGATTGGATCTCTTTGCTTGTGATGGGTTGGTTGAGGTCTTCTATTTCTTCTCTGGTCAGTCTAGGTTGTTCATATGTTTCCAGGAAATTGTCCATTTCCTCTACATTATCCAGTTTGTTGCCATACAGTTGTTCATAGTATCCTCTTATAATTTTTTTAATTTCTTCAGGATCTGCAGTTATGTCACCTTTTTCATTCATTATTTTGTTTATATGGGTCTTCTCTCTTTTTGATTTTGTCAGTCTAGCTAGGGGCTTGTCAGTCTTGTTGATCTTCTCAAAGAACCAACTTTTGGTGATATTTATCCTCTCTATTGTTTTTTTGTTCTCTATGTCATTTATTTCTTCTTTAATCCTTGTTATTTCTTTTCTTGTACTTGGTTTAGGATTGGTTTGCTGTTCATTTTCTAGCTTCTTCAGTTGATCCATTAGATCTTTGATTTTGGCTCTTTCTTCCTTTTTAATATATGCGTTTAGTGCTATAAATTTCCCCCTTAGCACTGCTTTTGCTGCATCCCATAGGTTTTGGTATGTTGTGTTCTCATTTTCATTCGTCTCTATATATTTAGCAATTTCTCTTGCTATTTCTTCTTTAACCCACTGATTGTTTAGGAGTGTGTTGTTTAACCTCCAGGTATTTGTGAATTTTCTAAGTCTCTGATGGTTATTGACTTCTAATTGTATTCCATTGTGGTCAGAGAATGTGCTTTGAATAATTTCAATCTTTTTAAATTTATTGAGGCTTGTTTTATGTCCCAGCATATGATCTATTCTGGAGAAAGTTCCGTGAGCACTAGAAAAGTATGTGTATCCTGGTGATTTGGGATGTAATGTCCTGTATATGTCTGTTAAATCTAATTCATTTATCATATTGTTTAGGTTTTCAATTTCCGTATTGGTCTTCTGTCTGGTTGATCTATCTATAGGAGAGAGTGATGTGTTGAAGTCTCCCACAATTATTGTGGAAACATCAATTGCTTCCTTTAGTTTTGCCAGTGTTTCTCTCATGTATTTTGTGGCACCTTGATTGGGTGCATAGACATTTACGATTGTTATTTCTTCTTGCTGAATTGCCCCTTTTATTAGTATGTAGTGGCCTTCTTTGTCTCTCAAAACATCCCTGCATTTAAAGTCTATTTTATCTGAGATTAATATTGCTACACCTGCTTTCTTTTGGCTGTAGCTTGCATGAAATATGTTTTTCCATCCTTTCACTTTCAGTTTCTTTGTGTCCCTGTGTCTAAGATGAGTCTCTTGTATGCAACATATTGATGGTTCATTTTTTTTGATCCATTCTGCGAATCTATATATTTTAATTGGGGAGTTTAATCCATTTACATTCAACGTTATAACCGTGAAGGCATTTCTTGAATCCGCCATCTTATCCTTTGGTTTATGTTTGTCATATTTTTCCCCTCTCTCTATTAATATCCTTTATTGTACCCATACCGAATCTCTTTAGTACTGAACCTTTCTCCAAGTCTCTCTGTCCTTTCTTTGTTTCTCTGTCTGTAGGGCTCCCTTTAGTATCTCCAGTAGGGCAGGTCTCTTGTTAGCAAATTCTCTCAGCATTTCTTTGTCTGTGAAAAATTTATGCTCTCCCTCAAATTTGAAGGAGAGCTTTGCTGGATAAAGTATTCTTGGCTGGAAATTTTTCTCACTCAGAATTTTAAATATATCGCCTCCATGGTGGCTGCTGAGTAGTCACTACTTAGTCTTATGCTGTTTCCTTTGTATGTGGTGAATTGCTTTTCTCTTGCTGCTTTCAGAACTTGTTCCTTCTCTTCTGTGTTTGAGAGTGTGATCAGTATATGTCTCGGAGTGGGTTTATTTGGATTTATTCTATTTGGAGTTCGCTGAGCATTTATGATTTGTGTATTTATGTTGTTTAGAAGATTTGGGAAGTTTTCCCCAACAATTTCTTTGAATACTCTTCCTAGACCTTTACCCTATTCTTCCCCTTCTGGGACACCAATGAGTCTTATATTTGGACGTTTCATATTATCTATCATATCCCTGAGGTCCATTTCGATTTTTTCAATTTTTTTCCCCATTCTTTCTTTTATGCTTTCATTTTCCATTCTGTCATCTTCGAGGTCACTGATTCGTTGTTCAACTTCCTCTAGTCTTGTACTATGAGTGTCCAGAATCTTTTTTTTTTTTTTTTTTTTTCTATTTTAATTTTTATTAATAAAACACAAAACTAAATTCAGACAATTGTTTTGCTCTGGATCTAATCTGTACACTAGAAAAGTGATTCTTTATAAGAGAACGATTACTCCTTAGGTGAGAAATGTCAATATAACAGTTTCACCAAAGACTGGATTGGAGTATCTATGGTTAAGTAAATGGAACTTTAAAAAGAACAAATTAAATATTAGAAATCACAAAGATTTCTCCCTCAAACATCAGAAGCCTCCTTTTAATAGTCTTTAATGTAGATCTTTCACAATCATAAAAAATTCATCAAGGTCAATCCTACTGCACAATCCCCAAAGGAAAAAACTGAGGGAACTCATGGGTAATTTTCACAGCTTCATTGTAGAGTCCAAGATCAAAAGGATGATTATCTTCTTTAAACTGGATGTAAGATGCACACATGATAGTTGCCTTGTTTGTCACTCTTCCAACTACTTCCACAATTCCAGAGATTTCTTCATCAAGAGGCTCCATCAACTCAACAGTTCCATTTTTCCCTTCTCCATCTGAAAGAATAAACATTTTTCCAGTGGGATGAATCTTTTCCAGCCTCCCTACGAAGCATACAGGTCGGTCGATGAACTGAGCTAGCATGCTCGCGTTGACGCGCCGCCTCGGCAACTCCATTATGTCCGCCATGACGGCGGCGCAAGACTTACAGCTGGCGGGAAACTGACACACGCCTGAAACCCAGAATCTTTTTAATTTGGTCAACAGTTTCTTTAATTTCCATAAGATCATCCATTTTTTTATTTAGTCTCGCAATGTCTTCTTTATGCTCTTCTAGGGTCTTCTTGATTTCCTTTATCTCCCGTACTATGGTCTCATTGTTCATCTTTAGTTCTTTGAGTAGCTGCTCTAGGTGCTGTGTCTCTTCTGGTCTTTTGATTTGGGTGCTTGGGCTTGGGTTATCCATATCGTCTGGTTTTTTTCATATGCTTTATAATTTTCTGTTGTTTTTGGCCTCGTGGCATTTGCTGAACTTGATAGGGTTCTTTTAGGATTTGTAGACCAATTGAAGTCCTTATCTCTAATTTATCAGATCTACAGCTTCGTGGAGTACACTTTCTCTAACTAACCAGCAGGTGGCGTCCACGAGCCACCTGTTCTCCACAAGCCAGTTCTCCCCTGCTTAGCCTTTTTGGTGAGTGGGGGAATGAGTCTTGTGGGGTCCAATTGGTGTACCAAGCTTGCGTGTGTAGTCCGTGTTGCCTGCCCTGTGTATGGGGCGTGTTTCTGGGCAGTCAGGGAAGGGGGGGTGGCTCTAACAATCAAATCTCCCTGGTGATCCTAGAGTTTTAAAGCTGCTGCAATAGTCTAATCCTTCAGTTCAGTCCTGCCACAGTTTGTCTCTGCCACTGACCCACAAGTCCTTGGTATTGGCATATGGCTCCTGAGACTTGCAAGTGGGCCCCTCTTCCAGGCCGTGCACCCCGGGTCCTCTGTTGAGGGATGACTGTGCTATGTCATAGGTGAGTGCCGTCCCCCCAGGGCAGTTCTGGGCTGCTGGGCTGTGTAGGGAGGCTCCCAGTCTGCTGAAATGATGGCTGAATGGGGCTTTGTTAATTCACACTGCTCTACCTTCCCAACTCTGGGACAATCAGCTGAGGTTGCAGGGAAGGCTAATGTCCACGCCCAGTTTTGTGGTGTGTGCCTGTTATTTGAAGCACTTCCGTCACACTGGGTTGTCTGGGGCAGTTCTGGGCTATGGGGCTGGCGATGGGCAGGAGTGTTTCCTGTCCACCAGGATGATGGCTGTGAGCGGACACCCCCCTTTTCTTGGGAAGTTTTGGTGTTTAGTGAATTTTCTCAGCCACTGGATTATTGCGTTTTGTCTCAGAGCTCTCCTTGACCTGCCCAAATAGCAAGTCTTTGAAGCTTTCTGTATTGGGCTTCTTAGAGTAATTGTTTTAGAAAAAGAAAAAAGGATTTAAAAAAAAAAAAAAAACAAACAAAAAACAAAAAACAAAAAAAAAAAAACCGGGCCCTCCTCAGAGATCTAATGGGTTATTGAAATGCTAAGAGACAAAGCAACCAGGGCCATTAAGGAAAGGTCCACAGGGCAGAGAGATCAGCTTTTCTTCAGGATTTGCATATGCGCCTCAGGGCCCTTCCCCTTTCTATGTTCACCAGAACTCCAAAAATCCTCCGCTTTTATTTTGGAGTTTTTCGTGTTGTTTTTTTTTCTATGCCTGTCTCCTCTCTGCTGGGCTGGCTGCTCTCAGATTCTCTGGTGTCTGGTCTCAGTCTATCTATGGTTGGAGTTTGAATCAGTAGAATGAGTTTCCGATAAGGGCTGCCACTGCAGTTCTCCCTTCTCCTTCCCGGAGCTGACAGCCCCTCCTCCCCCGGGACTGAGCCTGGCAGGGAGGGGCGCGTGTCCCCTGGCCACAAAAACTTACAGATTTCGCTGATCTCAGCAGTTCCACGTTTTCATGAGTGTTGTATGAAGTATGCCCAAAGTCAGATTGCTCTGTGGTGTCCAGTCCACGCAGTTCTTGGCTTTCTACCTACTTTCCTGGAGGAGTAACTAAAACATACAGCTCACCAGTCTGCCATCTTGCCCCGCCTCTGTAATAAGCTTTAAAGTCAGGAAGTGTATGTCCTCCAACTTCGTTCTTCCTTTTCAAGATGTTTTTGGCTATTCGGGGCCCCTTAACCCTTCCAAATAAACTTGATGATTGGCTTTTCCATTTCTACAAAGTAGGCTGTTGGAATTTTGTTGGGGATTACATTGAATCTATAAATCATTTTCGGTAGAATTGCCATCTTAACAATAGCACAAGTCTTCTAATCCATGAGCATGGAATGTCCTTCCGTTTATTTAGATCTTTGATTTCTTTTAGCAGACTTTTGTAGTTTTCCATGTATAACTCCTTTACATTCTGGTTTAAATTTATTGCTGGATATTTGATTCTTTTAATTGCTATCGTAAATGGAATTTTTTTTTTTATTTCTTCCTCAGATTGCTCCTTACTAGTGTATAAAAACACTACTGGTTTTTGTGTGTTGATCTTGGACCCTGCCACTTTGCTGAATTCATTTATTAGCTCTTGTAGCTTTGATGTAGATTTTTCACAACATTCCTTATATATGATCATGTCATCTGCAAATAGTGAAAGTTTTGATTCTTTTTTTCCAATTTGGATGCCTTTTGTTTCTTTTTCTTGCATAACTGCTCTGGGTAGAACTTCCAGTACAATGTTGAATAACAATAGTGACAGTGGACATCCTTGTCATTGTTCTAGATCTTAGAGGGAAAGCATTGTTACAATTGATGTTAGTTGTGGGTTTTTCATATATGCCCTTTATCGTGTTGAGGAAGAGTCCTTCTATTCCTATTTTTCCGTGTTTTTATCAATAAAGGTGCTGGATTTTGTCAGATGCCTATCTCTGTCAACTGAGATGACCATATGTTTTTTTTTTCCTTTGCTTTATTAATGTAGTGTATTATATTAATTGATTTTCTTATGTTGAACCACCCTTGCATACCTGGGATAAAACCCATTTGATCATGGTGTATAATTCTTTTCGTGTGCAGTTGGATTCGATTTGCCAGTGTTTTAATATTGGGGATTTTTGCATTTATATTCATAATAGAAATTGATCTGTGATTTTTTTTTTTCCTTGTAGTATCTTTATCTGGCTTTGGTATGAAGGTGATTTTGGCCTCATGGAATGAGTTAGGTAGTGTGCCCTCCTGTTCAATTGTTTAGAAATATTTCAGCAGGCTTGGTATTAATTCTTGGAATGATTGGTAGAATTCACCTGTGAAGCCATCTGTCTGGTCCTGGGCTTTTTTTGTTGGGAGGTTTTTGATGACTGATTCAATCTTTCATAATTGGTCTGTTGAGATCTTCTATTTCTTCTAGAGTCAATGTAGGTTGTTCATGTGTTTCTGTCAGTCTAGCTGAGATTTTTTCAATTTTATTGATCTTTTTGAAGAACCAGGATTTGGTTTTGTTAATGTTTTCTGTTGGTTTTTTTATTCTCAATTTCATTTATTTCTTCTCTAGTCTTTGTTATTTCCTTCTGCTTTCTTTGGGTTTAGTTTGCTGTTCTTTTCTAGTTTCTCCAGGTATACAGTTAAGTCTTTAATTTTAGCTCGCTCTTCTTTTTTAATTTAAGCATTTACAGCTATAAATGTCTCTCTCAGCACTGCCTTTGCTGCATCCCATAAGTTGCTATATGTTGTTTCATTTTCATTCGTCTCAAGATATTTACAGATTTACTTGTAATTTCTTCTTTGTCCCACTGATTGTTTGAGTCATTTATCTTCCATATATTTGTGGATTTTCCAGTTCTCTGCCTTTTATTGACTTCTAGATTCATTCCATTATAGTCAGAGAAGATACTCAGTATAATTTCAGTCTTTTTAAATTTATTGAGACTTGTTTTGTGATCCAACATGTGGTCTCTCCTGGAGAACGATCCATGTGCACATGACTTGGGGTGTAAATGTTGCACATCTGTCTGTTATGTCTAGTTCATTTATCATATTATTCACGTTCTCTGTTTCCTTGTTAATCTTCTGTCTAGATGTTTTATCTATTGATGAGAATGGTGTAGTGAAGTCTCCAGCTATTGTTGTAGAGCTGTGTGTTTCTCCCTTTGGTTTTTCCAGTGTTTGTCTCATGTATGTTGGGGCATCATGGTTTGGTGCATAAATATTTATGATTGTTATTTCTTCTTGGTGGATTGACCATATTTTATTAATATATAGTGTCTTTCTTTGTCTCTTGTAACAGTTTTTGACTTAAAAATCTATTTTTTCTGTTATTAACATAGCTACCCCAGCTCTTTTTGGTTATTATTTGCATGGAATATCTTTTTCCATCCTTTTACTTCCAACCTGTTTGTGTCTTTGTGTCTAATGTGAGTTTCTTGCAAACATCATATAGTTGGATCATCTTTTTTATCCATTCTGCCAATCCTGTGTCTTTTGATTGGGGCATTTAAACCATTGACATTCAGTGTTATTACTGTAAAGGCAGTACCTACGTCAGACATTTTGTCCTTTGGTTTTTATGTATCATATCTTTTTTATGGTCTCTTTTCCTTTATTGTAACCTCCTTTTCTGTATAGTTGATTTTTTGTGGTATATATGACTGATCCCATTCTCGTTTATGTTTCTGTATATTTTTAAAATACTTTTTTTGTGGTTACCCTGCAGTTTATATTACACAACCTCCATCAATAACCTTCTAATTTGAAAATATGCCAACTTAGCTTCAGTAGCATACACATTCTCTGCTCCGATGTCCCTCTGTTTCCCCTCTTTATTTTATTTTTGTCCCACATTACCTCTGTGTATTTTGCATGGCCATTATGAGGAAATAAGCCTTTTTCTTGTTCAATTGTATTCTAACTCTTACAGGAATTAAAAAGTAGAGTTATATATTGAGGACATAGTAGTATAGTATTGGATTTTGCATTTACCCTCTAAGTTACCCCTCCTGAAGATCATCATTTCTTCACACTACTCCAAGCCACTCTTTCCTGACTTTTCCTTTCAACCTGCAGAATTCCCTTTAGTAATTCTTGTAGGGCAGGTCTTTTGTTGATGAACTCTCTCAGTTTCTGTTTGTCTGTGAATTTTTAAACTTTCCCTCACTTTTGAAGTATAGTTTTGCCAGATAAAGAATTTCGGGCTGGCAGTGTTTCTCTTTCAGTACCTTAATTATATCATACCACTACCTTCTCACCTTCATGGTTTCCAATGAGAAATTGTTGCTTACTCTTATTGAAGATTCCTTTTATATGACAAATCGCTTTTCTCTTGCTGCTTTCAGAATTCTCTCTTTTATCTTTGGCATTTGACATTCTGATTAGTATGTGTCTGGGAGTAGGTCTATTAGGATTTATTCTGTTTGGGATACATTGCGCTTCTTGGACATGGATATTTATGTCTTTCATAAGAGTTAGGAAGTTTTCAGCCATTATTTCCTCTAATATTCTTTCTGCCCCTTTTCCCTTCTTTTCTTCTTCTGGGACACCCATGATGCATATGTTTGTGCACTTCACGCTATCCTTCAAATCCCTGAGACACTGCTCAATTTTTCTATTTTCTCTATCTGCTCTTCTGATTATATGATTTCTGTTGTCCTGTCTTCTGGTTAGCTGATTCTTTCTTCTAGCCTGTTCAAATCTGCTGTTGTGTGCTTCTGGTGTATTTTTCATCTCCTTTATTATGTCTTTCATCTCCATAATTTCTGTTATATTTCTTTTTATATTTTCAAATACTTTATGTTAACACATTGTCTTCTTAATATCCTTTAGCTCCATGTCCATATTTTCCTTCATCTCTTGAATTGATTTAGGAGATTTATTTGAACTTCTTTGATTAGTTATTCCAAATTCTCTGTCTTCTGAAATTTTAATTTGTTCCCTTGGCTGAGACATATCTTCCTGTTTCTTAGTATGGCTTGTAATTTTTTGTTGATGTCTGGGTACCTGGTTATCTTGATGAGTTAACTCTGGAGGTTCATTTCTCCCTCTTGTCTGGGTTATATTGTTGATTGGCTTTGTGTTGAGACTCTTCTTTGATGCTTGGTCCAACTTATTCTGGACCTTTAGAGGAGCCCATGTTTAACTGCTCAGATTTTTTCAGCTCTTCTTCCTCTGATTCTTGCCCTGGATATGCTGTACAATTGTTAAGATTGCATCATTATTATTATTATTATTATTATTATTATTATTATTATTATTATTTTGAAATTGTTTCACCTCCAAGAAAAAGCTTCCTTTCCTCTGTTCCTTCTCCAGGAATCTTGATTTGTTCTTTTTGTTTTTCTGCAGAATTATCTCCCCAGCTCCTATGATTTGTTTTAATTCTGTCCCTCACAAAGTACCCCTTTTACCTTATACTTTTCACTTTGGGACCTGTCTTGTTTTCTGGGACCTGTCCTGTTTTATAGCAATTTAGTCCCCCCTGCTCCTTCTGGGAGGCTTTTCTGCCTCTGGTTTCTTCTCCATTACAGTATCCTGCCCTGGGGACCTAGATGGGGTCAATCCAGACAAGTCCGTTTTGTGTTTAGGTAGTCCAGCCAATAGAGACTGGATTGAGTGTGTGCATCTCTTGCCAGCAGTTCTGCCATGTTGTGTGTGTGTGTGTGTGTGTGTGTGTGTGTGTGTGTGTGTGTCTGTCTGTCTGTCTGTCTTTTCTCTCTCTTTTTTGAACCCCTGTAGGCCCTTTTGTATCTGACACTCCTCAGCTGCTTGTGTTCTACCCTGGGTCTCTGCGGACTGGGGTCCTTGTGCCTGGATATGCATGGGGTTCTAACTTGCTGCCATGAGTGGCTCTATAGTCTGCATCTGCAGCAGGAGGGACCCGGGCCGTGCTGCCTCTGTGCCACTCCCAAGCTGCATGGGACCGAGTGAAGGGGAGGGGTCTGGACTGGCAGGACCAGAACAGAAATTTCCTACCTGATCTTGGAGATTATTTTTCTTTTTCTTCGGTTCAGTGTTTGTGAAGTTTTTTTCCAGTCTCTATGGTCCTCCAGAGTTTTAATCAAGTGGGATTTGTCCTTTTATTTGTTGATTCTTAGGGGAGACTTTTCCAACGTGTCTTACATCACCAAGTTGTTGACATCCATGTAGGAAATTTTGAATCCTGCTTTTTTCCCACTTAGTATTGTAGTTTGAGTTTTCCTTCATATTTTAATATTTGTTGAAAGTTTGATTTATTTTTAATACCTTCATGGTATTTTCTATCATGTGACTCTCTCATCATTTATATGGATGTTTTTCTGCCTTCCCAGAGATTAAATAAAATAAATATAGGATGCTGTTTTGCTCATATTTTCTTCGATTTTCTAGTAGTAACTTCCTCACTGTTAGGTGTTCTAAAACGTAAATATAAACTAGCTCTGTCACCTTTAACATTTCTACCACTCTTGATTTTAGGGAATAACCGATAGAAAGAATCCAATCATTTGAGAAAATGGTTTTACACATTCATATATTCAAATTTAAATAAAGCCCATGTAATGTACCTTCTTCTAGAATAGCACTAGTTGAGTTACTTTTTAAAAACCATAAATTAAATAAAATAATATGGTCCTCTTTAGCATAAAAGTAACCAACTTACTGGAGCCAAGGTGTCCTATTTCCTGTCTTTTAATATTTTCTGTTTTCATTAAAATATCCTGTAGCTTCAGTGGTATTAAGCTTAACGCCAGTATGAAGCTTTTTAAAGCATTCCTTCTGTCTACATTTTTTTAACTATTTTTTATTTAGTTTTAAGTGGTCTAAGTTATTTATAAAGACATTTTCCAGTTTCAGGCAGTTTTTACTTTTATTTATAATGTTTCTTTAGCAACGTTGATTTTTATATTCTATAACTTGGCAAGTCACTAATAAACTTCTTGAGCTGATTTTTAAAAGGTAACTAGAGAAATGAAAGTATTGAAAATGTTTCTGTTATTTCCCTTGGAGGGTTTACAGAAAAGGCATCCTTTATGTCCATGTATTTTTCAGAATCTCCAATTTTGAGGTTTTTAACAGCATAGAAATGGTCCTGCAACACAGTTACAGATCACTGGTAATGATGCCCAGATTGATAGAGTGAACTTATACCAAAGGATGATCGTTAACTACGGTGACTGTATTCTGTTTCTCTCATGCTTTTCTAGAGACTTTACTTCTGTGCTTGATTCTTTGTGGCTATTTGAACCCGGAGACATGCATTTTTAGTATTCAGTATATTTGTCATATGGTAAGAGAATGATTGAAAAAAACTTGATATCGTAAAAATGTCTTCCCATTTAGGAAAAGTCCTGAAAATATTAGTCATTCCGAACAACTCAAGGAGAAGGAAAAGCAAGGGTTTTTCAGGTCCATGAAAAAGAAAAAGAAAAAATCTCAAACAGTAAGTAGATCACCAATTTCTATACATAACAGCATATGTTTCTGCATGATTCTGTGGCTATTTTATACTTTTTGTATGGCAGTCAAAATTATTTTCTTGTTGAAACTTGACATCTATACACTATATATTTTCCTTCTGAAATTCTGTTCAACTGTCCTCCTCTCACAGAGGTTTTTCTAGGTTCAACACAATCTCCAAGAATAGAAGAAATTTAATTTTGAAGAGAGAGCACACTTTAACCCTCGACGAATAGACTTCCCATCCATGTGAATATATATTCATGTAAAAACTGAATCTGCAGGATTTATTTCTCTCTGGGGGTTTAGTGACATGCAGAAACTTAGGAAGTGGTTTTGGTTTACATTTGAATCTGAAAATTCATAAATAACCATCTTTCATTATGCTCCCCTGGCTTGTTATAGAATTCTCATGCTGACAAGTGTGTTTCTGGGTTGTGTAGTCACAGATAGGAGATGGTATTTGACATTTCAGGACTTTCTTTTCTAAGAAGACATGTTTATCTTGTGATTGAATTGTGAGATGGAATGTGCCTTGTCTTCTGGGACCCTTCTGTCTCAAAAGGGCTGGCTCCATGGAACCATGCCCATCACTTCACTGAACCATCCAACAGGGATTCTGCTGGTTAGTGACGTGGAAAAAAACAGCATGCTGCTACAGGGCAGCAGCAGAAGCAATTCTTCACCCAAATGAGGCCTGTTGCCCACTCTGATTTGTGAAACAAGGTTGAATTAGCTGTTTTAAATGGCATTGTTTCTAGTTTTACTTCATATGATTTACTCTCATTTATTTGAAGAGGAAAAAGGCATAATCAAAATGGCCTGTTGGGATGGACTTCAGTGTTTTTGATGCCCTTTCCATTATGAAAGTTCTAGGATTATGACTCCAGGGTAAGTAAAGATGAGTTAGATGATAATAACGTAGAGTATGAATTTCTGTCACGCAAATGAGCTCATTACAGAAAAACTGAGAAAAAGAAAAAGATCATTTTTGATCTTACTATCTTACCACAGCCACTATAAGGATTTTGGTATATTTCCTTCTACCTTTTTAGCCTGTGTTTATGTTTGAGGAAAGAAGGTGAGTTTTTTCATTTATTTTAAATAATAATCATTCCTGGTACAATTTTTTTATTCTGGCCTTTAATAGTATATCTATCTCTATATCTACCTAGATATCTATATAGACACAAAATATATTTTACTACACAAACTTTATTTTCGTTTAAATGGCTACATAATATTCCTGAAATTTTCATTTAAAAATAAAAATTAAAAACTGCCTGTGTCTAACTGAAGCTCACTTAAAGCAGAATGTCAAATCAAAATGCTAGTCCATCAAACATTATATGTTACTTAGACTGGATGAACGGAAGACCTGATTTAACCTCAATATATTTTAACCTTATATATAAAATAAAACTTTTATCATTGTCTATAGAACATTCTTATCTATTATGGGCATTAAACTTAGGCCACTTCCTCCTAACCACTGTTATGTTTATTTCAAGAATTTTGTTTTGTTCTTAACCGCAGATAGGTCTGCAGCCATGATGAGGTGATTAAGTGACAGAAAGTAGGGAGGATTAAGGAATTGATGGTAGTTTTGTATATAGATTTAGCTTTTGATGTCTGCCTTAGACCAATATTAATCCTAAAGCACTTGGCTCAATGTGGCATGAGTAGAGTATATACATGTTATTAATCAAGATCTGGTTCAAATTTTAGATGTTTAGATACTATAGATTAGGGTAAATGGGAAAATTACTATCCTCTAGCATCCTCTGTTTGAATTTACTTTCCTTTTTCGGTTTTCGTAAGTTTCATTTTTGATATGTAAGCTAACTACAAAATATCTCTGCATAGGCCCCAATGCCTTATGCCTGCCAAACCAAAAGCTGTTTGTTCCTCTGCATTTTTTGAATGAAAGGAAAAAGAAATTAAAAATTAAGTGCCTTGGTGCCTAGGGTAAGATTTCCCAAGAGCACTTAGAATGAGCATTTAAACACCCCCCCCCCCATTTTCTAGAGCTTTGGAAAACTTAAGATATTGTGGCCTTTGCATAAGATTAAGAAATTAAAATCTGATGCCCACCCAGCACACAATTTGACAAATCTTGGGAAACTGTTAAAGGCAGTATCCTAGTGCTGGCCTGGGAGGAGGGTTTGGTGCAGCATGCTCTCACACAGAAATATGAATATGCAATTGAACGTTGCCGGACAAGCTGGATCTTAATGGTCCCTCCCTTTGAAGAACATCAGGTGCGTGTGTGTGTGTGTGTTTGTTTCTTTTCAAATAGATTTAAGGAAGAAATAATCAGTAAAACTAGAGACATTATTACTTATGGAACTAATTTCTTTTTGCATTGAGGGGCTCTTTGTATTAATTTGACACTTCAGACAAATACAGCAGTTTCAGCTCAACGTGTTTGTGAGTTCCTTTTCTGCCTTAGACATTCAGGATGCTTTCTAGCAAGGAAAATAGCTACTAAACTGAGATTTGCATATATGCATCCAAAATTTTAAGATGACATATATGTAAGTTTGTTTTAATAAATATTGATTGAGAAAATTTTTAAAAAAATCTGATGCCCAGAGAAGCATGAAATTTTAAAGCTCTGTTTGATCTTAAATCTAATCTAAGCTCTTTATTTCACTGATGTAGGAATTGAGCCCAGGCAAGTTGTGACCTGCCCAAAGTTACACAATCACTTGGGAGAATATAACTGGGTTCTCCTGAATACCAAGTCCATATCATGGACCCAGCACTGTGGAGAGTCTCTGGCCACTTGTTCCTGGGTGCTTTCTTCTGGCCTCTTTAGGCGTGAAAGTGAAACCCTCTCCTGGGTTTCCTGTCATTGGAACAGGAAAATTTATGGGATGTTTTACTCTAGTGTCTTCATACACACACCCATAAAAGATGATCTGAATGCCTTCATGTACATTGTAGTTCTCCGACAATTGAGACCAAAATGGGGAAAAGTGATGCCAAAGAATAATTGTCTCGCTAAGGTACTTGGTTTGACTCATGCAAATCTGGAAGCTGCTTTTGGAAATCTGGCTTCAGTTACGTATCCAGAAAGTTACATATCCAGAGTTACATAAGCCCTCAGAGCATAGGGTGACTTTGCCAACTTTGTAATCGTACCCTACTTAGTATCTCAACTGGTAATGAGGCTTCAATTGAAAGATTAAACTTGTAGTTTCTTCACTTTGAAAACCAGTATTCTGAATTGTGTCAGATATTTTCCACTGGGTAAATATTTTCTAACAGTGTAGAATTAAGCTTCTTATTTAACATTAGTATCCTGCAACAGCAATATTCTTCCAAAGGATGTTTTCTGGCTCAAGAGTTGACCAAGTTCATAAGGGATTGCAGTATCTTTTTTTTTCCTTAATTAGGAAAATTGCATGATAGATATTTTTGTTGAAGTCTTCTCTAGCAATTAGAAAAAGATGGAGGCTCTTCAATAGCTCTTTAAATACAGTTCTTTAAAATAATCATGTTTCTGATAATAAAGAGATAAATCCTTAGATATTTTGTAAGCTTAATGTAAGTAGATGTCTGTAGGGCTCTAAATACTCCTACTATGGGGATTGATCACAGCCACATGTTTTTTATATGCTTAGAAGAAGTTTGTGTGTGTCTTGAATTTACATTATTGGCATCTTCATGTCCAGGTGAGAAATGACAGAAAACCTCTCTAGATGCACAGCACGGAGATATTCTTTCAGTGACTGTTAATAATTAACCATTTGAGGGCTTCCAAGGGCTGATAGTTTCAATAAAAGCACCTTTTTTTTTTTTTTTTTTGCATTTAGTTTATTTGTATCTTATATTGCAGACAGATTCCACCAATGGGGAGAATCTAAGCATCAAGAAATCCCTCTTTCCTCTTTTTAATTCAAAGAATCATTTAAAGCATAGTTCTTCTTTGAAAAAGCTTCCTGTAGTCACTCCACCCATGGTACCCATTTTTATGTATGGTAGCCCTGAAATCTGCTCCAGTAAACTTGTTTTACTGATGACAACAGCATGTCTTTTATTTTCATGGGGTCATATTCTCTTTATGCTGGTTAAGTACCTGAGCCAGTTCCATAAATTCACATGGATGCAATTCTTTGCCATTCTGGATTTTCTGAATCAGTTAAAAAGGATGAAGCATAAAGGCTATTAAACAAACTAGTGAAAGGCTAGTTTGGATTGCCCAATTAGACAGTATCGGCAGATAGCATTCATAAAATCTCTTATTTCCTGTAAAGGATTAGATTAACGTTTACGATTAGCAAATGTCTCTTCAATTGGCTCACAAAGTTTGTTAACACTTGGTTTGCCATTTGTTTCTTTGAAGCCAAGTTGAATTGACCAAATTGAATGAGCTAGCAGGCTCCATGAAAAAAAAAAAAACAACTTCTGTTAGTTGATGATTTGCTCTTTTCTTGCCTGGCTCTAGCTTTTGCTGGTCACTTAGTTTAAAGCCAGGCTTTTGCTTGGCATTTGGCATTACTCTACTGTGTTCACCAAAATTGGTGAATAGACAAATTGCATTCATCTGGAATTTGTGTCACAAATTTCCAGCAACTTCATAGTGTATAATGCTAGACCCAGATTAACTGGGCACAGTTTTGGGAATATGATTCAAACCATATTTTCCCACTTTGCTATCCTTACAAGCCTTCTAGACTCCTTTGGCACCACCAGATACAGTGTTTGGATCATTTTTCCCAGCAGGACAAAATTTTGCTTTTATTGAACTGGTTCATAACCTAACTGCAATATGAAATGAGGATACGACAGCAATTTCTGGTACAGCCCAAATTAACTGCTCTCTTTTACAGCGACTAAAACTAACAGCATGGGAATGCTCTAAGGGTTGAGGTTTTAACAAAGCTGCATGACCTCTGCCAATTTTTCCTAATGCAGGGAAAATTATTAAAAGGGCAGCAGAATTTAACTAGCATCACTTGCATTGTGAATATTGGGAGAGTTTGGTTCCTTTTTTTAGTTGGGTCTTTTTTTCTTTTCTTTTTTTTTGGGGGGGTTGAGTTTTGGTTTGGTTTGATTTGCTTTTTGGTTTTGTCCTCCTCTTGGGTGTGGTTGCGTATTTCATTTAGGCTTATTGGTGTGCATTAGTGAATCCTTGTCCATATTCTTCTTTAGGTGCCCAATTCCGATAGCCCAGATCTTCTCACATTACAGAAAGCCATTCACTCTGCTGGCACCCCAAGTAGCAGACCAAAGGAGTGGCGTCCCGAGAAGATCTCAGATCTACAGACACAAGTGAGTGGAGCCTGCATTACCCTTAGACTGTCCATGCTATGATGACTGTCTCATGAGGGGAAGGCAGGGTTGAGAAAATTGCGACAATATTACAAGGCTGAAGAACCTCCCCAAAATATGCCCTCACTAATAGCCAGATGCATCTTGGGAGTCAGGATGAATCTTGCCTTCAGTGACCCAGGTCCTACTGGAAAATAGTGAGCTCCATTAGCTTTCACCTCGGTGTGGGAGTTGGGGTGCAGAATGAAGGGGGATAAATAAGACATGGTCCCAGCCCACAAATACTCTATGGCCCAGGAAAAAGAGAAGATCCATAAATAACCATAATTCATTGTGAAAAGTGACATGTGCCTTAAAATGTAGGGGAGGATGAGAGGAAATGATTGAGGTTTCATTAAAGGTGGTAGCATATGAATTGGGTCTTGAAAGACAGACATGATATGCTTTTTTGAAAGAATATTTAAACTTCTGAAACCCATACAAATTCAGATGGGAAATAGGTGAAAAGTTACATTAGAAACTGCATATTAGACAAATATTGCATAGTCATGTTTACTCTGCCATTAACAGGGAAATAAGCAGAAACTGAATCAGTAAACTTTTTAGATAACAGAGGTTTATCTCCTTTAAACAACTATGTGGATTATAAACGTTTTAATATTGTATCTTTTCAGTATCCCATAATGAACATAGTAACATAATCCAGCATGGTTTTGATCATATTCAATATTTTATAAATCAGTTATTTCTCTGAACTGTGATTTCTGACATTTTGAAGTTGTAGGATTACTTGTGCTTACAAATAACCATAGATTTCTGTAATTTGAAGGAGGGAGTCTTCTTTTTATAGGTTTTCTGTCTACTGTGTTAAACTGTCAGCTCTTACTTAGAGCTGCTGACAGGAGATCCCCAAATTACCATTCTATTTCCCCAATTATTTACATTTTCTGCTTCTAACATAATATAGGCCAGGGGGGTGCCGCATATAGAGAACCAGATATCCAAGTTTACTGGATATGTATCCAAACTAAAAGCACAAGGTTCTGAGGCTCTGAGTGGGGCCTGTTGTTCTGTTCCACCCCCACCTCCACCACCCCTAATACAAAAGAAAAAAAAAAAACAGGCTTCAAAACCTTCTTTTTAAAACCATTTCTTTGCCAAGAAGCTCTTTTCAGGTATCTTTATATATCCAGCTGAATCCAGATGATTGTAATTGCTTAATAGTTACATGTGAACAGGGCTATAAATTCACCAAGAGCCTCATTGTGCTATCATACAATTTAAAAAAACACAAAGCAAATGTTTGAGCATTCACAGTGTGTAGTTTACTACCTCCTGTGGGGGCCACAACACTGCCTTGGAAAGACGTGGAAATTGTGATGGAGGATACTTCTCCAGGATCGATTTCTAGTTGGGGCAGTTCTCAAGCAGTCTACCTTGAATTTCAGTGCCCCGTTCCTTCATATCATGTAGTGTTCCTTGAGATCCTTAACATTTTATTAAAGTTTTGCCTAGCCCTTAAATGCCTGTCCCTTGTACCATGACCCTCAGAGTAAAGGTGCTCTGAGGCTTGGAAGCCAGAAGTGCCCAGGGCTACAGCCCGAGTGCCAGAGTCCAGCAGCAGTGACTGGCCACGTTCCTAGAGCATGCAGAGGGGCTTGAATTTCAGAGCACTTTTTGCTTGCCTCTTCTGATAGTAACTCCCGCCATGTCCTGAGATGGAGGGGCAGGGAATGAGCCACCTTTTCCCAGTGAGGAGCCTGTGGCTTGGGACTTGCTTGGGCAGAGCTGCCCCCAGGACCTTGCCTTCCGCCTGGACGCCCAAGTCTCCCTCCACAGTGCAGCACCTGATAAGGCTTTTGGCCACAGCCACATTGCAGACAGACAGGGCAGGCTGTGATCCTATTTTAGGAATTAAAGGTCTCTTATGACTGAATTATATTTTAGACTCTGTAAGAGGTTTGCTTGTTTCTCTCTGCTTTGTGTTTTTAATGCCCAAAACCTTGCTGCCCCTGCCAACAACAACAAAAAAAAAAGTAAAAGGGAACATTCAGATTTTGCAATGTCAAGGGTGAGGGAAAATTAGGGAGATAACAACAAATAAGGGCTATATAACTTTTAACTGAGTACATTGCTATTCAACCAAAACATTGTATTTGTTTAGCTTCTCTTGTGTCTAGGTAAGGTCTGAGTTCTGGCCAATGAAATACAAGTGGAAGCATGTGGAGCTTTGGGGAAGTCTTCTCAAAAAGGAGAGGGATGTGACTTCTTTTGCTCTTCTCCTTCCTGATTGCTGGTTGGAGTATGGATGGGGTGGTGGAAGCATGGGCTACCATGGGAAAGATATGATGTGGCCAGAGAAAAGGAGCCTGGGTCCTCACTGAGCTGCAGTACCAGCTTGAGTTTTCTTATCTCTCTGGACTTTTACATTAGAGAAAATAACTTCTGTCTTGTTTGAAAAAATGAAGGGTACTTCCGAAGAATAAATAAGGCTGAAATTTTTGGCCCCTCATCCCATATGCCTTCCCTCCCTGGCTACATGCAGTCATCTCAGATCTGGTCTCCCTTTCTTCCCAGCTCTATGATTTAGTTTAAATTAAGTCCTACATGTATTCTCTTCCTTTCTTTCAGAGCCAGCCATTAAAATCACTGCGCAAGCTGTTACATCTCTCTTCAGCCTCAAGTCACCCGGCTTCCTCAGATCCCCGCTTTCAGCCGTTAACAACTCAACAAGCCAAAAATTCCTTCTCAGAAATTCGGATTCACCCCATGAGCCAGGCCTCTAGTGGGAGCAGTAACATCCGGCAGGAGCCCACACCAAAGGGCAGGCCAGCCCTCCAGCTGCCAGGTCAGATGGACCCTGGTTGGCACGTGTCCTCTGTGACCAGGAGTGCCACAGAGGGGCCTTCCTACTCTGAACAGCTAGGTGCCAAGAATGGGCCAAACGGGCACCCTTATAACAGAACAAATCGATCACGAATGCCAAACCTGAACGATTTAAAAGAGACAGCCTTGTAATTTGTGCTTGGGGTGGGGGAGGGGGCAGGGTACAGCCAGTTGGAGGGGAGAGGATGGGGTAGGGTGGGGGTGGGGATGGGAGCTGGTCCAGGGTAGTAGGCCAGTCTTTTCAGCTTTATGAAGGTGTGTGCAATATTGTTTGAATGAGGCCGTCTGGCTCGTCACGGCCACCAATGCTAGCCAGGGATCTTAGAGCCACAGGAGTTACTTAGGGATTGCCAATCCCCATAGGTCTTGTGTGAAGTGGATAGGGTGTACCATCAAGGAAGAAGAAACTCTTGCCAGTTTCTCCCCCTCACATTCCAGCTTTTGTGCCATCTCTGTTGAACTTGGGAAAGCCAGGACATGCTTTCTATCCCTTTCCCAAGGGTAGAAAACTTTGTGTCTCGACCAAGGCCCTTACCACACATTTTTTTCTGCCTAGGCTAAATGTGGGGTGTGTTGTAATTCAAGAGTATTCCTTTGAAGGGTTAGAAGATGAACTATATGTCTTAAATTGTTTTCTAAACTTCCATATTTGATAGGATTTGTAACATTTATTTATAATTAATATTGTACTGTTATAATCATACCTTTTATGTTATAATGTAAAGTTATTTTGAGCTGTTTGGAACATTGTGAAGCAGTGGGACAGCTACAGTAGTTTCTATAAAAACTAAACAGTAACATTTATATATTGCATCAGGAGTATTTTATTCTACATATAAATATATATATATGGTAAATATCTGTCTGTTTTATAAATATATTCATTTAAAGAAACTATCGCTATGACACTATCTGCCATATTTTTATACATTTGTGATATGAAGTGAGTATTATAATTCTACTAAAGGGAGTTGAATTGTGGCTACATGGGACTGTGACAGTATGAACACTGCTCAACTTTCAGGCCCCAGTAGTAGCCCCTAGACATGATCTTGGTAGCAGATGAAATGCAGCATCTACTTCCAAACCTGTAGGAGAAAAAAAAAGTAGGATAGGCTAGGGAGAACTACAGCAGGCCTCGTTTCAGTCCTCCTCGCACAGTTAGCTCCTGATTGTGTCCAAGGATGTTAGTTGCACATGGGGGGGGGGGGATAGATCAAGGTGTTACTCATGGGTCTTGGTAGAGAGAATGTGCTCTTCTGCTTAGCATTAGTGTAAAGTGTAGACTAAAGATTTGCCAGTGAGCATTCTAGTTGTAAGGTTTTAGGAGGCCCCTGTCTGCAGATCTTGGCAAACCACCTCTATGCTTCTGAATACTGTCCACTGCATAGGAGACCCTTGGCTGGTGGGATGTGAAATACATGTATGGCATTTATATTTTTAACACTTTTTTTGGTTATTGCTGTTTCCAATATGTTTAAAAGGCTCCTGAAGCAATTCCAGATGTAGAGAAAATTGCTGTATCCATCTTTTCTTCCTGGGACTGTTACCATGCATTACCATGCACACACACACACACACACAGAGAGAGAGAGAGAGAGAGAGAGAGAGAGAGACACCTCTGTTAACAAGATACATATTGTCCGAACAGTACTTATCTTTCCCGCATTTGATCTCTTTTAGCTCCCAAGTTATTCCCAAGTGTCACCAAGGCCTTTGGCCAGCAAGTGTTATACCCATGTGTCACTGGGCCAGCCTTGACAGAAATCACCTCAACACCATCATCCATCAATATATTCAGTTTTTGGAAGTAGTACCTTAGCAATAATATTTTTAAAGGTCCCTCTCACCCTTCAAGGAGGTAGTCTGCCAGTATTAATACTTGTCCCGGAATTTTGAGAGTGTCAGCCCCCGAATCAAGTCAGCTATAATTGAAATGTGCTGAGTTACTATTGCTATTACAAGTTCCCCCTCCTCTAAGATTTTGAGAATCATAGCTCTGATGATTATGAAAATTCTAAAGAAAAAGGTCTTAGTTTCTTGGAAGCTTTTAAATTGTGTGTATATTGCATTTTTTATATGAATACTATAATGATGTGTTATCAATTATATATAGAAGTAATTTTAAGGTGCTTTTTACTTAATTTTAATAAGTGTAATGGGCACTAAAAGGAAACTCAATTGAATACTATCGTTGAGTCATCTTGATTCAAAATCAATAGTTTTGCATGCTCTTTAGTTATTTTTATATCTTGTTTCTTTCACCAATTCAGTACCATTTGGGTAGCTCTGAATTCTGGCTTTTCCCAGGCAGCTGCTCTGCTATACAAGTGAAGTAGACTTTCAGCAGTTTTTGCCTGGATATTATTGACTTCTGTTCCCCTTTGCAAACCAGAAACTACATTTTTTTTCTCTTGAAAGACTTCTCACTGTGCTGTGTGCTTAGGAACCGCGTGGTTGCATTGCCATGCCGTGGCATCTGAGGTTCATTGTCACCTAGGGGCTGGTTTCCCAGGATTTTGTCCTTTCTGACGCTGGGATCTCAGATGTTTGAAGAACATTTATATTAGTGATGGTTCTTCAAAGAAGGGCTAGAATAATTGCCTTCTACCTAGCGCAAAGTAAACCTAACTGATAAGTCAATATCTACTTTTCGTACATTCCCAGATTTGAGCCAGAAAATATCTACACTGTTTTCAACTAGTGTTTTTAAGATAGCTCTTTTATCCTCTTCTCAGCTTTTTTCCATTCTGACTTTCCATTGATCCTCACTACGCTGTAAGTAAACTGCAATCTGCATTTCTAGCATGCAGTTCTCTTCCTGCTCACAGGGGAATGGTGACGTTTTCCCTCAGAGGTAACAGGCCCTCTCTTAGCTTTTAACTGTTGTTTTCCCCCCGGTTGGTGAATTACTGACCTTACAGAGATTGCCATCTGTGATAAGAAGGACTTGATTTAAAGTCACAAAAGTCTGCATTTTCTTTAGGAAGGGGAATTTATGACATCCATGTTATATTATCTGCCCTAGACTTCCTGAAGTATAAAAAGGTTGAATGAGGGCTTTTGAAAAGCAACTCTGCTGCATTGTTTTTCTACTTTTACTTCGCCGTCATCCTTGTTTTCCTTCTCAGAAATTTTAAATGAACTTAACTGGACCGTGTTCGGTCTTGATCTTAGGTTAGCCTGTCTCCAGAGCCCAAGACCATAAAGGATTGCTCCCTGATTAAGGGGAGGGGCCCAAGGGAGCCCTCGTCTCTAGAGCAGTGGCTCTCAACCGGGCGAGTCTGCCCCCAGAGGACATTTTGGGTTGTCACAGCTGTGGGGAAGGTGCTACCAGCATCTAGTGGGTAGAGGCCAGGGATGCTGCTAAACATCCCACAGTGCACAGGACAGCCCCCACACAACCAAGAAATAGCCAGCCCCAAATGTCAGTAGTGCCAAGGCTGAGGAACCCTGCTCTCCAGTATTCCAAGCCCACCGGGCTACAGAGTCCAGCTCTGGCCTTGTTCTCTCCAGACTGCAGACTTGCTGGTATGAATTCTTCAACATCACATTCTCTTAAAGAATCTTCTACCGCTATTCTTGAATCCTTGAAATCCTGTTGTTCATTTCCATTGTCTTGGGCCTGCTAAAAGGGACATCCTTTGGGAAGAGACGTGAGTTACTTTATAGGTATTTGAGAATTTCAATTCTAGGTCATTGTCTTTAGAAAATCTCTCATAGAGCCATGAGGTTTATATTTAGAAGCAAGCAACAGCCTGGCAGATTGGCATGGTTTTTACCAACTGCTTATAGGCATCCGTGGCTTTTAGCCATGTCTCCAGAAAGAAAATGTCTTTGTTTTTGATTCAAGTCATTTACTAGCTCTTTACAAATATTGGCATATGGCAGACCGATTAGAAGCAAAAAAACTCTTTATTGGTGGTTGTGATGTAGCTGTTATAGGAGTATTTGTGCTGTATGCTTTGGTTAAAATCTGTTTTAAAACATGCTTTAAGATTCACCATATGCAGTTGTACTTTAATTCTGAGCTCAGAGCTATGCTGGTTAGTTTCTAGTCATGTCATGTGCTATAAAGTATGTTGTGGTTATAGTGTTAGCCAGTTTAGCATGTTCCTAATCTGAAAATTAGTGGACTCCACTAGGAAACGCTGTCCCATTTTCCCTTCCCAGCTCCTCTTAGTCCATGTCATAGTATCCTTACTTCTTAAACTAGTTCTTAGAGTAAATAAGGAAAAAAGCCATTTTTTTTCTTCTAGCCATGTCTTGAGAATGGCTCATAAGTATACAACTTTTTTTAAAGGCCAGAGGATTACTTTTGAAGTGTGTAAAAGGATCTGTCCATTTCTGTTCACCTAGGTCCTGGTGGTGACCGTACCCTTTCAGCAAGGGCAGTATAAGTAGCTTATTGTGATTTATTCCTAGAGCTCAGCTGAGACTCAGTATACCTGCACATTCTCTCCTGGAGAGCCCTGCTTTTATATCTAGAAGTCCGTTACCGCCTACATCGTAGTAGGCTAGGGAGACCCATGTGGTATCAAGACCCACAGGCTCGTCCTTCTGTGAACTGACTGTGGCATGATGCACTGAACCAAGTCAGAATATACTGAAGTATTTCCTTGCCTCCTTCAGTTCATCATTAACTAAGGGTGTGGGCAGAGAAAATTTCTTTGTGGCTGAAAAAAACAAATTCTGGTTTCTTTAAAGGGGACTGCAGAAAAGACAGGACAAATGTTAGAAGTGTCCTGTTGCTGATCCTCAGGGCCAGCCAGAATTTCACCAGAAGGTCCTCTCGGAGACTTAAAAGGCCAACTTAAAAACCAAGCAAACAAACAAAAACAACGACTCTTAAACAATTATGATTTCTTTCTTTTGCTTCTTGACCAGCTGGGACATGGAAAATCTTGAGGTTTGAGCCAGCTGGTTAAACATTCTGTCTTAGAAACCATGAGTAAATGCAAGAAAATGAAACTGAGGCAGAATGAGTCCTTCATCTGTCTGTATACCCAGTATAGTAGAAGTAAGGTGGCTAGGAAACTCTGCGCCTGCTTCCCCATTCTTCTTCTTCTTCTTCTACTTCTTTTAATTGAACGTACTGTAAAAGATCATAGACTTTTGTACCAAGCCAGTTACTACGTGACTATTCATTTCCCATAGTGCTTTATTAATTCATCAGTGTCAAGCCTGGTCCTAACTCTGTCTTTCTCCTCTCCAGGCACCAATCTACCATTCTGTATATTTACTATAGGCTATTAAATATGATCACTATTTGCCTTGTATTTTCATTCATTAGCTGTTTACTCCCAAATTTGAGGGAGGTTTGTCTTTTGTTTTGCCAGAAAAAAATTTTTGTAATAGTGCCTCAGTTTTCTAGGGCCTGAAGAACTGAGATAGTTCTGGGTTCACTTCTGAGGCCCTTCATTACCCACAAGGTTAAGCCCTTTGAACCCCCTTTGACCCTTGGGTGGTATTTTGATCCTCCTCTAGAATCTTACAATTGGTCTCCATGTTGTATGCAGATTGGAAGTTGCCTTGTTTACTACTCTTCCGACACAGAGTATCAGGGAGAAAGAGACCTTATCCGTTCCTCTGGCCCCTCTATTTTGACAGACTGCTAAGAATTCCTCAGGACTTCCTTTAGTTTGGTTTTTTACTTTTCCAAAAGGCTGATCTGATTCATATCAGAGTAGACATGCCTGTCCTAGTGCTCTGTTTCAGGCCTAATCAGAAGAAACCCAGGAATAGAAAAGGTCAATGCCTTGACTTTTGTCCCTGTTGCGGGATTAAATCAGTAGTTGCCAGAGTTGTCAAAAGCTCCAGTTACAAAGCATTTGGAGTTTCAGGAAAACAAACAAACAAACGATAAAACGATGCTTTTCCTTCTGGGGAACTTTTAAGTTCTCCACAACAGCTTAGATTTTTTCCAAAATGGAAAGGAAAGCTTGCATAAAATCAGTTTTCATTGAAGATAGACAATTGATTGTAGTCATCTCAGTCTGTTTCCCTCTCCTTGTTTACTCTTTGGTCACTGATTGAGTCAGGCTGGAGGGGTAACGCTGTGATGGAAAGAAGTAGATTCTCACTGTAAATTTGAATTAACAAACAGTTAAACCAAACAAAATAGTTGCCCCCAATTCCTATCTCCAAGAATTGCTTTGTGCCATTTTGAATTCAGGTAGTTATTCTGTATATACTTAGAAGACTATTCAGAGCTTCTTCAGTCTCTACTCAGTTTGAAGTGGGTGTCTGGGGAGACATAGGGCAGGGTAAAATCGAGACACCCTGTTCATGCTTAACAACAAAAATAGGGATAAGCCAGAATGATGCGACATCCAAATTTGTGGTAGATGAAGAATCACTGGAAATTCTTAATTGCACAGACTTTATAATCCATAACACAAATTATAATTCCATACTTTTTACTGTGGCAAGGGTGTGATGTGGTGTTAATCTTTTTAATTTTTGAATCCAAACTGAATTTAAAGTGTGAATATTTAAATTCCTCACAAGCTGATTATGAACCATTTGTAAAGTGTTTATATAACTCTTTGTATCATGCGTTGGTACATCTTATCAAGTTTTTTCTGGCATGTATTCCATTCTAAACTTCTGTGAAATTTCTATTGTTGCTGTAAATATTATACAAATATATATTCCGTGGTAACCTTAATTATCAGCATGACATGGTTAATTTTTACTGAGCACAATGTATTTTTGAATGGATCTTCCCAAATGTCTTTAATAAAATGCAGATTTTGCACTGACTGATGTGACTGCAAGGCTGTCCCAATCTTGGTCCCTTGTGTTTGAACAGCAGGCAGCTCCGTTTCATTTCCTTCTTTGTAAAGAACTCATTTGAATTCACATAAGGGATAATGGGCCTCTGAAGTTAAAATCTGTTTAAGGGACAGAAATTAGTTTAAAGCAGAGCAAATCCTGTTATTTAATGATGTTGATTCCTCCCTCCCCCATTTGTAAAGCTTTTTTCTCCTTAGGGCGTTTTGAAAACTTGGGTTTCCTTTACACTTGAGTGTTGTCACCTTTGCAGGTTGGTAGATGCCCACTTGGTGGTTTGGGGATGATGGGAAAAGATGCCAGCTCACTTGGTGCTATGTAGAAAGCAAAGATGGACAGGTCAATAATGGCTTCTTTTTGTTTTAGACCAGGGGTCAGCAAACTTTTTCTGTAAAGGGTCAGAAAGTAAATATTTTAGACTTTATAGGCCTTATGGTCTCTGTTGCTGCTAGTCACCTCTGCCTCTGAAGTGCAAACTTGTTGTGGACAATATGTAAATGAGCAGGTGTGGCTGGGTTCCAGTAAAAAAAAAAAAAAACAAAAAAACAGGCTTGTCATTTAGGGTAAGAAGACCAAGGGAGTAAATGCTCAGTCAGGAGGAAAAAGAACTTAATTTTTGTGGTAACTTCTACATAAATATTCTCCAACTTTCTTTATCTTTCTAAACAAGATAGGAGCTAACACAGTGCTTTGCATTCTTAAAAGCAGTGTCAATAACTTCCTGACTCTGAGTTTCTCCTTAAGTCTCATGGAAACTTGTGACCTGGGATTTCAACTATACTTTTTATCAAGACTAAATCAAAGTATCTGGGTCTTGTCATTTCTTTGATGTTCATAGTACTCACTATGTCCAGGCACAATTCCGAGTGTTGTACTTACATTATTACATTTACTCTTTGCAAAAACCCAGTGAGGTGATTATTATCCCATTTTGTAGATGAGGAAACTGAGGTTTATGGACTTTGAGTTAACTTTCCTAAGGTCACCCAGCTAGGAAGCTAACTGCTAGGATTTGAACCCAAATATGTTCACCTATCAAGTCCATATATACCCTTAAGTACTATTAAACAATGCAGTTACTGTGTCTCTGTGTATAGAAGCTGATATGGGGGAACGGTGGTCACATTCGGATGTTATGTTTTTTCTTTAGTAATTCGAGTTTATTCAAGTAACACAAAAAATAACAAATTTTCAAAAACATTTTCCAACACAGACTATGTTAAAAGATTTGCCTGAAGGGACGCTAGATGCAGAAATAAAGAGACCTTACACAAGTGAAGAAAAAGGCGAACAAACTTGGAAGAGGCTGTCTATATTGATGGGATAAGTGTACTAATATGAGCAATTAATAATAACTCACAACTTGTAACATGTGCTTTTCCACAAGCTCACAGCAATTTGTGTACTACCTTTCATCCCATCACCCGACAGATAGTATTTTAATTTTATTTGAGGATAGAACATTTCATTGAAACCAGTCACTAGAGGTCTGGCAACTCTGGGGAAGTGATTAAGAGCACAGGCTCTGGAGTCAAGATTGTCTGAGTCAAGTCCCAGCTCCATCACATACTTCTTATGTGACTTTAGGCAAGTTACTTAACTTTTCTATGCCTTGGTTTCCTTATCTGTAAGTGGAAATAATAATACTACCTACCTCAAAGAGTCATAATGAGGATTTAATGAAATAATAACCTGGAAAGCACTCGATAGATTCTCAATGAATATCAGCTCTTATAACCTTATTGCTATTATTTGCAACCCAGTTAGCAACCTCATGGAGTTGAAAAGGAATGTCACTGAATCTTGACTGCCAGTTGTAGCGAGCTCTCGTTGGGTGGCTATTAAGCCCTTTAGATGCATGTATCCATTTGATCTTCATGTCAGCCCTACAGGGATTATTGGGGTGAAGAACAACCCAGCTTGGAGCTACTTCGGGGCATCACAGGTGAAGCGGTAGCCTTGTAAGCAGTGCATTAGTTAGGAAGCCTCAGCAACCAAACTCTTAAGTGGACAAAAAGGTGGGCCTCCGCCAGCATCCATTAAAGGACTCGCTTTAGGAATGCAGTCTTCCAGGCTCTAAGAATGGATTCATAGCAGTACCTCCACTTTGAAAAACCTTTACTTTGTCCGAGTAACCTTCCACACTGCGTACCAGAATCAACTCAGTTTTTTTTAATATTGGCAACGCATAGTGCTAGCTACTTCTTTGTTCATAGTATTTCATTTAATTGTTTGAAAATCTCCCACAAATGTAGGCCACATTCTAGCATTTCTAAAAATAGAAGTAAATGTGTTAACATAAGGTAGGAGAGTGATTTTGGGCTACATTATATATATTTTTTACATTAAAAGTTTCCTCCACAAAATAAATGATACCGCAAACAGACTTCATGCATTTAATAGCAAGATTCTGTTATGCCTCAGATTTCCCTCGATAAAAGTTTTATTTTTGATATATCTTGTCATGAAATGAATGAGGTAAATAATTAGTGTGCTATTGTAAGCAGATTACCTGCAGGTAAAAGTTTTACGGTATTTCAGTATCTCAAATGTTTATTAAATTCTGAAATATTCAGCAATTTACAGTGTGAAATCCCAAGTGGCTTCTTTAGAGAAATTGACAAGTTGATCCTAAAATTCCTATGGAAATTCAAGGGACCCAAAATAGCCAAAACAATCTTGAAAAAGAAAACAAAGTTGGAGGACTCACGCTTCCCAATTTCAAAATTTACTGTAAAGCTACAGTAACAAAGATAGTGAAGTTACTGGCATAAACGTAGACGTAGACATAGATCATGGAAATAGAATTCAGAGTCCAGAAGTAAACCCTTACCTTATCAATTAATTTTTGACAAGAGTACCAAGACCATTCAGAGGGAAAAAAATAGTCTCTTCCGCAAATGGTGCTGGGACAATTGAATAGCCACATACAAAGAATGAAGTTGGGCCTCTACGTCACACCATATGCAAAAATTAACTCAAAATGCATCAACAACCTAAATATAAGAGCTAAAACTATAGAACTATTAGAAGAAAACGTAGGGGTAAATGTTCATGACCTTGGATTTGGCAGTGGTTTCTCAGATATGCTGCCAAAAGCACAAGCAACTATAACAAAAGTAGGTAAATTGGACTTCATCAAAATTGAAAAGTTCTGTGCTTCAAATGACACCATCAAGAAAGTGAAAAGACAACCCACTGAATGGGAGAAAATATTTGCAAATCCTATATTTGATAAGGGACTCATATCCAGGATAAATAAAGGACCATTACAACACAATAATAAAAAGACAACCCAATTAAAAAAAGAAAAGTAGACATTTCTCCAGAGAAGATATACAAATGACCAATAAGCATATGAAAAGATACTCAACATCATTTACTGTCAGGGAACTGCAAATCAAAACCACAGTGAAATATCACTTCACACCCACTAGGATGGCTATAATCAAAAAGATAAGTGTTGGTGAGAATGCAGAGAAACTGGAACCCTCATATACCGCTGGTGGGAATGTAAAATGGTGTAGCCACTGTGTAAGACAATCTGGCAGTTCCTCAAAAGGTTAAATAGAGTTAACAGATGGCCCAGCAATTCCACTCCTAGGTATATACACAAGAGAATCGAAAACATATGTCCACACAAAAACTTGTACATAAATGTTCATTATTTCATAATAGCTAAAAAGTGGAAACAACTCAAATGTCCATCAATGGATGAATGGCTAAACAAATTGTGGTATATCCACACAATGGAATATTATTCAGCCATAAGAAGGAATGAAGTTCTGATGCATGCTACAACATGGATGAACCTCGAAAACCTTATTATGCTAAGTGAAAGAAGCCAGACACCAAAGGACAAATATTGGGAGGAGGGCAGTGCTGAGAGGGGTGGATAATGGGTATGGGGTTTCTGTTGGGGATGATGAAAACGTTCTAAAATTGACTCTGGTGGTGGTTGCACAACTACACTAAAAGCCATTGAATTGCACACTTTAAACAGGCGAATTGTATGGTATATAAATTTTATCTCAATAAAGCTGTTACATAACAAATTTCCAACATGAACAATTACTTGGAGAACCTCTATCCCTGCCTTGCCCTGTTTCACTCTCCTTTTATTCCTGAACTATATACTCTCTTCCCTCCTGTATCTGATGTGCCAGGTACAGAAAACCTGAACTCTTAGGCTACTGCCATTTTCTCTCACAATCCATGTCGTGATAAAAGTTTAATTCAACTTTCCAAATAAGGGTCTCTGTCCAGGCATTCTGTCTAAAACAGATTTGTCCATGTGTCTGACAGCCAGAGATGTATTTTTTTCCCCCACCCTGAACTGATATAGTAGAAAAGATGATGCCCCTGGGTAGGGAAAAGCATTTTTCCAGATTCACATATATAGCATGGGGATTAGAGAGATGCTGGGTGTAATATAAAGCTGTTATAATCCTCAAAACATCCGGGAGGAGATTTGGGGCTTGTAGGAGGCCACCCGTGTACAGGGAAGGCGATTGTGATGTCCAGGATTGGGTTAGTGCAAGTCCATTTGGAAAGAAAAGTAGCTCAGAGCAATGAGCTGCCACCAAAGGCCACCCTGCATTCAGGACCAGGACAGTCTTTGGATTTCCCAGTCTACTTTGGAGAATGCTCAACCTCTGATTCCATCCCCTCTCAGCAACTCCTTTCCATAAACCTCTCCTGCCCACTCCCCCTGTAGCAGCAGCTTCTCTCAGGGAAGGGTCTGATAAACTCAGGCTAGCTGTAAATGACAAGTGAAATGTCACCTGTCCTTCCCCAGAGCTCCTGCATAATGAGCTCCTGGAAAGGAAGGCCAGGCCAGACCCATTCCTTCCCAAAGAGATCTCTAGCATCAGGAGCCCACAGATGTGTGTGTTGGCAGGGGTGGGGTGGGGGGGAGGTGCAGAGTTTGGAGGGTCAAGCCATATCACCCTCCTTTTTCTGAGGTGGGTCATGACCATTTCTGCAAAGCATGTAGTCAAGAATTGGACCTCCTCTAAGTAGCTGGTGACAGGACAGCTCCTGGGTCAACTGTTTTCAACATGTGTTACCCTTGTTGAAAACTGGTAGTCCTAGATAAAGGGAAATGCTGTTGTGTCCTGGTCCTGTGGGGTCAGAAAAGATATATTTCCTAAATAGAGGGAAACCTCACTACTTACACATGCAGCCTGCCCTGTGAGTCACCTGAATAGCAACCGCAAACTTTTTTTTTTGTCTGAATGGGTTGCAGAGTGGAGCGGATGTAATGAGAACTCTGGACTCTCCCTGAGCTTTGGACCCTCGCTAATCACTGAATGCGTGGGTCAGATGAGGTTGTCAGGAAACCAGGACTACTGAGATGTGACGCAGGCTCCCACCCACCCGTACTCATCTCTGCCAGAAACCTCTAACTGCAGGCCCAGTACACTAAGATACTTTTAGGCCATGGTTTAATAAAAACAACTAGGAGAAACCACAAGTTTGCTCCCCTTTTGCATTCAAAGCGAAGCTCTGTGAAACTAGTTGTTCCCGTTTTGAATGTGGTAAAGCAAAAGAATTTTCCAATTATCAGGGCTGCTTTGTGTTCCCCTGGGACTACACCTTTTACAGTGTCACTGAGACAAAAGATGAGAGAAGCAAATTACCCCTGCTACTTACATTTTTGTAAGAAAATTGTTTTGAGGGACATTTTCTTTGTTATTTTCTTTGGCCCCGAGTAGGGAATAAGTTCATTTTTCTTTTTCTTTCATTGAAATTGGAAACTCTGTCTTTTTAAAGGAAATAGTCTCTACCCAGCTCTGCATTTAAGTTCTCATAGAATACAACCCTGTTTGCCACAGTGGTATGTCAGGACCCCGATGCAGGCCCCTTCCGTGCCCTCCACCCACTGGCAGGCGCGGGGCTGAGGCCACTGTTTAAGCACACTTGCTGACACACTCCAGCAGCTCCATGCGGATGGCAATGCGGATGTGCCAGCCCAGCGGGATCAGTCGTATGAAGCGGGAAATGATAGGGGGCCGCAACAGGTTCTGGACTGTGGAAGTTCGGTCTGAATTTCCATAGAAGACCTAAAGGGAAGGAGGAAATCCTATCACCATCACATCAGGGAAGAGAAAAGGAAGAGTGATTCATGTTGGAAGCTGGCCCCAACTTTGAACTGTAGGTAGAATCTCAGAAAGGGGTTAAAGCCCAGGAAATTTGCTGGCACCCCCCCCTTTCCCCTAAAATATGACCTTGAGGACTGTTGCACCTATATACAAGGGCCATTTCTGGGTCGCTATGTGGGGATATCTAGAACTGCACCATCCAATATGGTAGCTACTAGCTACATATAACTATTTAAATTTAAATGAATTGCGATTAAATAAAAATTCAATTCCCTAGATGCACTCACTACATTTCAAGTGCTCAATGGCCACGTGTGACTAGTGGCTGCCATATTGGACAGCGCAGTGCAACATTTCCATCACTGCAGAAAGTTCGATTGGCCAGAACTGATAGAAAATGCCTTTTGACTTACTGCCAATTTTGGACTTCTGTCCTTTGCATTTTGACAAGAAGTTTTGGAAAAGGACTGTGTTATACTTACGAGGGAAATGGTCCCATGTGCAAAGGAGGAACTCGCTTAAAAATTCTTGAGCAAGCTGTGAAATTGTGAGCCAAAGCTTAAGTGTGTGTCCCTACATCAATACAAATGGCAAGTACTTTTTAGACTTTGAAAAATGTTCCAAAACAACAAAGACATTAAAACAAGAGGGAAGATTCTAGAAGGGAGAGGCCAAGGCCCAGAGAAGGGAGAACAGGTTTTGCTTAGAGTTTTTTTCTGGATGTAACGTAAAATGATGCAGCTGTTGGAACTTAGGTGCAGTGGATGTTTGAATGTATTTCCAAAGAAATCATTCTTTGCACTCTGGAGTTTTAGTGCTCTGCCCAGTGATACCTGAATGTTGCATATCCTTCTAGGAGTATCTCATGAAAAAATGACCTCCTCCATCCACAGAACAAGAAGGCCTTGTTGGCCATGATCTTGGCTCTCTTCCCAGCAACAACGCCCCCACCCTGCTCTCTAAGCCATTTTGTTTGGCCTTGGGCCTGTTCAAGTCAGTAGCCAGGTGAAGAGGAGAAGATGGTACAGGCCGAATTGATAGCACTAGTGCTGAAGTGGAGTGCTTCTTTGCAAAGAACTGCGGAATCTTCAGAAACAGGGCTTGAAAAAGAATTCTAATATCTTTTGGAAAAGCCCAACTAATAACAAAATGAAATAAGATGTCCAAGTTTCAAGATGGTTTTTCCTACTGTGGGCAAAGTCTTTGAAACCTCAACCCATGAATTTCTTGCTGTACAAATTGTCATTAGAGACTACAAAGCCTTCTTATTCTTAGCCGCACACATCAATTTCACTTGACTAAACGGCCAAATTCGGCTGGGGAATTCCTAACACTCAGGTGGAAGGACAGTTAACATTTCCAAACAGGTGAGTTTTTAATTCATTTTTACTCATTGCAAATATATATCATCTATATAATCAAGAGCCTAAGGTGTTCGCTCTGTGTGAACAAGACTTCAGTCCCAGCTCTCAGTGGTTAAAAGGATATAAAATTGCCCAAAGTTTTAATAAGGTTGCATTTCATGTTCTTAAACCAGGACTTTGCATCTGTACTGGTGGAGTCCTTTTAACTGTTTACATAGTTTAGTGGCTAACTTTCTGGGCTGTCAAAAGTTTCCCTGATTGGCACTTGGTCTCCATCAGTAGTAGTAAGTAATGGCCATATCTACATAATTGGACTATTACCTACCTGCATCAGTGACAGATCAAGTCAGACCCACAAGGGATGTTCAATGACCCAGTGAGTTTGGAATACTCCAAATGGCCAGTCTTAATTATTCAAGCAACGATAGGCTGATATGAGAATTCAGACAAATATGTCTTTTACACAAAAGAGTGGCAGCCATTCACAAACAAGCTGCACTAGGCACCAAGGATACAGCAAGGAAAGACACCTGCCTGGCATTGTGGGAAGAAGCACAGATGCCCTACCATGCCGTGGGGTCAACACTCTGACAGGGTGGCTGCAGAGACACAGGGAAGGGAGGGAGTCCAAGAGGCTGTGAGCTGAAGGTGGTTTGGGATGGAGGCCCCACATACCCGGTTGTTGCCAGTCTGGTCCTTGTAATAAATCCAGTTCAGGCTCTCATCGGTCCTGTACTGCATGCTGTACTTGGTCATCCACTCGTCGATGTCACAGCGCCCCTGGGTGAGGATCCCCGAAATCACCTTGACCTCCTTCAGATCTATTTGTAACCACTGTCTGCTGTCCTGGAACTTGGAGAGCCAGGCACACCTGCCGGGAACACCCCCGAATCACCAGGAGCCCTCCCCTGTGAACGCACCAGTAAAGCCAGGAGACGCTGTCTTCCCTTGGGGTGCCAGCACCTGGAGAGCCCCCCAGCAATGCTCAGGCGGTCTGAACTGCGATCCGTTCAGCACCCAGAGACTTGTCTCCAGGACTGTCCAGTCTCTGTTATACTTGACTTGTAGCTCAGTCTCCCTCCCTGCATCTCCGCTTTCCAAAGAAAAATTGCCAGAGTCAACTAATTTGTCAAATAAATGCCTTCAAGTGTGGCTGGAATCTCCTCTGGGGTGTGGTCTGAGCCTATCTTTCATCAAAACATGTAAGCACATGGTTATCAACCCCATTGGCTCTCTTCTCTTTCCATTAGTATCTCCTGGTGTTTCTTTCTCCATAAATCTTTTTTTTTTTTTTAATTTCATCCTCTTCCTACATATCTGAATCTTCTTCTGATGCTGTCATCCATGTCATTCAGGGAGTGTCTACTATGTGCAGAAACTGCATCAAAATATATTTGGAAGGGTTTTTGATCATTGTAAAGCAAGATAACCATTTAAGAATTAAATTTTTTAGCTATATTCCAATATTGTGGAAACCTATGGTTTCCCTTTTGTCTTTTCTTTTATTGAAAATTAATTTCTCAGGACTCAGTCCTTGCCTACCTTCTCTTCTTATTCCAGACTTGCTCCTTGGGTGACTCCTGACTTTTCATTTCCATCTCAGACCTTTCTCCTGAATTCCAAATCTAGATGCCTGGATGCCAACAGTGTCTCAAATGAAACATGTCCAAAATGAACTCCTGACTACCTCCATCCAGTATTCATCTCTCTAAATGGTACCCCCATCCTTCTAGGTGTTCTTGCCAGCCATCTGAGAGCCATCCTTGACCCCTTCCTCTCCATCACCCCAAACATCCAATCCACTTACCTCCAAATATTTCTCAAACTCATCTACTTCTGTCCATCTTCATTGCCACCACTCCAGTCCACGTCACCCTCAACTCTTGCTTAGGTGGCTGCCATCGCTTACTTAGCTAGTCTCCCTGTGTTACTTCCCCCACCCCCAATCAACTCTTCCACACGGGAGCTAGAAAAATTTCCCTAAAACACAAATCTGATTTTGATACTCTCCAACTTAAAAAACTTTTCTCTGGCAGTCTGCTGGTTGTCTCTCAATAACTGTTCTTCCCACCTTCCTCTAGTAAAAGAACACCTGAGTTTTATTTGGGCAATGACCACCCAGGTAAAACTACATTTCCCAGTCGCCATTGCTGTAGGTGGGGCCATCTGACTAAATTTTGGCCAATGGAATATGGCAGAAGTGGCCAATAGGATATGTTTGTATCCTTAAAGGAAAAGTATGCACGCTCTGTTTTTCTCTCTTCTCTCCCTACTGACTGTGGATGTGATGGTGTAGACTAGAACAGCCATCTTGGGCCCCAAGATGGAAGCTTCATGTTAAGGGTGATGGAACAAAAAGAGGAAGTATGTGCCCCTGATACTGTCCAGCTGCAATAGCAACCCTAGATTGCCTAATGAAACTTTTAGATGAGCAAGAAATATACTTCTACATTGGTTAAGTCACTGTAATTTGGGGCTCTTTGTTACAGCAGCACAAACCTGTATTCTAACTAATACACATTCAGAGTGCTCCCATTATCCCTCAAATAAGGACTACAGTCATTAATGTGACTAATAAGACCTTGCACAATCTGACTTCTGCCTACCTCTCCAGCATCGTCTTGTTTGTGCTCTAGCCTTACTGTCCTTTATGTTCTCCATCCATGCCCTTGAGGTGTATTCCCAGTTCAGGGCCTTTGCTCATACTCTGCCCCCTGGCTCTTCCCCTCTCTCACATGGCCAACGTCAAACTTACAGTTAAATATCTTTTCCTTAGAAAGCCTTCCCTGGAGCTTCAGATGGACAAGGTCTTTCTTCCTTCTTTGACTCCCCTGCAACATGCATCACACTTACTAAATAACCATTCGGGTGATCATTTGCTTACAGTCCATCTTCCTCTCTAAAATGAATGCTTCTTGAAGACAGGGACCTCATCTGTCACATTCACTGCAATATCCACAGTACTTGGCACATGTAAGGCACTCACTCACTAGTTGTTGAATAAATAAATGAATTCTGTGCCATTCATTCATTAGAAAAACCTACTTCTTTCAATCACATGGAAAAAAAACAAATCACACACTGCCAGTCCTGCTTACCCAAAACCTTGACTGTTGAGCCGGGCCTTGTTTGCAGTCCACGAAGAATACCAGCCCACATACTGCTCTGAGTTGGAGCAGGTGATCTGGTCTGGTGTAACCTCTCCTGATTCAAAACCCAGGGGTTTATGATATGGGCATTCTGGGAAAAGGAAAAAAAATGCCCATTAAAACACTCATCTCTTGATGCTCAACAAACGTAAGAGGACTGGAATGACCCAACAAACCACCTTATTTGCACTTTGGAAGGTGGAGAATGTTTTACTTGTCAGCCTGCTTCACAGTGGGTGGAGCTGGATCTTCAACCTGTAAACTGCCCACGCCAGAAGAGAATGAAGATTAAGTAAAGGGATTGCCATAGAGACTCACAACGTTTGTAAACTCAAAGGGAAATGGTTCTATGGCAAACTCATGAATGGGGGAAATTTTGAAAAATCCTTCACCTCCACAAGCTTGGAGACCTAAAGACCAAGAGACTCACAGTGAAATACTGTATTTAAATGCCTTGCATCTTTGTTTTCCTCATTAGCAGGTTTAGCCATCTTGCATGATGTCATTGGAGTCCCTGATTGTCTTGGGGCAGCATATGATGCCAACTATAGGCTCAAAACAATGGTGAGAGTATTCTTGGGCAATTGTACATTGAGACTGACTTCCCACTTGTAAATTGCAGTTTTCTCACCAGTCTGATAAAAAATGGATGAAATGTGCCAAAGTGACTGTTGAATAAGGAACAGTCGAAAGAAACTGCTTTTTCCAAATAAGAATAGCCAAAGCTGGTTCTTACATGTTAATTGTCTGCTGCTTCTCATGTACTTCGTCTCACATTAAGAACACTGTCTGGTTACCTGGTCAGAGAATGGCAGCCAAATTGCCAACCCTGTATCCATTCTCCCCTTCTTTTTTTTTTACTAAAGATCCCTAATTTTGTTGGGGGCAGCAATGTGACCAGCTAAAACAACCAGATGTCCCAGCCTCCTTTGCAGATAGAAATGGCCAAGTGACACATTTATGATCAGTGAGATATAAGATGATGTCTGCTGGGGATTTCTCATCAGGTTTTGCTCACTCTGTCCTTCTTCCTGTTGTCTGTAACAGTGACCTGATAGCTGGTGCAATAGTAGCCATATTGCCCCGTGGGGCGTAAGCCCAAGAGAAGTCCAGAGGCCTCAGCCCTGTTATCCTTGAACGACTTCCTACCCTTGTCTTCTTACCATATGAGTCAAACTAAACTTCAGTAAGCCACTATTGCAATCAAACTCAGTTCCTAACTGAATTTCTAGAGAAAACAAGTGATAATCATACGTAAATACATTTTCCAAATTTTCTGATTGTGATATGATAATTCAAAGTTTGGTTTTTTTCCACATGTACATTGGAGTTCAGGTCAAAGGTCTGAACATATTTACTGGAGCATCGTCACCTTTAACAGTAAAACGAGTGCTGAAGTCTTTCTGGAGGATAATTTTTCAAATGTCAATAAAACTAAAAGAAAGTTGCAAGAGCTTGAAGCCATCCCCGAGGCCTCAGAGTACCTGCAGAGACAGTCATGTCCCCTCTCCAGACGCTGAAGACAGTAGGACAGCTTCAGATCTCTGGCTAGGGGAGCTTAATCTTTCTGTCCCAACGCACTAAAGGAATGGCCCCACTAGTACCTGTAGCTCAGTGGGGCTGGGGGAGAGGAGACAGCCTTTATAGTCTGTCGAGTACCCAAGACTTGGGAAGCCTATTAAAATACTGTCTATTCCTGGGAGAGAGAACAGGCACGCTTTATGGGCCACTCACTCATGCCCCATGTGGTCAAATCATCAGGGGAGCTTGTTAAGATGCACTCTCCAGGATCCCAGGTCCAGAGCATCCGTGTTTTAAACAAGCACACTTTCAAAGCACACTTTGGAAACCTTGGCCTGGCAGGAAGGAGGAGCAAGACCCCAGCATCAGTAAGCTGGGTTTCAATTGGGACCGTGTCGTCACTTAACATGTTTTTGAATCTGTAAAATTCTACGTGTGGATGTCTCTAAGGCTCCATCCATCTCTAGCATTTGATGATGGAACCTGCTTTTTTTTTTTTGCTCCAGGGCCACCAGCTCTGAGGGAGAAGGCAGAGGGGAAAAAAAATTCTGTCACTGCCACCCCTAGTCATTTTACTCTCAGCATTTTGCACTTTCTCCCATTTTCCCTCACATCTCTTTTTTCCATTTCTTTCCAAGTAGCTCATCTGACGGTTAAAAGTGGGCTAGAGATCTGGCCAGTGGCAATGGCCATGGAGGCATAACAGGGCTTATCCTGATAGCAAGGAACCTGTTGTTCAGTTGCATTCTAAAGAGCCACTTGCCCAGACACGGATCCTGAACGTATTCTCCTGGGGAGGGGATGATCTCATCCGTCCCCATATTTTTGGCTGGCATCGGGTTGCTGCTGCTGGACTCCCAGACCTCAAACCTTATCCCACTGTCCCCTGATTTTCCAGATGAATGTTTCCACCTGGATGATCCACATATCTTCATGCTCCATTTGTCTAAAACTGCGCCATCCATCGTCAAACCCCTAGGCCTGCTCTAGGTCTCAGGCATTGGCTCTGGCAGCTACCCAGTTGTCTAAACCAGAAACCTAGTGGTTTGACCCAGGATACAGAGCAAAGGCTGTGGAGCGGTGAGCTATAGAAATGTGGATGTTCGGGCTACACCCCCTTAGAGTCTGATTTATTGGTTTGGGATGCAGCCTAGACATCCGGAAAAAGCTGAAGGTGATTGTAGTGTGCAACCAAGGTCAAAAACTGCTTAGAGCCAAGAAGCCCTGGGTTTTGATGTCACTGTAGATGGTGTGAGCCTAAGCAAGCTACTTAACCTCTCTGGGTCTCAGTTTCCTCCTCTATGAAATGGGTGCAATAATAGAACCTGCCTCCATGAGGTTGCTGTGAGATCAAATGAAATAATGTTTGTAGAGTGCTCAGCACAGTGTCTGGCCAAAAAGCAGCAGCTGACATTGGTGTAGTAGGGCAATGCTGCAAGAATATACTGATGTCTTCTTGAGGTTTGCACACCTGTTTTTCTTGTGAAGACTCAGCAGGGAAGAAATCCAACACCCCTCTAGCCCACTCTGGCCTGTCCCCATCCCCCAGCACATCTCCCCAAGAAGGAGGCCAGCTTCATGTTTCTAAAGGTTTGGGCTCTCCTTGCCCCAAGAAGGAATAGGTCACATGTGCGTGCGAGCGCGATGGTGTGCGCCAGAGAGATCTGAGAGAGGAGACACTTTGTTGACGCCGTCTCTCGGGCTTATGGATTCGGAAGGCCGAGGTCACCACAGGAATTACCTAATTCTCCCAGAGGAGGAGGTGGCTGGGGCTCTGGGCTTTGATGGTGAGAGGAGTTGCCGAGCTCAGCGTCGAAGTGGTTCCCCTGCTGGAGCTGAGCCATGGATGCGGCCTGGGAGCCCTGAGCTCTGCCCACTCTCGTGGATCTTGGAACTGAGCTTGGCTCAGAGGGACAGAAGCCACCAATGAGGTGCCTGGCTCCGAGTGGGACCGCGGGCCAGGCAGGGAGCCTGCCGCCCACCTCAGCCTAGGCCCTGTCCCCAGGTGGCCCTTGAAAGGACCTGGGGGGTTTGTGTGATCCAAAGGGGAGAGGAAGGCACTCCAAAAATCCTGTTTTGAGACTCTGGCAGGTCATGACAAGAGCAGACCCAAACTAGATTCTATAGCAAGATAGAAATGTGACATTTCTCACACTGTGTGCTGTGAAGTAAACTCCATTCTGGTGATATTTTTCTTATTTTTTCCTGCCTCCTTCTATCCTCCTTCCACAGTCAATTTAACAGCAGATCCTGTTTATTCATCCAGTAAACACTCTTAAGCCTGTCCCCTTTATGCCTTTCCTACCACCTCTGGCCCGATTTCCTGAAGACCACCTTGTGGTCACCCTGACTCTAGTCTCCTCGCTTGAGCCGGAGGGTTTTCCAGGTCTCTGGGTCACTGCTTCAGGCCATTCAGTGGCTGCTGAGTGCCCTCAGGATGTGAAGTCAAACTAACAAGGCCCTTCAGGCCCGGACCTCATCTCCTAACTTGTGTCCTCTGGAACTCTGGGCTCTGGCCAGCTCCTCCTGCCTGAGCTCCCTTCAGGACCTCAGGCGGCCTGGAGGCCTTCCCATGAGATCGTTTTTAGGCACACTGTTCCCTCTGCCTGTGGCGTGCCTGTCCCCTCCGCTGCCCTTTTACCTGGCCACCTCCACCCCTTCAGATTCCTGCCCACCCTGAGCTGGGCTAGGGGACCCCAAGGCCTCCTGTACTTCTGTCACTTGTCACCCCTCATGGTGAAGATCTCCCTGTCGGCCCCCCTTGTCCGTCTTGCTCACCGTTCTGTTCCCCGAGCAAAGCATTCTGCAAAAGGGGGGCAGGAACAGGAAACAGAGCCCAAGGAGGGAGTACAAGTTGACTGTGGCCCAGAGAACTCCCTCTGGCCTGATCAAAATGAAACAGTAAATTGAGTGCAAACTAGAAAGCAATAGAAGTAACAATGCTGAAGAAATTAAGGGGATCTTTATCAGCTGTACACAGAATACGTCCCTCCCAAGTTGTCTTTCCAATGGAACTTTGTTATTGTAGCTATTAAACCTGTGTCTGTACTCGTTTTACTCTGAAGGCAAAACCTACATCTTTTGTGGCTTATGTGGCTCTTTTGAGCAGTGATTTTATAAGTAGATGGATAAAGGCATATACATAATATGCTGCTAATCCAGGCTCTGAATGTTTCACAGACTAGTGCTTTTTATTCTGTAGATAATTTCTGGGTTTGTAGGCCTGAAGGCCAGGCATGCTTTTGAAGAATGCTAGCCTAAAGAAACACACAGGGAGTTCGGGGACATTCTTGAGAAGACAGTCAAGAGAGACGTGAATATTATTATGCATCTATGATAGACTTGAATATCTATAGGATAATATAGTAGAATGTAGAATAATATTGATAGAAGAATAAACTTGAATATAATAAAGAATATAAAATGAAGGATAAAAGTAAAGCATTAGTGAACCTTTGGATTTCTTCTCCACCTGATTCCCCCTTCCCAGAGTGCCAGGGTAATCTTGGCTCAACTGTGGAAAAGATAGACCTCTTAGTACTTTTAATAGCATTAAGCTGAAATGAGGCGGCCATAATGCAACTAGCCAGTCAGCTTCTGCTCTACGGGTAGGCCTCGGGCGCAACCAAGTTGGTGAGAGCCTTCGGTGCCAGCCAGTGTGCACCTAGGAGCTCTTCCTGGCAGCTCAGAGTGACCCTCCTGTCCTTCTGTACTTTCCAGGGTCATCTTCTCTCCTAAGGCAGGCTCTTGTGGAAGCACTGAATCTCAGAGCCCAGAAAGACCAAACAGCGCCTTTGACATTCCAGTGAAGGACCTGAGACAGTGTGGGGAAGTTCTAGTGAATCTTCTGGAAGGTTATGCTGCCCCAAATCATCTCATTCGTGGAAGAACCAATTAACACCAATGAATCAAGCATGTAACAATCAGGTTGCATTCTTTCCTTTCCAGAAATAAAAATTAAAAAAAAAAAAAAAATGGTGGGGAGAGGAGAGCACTTAAGCTAAAAGAATTTCTAATTTTAGAGCTTCAAGGGCATGGTGACTGTGTAGGGGAGAGAGCTTGGGGACCAGGGTTGTCTTCTCACCCCTTAAATCTTCGTAGGTGACAGTCGGTCTCCAGGGGAGGCCTCATGAGCTTCACAGTTGATTGGCTCAGTGAAGCCAGTCTGCATAAATAATCTCTTTTCAATTTCCCCTTAGAAAAAACTTCCTTGGAATGGAATTCCAAGAGGTCTCAGGTCTCTAGTGAAAAGAACATTTGTGCTAAATTGTCAACTTCTCCAGGGTAGAGATGATGCCTCCATTTCTATCTTGGCACTTGATAAAAGAGGGTGGAATTGAATTACAAGTGGATTATTTCAGAGGGTAGTTTGCTATCGATTGGGCAGTTTGCACCAACATTTAATGGCTGCTAATGCTGTGGAGAGCAGTGGTGTTTCCTGTAAGGAGACTCCTCCTGAATGAAACAGCGCCTCCAGCTTTCCTCACCACGGGCACCCCACTGTTCAGCTCCACCCAAATAGCACAACAAGGCCTAGTTCAGTAACTGCTTTGTAGCCTCTGTCTGTAAAGAGGAAAACAGGAAGTGGATGCCATGGCTTCACTACAGCCCCTGTTACTGTCCACCCCCACCCCCACCCCCATTTGCTATTTCAATGCAAATTTAATGAAATAATGAAGAGAAGCACACACACAGACACACAAACCTGTCCCCTGTGGAGCTATTAGGAGATTATGTAAAGTGAATGAAGTTTCATGGCCCCATCAGAACCCTGGAGAAGAGTGGCAGGGACAGTTTCATGCAAAATAGGCTCTGAGGGTGCCAAGGACTGAGCATTGCAAATATTTGCTGGGACTGCCAAAGCCTCTGAAAACTCCCCTCATTCTCCCCTCAGGTTGTGCTCTTCTGAGGCAGGAAGAAAAGGAACTAAAGGAACTAACCTCTAGTATCCACTACAGTTTACTGGGTACAAGATGCTTTAATGCATCGTCTTACTTATTCCTTAGGGCAGGGGTTGGCAAACTACGGCCTCTGGGCCAAATCTGGCCCGCGACCTATTTTTGTAAATAAAGTTTTATTAGATCACAGCCGTGCACATTCATGTACATATTGTCAATGGCTGCTTCTGCACTACAACAGCAGTGATCCACAAGGCCTCAAATATTTACTGCCTGGCCTTTTGTAGACAAGGTTTGCCAGCCCCTGCCTAAGAGGAAGGCTTTCATGTTAGTCAGGATAGGCTATGTTATGCTGCATAACAGATGGACCAGAAATTTCAGAGGCTTACAGCAAAGATGATTTTTCACTCGGGTGACATCCACCATTGCAGGGCGGGGGGTTCTGTGCCACTTAATTACTTGGGGACCTGGGCTAAAGGAGAAGCCACAGTCTCACCACATGGCTTCTTGTTCTCCACAGCAGGAAAGGAAGAACGGGAGAGTTGAGTACCAGGCCTTCAATGCCTCATTTTGGAAGGGACACTGCTCGCATGGGCTGGCACTGCTCATATGGCACTACCTGATGGCAAGGGGGCTGGGAAATATGGGGAAGCCTGTGGAGATTTGGTGAGAAGTACTTAGGCAGGCAGGTGCTATTACCTCCATTTGGCAGCAGGAGGAGAAATCGGGAGACTCAGGGTTAAGGAGTGATGTAGCCATGACTCCAGCCCAGATCTTTCCCACTTGAAAGCCAGGGCTCTTCTAGAAGCCCATGCTGCCTGCCACTAATTGATTTTTAATGAATCCCATTAATCTCTTATTGAACATTAGGCCCATCTTACCATCTCACCCGGGCTAAGTAGAGATCCCAGAATCTTTCTGATCAATGACATCAGAACAGTTTGTTGCCACATCATCCATGGTGAGAGTTTAAGCTTGGAAGCAACCGGAGCAAGCCCACAGCATAGCCGTTGGGGGGGTCTACCTCGGCTGGGTTGAAGGAAGGAGGAAAATAGGGTGTTCCCAAGGATGTTAAGATCTGGCACCCCAAGGATAGGGGACACTCACCTGGTATGCAGTCTAAGGAGGCGGCCCCCGCAGACCACGGAGCACTGACACCTCCTTGGCAGTCGCACTTGCAAGCTTTGTGGTACCAGGGGTCCTCGCCCTCATCCTGCAGGAACCCAGAGGGGCAGGAGCATCAGAAAAGTCACATTCAAAGGCACCAGTGGTCAGCACCACGGAAAAAGCCTGTTTTCAGAAACCAGGATTACCCATCCAGCCTTGATACACACAGTTGCCGCTCATCTTTGATTCTGAGTGAACAGATTTCTGCCATTGGGGATGATCAGCTCACATTCTCCCAGGCACACCCACGGAGAGGGCGGTGTCTACCTCATCCTAGTCAGCTGCAGGCCTTGAGCCGCAGTCCGGGGCTGGGCTCCTCACATGAAAAGGCCCTGCCTGGATTTGAGATTCCACCACCTGATTTAAGACCCAGTTTTACACCAATCTTGGAACTTGCCCAGATATAATGTGATATTGCCACCACCATGGGGAAAAAAAAAAAAATATATATATATATATATATATATATATATATTTAAGTGATAATCCTATAAATTATTTTTGGCTAGGAAAGAAAATCTTCAAAAACAGCATCCACATACATAAATTCTGGCATTCTTACTGTAACATACCTCAGTAGACGATAATCCCAGTGTGGCTGAGTAAAAGAACAAGAGAGGAAAAATCAGGTTAATCAAAGAAAAAGCAAGTCAATGAAATGATTCATTACACAGAAAAGTAAAATGAAAATAGCCACATGAAAGTTAACAAAGCTACTTTCTGGAAGAAATCAAGCTAAGTAAATATCTGCCAGGAAAAATATTCACAGATGCTGAGAAACTAGGGACAGGAAAATTAAACAGGAAGAATGAGATTATTATTATTATTATTATTATTATTATTACACATTATGGAATTTTGGAAAGTACATTAATAGCGAGGAGGGGGGGAAAGCACCTATTTTTCTTACCACCCAAAGGCAAGACTGTGAACATTTTAGTATAAATCTTTCCAGTCCCTTTTCTATGCATATATTTTTTTCCCAAGTGTTTTACTTTTAAAGAATTGGTAGGATTTATCCTGGTAAAGAAGGAGGCCATCCCAGATACTGGGAAACGGATAAATAAAGACACCGAAGTGAAAAATACCAAGACATAACATTTGAGGATCTCAGAACCAGGAGATTTTGTTCTGATAGATGGAAAAGTGGGAGGTAGTGGCTAGATCCTGTGGGATCTTTTTTTTTAAAGCAGTTTTATTGAAATATATTCACACACCATACAATCCATCCAAAGTGTATAATCAGTGGTTCATGGTACCATCACATAGTTGTGCATTCCTTACCACAATCAATTTTAGAACATTTTCATTACTCCAAAAAAACCTTGAAATCATCCCATACCCCTTACCCCCTTATCCCCTTATTCCCCCTCCCCCATTATTGACCCTTAGCATTGGTGTGGTACATTTGTTAGGGTTGATGAAAGAACATTAAAATATTACTGTTATCTATAGTCCATAGTTTGCAATAGAGTGGTATATGGGAAAAATGTGCATAGTTTTTTAACATATTTGAGATCCTACTATCAACACTGAGCTTTCCCCTTTGCTTTTTAACCTTTCTTCATCATCAGTCCTAGTGCCTGCCCAGTTTGCATTGAGGAGTTGGTCCCCGGGGACTTAACCATTGCCCCATCCTGGCACCTTTAGGTTATTCAGGATCAGGACATTGTTTAGAAATTCTTCTTTTCAGCTTGTCTCCTACAAACAGGAAATATGAACCACAGTCACAGTATCAAGCATGTGGGAGAATTGGAAGGATGCAAAATTTAACATAAAATTAACATAGAAGTTTATCTTCACGGAAGTAGGAAGAAAAAAATGAATGCACAATTGAATGGGAAAAGAGTTTGTATATATTAGCATAAACTGATTGCTTAAAGCTGCACTGTCCAGTACAGTAGCTGCTAGCCCCCTGAGGCTACTTAAACTTAAATTAAGGTTAAGAAAATTAAAAACTCAATTCCTCAGTCACACCAGCCACATTTCAAGTACCAAATAGCCACATGGGGCTCATGGCTGACGTACTGGACAGAACAGATACATAACATTTCCAACATCGCAGAAAGTTCTACCAGACAGTGCTGGTTTAAGGCACCAGAGCTCCATTTCCAAAGAAACGGATGCCTTTATTTATTTTTTTATTATAAAAGCAAAATACTCTGCTTACCTACTTTCCTATTTAAAAAGTGATTCTAACAGCCATGAAAAAATTCCAGATTGTTTCAGAGGGTAAAGGAATAGCCTCGTCTTTTTTTGTCCCAATTATAAAAGCTAGCTCTTTCCAGTTGTGGCTGCATGTAAATAAATGATATGTATTTACCCCTTCAACAAACACTTTTGCATGTCCTTTGTGAGCCCAGCACTGCACTCAAGCCTGGGCCTTCTGACATGGAAACCACTCTGCCTGCAAGGAGCTCGAGGACCTCTGAGAGGGCAGACCACTGCATGGTGCCCGCGGTGAGTACCTGGGTGGGTTCTGCGTGGGCTGCCATGACAGTTCAGAAGGGACAGAGCTTTAAGCCTGGGAGGACACAAGGTGACCCCACGGCCACCAAGCCACCATCTCTCCTAGGCCCTTGTTCCCCTGGTTATTCATTCCTACAGACCCCCGGTCCACCCACTATGGGCAGCATTGATCCTCTCAGGCAGCAGTGATGGTTAGCAGGCGCTATCTTGGTAGGAGACCACCACAGTACTGCAATAGTGCCCAGCCCTGTGCTGGCAAAGGGAGTTACAACTTCTTATTTTCAAATCCAACACCGACTCTTCCCAACACTGAGCAGAACGTCTTCACACTGCAGTGCTGGATGCTGTTGGTTCCTCCTGTCTGTCTTTAACTTCCATAATGCTGATCACCTGGTTCTTCTTCCACCACTCTGAATACTCCTTCTCAGTCTCCTTTGAGAGCTCTGCTGCTTCTATCTACCCCATAAATGTTACTAAACCCAAGGCTCCAACTCTTGCGTTGAATGGCTTATTGGATATCTCTGCGTGAATGTCTCTTACTACCCAAAACTGGACCTAGCTAAGTGTTGGTAAGGTGGTGGATCAACTTAAGCTCTCATATGTGGCTGGTGGGGGTATAAGTTAGTATAACCTCTTTGGAAAACTGTTTGGCAGTTTATACTATGGCTTAACGTATACATGCCCCATGACCCAGAAATTCCACTCCTAAGTATTTACCCTCCAGAAGGGCACACATATGTCCTCCCAAAAGAGACCCAAGGTATACTAGCTTATTCATAGCAGCAGTATTTATAGTAGCCCCAACTGGAAACACTCCTATGTCCGTCAAGAGTAGAATGACAACATTGTGCTGTATTCACAAAATGGAACACTATATTGCAATGAGAATGGACAATCTGCCACCAAATGCCAAAGTATGGATGCATTTCACAAAGAATGTTGACTGAGAGGAGTCAGAAAGATGCTAGAGCAGATATACCATACAAATCCATTGGAAATATACAAAGATACAGGCAAAAGTAATCTATGCTGTTAGATACCAGGATACTGGTTACACATGGATCAGGAGCTGGAGGGGAAAGCACAAGACATGTTCTGTTGCTTGAGCTGGGTGCTGGTTGCCCAGGTGTGTTCAGTTGTGAAAATTCACTGAGCTGTACGCTATGTACTCTTCTGTGTGTGTATTGTACTTAAGTACAATATGTATATTATACTTCAGTACATTTTTTAATGGAGTTCATTCTCTCCTTCCCCAGACCTGTTCTTGCCCCTTCTCTATTTCTTATGCTGCTGATTGCCTCTGCCATTCCCCTGCCACCCCACCCAGAGACCTGGGACTTGTCCCACACTCTTCTTTCCCTAAACCCCCCACATTCAAAGGACTTTCACCACTGGGCTTTCTCCCCTTTCTGTCCCCACTGCCACTGCCTGGATTTAGGCCCCCACCCTCTCTCCCCTGCTAATGAGAGATGTCGCCTCCTCTGTCCCCCATGCTGCCAATGGGTTAAAACGCAAACCTGGTCGTGTCACTCTCCTGCTCAAAATCTTTTGATGGGTCCCAGTTTCGGTTTGCTAAAGGCGCTGATATGCAATATACCAGAAAATGGGTTGACTTTTAACAACGGGGATTTATTAAGTTACAAGTTACAATTCTAAGGCCATGAAAATGTCCAAATTAAGGCATCAACAAGAGGATAACTTCTCTGAAGAACAGCTGCTGGCATTCGGGGTTCCTCTGTCAGATGGGAAGGCACATGGTGATGTCTGCTGGTCCCTCTCTCCTAGGTTCTGGTTTCAATGGTTTTCTCTCTCAGCTCCTGTGAGTCCTTGCTTATTTCTCCCAGGGTATTTCTCGCTCAGCTCTCTGGGTTTTTACTGTCTTTTATCCTCTTCACAAAGGACTCCAGTAGAGGATTAAGACCCACCTTGAATGGGCCGGGTCACAGCTCAATTGAAATAGCCTAATCCTCAAAAGGTCCCACCCACAGTGGGTCTACCCCCACAAGAATGGATTAAAAGAACATGCTCTTTTCTGAGGTATATAACACATTCAAACCAGCACAGTCCCATTGCCAAAGAGTGAGGGAGCCAAGGCCTGAGTTCTACCTCTGACATTTATTAGCTGCATGACCTCATCTCTCCATTTCCTCATCCCTAATCCAGGTATAGTAAAAATGTGTCCTTCAAGGGATTGCTGTGAGCCGCCCCCTGCTTACCTTTCCAAATGGATCTTTCGCACTCTATACTACTTACATTTCCTTAAATGTTCCAGGCTGTTCCATGTCTCCTCCATGCCTTTGTCCACTCATTCTCTTTGCCTCAAATGCTGCCCCCCACCCAATCCCTGCAACTTCCCCTTCTCTACAGAGACTTTTCCTGTCTCCCCAGGTAGAACCCTCCAGTTGTTCTCGCCTTTATGTTCCACCTCTTTCTTATCTGCAGGTTTATCTAAGCACCTATATGATTATAGAAGTTGATAAAAAGATAACTGATAATGCCCTACACAAAAGCATTCATTCATTCAACTAATATTTACTGAGCCTCTACTGTATTCCAGGCCCAACATTAGGTGCTGGGGTTACAGCAATAAACCAAACAGGAAAAACACCCGACTCATAGTTTATAGTCTTGTGGGGGAGGGGGATAATAAAAGAAAGAAAGAATGAAATATATAGTATGTAAAATGATGGCATATAAAGCACGGAAGTGGGGAAACAGGGAGAGGTACTTTTAGGCTTAGAGAAGACCTCACTAAAAAGGAGATGTTGGAACAAGACCTGAGGGAGGTGAGACACCTGGGATAAAAGCATTCTGGGCAGAGGGAATAACTAGTGCAAAGGACTGTGAGGTGGGCATATGCTTGGCATATTTTCAGACTAGCAAAGAGACCCTCAGGCTGGAGCCAGTGAATAAAGAGTTTGGGGAGTGGAGGGGGGGGTAGAGAGGGGAGGTAGGTCGTACAAGGCCTTGTGGGCCACCATGAGCACTTTGGCATTCACCCTGGGTGGAACATTGGAGGAGTGGAGGAGGGACATGATCTGACTGTGTCTTAAAAGGCTGCCTCTGGCTGCTGGGGTGGAAGCAGGTCTGGTTGGGAGGCGAGTGCATCCAGTCATCCAGGAGAGATGATGGGTACTTAGACTGAGGTGGTGGTAGTGGAGGTGATGAGAAGTGGCTGGCTACTGACCGTATTCAGAAGGGAGTGCCAGTGAAATTTGCTGGCAGATCATATATGGAGTATTGTGCTAGTTTGGATATATTATGTCCTGCCAAAAGCCATATTCTTTGATGCAGTCTTGTGGGGGCAGATGTATTAGTGTTGATTAAATTGGAGTCCTTTGAGTGTTTCCGTGGAGATGTGACTCAATCAACTGTGAGTGAAATGTTTGATTGGATAATTTCCATGGAGGTGTTACCCCGCCCATTCAGGGTGGGTGTTAATTGGATCACTGGAGTCCTGTAAAGGAATTCCTAGACAGAAGGACCTCAGAGCAACTGAGAGTGACATTTTGAAGAGGAGCTGCAGGTAAAAGAGGACAAAACACCCAAAGAGCAACATTTTGGAGAACGCCATTTTGAAACACAACTGGGGAGCAAGAGGACGCCAGCCACGTGCCTTCTGAGCTAACAGAGGTTTTCCAGATGCCAATAGCCATCCTTCAATGAAGGTACCCTATTGTTGATGCCTTACCTTGGACACTTTTATGGCCTTAAGACTGTAACTTTGTAACCAAATAAACCCCCTTTATAAAAGCCAATTCATTTCTGGTGTTTTGCATCCTGGCAGCATTAGCAAACTGGAACAAGTATGAAAGAAAGAGAGGCTTGAGAACTGAGCAACTGGGAGGATAGAGCTGCCTGCCATTTACTGAGGTGGAGAAGGTTCCAGGGGAGCAGGGATTTTGAGGGGTGGAATGGGGCTGTTCCATTTGGAACCTATTCAGTTTGAGAGGCCTATGGGACACCCAAGTATTGAGGTTGAGTGGGCAGCTGGGAAAGCCTCTAAAGGCTGGGTGGCACCCTGCACTCATAGCAGTTAATGCTTACAGGTACCCACATCCTCAGTCCCATAGCTGTTCACCATGAATTGCAAAACAGATGACTAATTACTATCTAGAGAACTTGGGGACTGGTTGATCCAGAAGGCTCTCCACCCTATTCCCCATCTCAAAAGAAGCTGGCAATGGCTGAAAGGCAGGTCCTGAGAGGCCCTTTCAGTTGGGCCACTGTTGACATCGATTATGCCAAGACCCTCTTTTTCAGACCAAAGGTGAGGGGCCTTGGTCGCTGACAGTGTGGCCTTAATAATCGCATGGATTTGGCCCAGCGCCTGTGTCTGTCACTGAAGAGGAGTCTAGTCAGCTGCAACTGAGCAAACGCAGAGTTCAAGTGAGGCTCAGCTATCCCTTCTAACCTCCCCCGCCTTCAGGGCCTTTTGCACTGCGCAGTGTCCCCTAGCGGGACCTGGAGAAATTTCCACATTTCTGCAGAAACAAAGCCGAAGGCAAAGAGAAAAGGGCAGGGTGGGGGTGGAGGTCTCTCAGTGGCTGTCTACCTGTGGAGGGGAAGAAGGCCTAAGACCGTGGCCTGGTTTTGGGGCCAATTCCTGTGCAAAATCAGAAGTTGAGCTGATTTCTCAGGTGCTTTTTTTTTTTTTAACTCCCGGGCTCCCCTCCCCAGAAAGCATTTGTCTGTAGGCAGCCTTGGGTTCCAAGGAGCCATATCCTTATGGAAATGAGCAGAGAAAGAAGGAATAATAAGCATTTTACAGGAAAAGCTGTTGCCAAGGGAACAGCAACGTGGCTGCTGTAACACCCCCACCCCCACCCCAAATGATTTACTCATCCCTCAAAACTGGAAAACCAAAGCAAAAGTATTTTTGACTATGAGAAAAGAGGAGAAAAATGTCAGCTTTTAAAGAAATAGTCAGGGATTTAGATAACGTGGTTGCACATTTCTTGGCCTGTTCGGATTGTGTTTGTGATTCCGCCACATGATATATGTCTCCAATATAACATTTGGGGTGCTGCCACTCACCGATCTTAGATACATGCTCTATGGGATCATTCTGCCCTTTCACCCAAGCGCCAATCCATGGGGAAATCCTTGTTACCACAGCAAGAAAATTCAAGGCAAGTCTGAGTCTCAAAATGTACCTTGCAAGTGCGAGAGGAAAAGTGTGCATTAGACACACCTACGGAAAACTATTTTCGTCTTTCTGACTGGATTTCACTAGACACAGAGCTTTCCTCCCCATGGAAACAGATGAAGCCGAGGAGAAAAGTTTAAAATTATGAATGATAACTATCTGTAGCCAGCTTCCAATCCAATCTACTTGAGAAATAATAGGACACAGGTTAAAAACAGCAGCTGGAATGATGTCCTTCACATGGAGAAGAAAGAAGAAAATTGCTTCATGTGTGAAAGTGTTACTATTTTAGGGAACAGGCATATTCATGGGTAAATCTGCTTTCCGTACATGTACATGCTACAACATGGATAAACCTCAAAAACATTATGCTAAGTGACAGACAAAAGACCACATGTTGTATGATTCCATTTATATGAAATGTCTAGAAAAGTCAAATCCATAGAAAGAAAGCAGATTAGTGGTTGCCATACAGTGGGTGTATGACTGCTAAATGGGTGTGGGGTTCCCTTTTGAGGTGATAAAAATGTTCTGGAATTAGAGAGTGGTGATGGTTGCACAACCTTGCGAGTATACTAAAAAATCACTAAATTTTGCACTTAAAATGGGTCAATTGTGTGGTATGTAAATTACATCTAAATAAAGCTGCTTTTAAAAAAATTCTGCTATCCCTAGGTGGTTGATACACCGCAGAAGGGGCACACTCCCCTGTAAGATGAGGCTTGGTGATTTTTTTGTTTTTGTATAATAAATGTGACCAAGTAATGGACTAATATATTTTAATGAAATAGATGTTTTAAAAATCATCCTTGGTGTTTAATCCAAAACGTACAACGTAAGATAAATAGGAGCATGCTTCAGTGATAAAACATAGGTATTGCTTTACTGTGATGATTTGCACATTCACAAATGAACCCTCATCTAATACATAAGTGAAGTTAATCCATTTACCTTATTTCACTGTGATGAGGAACCACTGCCACCACGGAATGGAAACAGCCAAGAGTAAATCAGACAAGGAGGCTTTGTCTCGAGGTTCCCATTTGTGCAAGGGAATATACCTTCTCCTTGTGTGGTTCCCATTTGTGCAAGGGAATATACCTTCTCCTTGTGTGTTGACCTTATCTCTCCATCTCAATTGTAAGCTGCTGAAGTGCAGGGATTGGGTCCTGTATTTTTTCTCTGTCCCCTGTAGCATCCCTCTGGCTCGGGGTTGAGTGCACAGTAGGTCACCAAGGAACAAGGGCCATTTTTGGTTGCCTGGTTTCCTTTCAATCAGTGTGAGGGTGGAAGGGCTGGGTTAGGTGGACAAGAAAACTTAAGCTTCCCAAGCCTTCCCACTGGACCACATTCCATCCCACCTGGACGGATGCTATTCTCTTTTCTTTGTGGCAATGTCTGGAGCTCTCCAGCCAAGCACAAAGATGAGGGAGCTATAGAAAAAGGAAAGAATTCTTTGCTCTGTGCCTTCCGGCAGAGTGTCTTTTATTACTGATAGCAACTGAAAAGAAGTGTAGCTTTAATGGGTGGGTCTAATTTAAAAATGGGTTGGTAAACTTTTATAGGATTTCTTCCCACTTTGGGATTACAGAACAGGGTTGTTAGACTCAGCACTGTGAAAGGGACAAGTATCTGTTTTGTGTGTTGAATTCTTTATAATGTTTGGCCCATAGCAGGCACTTCGGGATAGATTCTTGAATAATGAATGAAGTCATGAATGAATGAATGAATGAATGAATGGATCTCAATGCAAATCACAAAGAAGAGAAATCTGAGGGTGAGCCCTGTAGATATCTGAGAACCAGGGGTATTTGGATCTACACCCTGCATGGCTCTGTTTACATTTTCTTGTTCAGGAAAGGGTGAGGAGTAAAGGAAAAAACAAACAAAATCAAAAGCATCTTAAAGAATTAAGAGTTACTGGGACAAGGTGCTGGCTCTTAATTGCAAAAAAGAAAAAAGGGGCCATTGGTTTAAATGATCCCTACTTAGAAATATATTTTGCAGTTTGAAAAAATGACCTTGGGTTTATATTTCCACCAGTCTTTCAGGATACTGAGAAATGTGACTAAATAACAAAAGTTCCTTTAATTTTTTTTTACTCTATACTCTATCAATAAAATAGAATGATGGGGTAGAAAGGAGAAGGATTTAAACTAGGAATTCGGACTCTCCTTGTCAGTCACGTCTATTTACCTTGTGAGGTCATTTGCATAGGGGAGAGGCCCCGCTCTCCTCATCTATCTCCTGTAACACATCAATACAAGATGCCCAAGAACTAGACATTCAACCAATTCCTAATATCTGGAATGAACCTAAAAAGAGAAATTCTGAGTTGATGGGTACTTTAGAGGTAAGGGAGGCATGAAAGAGTATTACTTCAAAGATTGAGAAAGAATGTAAAAATTGAATTTGAATGAACATGAGATTAGCCTTTAATTTTTCCTTATTTAAGCATGTCACTTCCACCAGGCCATACTTAGACATTTAAACATCATTACTGAGTGAATTGAGGCCTTGGGGGTGCCTGACTCTGTGTTGGATTGTGCTTTTTATTAGAGTTCAGTGGTATTCGGCATGTTATGTTAATCCATATTTAAACTAGGGTGACCTTACATCCCGATTTGCCCAGGACAGTTCTGGTTTACACCTGTTGTCCCAGCAGAATTATTAATAGCATCCTCTTCCACCTTGGAAAGCATTCCAGTTTGGAAGATTAAATTATACAATCACTCTAACTTTGATACCTAAAAAATGTCAAGGATCTGCCAAATTTTCTTATTAATTATTGCAATTTATGGCTCTTTTATACAGTTCCCAAGACCCTTCCTTCTTTCTTTCCTATTATGAGCATCGTTTCAACTTAGAAGGCTCCTCACACAACCAGAAAGCTAGTGGCAAGTCAGAGACCCTCATCCACGCAAATAAAATTGTTAATTCATAACATTAATTAAATAACATGCTGCTAGTTAATAATTCTCCTTATTAATTAAGCTGTATTTCTATTCATTAATTATATTGTTAATTAAACTATAGTATTAACTATTTATTTAATGCTAAGGGTTGACTAGCACATACCTTCATAGCCAAAGAGAAGGAATAACAAGAAGCCTCCTATCTTGCGTGGCATCTTCCCCTTGTCCTTGGCGGCAGCTCGTCCTTACTGAAGTGGAGAACTTCCCCAGGAGTGAGAGATGGGAGATTAACTTGAGCACTGGCCTCATTAAGCATTTTATTCCATTTAGTTCTTAGGGCTTTGGCTGAGCCCCATCAAGTTAACCCACATAGTCACCTGCCTCAACAGGGAAGTCTCAGAGAAGACACTAAGGGCAGCTGAGGTGGGCTTAGCAAAGGAAGATATGGGTTTTATTCTATCTTTTACTGTAAGGGAAGCCATGGAGGGAAATAGAAACAAGAGTCAGAAAGCCCCAGTTCTGTGAGCAATTTCCTGCCAAGTAAGCACTAACCTTGCAGTCTATGAAAACAACATGGGATTTCCCTCTTAGAAAGCAATTTGGCAGCATGTGTATTCAGTACAATACTAAATTAGGGAGGTACACACAGAGATGTGCATTGCTGTGGGTTTTTTTGGTTTTTTGTTTTTTTTTAATAACAACGAAATTTGGAAACAATTGAAATGGGGGACCCTGGGGGCAGGTTAAGGAAATTATAAGGGGCCGTGTAGCACCGTGGGGATAAGAGCACAGCTTCCCTGGCCAGACCCGGTGCAAATCTCAGCTCTGTCACTTCTTTGTCTGCTGCCTTGGGAAAGTTGCTTAATGTTTCTGTGTAAAATGGTGATAATAATTCCTACTTCATGAAGTTATTTTGAGGATTAAGTGGGATCTATGTAAAATGCTTGGACCAGTGCTTGGCATAAAATTAGCTATTATTATTACACAGCCACTAAGAATAAAGCTGATGGAGTGATTTAATAACGTGGACAATCACATGTTATACTCTTGAGTTAGAAAAGGATGCCAGTTTATAATGAGAAAAAAAACGCAGAGAAAAAGACTGAGTTTCCCCTTCCCCTTTTAGCTCTTTGCCACTACCATCCCAGCCACACCCTCCGGCCCCACAGGGCCCCAAACACCTTTCCGTGATTCCTCTTGTTAAAGATGAAAAAGGCCAGCATAAATAATAGTAATAGTAATCATCATCATCATCATCTCCCCCAAAAAGACCGTACTTAGATTATAAAGAGGGGCAAAAAGGAACCAGAGGAATCAGCATTTATTAGGTTTAGAAACCTGACCCTTGTTCTATACTGTGTGTGGATTCTTCCTTGAACAGATGAATGACTATTCAACAAGCCCTACTGCTATATTAAAAAGAAGACTGTTTTTTCCCCCTTGCTCTGTATTTTAGAGTGAAAAATGTCAGAATCTCTAATAATTCAGCTGCAATGAAAGCGCGGCTGTATTGTCATGTTTCAGCTGGAGGCTTTTGGGAACCGTCCTGTCCTGACTTGCAGGGAAAGGGCCGCTCCCGGGTCGTCCTGCTTCCCACCGGGTCGGCCCTAGCAGGAGAAGGGGGCGCAGGCCCAGACCGGGCGGGGACGCCCTCGAGACTGCGACTCGGCATGGTCCCCACCCTCGGCTATTTTTTTGGTCGGGCAATGGCGGCCACGGCCTTCAGGATGCGGGGAGTGGTTTTCTTTCATCTCGCGTCTACGATGAAAACGTGCCAAAAAACAGAAAAGCAAGGGAGAAAGAAAACCACCTTTTTCTTGGCTTTACGTTTTTTGCCCCGAGGATGCTCAAGGGATGAAAAAAACAGTCGTCTTCGTCATGGTTTTACTGGGGCTCGAACCCAGGACCTTCTGCGTGTAAAGCAGACGTGATAACCACTACACTATAGAACCAGCTCGGAGTGCAAGGGCGAGATTATTTTATTCATGGTCATGCATCAGACCGTGCCCTTCCGCCGTAACCCCGCCCCTGCGCCGTAGCTCCACCTCTCCATTGGTGCGCCCCGCCCCGCCTCTAGGCGCGGTGTTCGCGGCGACGGTGACCGGCTGACCTCGTGGCCGACGGTGCCGCCCCCCCAACCCGCCCCAAATTTTCTCTCAGCCGAGGTGGCGGCGGAAGAAGGGCCTTCCGGGGGCCTGGCACTTTGTGGCCACTTCCCTCAGCTCGAGAGGGGCCCGCGCTCTCCCCATTTTCCCCACGGGCACACTGAGCCTCGGCGGCCCGAGTGACCTGCCCTCGTCAGAAGTCAGGCCGTCGCCGTTCCGGCCGCGTCCGGAGCAGGGAGGACAGGAACGCCACTTGGAGCCGAAGAGTCAGGCAGCGCGGGGTTGGGGGGTAGGCGGGAGGCTCTTGTTAATATTGGCGTTTATTTGGCTAGGGCTTGAAAGGCCGTTGGTCAGTCTTATCCGCGGCCTCTTCATTCTCCCCCTTCCCAGGCCGCAGACGGCCTGATGACCCAGCTATTTCGCTTGGTTTGCTTGGCCTACGTCAGCGGGCCCTTTAGGGTTACAGGTGCTTGAGATGGCCTGCTGGGCAGGGCCGACCACGTAATTTGAGGGCTCAGTGCAATAGGAAAACGCAGGGCCCTTTGTTCTGAAATTCAGAATTTCCAGACGGTGACAGCTGCGCATTAAGCCCCGCACGTGGCCCTTCTCAGCCCAGCAGGGGCCGGCGCTGTGCTTCCAGGAGTGTGGTCCCGAGAAGGTGCTGGGCGGGCCCCTCCCTTACAAAGGGCTCCCGTGTGGCCTTGCTTCTTGGTTTGCGTGGCCAGGTCATTTGCCCTCCCCGTTGTCTCTGGATGTATCTTCAACATTGCATACCATCCTAAAGCTTGAAAATCCACTGAAACCCATTTGGGGGCACCTTAAAGGCCCAGTTGTACATGACCCACAGGCTGCAGCTACCCTTTTCCCTGGCATCTTCCGCCTGAGACTGGAAGGTTGAAGGAGGGATGATAGGGATTGTGTGAAAGAAGCGACCTCTCAGCCAACTCCTGTCTTCCTGGGAAGGCCCCTGGAAGAAACGGGGTGGAAGGAGCACTAATATGGGGGTCAGGAGCTGGAGTCTTGTCCCGCCTTGGCTACTCACTAGGTATGTGCTCTTGAGCTAGTCAGTTCACCTCCCAGGCCTCCGTGTCTACGTTTGTGAGATGCGGGGCTTGGGCTGGACACCTCTTTCACCTCTGGGCCTAAAAAACATTATCCCCATTTTCCAGGTGGGAAAATGGAGGCTGTCATCTGTCACCTGATTTTTTCCACAGAAATAAGGCAGCCCTGCAGCTAGTGCTTGAGTTTTCTAGTACCAGGTTTCCAATGTCCTCAGTTCGCTCCCTGTAATATTCATCATCAGGCCCCCTTCCAGTCTGCCTTTTTGTTCATGCATTTCGAGAGGCCTTTTGAGCACTCAATGCTTAGATTGTGAACTATGAGAGTGGACAGCCAACAGCCAGAGGATGAATTCGGAAGAGCTCCATATTTCCTGCTAGACAATGAGCTGTAATGACTCCCAGCAAGCCCCAAAATAGGGATATCCCACCTGTTTGAAATCCCTGTCAGTCCAAAACCAGGCTGCCAAGAACTGGGCCTAAAATCACACTCAACAGTTGTTCTGGTTTGTGTTTCTGGGGAATGCTTTGCTCTCCCTCCAGCTCTCTGCCCTTATTGTAAGGGTGGGGTAGCCAAGTGCAAGCTTTGGACAAATTCCCATGCTTTCATTCCATGTAGAAAAGAAGTTGGTGCACATCTGATGCATGCAACACAGGTTTCTGCCTTTAGTGAAAACCTTTTGTTCCTTTTCTCCACTCTGACAAGGCTTTTGTTCCTCTCCCTGCCTCTCAAGGTGGTTTACAAAGAATTTTCACAGATGTTCCTGCACAACAGCCCTAAGAGGTAGCTATGGTAGGAATTATTGTCTCCATTTTGCAGCTGAAGAAGTTGAAGCCGAAGAGTTTGAATGCCTTGGCAGCGACCATCCAGCTGGTGAGTGGCAGGGCTGGGCTCCTCCTCAGTCTTCTGATCCCTAAGTGATTGTGGGCGGCCGGAAGTCCATAAAGGCTACCCATTGTTCCCATTATAGTGGCTTTGGTCTGTTGTAATATTTTGTATGCATGCCAGTAAGGAAATGGATACCTTTTATTTTTTATGTTTATCTTTTGTGATTTTTAAGTGAAATCATCAAAAGTAGGACGTAGGAGCCTGCTGGAAAAGGCTATAAATGACTTTCACCTTTTAAACCATCAGAGCCAGGAAAATGCTTCAGATGGCCATAGTTTTTCTGGCACTTCAGACTGTTCAATCAGATTTGTGAGGCCCCAGGTATGCCCATAAGTGTCTGAACAGCTATAGGAAAAATATATGCATAAACAAACAAACAAAGACTTGAAGTCACTCTCAAACTTGTTGAGTCCTCTGATGTCGTGATGTTAAGCATTGTTTCCCCAGTGTTTGGCTTGTCTGAATCAGAGAAACCATAACTTCAAACAGCATGAGCTTAGGAAAACTGATTTACTTTATATCATTTAGAAACTGTTGTATTCTGTCCTTCAGTGTCCTTTGGATGTGTGTATGGGGAGTGGGAGCATCCTGAGGGCTATTTGGCCATGTGTGGAGACATTTTTTGTTGTCACAACCGGAAGGGGGGGTGTGCTGCTACTGGCATCTTGTGGGCAAGGCCCAGGGGTGCTGCTAAACATCCTGTAAGGCACAGGACAGCCCCCCACAACAAAACAATTACCCTGCCACAAATGTCAGTAGTGCTGAAGGCTGAGAAACCCTGCTCTGGATGGATGGTCGGCATTCCTACCTCAGCCCAGCCCCTCCACTTGGGCTAATGGAGTCTTCTCTCCTACTCAAGGAAATCACTCCAGCAATTCTCCCTTCTTTCTCCCACATCATTATTTTTCCCCTCTCTACTGGATCATTCCAATCAGCATGTTGTTATTTCTCTCATCATTAAAAAATTAAAATTTAATCCCATTTCCCCCTCTACTTCCATTTCTCTGCTCTCCTTCATAGCAAGACTTTTAGAAGGATTTGTCTATAGGTGTGCTCTCCAGTCTCCTCCTCCCGTCAGCTCTTGTTCCACCACTCCATCCAAGCTCCTTTGATCAAGGTCGCCAGTGACCTCCACATTGCTGAATAGACTCGACCTCACTCCTCATCTTCTTGGATCTGTCAGCAGCATTTGAAACAGTTGATCACTCCCTCCTTCTCGAACCACTTTCTCCTCTTGGCTTCTAAGATACCGTCCTCCTGATTTTTGTTTCCTACCTCACTGGTTACAACTTCTCAGTCACCTTTGCTGGGTGGTCATCTCTCTGACTTCTAAACACAGGTGTTCCACAGGGCTCGGCCCTTGGACTTCTCTTTTGATTCACACTGCCCTGGTGACCTCATTCAGTCAAATGACTTTAAATACCTTCTATAACCTAAATGACTTCCAAATTCGTATCTCAAGTCCAGATTTTTCTCCCAATCTCCAATCCTGCCTCTTCAATGTCCCTTTAGATGTCTAATAGGCGTCTCAAACCTATTATGTCTATATTTCTAAACTCCTGATCTTCACCCCCTATATCTGCTCCTCAATCAGTCTTCTTTGTCTCAGATAATGACAACTTAATCTTTCCAGTTGTTTAGTTCCCAAACTTTAGAATCATACTTGATTCTTCTCTTTTTCTCATACCCCAAATCTAATCTCACTAGCAAATCCTATTGGCTCTACCTCCAAGATCTATCAGAATCAGACTGCTTCCCACCATCTCCTCTGCTGCCACCCTAATCAAAGCTGCCATCACTTTTTGCCTGGATTATTGCCAATAGCTTCTTATCCTGGCCTCCCAGCTTCTGCCCATTTTTCTCTATGGGCCAGTCTACACATCATTGCCTGAATGATCCTTTTAAAACCTAAGCTAGATCTGGTTACTCCTCTGCTCCCTGGCTCCCCATTTTAACTAAAATGAAAGCCAAAGCCTTATAGTGACCTACAAGGCCTTACATGATCTGACACACACTCACCTGCCCCCTTCCCTCTCTGATTATGCATCCTATTTCTTTGCCTTTTCTTTTACTCTATTCCAGCCCCACTTGCCTCCTTTAACATTGCTAGTAACCCTTCCCCTTCACCCTGGAAACTCAATATTTTTCTCTGTAGCACTTATTGTCATCTGCATTTCTAGATATTTATTTTGTTCATTGTCTGTCTCCCACTGTCCCTGACTAGAATGAAAATTCCATGAGGGCATGGATTTTGTTTCATTCACTGCTATATTCCAAAGAACACAAACAGTGCTGAATAAATATGTCTTGAATGAATTTGTTCAGCATTGGGGATGACTCAAGCAAGGTCAATCAGTTCCAATCAGAGCTAATTCTGGGGCTTCTGCTTGATTTCCTGGGGAGAGAATTTCCTTGTTCATCTTGGACTTGAACACGAGATAATACAGAGACTGGAAGTTCTGCTGCCATCTTACTATTGTGTTGTATCAGACAAGGCTCTTAGTTTCATACAGCAAAACCGCTTTTCCCTGTGTAGGATTTTTACATCCTTGCCCCATTCATAGGCTTGAGGAAGTGACTTGCTTTGGCCCGTTAAATATGGGCAGAAGCGATGTGTATTAAATTTCTGTTTGGGGTGATAGAAAAGTTTTGGTAATGGATGGTGGTGATGGTAGCACGATATTGTGGATGAAATTAACACCACTGAAATATATATTTGAATGTGGTTAAACGGGGGAAATTTTAGGTTGTATATATGTTACTAGCATCAACATTTAAAAAACAACAACATAGGACTGTACAACACAAACCTTGAACCCTAATGTAAATTATGGACTATAGTTAATAGTACAACTATAATAATACTCTTTCATCAGTTGTAACGAAGGTACCACACTAATTAATAATGGAGAGGGGGCAGTAATATGGGAACTCTGTATTTTCTGCATGATTTTTCTGTAAACCTACAACTTCTCTAATTTAAAAAAAAAAAATAATGTGTATCACTTCTAAGCAAAAGCTTGAAGAGCCAGCCGTGGTTCACTATTTCTGTTTGTTCCCTTTGCTATGAGAACAGCATGCCCCAGGGAGAGGTCAGCCTGAGTCTTGGAGGGAAGGATGTTACAGAACTGCAGTTAACCTGTGATGGACATGGAAAATAAATCTTTTTTCTTGTAAGCCACTAAGATGTGGGGTTGTTTGTTATCAAAGTATAAGATCACCTAAGCTGCTTCATCACTCCTGCTGGTTTAAGAAGAAAAATGAGTTTATTATAGGGAATTAGGTAGTTTGCAGAATCTCTGAGAAGGCCTTGGTGACTCCAGATCCAAGTCACACGGTGATACTGCACCAAAGGCACCCACTGCTGCCTCCTCTGAGTTCAGATTTAAGTACTCGAGCTAACGATGGAGCCCAGAATCTACCAGTGCTGTCTCTCAAAACTGGACACCTCGGCCACTAGTCAGAAAATGGCTTTTGTAATCCTTCCCCTCCCTTGTGTTGCCTTCTTCTGCATTGAAGTCTCTGGCAGAGCCTAGTGTTCTCGCTACAAAAGAGGCTGGAAAAGCAAATTTCTTGTTTCTCCTTTGGGGAAGAGGGAATAAAATGTGGGGAACTACCAAAACATAAGGAGGATGTTCAGAAGTTAGTTTGTGATATCTACTAACAAAGCATGAAAGACATCTACTAACCTTCTGGAAGCCCGAAAATGGAGACAACACTGAGGAATTAGAACTGAGAAATAGAGAAACTGGGTGAGATCATTTAAGTCCCCAGGCAAGTCATGCCTTAAATCTGCTGATTGGCTCTTTAGGTATTTGAGGAATACATTCCCATTTTGCTTAAGCCAGCTGTAATTGGGTTTACTGACACTTGCAACAGAAGGAGTCCTAACGATACACGTCTAAAATGTGTATGCATCAGCACAATGACTGACAGTGGAGCCCTGGCTTGGACACTTGAAAGTTTTTGGTTGCCCTCAGTTCCCAGTAAATGGGGACAGAGGCTGGTGGTCATGGGAATAGCCATTTCGGGTAGGGTAGGGTTTTGGCCTCCATGTCTCCTGAGGAGCCAGTGACTCTCAAACACAGCCCAGCACTTGCTCACATGTAGCACAGGAACTGGGGCAGGCGAAATTACACAGTGGTCAACACATTTGCGGCCGATGTGCTAGTTACTTCTCCACTATCCTTTCATCATCTTTTCCTTAATAAAAATAAGAAGAACGAACATTTATATAGTGCTTGTTATATGTTAGGGACTATTCTAAAGTCTTTACACATATTGACTCACTTAATTTTCACAAAAACCCTATGAGAAAGGTACGGTTATGCTTATTTTCCAGATGAGAAAACAGACACAGAGCATAATTAGGTAATTAACCAAGCCACACAGTTAGTAAATAATGGAGCAGGGTTTCAAATCCAAGTCTTCTTGCTCCATAGGCTGTGTGTTTAACCTCTACAGTACATGTGCCTGTACTTATACGATACTTGAACTTGGCAATGTGCTCAACTGAAACAGCTGGATTTCCCAGGATCCCTTAGAGCTAGAAGAATCTATCTATGTGACACAATTCTGGCTAATAAGATATATGTAAGTAGGTGGGCTTCCAAAAGAGTTTCTTTAAAAGGCGGTAGACTCAGCTGAAATGCCCTATTTGGCCCTTTATCACTTCTGTCTGGAATGCAGATGTGATGCTGGAGGTAGAGCAGCTATTTTGTGGCAATGAATTGACAAGTATGAAGAAGAAAGCCATGTGGCTCAGCTGAAAGAAGGAAGGTGCTTGGGTCCCACCTCTGGATTTCCTACTTCCAGATTCCTCATTAAATATGAAAAGTAAAACCACTAGTTTTTAATGCCACTGTTCAGTGGGAGTTTCAATCACATGAAGAAAATTCAATCCCTAATGATTAAACATTTCCCCATTGCTCACCCTTAGCTGTTTTCTATACTATTTTGACAATGCCTTTAATGCCTTTAGTCTTTTGTTTTGGGTGTTTTATAAAAGTTCTTTGGGTGATGAGGTGCAAACTTAGATAGCCAGTCAGCATGAAAGGATGCGTGAAAGACAGCTTTGTTAGATCAAAGACCCTGGAGGGGGAGAGGGGAGAGTGAGGGGCCTGCTGGGCTTATCTAACCTAGGCTCCTCCTGCCAGGGTCCATGGAGGAGGAGATGGGGGGAAGAAGCATTTGTAGGTCCCAGGCTCTTGCCCCAGAGGGGAAGGGTAGGGCTTTCCTGTGGATACTGGAAATTGGAAGTTCCAACAATGCAGCATGAAAAGCAAAATGGGCAAGGGCCGTTTGGAGAAGCTGAGGACAGCTTCTTAACAGCCAAGCCATATGGAAATACCTCCCCTGCTGGTAAATTATGTGGCATGAAAGGGCAGAAGCAGCAAGGGGCTGTTGGGAGAAGAAGCCCGGCAAGGGCCATTTGGAGAACCTAAGGGTGGCTTTTACCATCCAAGCCATATAGAGGTACAGGCCTTGCTAGTTGTGGTTAAACCCAGGGCAGGGCTAGCCAGGATGTTCACTCAAAAGTGAAACTTTAGGACTAAGCCAGGTAGGATGATGAGGCACTAAATATGATTTCTTTTATGCCATTACACCTACCAGCTGCTGAAGGACTGCCCTGTGTTCCAGTTCCTTGATTTGAGTTGTTTATTATCACATGCCTGCAAGATGTCTAGAAGTGCAGTGTTGGGCAGTGTGGGGAGTTAAAAAAAAAAAGTATACGACATGGTCCCATCTCAAGGAGTTTATAGAACATTAGTTATCCCCCAAAGGATCAATTTCTTCCAACATGTTAATGGATGATAATGGCTTGTTGTGATTTTCCTAACTTAGGATGTTATTGGATTTTAATTAGGGCCCTGTCTCCTTTCTTTTAAAGGAGACACTCAAAAGAGAAGACAGGTAGGAGAGGTGTGACAGGGTGATAGGCAAAAGCCTGTCTGATAGTAAAAAAGTCTTCATGTGGAATTCCTCTGAAGACCAGCCATCTATAATCTCCGAAATCATCCATAATCACATTCAACGAGATCAGATTTTATAGAGATAGCCATTCTAGAGAAAAAAAATGGATCAGCTCAAGATACTTTTTCTCCCCCTCCCTTATTTATGTGTCTTGAGATGACCCTTGTTTCTAAAGTCACTCCCCTGGGGCTGTATAACTGAGCACAGAACAATCTGTCTACTCCCCACTGAAGAGGAAATGTCTCAAAGCAGCATCCAACCAATGCTAATTGGTGGCAGAAATGAATTTGGCCGCTCCCTCTACTTCCACAACACATAATGTCTTCTTTCAATTTCCAAGTAGATTCAACTGCAAATGGTTCCCCATAGCCTGATGGGAAGCTTTCAAGAGTGGTGCAGTTAAAGAAAAATCATATTATGTGTTTTTGTTAGTGATTTGAAGAATTTGTGATCCTTTTGATACAATTAGGGTATAATCCAAGGCTTTGTACCAATTATTAGGCTTTTTAACTCAGAAGCTGTCTGCCGGCTAGCTGCTTTCCTCTCTTAAATCCCGTTAAAATGCAGTGGGCTCTATTTTGTGTAAAATGATCAGGCTGCCATGACAACTGTCTGTGGAATATTATTTCAACAATAGTCATTGGTCTAGGGCCAATGTTCCTTCTAAAACCCAGATGCACATCTATTCTTAAAGTTGTTCTCCCGGACATCTTTATAACAAAACAAAAACAAAACACTTTCCACTGGCCGGTTTCTCTTTTTGTCTTTTAGGCGTTTGAATGAATTGAAACAATTGCAAATTGATTATGGATTTTATTGCTGTTTTGTTTGGAGGGGGGAGGGTGATTTGGGTAAAAATTACAATTGATCACATAAATTTTATTAGACCATACCAAAGTTTGGAAAACTCTCTCCCCTCTAGGTGTGCAGTCCTTAAGTTAAAATTATTCTTTTCTGCATCTGACAGAAGGAATCTTGTGCTTGCACGTGACAGATGATCCAACCCCATCTGATTTAGCAAAACCAGTTTCAAATTGAATCTGGTTTGAAAATCCCAAAGGTAAGATTTGAGATTTATGATCTACTCAGGGTTCCAACTCCATTTCCCTGCCCTTCTCTTAGTCTGCCCTTCTCCATGTATCAGTTTCACCCCTGGACTGGCTCTCCTCATGGTGACAGCTTTGCTCAGAGCATCACACTTGGGGGAGAAAAGTGAGCCTATGCGTTACCTTGTGCTCTTTTCCAAAGTCCTGAGATTCACTCCTATCGGCTGCCTTTAGCTATGTGCCTACCCCTGAACATCCCCTTTTGCCAGGAAAAGAGGATGTGTTCACATGATAGGAAGCCAGGAAGTGGGCAGCTTCACATTGCCATCCAGGTCTCAGGCTCCCAACTCAATCTTTCTGCATCACCATTCTCAGCTCCAGGCTCTCTTCCTAAAGTTCACAAGATGGCTGCTCCTCCTCCAGCCATTGTGTCCTGCTTCCAGGCAGAACGGGGGAAGGGCAGCTGACTCTGTTCCTTTGTATCAGGAAAACAATAACTTTCCTTGAAGCCTCATCCAGTAGATTTCTGCTTAGATATAGATTTCTCCTTAGCTAAAACTGTGTCACATGACTGTCGGAAATAAAGCGGTGCCTGTAAGGGAATAAACGCTCTCTCGGTTCTGGAGGAGAAAAGAATTTATTTACAATCTTGCAAGATGGGGCGTCCAGCCAAACACGCGGGAGGCTGGCGCGCCAGAGGAAGAGAATGGCGATGTTTAAATCCCCTACTCCTAATTCGCAAGTCCCTCCCCTGTTTCCCCATTGACTGGGTACTACAGAGGTTACAGCCTATCCGAGAACACTAACTAATTCATCTTTTGAGATTTTAATTTGTACAGCCAATCCCAGAGAGCCAACTAGCTCATTATTGAGATTTTGAACTGATTAGCCAATGCCCCCCCAAATTTTTATTTTTTGCTGTGAGTTCCCGCCTCTGATACTACCTCATGTCTCTTTACATCAGGCAGATTCTCTCTTCTCTTTGTCTGGGGCTTGTTTAAACTGGTTTTGCCTCCATTTCCCTTATTCCATGCTGTCTCTATGTGAAAACGAAACTTATTCCTTTCTTACAGATTCCCTCCTCTTTCTTTTTTAAACACTTTTAGTTTTCACATTTTAGATTCTCAAATTTGCTAAGGGCTTTTTCACATTCCTCATCATACGGATCTTTCTTATTTTTGATTCTAGTGGTTTTGATGGGTTTTTGAACTAGCCTTTGAGCACACAGGATTATGTAGCACCCAGCTGTTATAAACATTTTGGCTGGAATGATAAGGAAAATTAAAATAGATGTTGCAATTCCTTTCCATTTCTCGAACCAATTTTCCAACCATTCTATGAGTGGGTTGTTAATGCTAGAATTCTTTTCTAGTTTCTGAAATAAGGCTGTTAAGCCTTGTAGGGCTTTGGTGATAGTTCCATTAGGCGCGGTATTATAGGGGATGAATGTGCGACAATTTCCCCCAACTATAGCACAGATGCCTCCTTTTTCAGCTAGCATCATGTCTAGGGCCATTCTGTTTTCCCATGCCATTCGGCTAGTGGCATCTAACTGTTCTGCTATTTCTTTAATGACATCCCTGGTATAGTTGATAAATTTTAGCTGATGATTGACATTTTTATTGATGGTGACCCACCAGAATAAGGACGATTTAAATTCTGCAGCTACTTGATTTTTAGCTTTAAACTCATTAGGAACTTTCTGGGGAACCCCTATACTATCTACAAACATTTTTTTATTGAAGGAACTAGGTACACTTTGTACATTTTTCTTTTCTCCTTTGCCTTGGGTTGGTACTTTTTTATTACTTTCAAATGCCAGGGTAAATGAGATAGCCAATTGAACCAGAGCACAGGTTCCTCCCCACCTTTCAGGTAGTGTTGGCCAGAGGATGCCCTTCCCACAGTACCACCAGAGGTCTGCTCGGGGTATAGTTAGGCTGGAGAAGTTGCCAGTACTATCCTTGCTCACATTCCACACCTGTGTACACAGAGCCATGGTACCAAGATCCTGGAGCCCTTCTTCCCATCTGGAGAGACAGGCAGAGTGGTTTCCGGGACCGAGGTGAGACGCTGGTATGGCTTTGACACTTCCCTTCTGGACTGGAGGGAAAAGGGAGGACAACGTACTACAACTTTCACCAGGAGTAGCATTTTGAAAGAGGAGTGTTATACATTTAAACTCCCTTTCATGCTTTTTCATCCCCAAGGGGAAGGGCATAATCTGAACAGTGGGTTGTTTGGTTGTACAAGCATAACAGTCACTTCTGTTTAGACTCTGGATGGTATGTTTGCCCGATTCTACCCAGGCATTTGTATTTCCATAACCTGTCTCTATTTCTGTGGTTTGCTTTAAGTCTTTGGTCTTAAGTGTTCTAATGACCTTGGGGTCAATTTGAACTGGAGAGTTAAATTCCAGCCAAGTTTCCCTTAATGGTTTTTCCTCCAACCTGGGTAAGACCCATCCCTCATACTGTGTGGTCCACCAAGCAGTGTCCCAAGAATAACAGGGGTTAGGTGTCTCATAAGTTATACTCTCAAATGTTCGCCCCCCCAACAATCTTGCTTTCTATTTGAACAGTCTGCTTACATAAATGCTTATATTCCTCACTCAGTTGTTGCTGACGTTTTAGATTTTTACAGCTCATTACTTGACAAACATCAAATTGTACAGTTTGAGACTTTAAGCCTTTGACTACACTTATAACCAGCTTAGCAGAACCTGTTACTCTTTGAATATAGAACATTATGATCAGTATAAGCAATTTCATCATTAAGCTATACACAGAGCACAATGCAAACATAGGGTTTAATTCAGCCCTTCCTCCCTCCTAGTATGTTCTTTCAACTGTTGCCTATTTAAAGTGATCCTTAGGGGATCTGAGGTAGGAGTCACTTTCCAGGATTCAGGTTGAGTTGCTGGATACTTATCGTCTGGTTCAGGCACCGGTCCCTTCACTCGTGTGTAATGAGTCCAGCCTCTTTCTGCCGTTCGGACTGCCGTCTCAGTTGTCAGCAAGACCTGATAGGGTCCTTCCCAGATCGGTTGAAGTTTGGATTCTTTCCACGACCGGATCAGAACCCAGCTGCCAGGCTGATGTCGATGGGCAGCAAATTCAAGAGGCGGGGTCTGAGCCAGCAGTCCACAGTGCCTGAGAGATGATAAAGTAGAAGACAAGGCCAGTATATAATTCTTAAGAAAAAGATCTTTTGTGTCTAGGGAGGGGAGCTCTCCAGTCCACCTGGGGAAAGGCAAACCAAAAAGCATTTCATAAGGGGAAATTCCCAGTTCTTTTCTAGGGGCAGTCCTGATTCTTAGTAGAGCTATAGGTAAGCACTTGATCCAAGGTAACTTTGTTTCCAAAACTAATTTAGAAAGATGTTTCTTTATGGTTTGATTCATTCTTTCCACTCTCCCAGAGGATGGTGGATGCCAGGGAGTGTGGAAGTCCCAAGTGACACCCAGGCTTCTCATGACATTCTGCAACACACAGGAGGTAAAGTGACTGCCATTATCAGAGTCTATATTTTCCACTAACCCATAACGGGGAATGATTTGTTCAAGGATAACTTTAGAAGTTCCCAATGCTGTAGCTGAGGATAGAGGGTAGGCTTCCACCCATCCAGTGAGGTGGTCGACAATTACCAAAATATATTTTAAACGACCGATTGGTGGCATTTCAGTATAATCAACTTGAATGCTCTGGAATGGTCTCAGGCCCGGCTCTCTTCCCCCTTGTACCTGTTTTCTTAAAACCTTTTTATTAATTTTTTGACAAATTATGCACCGCTCACAGATTTGTTTAGCAACTGTATAAAGGCCTACACATCCAAATTGTCTAAGTACTACATCACACATGGCTTGTACCCCCCAATGACTCCCCTGGTGTAGGACTGCTAATATCTCCCTCATTATTTGTTTATTTAACATTTGTCTGCCATCTGGGAGAAACCATTTCCCCTGATCATTTAAGGTTGCTCCTAACTGTTTCAACTCTTTTACTTCTTTGGCAGAGAATGTAGGGACCCCAAATTCCTTAGGGATAGAGGGGTATTAGGATCATTATTTTTAAAGGGGGGTAGAGAGAGGCCTCCTTAGCCTTTTCATCAGCCAACCTATTGCCTTTTGCCTCAAAAGTAGGTCCCTTCTGGTGTCCATTTATATGCACCACTGATATTTCTCTAGGTAAGAGTAGATTGGTTAATACTTGTTTCACCAATTCCCCATGAACCAGTTCTTTTCCTTTGCTATTGATTAATCCCCTTTCTTCCCAGATCTTTCCAAAGGTGTGGACTACCCCAAAGGCATACTTAGAGTCAGTGTATATTGTACCATCCTTTCCTTCTAATAATTTGAGGGCTTGATTTAGTGCATACAATTCACAAGTTTGAGCTGACCACTTATTGGGCAATCGGCTAGCTTCTTTTACTTCACAAGTTATCCCATCCACAACTGCATAGCCATTGTGCCTTTCTCCTTCTAGGACTTTGGAGGATCCATCTATGAACAGTCTTTCCCCCGAGTGCAGGGGAAGATCCCTTAGGTCAGGTCGGACTCGAGTTTGGTATTCAATTAGGTCTAAACAGTCATGCTCAGGGGTCTCTACTTGCTCAGGCCCCTTCCAGAGGAAGGAGGCCGGGTTTAGGCTATGATCTGTTGTTAAGACCAAATCATCTTTTTCCATTAGGATTGCTTCATATTTTAAGATTCGAGAATCAGTTAACCATTTCCCTGCCCTTTGAGACAGAATAGTTCTCACTTGATGAGGAGTACTAACTACTAATGCCCCTCCAAAGGTTAATTTCCTGCTTTCTTCTACTAAAAGGGCAGTTGCTGCAATGGCTTGAACACACCCAGGCCACCCCCTAGAGACTGGATCTAAAACCTTCGAAAGGAAAGCCACCGGCCTTCTTTGGCCTCCCCAGATTTGGGTTAGGACCCCCAAAGCTGTTCCCTTATCTACTGTAACAAACAGGTGAAAGGGTTTTTCGAGGGAAGGAAGTGCTAGAACAGGAGCTTGCACCAGTGCCTGCTTGAGTTCATTTAATGCCTTTATTTCCACTTCCTCCCATTCTATCTTGTCAGGCTCTTCCTCTAGTAATTTTTGGTATAGCTCTTTAGTTCGAGATGCAAAAGAATCTATCCACAATCTACAGTACCCTACCAATCCCAGGAATTTTCTTAGCTCTCTTTTTGTTTGAGGAAGAGGCAACTCTACTATGGCCTGGATTCTTTCTGGATGGATTTTTCTTTTTCCTTCACTTATGAGGTGGCCTAGGTACTTAACTTCCCTTGCTACAAATTGCAGTTTACTTTTAGATACCCTTAATCCTTGTTCCCCTAAAAAGTTCAGTAGATTTTTCGTAGCTTGAGCCACCACTTGCCTTTCTTTACCTGATATTAATAGATCATCTACATATTGCAGAAGGGTGATTTCAGGTGGGACTGGAAATTTTTCCAGTACCCTCTCTAACTCTTGCCCAAAGAGATTGGGGGACTCCGTGAAACCCTGAGGTAAGACCGTCCATCTGTATTGCTGCTTTCGCCCATTGAAGGGATCTTCCCACTCAAAGGCAAACAGGTCTCTACTTTCTGGATCAAGGGGACAGGCCCAGAAGGCATCCTTTAAATCTACTACACTAAACCACTTATGATGGAAGGGAATTTTACTCAGGAGAGTGTAAGGATTAGGAACTACAGGGTGTCGAACCTGGACAATTTTATTAATGGCCCTTAGATCCTGCACCATTCTCCAGCTACCATCTGGTTTCTGAATGGGGAGAATGGGAGTATTAAAAGAGGACATACAGGTTTCCAAGAGTCCATCCCGAAGGAGACCCTCAATGATGGGTTGGAGTCCCTGTCTTCCTTTAAGAGGAATAGGATATTGTTTCTGGCACACGACCTCCCCTTCCTTTTTTAACTTGATTTTAATTGGGGGAATTTGCAACCCTCCCCTGTTTCCTTCTTTTACCCATACCTCCTCCTTAATGTCTCTTTCATCTTCTTCAGTGAGCAGGGCCAAAACCTCAATCCGTCCATTCCTTACCTCTAAATCCAGTCCCATAGGTATTATTAGGTCTCTTCCTAATAAATTACTCCCAGCTTCTGGGATGTGCAACAAGGGAGCTATGATTTGATTATTTTCCCAACAAATGTTAGTAGGTTCAAGAATGGGAACTTTAAATCCCTCCCCTTTTACCCCTGTGACGGTGAGGGAACTGCCAGAGAGCCTGGCCCCCTTTGGAAGATGATTTACAGAGGAGCAAGCTGCTCCAGTGTCTACCAAGAATGTAATTTCCTCTTGATATGGGCCCACCTTTAAATTTACTAAAGGCTCCCGGTGGGCTTCTGAGATGAGGAGCCTCTGACTCTCCTAGTCTTCAAATTCATTAGCGGTATAACTCGACCCTCCTTCTGTAAGTCTGGGCACTCCCTTTTGAAATGGCCAGGCTTTTCACAATGATAACACCCTGCAGAGTTCTGCATTTTCCTTGCTCCTTTTTTTAAATCAGCCCAGCCCCCTCCCCTATCTCGCCTCTGTCTGCATCCCCCATTTCCTGTTTCTAATCTTTTCTTGACCAAGTGGTCAACAGTGGCTATCATGACTTTAGCCTGCTGCTTTTGTTTTTCGTCCTCCCTTCTTACAAATACTTTCTGTGCTTCCCTTAATAACTCCTCCAATGGCTTATTCATCCATCCATCTATTTTCTGAATCTTTTTCCGAATATCAGGCCAAGATCCCTTCACATAGCTGACCTTTAACATTCCCTGGGCTACAGGGTCATCAGGGTTCATACCTGAATATTTCCTTACTTGTTCTCTCAATCTTTGTAGATAAGCAGAGGGAGACTCATCTTTCTCTTGATTTACCTCAAAGGCCTTATCCAAATTTTGAGATTTGGGTACCGCCAATTTTATTCCCTCTACAATGAGGTCTCTGAGATCCTTCATTTGTGCCCTATCCTCTTTATCATTATTATCCCAATCAGGGTCAGTATTTGGAAATTTTTGCTCTGCTGCCATCACCCCTTGCCCTGGCGGGTGTTGCCTTTCCCATTCTTTCATAGCAGCCCCTCTTATCATTCCTATCTCCTCTTTTGTAAAGAGGATGTTTAATATGGACATAAGTTCAGACCACGTGTATAGGCTAGAGCCTAGGAACTGATCTATTTGCTCAGCCAGCCCCATTGGGTCCTCTATTAGCAATTTCATCTCCTTCTTAAAATTTCTTACTTCTGCACTCGTTAATGGGGCATTTACATACCCGACTTCCTTTGGCCCCATAGGCACCTCCCTCAAGGGGTAAAGGGATTTAACGGGGTGATGTTCCCTTACTCTCTTTCCTTCAAGAGTTTTTGGAAATGGAAAATTCTGTACATCCTTTTTGCACTGTATTAATTCTTTCCTCAACCATTGATGGGTCATATCTGGTGGGGCAGTTGGCGCCGATGGGCCTCCTGATTCCCCTGGAACCTGTGCGGACCTTATTAGGTCCTCAGACTCTAACAATCTCTGCCCTGGGGGAGGAGGGGAATAGTAGGGAGGAGGAAGGCTTAATAAGGGGTCCCAGGGTTTAGATTCTACCAACTCATCTTCCAAGTTTGGGTTTTTATCTTTCACAAGGTAAAGGGGAGTTTTTTTGTTCTTTAGCCAGCACGTGGCATAATCAGACTCCTCCTTAGAAAAGGGTTTCTTCTCATTAACATAAATTACAAGGTTGGCACAGAGCCAGTCCTCCTCTGACCCATACTTTGGCCAGAATACGTCTGGTGGTGAAATGCTTTCTTCAGTCCAAATGTAACAACAGTATTTAATCATTTTCTTTTTGTCCTTTCCCTTGGTCCGATCGCTATCGGTCCAATATTTTAACATCCTACCTAGTGGGCTATCTGGAGGGATGTCCCCGAGGGACTCTATAGGTGCCCCCTTTTCTTCTTCCCCGGCCGGCCAACTGCCTCTATTTCCCATCCTGAGTCTTGTCTGGGCTTCTTTCTCTCAGTTCCTTTCGCTTCGTCTGTCTCTGGCCCTTTCCCTCGCGGGAGAAGGGAACCGCAGATTGAGACTCCGCACTCGCTTCGTGCAGTATGTCGCACGTCTCAGTCACACACAAGCAGCTCCAGACTCATCAGGAATTCCCGACCACCAAGGCAATATATTACTTTCCTTACCTTGGTCCGTGCACGGAGTTGCCTGGTCAAACAGAGGCAAGCCCTTTCCCCCTTTTCTCATCCACAACCGGCAGATCCAAGCGTCTGGTCTCGGGCCCTTTAGCTGCCGGAGATGGGCCCCCAATGGCGGAGTCCGAGACCGCTCAATCAGCGGGGCGCGCCTTCCCTTTGTCCACCTCGGGGGTCCCCCTCCGAAGCTTTGGGTCCCGGACGAGCCCCCAAGTTGTCGGAAATAAAGCGGTGCCTGTAAGGGAATAAACGCTCTCTCGGTTCTGGAGGAGAAAAGAATTTATTTACAATCTTGCAAGATGGGGCGTCCAGCCAAACACGCGGGAGGCTGGCGCGCCAGAGGAAGAGAATGGCGATGTTTAAATCCCCTACTCCTAATTCGCAAGTCCCTCCCCTGTTTCCCCATTGACTGGGTACTACAGAGGTTACAGCCTATCCGAGAACACTAACTAATTCATCTTTTGAGATTTTAATTTGTACAGCCAATCCCAGAGAGCCAACTAGCTCATTATTGAGATTTTGAACTGATTAGCCAATGCCCCCCCAAATTTTTATTTTTTGCTGTGAGTTCCCGCCTCTGATACTACCTCATGTCTCTTTACATCAGGCAGATTCTCTCTTCTCTTTGTCTGGGGCTTGTTTAAACTGGTTTTGCCTCCATTTCCCTTATTCCATGCTGTCTCTATGTGAAAACGAAACTTATTCCTTTCTTACAATGACCACCCCTAACTGCAAGGGAGCCTAGAAAATCAAGTTTTGTTGGCTGAGCCCATTGCCACCTAGAACAAGATTGGAGTTTTATTGGTAAGGAAGAAATGGGGAATGCATATTGGTTAGGCACCTCTCAGTGGTTGCCACAATATATATTAATTCATCTCTTCGACCCATCAAACCAGTGAGGTTGGTGCTATTGCTATTCCGGTTTTATAGATGAGGAAACAGAGGCAAAGAGAGTTTTTGTAATTTGCCCAAGCTCCCACACAGCTATTAAGTGTTAGAGCTGGAATATGAACCCAAGCTCTCTGAATCTAGAACCTAGTTCTATTATGCTCCCAGACACACTCTGACCCATAGGCCAGACCTCTTCTCTAAGATGCATATCCACTCGGGAAATGCAGGCCTCTCCTAGAAATAGTCACAAATATTTATTTAATACTTCGTAGTTTATGAAGGTTTTTCCACTTAGATTATTCCATTTAAAGATTATTATGCTCGTTTTTAAACTGAGGAAACTGAGGCTCAGAGAAATTATGTGAGTTGCCCAAGGTTCCCAGGTTATTTCATTGAAAGAATAAGAATTTACCCCTGGTCTCCTTTCCTAATCCCCCTACTCCCATGCAGAGGAAACTTCATTTTTAATTGTTTTAAATGACCATATTTTTGTCTGGGCCCTACATTAACTTCATAATCTTCTCAGGAAAGACAATCTGGAGAAATCTCAGCTCTCTCACTAACTTGTTTTCATAGTGTTTTTCTTTTTGCATAGCCACATCAGCAGGAACATGGTGTATCACAGGAATTGTGTTCAGTAGTAACAGAGGGCTGAAAAGGGGGGTTATTTTTATCTCACATAATCTAAAATCCAGAGCTTCATTCAAAAAATGAGTAATTGCAAATATCTCTCTCTGGCTGTTAAAGTTAAAGATCCATTAAACATATAGAAATTTCTTTTCCTAAGTTACATCAGGCTAATTTATATTACTTTTCTTTAAAACTGCCTTGTAAATCAGACTTTTCATGAAGTAAGAATGACAGTCCACTTTGCTGGGGTAAATTAGTTAAGTTTTGCAATATTACCAATATCTCAGTTTGCTCATAATTGCTATTTCTCTCATTCTTTCCAAATATTTGAAATCTTGAGTTTATGGCCCTGTTTTATTTATATACTATAGCATTCTTTTTGTTTGGGTACTACTACTGAATAGACCATAAAAATCACAAGGGCATTGTATATTATAGTTTAACTTTAAAAGTCATGAAAGAGCAGATTGAAAAATAGCAACTTAAGAAAATAAAATTCAGAGTGTGTTGTAGAACAGTGCCACTCAAAGTGTGCTTTATCATCCCCTGGGAGGGTCTCAGAAATTATGCATTCATGGGCCTCATCCCAGACCTACCGAGTCAGAATCTCTAGGGATGGGGGCCAGGAATCTGTTTTCTAAAAAGATTCCCGTGTGATATGTAAGCACATTCAAGTTTGAGAAGCGCTGGTTTGACAGTCATGCATTTTATGTGAGTTGGAAGAGACTCACAGATTGTGCACTCTTTTGAATATTGGTGAAAATACTAACTTCAGGTTTGGTAAATACTAAATTCAGGCTTAGTAAATATTAAACCCTAGAATCTCCTTTGAAAGCTCCAAAATTGTAGACTCCAGTTATCTCTTCTAGGTCACTGAGCCTTAACTCAAGGGTATGCTTGACTCCCTCCCCCTAGCAACACCTTCACCTGATTAATTTGTGTTCGCCCTTTGGATGTCAATTCAAAGATGACTTCCTCAGAGAAGCCTTTGCTTGACCTCCCGACTCACTGTCATAGTGTGTGTGGTTCTCCTTTGCAGTTTCACATTTATTGTATGACCATTTGATTAATGTTTACTTCCCTTCCTAGGCTATAAACTTCATGAGGGAAGGGACCTTGCCAGTTTTGTTAATCCCCAGGGTCTGCAACAGTGCCGAGCACATGATAGATGCTCAACAGATATTTATTGAATGAATATATAAATTAAAAACTAAGACAAGAATAAGGGCTCTAAAAGAAACAAGTGCTCTGAAAACTGTTACAAAGGCTTCACCATAAACTCTTAGTTATCTGAGGCAATAATAGCAAGGGTTTTGAAAAGAAAGCCGTGGATCTTCTCCAGGCCTTGTTTTAGCTAATAGTTTCTATGTTTCTCCAAGAAATGAACTGTTCTTTCTTTTCCATGTTCATAAACACAAAAAATGGTTGATGGGGAGGCAGTGGTGGCAGCATGAAAGCTTGAAGAACCTTGAATCTGCCTTCCCAAGAAGCAAGAAGCGAATCTCTCTTCCAGGTTGTGTAGTCCATATTTTATTGGCAAGTACTGTTAAATCTTCATCCAACATTGTGGCGTTGCCATGGCAGCCTATTAAAGACTCATTCTAGAATCCACCTCTGGAAGATTCCAGAGGAGGCTAAGGAATCCTCTTCAAGTAAGATCATATGCATGACAATGGATTGTGTCCTGAGCCTGCAGGTCAGGCTGAAAGATTTAGCAACTAGCAAAGTGAAGATCTAGGAGTCTATTTTCCTTGAACCTGTGTGAAACTGGTAAAACCTAAAGGGAAGGGTAAGGACACTTAATGGACAGAAAGATTAATTGAATGAAATCTGGGAAGACATGGAGCCTTATAATCGAAAGTTAACCTATTTCCTGTTTGTTTAGCTGTTTGACACAACTCTTGTGGACTTTATGGTTCATTTATGGGGTTTATAAGACTTTAATATATATTACACTGGAGCTCTATTTATAGGGTAGAATTCGGTCACCTTGATGCAATGGAAAGTATACTGGCCACCGAGTCACAAGACTGTGACCTTAGGAAACCTACCAAACCTCTCTGGGCCTGCTTTTCTTACCTGTAAAATGAAGATCTCTGAGGCCCTTTCTGAACAAGTCTGAGGGGTCAAAGTTTTATCACACCTCACAGTCTCACCTGCTACTGAGCTCTGGCCAAGAACCTGATAGTCTTGCAACAGGACTCCATTGTGTGTTCCTAGATGAGTTTTGCTTTGACATTAGATTGGCTTTAACATGTCAAGGGTGTCACATAAACGTATATTTTTGTTTTGCTTTTGTCTTGAAATGGCAGATTATAGCTCCTGCAGCAGGAAGATAAGAAATAAGGGATTACCATTGGTCTGCTATCGACTCATACTAGATGTCAAATTGAGATACATGAACAATGCAAGCACATTCAAGCTAAAAGAACAGATTGTGGCAATATTGTGGCAATATTTAAAAATATCACACTCTCTAAATAAGAGGCAGTTCTGATAAGCCTGTTTGGAATTCGTGCAAAACACCCATAACTCTGAAAATCTGAATCGTACATTGCCAAGGTAAATTGCTCCTATGTGGTAATTATAGATAAAGGGATATGTGGGTTATGTGATCATACCTGTCCCCCTTGGTTTCCAGATACCAGTCTTTCCTGGGCCTCTTACTTTCCAGATTGCTCCTTTTTTAGTCTCTTTTGTTTGCTCCTTCCTTCTCCTCATTCCCTTTAAATGTCTTTTTTTCCCCAGGCTTCTGCTTTTACTCCTGTTGCCTTCTTACTCTGTAAGCTCTCCCTGGCTATTTTATCTTCTCTAATCACTTCAGCTATTATCCGTAACCCGATGACCTCCTTAATCTCAATCTCCATACCTGATTTATTTCCTGGGCTCTAAATCTAGGCTTCTGCTGCCTGGGGGTGCATTTCAACAGTGAGCTCTCACGTACACTCAAATTTAACACATCCCTAACTAAACTCTGTCTTTTTCTCTACCAGAGACACACTTGTCCCCCTTCATGGTCTACCTGCCCCGCCCCGTACCTTTTAATACCCTACCTCAATTAATGTTATCATCTACTAGACTGTAAATTACAAGGGCAGGGACCATGGCTGTCTTGTTCACCATTGTATTCCCAGCACATTGCAAAATGCTTGTCACACGGTAGATGCCCAGTAATATTGTTTAGTATATAAAAGACTCCACCCACGATTCCAAACTAGAAACCTTCAAATCACTCTTGAAGCCTCTCTCGCTCAGCTCCCCAGACCTGTGGGGTTTATTGCATAAATGGCTTTCACATTTGGCCCCTCCTCTCCATCCCACTGCCCCAATTTAATTCAGCCCTTATCTACTATTTCTTGGATTACTGCAGGAGCCCCCTCACCAGTTTTCCTATTGAGCTGTTTTTTTTCCCAATTCATCACCATCTGACCCCCAGAGGGATTTTCCTAAAGCTTGAATCTAATCAGATTATCCTCAGGCTCCCCTTTACTTAAACAGAGTTTGCAATCTGGCAGCCTCAAACTGAATACAGCCTATGAATGTATTCCATGGAGTCAATATAGTGTTTTGAAAAAAATGAAATGCACTGTATTTCATGAATACTAAGATGTATCTTTTTTTCCCCTTCACATTTTAGCATCTCTGAATTTGGGATAGGTCTTCAAATTGATGGAATGTCATAGTTTGATTGGTAGCATTTTTTGTTCTTACTGGTATATTTAATGAGGCATCTCATAATTAAAGATGTCTTAAATTTGCTAAAATGTACTCATTGCTGACATTTAAAAATAGGGAGACTTTACATTAAAAAAATATGTTCAGCTTTTCTTGAAAAATTACATCTGGCAACACTTGGACCAAAATTTCTGGATGGCAGCCCTAGTAAGTAGCAGCTGCCTCATTTAGACGAAAGCTCTCCAGAGTACCCCATGGTTTCCACCCAGGCTGCTTTATTCATTTATATCATCTGCCCCAGTTCATATATGCATTTGAAATGACAATGACCCCTGGTTAACAGGTTAAAGTCCAAATCCTCTGTTATGATTTACAAGGACTATCATAATTCACACCAACCTACCTCCCCATGTTCCTGTCCCCATCCTCTACTTCATTTATCCTCTCTCCCCCAGTGTCAGGAAACATGACTCCAATATCATATGCTCTCTCAGGTTTTCCCTGCCTTTTCTGTTCTATGAAACATTCTCTGACTTTCCCAGGCAGAGCTCATTTCCCTCTGGGCTCCAATACTCTGTAGGCTTATCTCTACACATGTACCCACTGTATTGAAATTATTCCTGGATATGCCTATGTCCCTCATTACACTGTGAACCTGGTAGGGGAATGAATCATATGTCATTTATTCATCTTTGTATCCTGCCTCGTAGCTGGTACATGCTCAATAAGTATCTGTTGAGTAAAGAATGGATAGGGTGTGTTTTCTGACTGGGATCTCTGTTTTTTTTATGTTTTTGTCCATGGAGAGAGAGTAAGAAAGCTAAGAGAAGGGCAAGTTTTTTCCTTAGTGCTCTTAGTTTACAGCAGAAGATAATGCTTCTGGCTATGATTTCAGAAAGCCCTTGGCAGTCAAGGACAGTAGGGACTTGAACGTCTACAGTCCCAAAGGACTTTGGTGCTATCAGGTATTGAGGTATCAGAGGCCACAAGTGGACAGCGACAGTAAATACTCACCACCAAACAGATCTAAATACGTTCCTGTTTTCTCAGTTACTCCCAAATCTAGCTGCTTTGCCTAGATTCTAGCATACTCCCCAGTATGCATCAAGGCAAATAATATGAGCTGCCAGTTAGAATTACTTTTCCTTGGCAGAAATTGTGGCCAGCTCCTGGAATCTTGTGAAATATGAGAGGTTGCCTTTAATGCCCTCTCTCTCCCTTGTGAGGTAACCAGCCTTCTCCCTTCTTCTCTCTTTCCATAGTTTCCCACTACCCTAGCCCAACCAAGTGTCTTAGTTTGAGTTCCCTCAGAAGCAGACCCTGAGACAAGCATCTGAGGGCAAGAAGTTTGTTTGGAAGGTGAAGGCAGACCCAGTAGGGGAGTGGGGAAGTGAGAAAGGAAGGTGAGGCAGCCAATAAAGAATACATCTAGCAGGCATAGGCGGAGAGGGCAGCTATTTTTCAATCTTAACAGGCACTTTTCTCTGCCCTCTTGTAAGTCTAATTGCAGCATTATAAGTAGGAGCATGATTCATTCTGATTTTTATTTTGCCTCTCCCATTTCCCATCCTCGTTAAGTATTATAAAATATACATATCTATGAGAACACCCTCTTCCCTCTCCTCTTTTCTTCTGGCTAACTCCTGCTGAATCTTCAGGTCTCAGCTTGTACATCACTTCCAGGAAGCCTTCTCTGCTTCCTCCTCCCTTCTGGGATAGAGGCTCTTTTCTCAGTGCTCCCTTAGTATCCCATTAGAGATTTTATCATACTGTATAGCTTTCATTTATTCATGTGATACATATGTCTTGAGTGCCTCCTATGTGCCTGGCACTGTTATAGGTATCTGGAGCTTATATGCCACTAGGGGAAACAGAAAATAAACTATTAAAGGAGTGGATATCAAGTGGTGATAAGTGCTATGAAGAAATTGAAAGCAGGACCAAGGGACAGAGAGCGATGGGAATGCTGTTGAGATGGGGGCGGTTAAGGAGGGTGTCTCCAAGGAGATGACATTTTGAGCAGAGACCCAAGTGAAGAGATGGGGAGTGGGCCAGGTGCCTAGCTGGGGGCAGAGCACTCCAGGGAGAAGAGACGAGAAGTGCAAAGGCCCTGAAGTTGGCATGTACTTGGCATATTTTAATGTTTGTTTACCTGGGTATTTGTCCCACCTGACCGAGTCTGTCTTGTTCACCAGTTGTGTCCCTGTCCCTCAGCACAGTCCCTGTCTCATAGGGAGTGCTCAATAAATCTTTTTTTTTTTTTTCATGTTGCAATTATTTTTTTTTAATCATCATTTTATTGAGATATATTCACATACCACGCAGTCATACAAAACAAATTGTACTTTCGATTGTTTACAGTACCATTACATAGTTGTACATTCATCACCTAAATCAATCCCTGACACCTTCATTAGCACACACACAAAAATAACAAGAATAATAATTAGAGTGAAAAAGAGCAATTGAAGTAAAAAAGAACACTGGGTACCTTTGTCTGTTTGTTTCCTTCCCCTACTTTTCTACACATCCATCCATAAACTAGACAAAGTGGAGTTTGGTCCTTATGGCATTCCCAATCCCACTGTCACCCCTCATAAGCTACATTTTTATACAACTGTCTTCGAGATTCATGGGTTCTGGGTTGTAGTTTAATAGTTTCAGGTATCCACCACCAGCTACCCCAATTCTTTAGAACCTAAAAAAGGTTGTCTAAAGTGTGCGTAAGAGTGCCCACCAGAGTGATCTCTCGGCTCGTTTTGGAATCTCTCTGCCACTGAAGCTTATTTCATTTCCTTTCACATCCCCCTTTTGGTCAAGAAGATGTTCTCCATCCCACGATGCCGGGTCTACATTCCTCCCCGGGAGTCATATTCCACGTTGCCAGGGAGATTCACTTCCCTGGGTGTCTGATCCCACGTAGGGGGGAGGGCAGTGATTTCACCTTTCAAGTTGGCTTAGCCAGAGAGAGAGGGCCACATCTGAGCAACAAAGAGGCATTCAGGAGGAGACTCTTAGGCACAAATACAGGGAGGCCTAGCCTCTCCTTTGCAGCAACCGTCTTCCCAAGGGTAAAACTTATGGTAGAGGGCTCAACCCATCAAACCACCAGTCCCCTATGTCTGTGGTCATGTTGGCAACCATGGAGGTGGGGTAGGCGAATACCCCTGCATTCTCCACAGGCTCCTCAAGGGGGCACTACATCTTTTTTTTTTTCTTTCCTTGTTTGTCTTTTTTCTTTTCTTTTTTTTTTTTAACTTTCCCTTCTTTTTTAAATCAACTGTATGAAAAAAAAAGTTAAAAAGAAAACAAACATACAATAAAAGAACATTTCAAAGAGACCATAACAAGGGAGTAAGAAAAAGACAACTAACCTAAGATAACTGCTTAACTTCCAACATGTTCCTACTTTACCCCAAGAAAGTTACATAATATAGCAACATTTCAGTGAACTTGTTCCTACTACATCCATCAGAAATTAACAGACCATAGTCATTTCTGGGCATCCCCAGAACGTTAAATAGCTTATCTGTTCTTCTTGGATTATTGTTCCCCCTTCCTTAATTGCTCTCTACTGCTAGTTCCCCTACATTCTACATTATAAACCATTTGTTTTACATTTTTCAAAGTTCACATTAGTGGTAGCATATAATATTTCTCTTTTTGTGCCTGGCTTATTTCGCTCAGCATTATGTCTTCAAGGTTCATCCATGTTGTCATATGTTTCACCAGATCGTTCCTTCTTACTGCCGCGTAGTATTCCATCGTGTGTATATACCACATTTTATTTATCCACTCATCTGCTGAAGGACATTTGGGTTGTTTCCATCTCTTGGCAATTGTGAATAATGCTGCTATGAACATTGGCGTGCAGATATCTGTTCGTGTCACTGCTTTCCGATCTTCCGGGTATATACCGAGAAGTGCAATCGCTGGATCGAATGGTAGCTCTATATCTAGTTTTCTAAGGAACTGCCAGACTGACTTCCAGAGTGGCTGAACCATTATACAGTCCCACCAACAATGAATAAGAGTTCCAATTTCTCCACATCCCCTCCAGCATTTGTAGTTTCCTGTTTGTTTAATGGCAGCCATTCTAACCGGTGTTAGATGGTATCTCATTGTGGTCTTAATTTGCATCTCTCTAATAGCTAGTGAAGCTGAACATTTTTTCATGTGTTTCTTGGCCATTTGTATTTCCTCTTCAGAGAACTGTCTTTTCATATCTTTTGCCCATTTTATAATTGGGCTGTCTGTACTATTGTCATTGAGTTGTAGGATTTCTTTGTATATGCAAGATATCAGTCTTTTGTCAGATACATGGTTTCCAAAAATTTTTTCCCATTGAGTTGGCTGCCTCTTTACCTTTTTGAGAAATTCCTTTGAGGTGCAGAAACTTCTGAGCTTGAGGAGTTCCCATTTATCTATTTTCTCTTTTGTTGCTTGTGCTTTGGGTGTAAAGTCTAGGAAGTGGCCTCCTAATACAAGGTCTTGAAGATGTTTTCCTACATTATCTTCTAGGAGTTTAATGGTACTTTCTTTTATATTGAGATCTTTGGTCCATTTTGAGTTAATTTTTGTGTAGGGGGTGAGGTAGGGGTCCTCTTTCATTCTTTTGGATATGGATATCCAACTCTCCCAGCCCCATTTGTTGAAAAGACCATTATGGCTCAGTTCGGTGACTTTGGGGGCCTTATCAAAGATCAGTCGGCCATAGATCTGAGGGTCTATCTCTGAATTCTCAATTCGATTCCATTGATCTATATGTCTATCTTTGTGCCAGTACCATGCTGTTTTGGCAACTGTGGCTTTATAATAAGCTTCAAAGTCAGGGAGTGTAAGTCCTCCCACTTCGTTTTTCTTTTTTAGAGTGTCTTTAGCAATTCGAGGCATCTTCCCTTTCCAAATAAATTTGATAACTAGCTTTTCCAAGTCTGCAAAGTAGGTTGTTGGAATTTTGATTGGGATTGCATTGAATCTGTAGATGATTTTGGGTAGAATTGACATCTTAATGACATTTAGCCTTCCTATCCATGAACATGGAATATTTTTCCATCTTTTAAGGTCCCCTTCTATTTCTTTTAGTAGAGTTATGTAGTTTTCTTTGTATAGGTCTTTTACATCTTTGGTTAAGTTTATTCCTAGGTACTTGATTTTTTTAGTTGCTATTGAAAATGGTATCTTTTTCTTGAGTGTCTCTTCAGTTTGTTCATTTCTAGCATATAGAAACATTACTGACTTATGTGCATTAATCTTGTATCCCGCTACTTTGCTAAATCTGTTTATTAGCTCTAGTAGGTGTATCGTTGATTTCTCAGGGTTTTCTAGATATAAGATCATATCATCTGCAAACAATGACAGTTTTACTTCTTCTTTTTCAATTTGGATGCCTTTTATTTCTTTGTCTTGCCGGATTGCCCTGGCTAGCACTTCCAGCACAATGTTGAATAACAGTGGTGACAGCGGGCATCCTTGTCTTGTTCCTGATCTTAGAGGGAAGGCTTTCAGTCTCTCACCATTGAGTACTATGCTGGCTGTGGGTTTTTCATATATGCTCTTTATCATGTTGAGGAAGTTTCCTTCAATTCCTACCTTTTGAAGTGTTTTTATCAAAAAGGGATGTTGGATTTTGTCAAATGCTTTTTCAGCATCTATTGAGATGATCAATTGATTTTTCCCTTTCGAGTTTTTAATGTGTTGTAATACATTGATTGTTTTTCTTATGTTGAACCATCCTTGCATGCCTGGAATGAACCCCACTTGGTCATGGTGTATGATTTTTTTAATGTGTCTTTGGATTCGATTTGCAAGTATTTTGTTGAGGATTTTTGCATCTATATTCATTAGGGAGATTGGCCGGTAGTTTTCCTTTTTTGTAGCATCTTTGCCTGGTTTTGGTATTAGATTGATGTTAGCTTCATAGAATGAGTTAGGTAGTGTTCCATTTTCTTCAATGTTTTGAAAGAGTTTGAGTAAGATTGGTGTCAGTTCTTTCTGGAAAGTTTGGTAGAATTCCCCTGTGAAGCCATCTGGCCCTGGGCATTTATTTGTGGGAAGATTTTTGATGACTGATTGGATCTCTTTGCTTGTGATGGGTTGGTTGAGGTCTTCTATTTCTTCTCTGGTCAGTCTAGGTTGTTCATATGTTTCCAGGAAATTGTCCATTTCTTCTACATTATCCAGTTTGTTGCCATACAGTTGTTCATAATATCCCCTTATAATTTTTTTAATTTCTTCAGGATCTGCAGTTATGTCACCTTTTTCATTCATTATTTTGTTTATATGGGTCTTCTCTCTTTTTGATTTTGTCAGTCTAGCTAGGGGCTTGTCAATCTTGTTGATCTTCTCAAAGAACCAACTTTTGGTGATATTTATCCTCTCTATTGTTTTTTTGTTCTCTATGTCATTTATTTCTGCTTTAATCCTTGTTATTTCTTTTCTTCTACTTGGTTTAGGATTGGTTTGCTGTTCATTTTCTAGCTTCTTCAGTTGATCCATTAGTTCTTTGATTTTGGCTCTTTCTTCCTTTTTAATATATGCGTTTAGTGCTATAAATTTCCCCCTTAGCACTGCTTTTGCTGCATCCCATAGGTTTTGGTATGTTGTGTTCTCATTTTCATTCGTCTCTATATATTTAGCAATTTCTCTTGCTATTTCTTCTTTAACCCACTGATTGTTTAGGAGTGTGTTGTTTAACCTCCAGGTATTTGTGAATTTTCTAAGTCTCTGATGGTTATTGACTTCTAATTGTATTCCATTGTGGTCAGAGAATGTGCTTTGAATAATTTCAATCTTTTTAAATTTGTTGAGGCTTGTTTTATGTCCCAGCATATGATCTATTCTGGAGAAAGTTCCGTGAGCACTAGAAAAGTATGTGTATCCTGGTGATTTGGGATGTAATGTCCTGTAGATGTCTGTTAAATCTAATTCATTTATCATATTGTTTAGGTTTTCAATTTCCTTATTGGTCTTCTGTCTGGTTGATCTATCTATAGGAGAGAGTGATGTGTTGAAGTCTCCCACAATTATTGTGGAAACATCAATTGCTTCCTTTAGTTTTGCCAGTGTTTCTCTCATGTATTTTGTGGCACCTTGATTGGGTGCATAGACATTTACGATTGTTATTTCTTCTTGCTGAATTGCCCCTTTTATTAGTATGTAGTGGCCTTCTTTGTCTCTCAAAACATCCCTGCATTTGAAGTCTATTTTATCTGAGATTAATATTGCTACACCTGCTTTCTTTTGGCTGTAGCTTGCATGAAATATTTTTTTCCATCCTTTCACTTTCAGTTTCTTTGTGTCCCTGTGTCTAAGATGAGTCTCTTGTATGCAACATATTGATGGTTCATTTTTTTGGATCCATTCTGCGAATCTATATCTTCTAATTGGGGAGTTTAATCCATTTACATTCAACGTTATAACCGTGAAGGCATTTCTTGAATCGGCCATCTTATCCTTTGGATTATGTTTGCCATATTTTTCCCTCTCTCTATTAATATCCTTTATTGTACCCATACCGAATCTCTTTAGTACTGAACCTTTCTCCAAGTCTCTCTGTCCTGTCTTTGTTTCTCTGTCTGTAGGGCTCCCTTTAGTATCTCCAGTAGGGCAGGTCTCTTGTTAGCAAATTCTCTCAGCATTTCTTTGTCTGTGAAAAATTTAAGCTCTCCCTCAAATTTGAAGGAGAGCTTTGCTGGATAAAGTATTCTTGGCTGGAAATTCCTCTCACTCAGAATTTTAAATATATCGTGCCACTGCCTTCTTGCCTCCATGGTGGCTGCTGAGTAGTCACTACTTAGTCTTATGCTGTTTCCTTTGTATGTGGTGATTTGCTTTTCTCTTGCTGCTTTCAGAACTTGCTCCTTCTCTTCTATGTTTGACAGTGTGATCAGTATATGTCTCGGAGTGTGTTTTTTTGGATTTATTCTATTTGGAGTTCGCTGAGCATTTATGATTTGTGTATTTATGTTGTTTAGAAGATTTGGGAAGTTTTCCCCAACAATTTCTTTGAATACTCTTCCTAGACCTTTACCCTTTTCTTCCCCTTCTGGGACACCAATGAGTCTTATATTCGGACGTTTCATATTATCTATCATATCCCTGAGGTCCATTTCGAGTTTTTCAATTTTTTTCCCCATTCTTTCTTTTATGCTTTCATTTTCCATTCTGTCATCTTCCAGGTCACTGATTCGTTGTTCAACTTCCTCTAGTCTTGTACTATGAGTGTCCAGAATCTTTTTAATTTGGTCAACAGTTTCTTTAATTTCCATAAGATCATCCATTTTTTTATTTAGTCTTGCAATGTCTTCTTTATGCTCTTCTAGGGTCTTCTTGATTTCCTTCATATCCCGTACTATGGTCTCATTGTTCATCTTTAGTTCTTTGAGTAGCTGCTCTAGGTGCTGTGTCTCTTCTGGTCTTTTGATTTGGGTGCTTGGGCTTGGGTTATCCATATCGTCTGGTTTTTTCATATGCTTTATAATTTTCTGTTGTTTTTGGCCTCGTGGCATTTGCTGAACTTGATAGGGTTCTTTTAGGGTTTGTAGACCTATTGAAGTCCTTATCTCTAATTTATCAGATCTACAGCTTCGTGGAGTACACTTTCTCTAACTAACCAGCAGGTGGCGTCCACGAGCCACCTGTTCTCCACAAGCCAGATCTCCCCTGCTTAGCCTTTTTGGTGAGTGGGGGAGTGAGTCTTGTGGGGCCCAATTGGTGTCCCAAGCTTGCGTGTGTAGTTGGTGTTGCCTGCCCTGTATGTGGGGCGTGTTTCTGGGCAGTCGGGGAGGGGGGGTGGCCCTAACAATCAAATCTCCCTGATGATCCTAGAGTTTTAAAGCTGCTGCAATAGTCTAATCCTTCAGTTCAGTCCTGCCACAGTTTGTCTCTGCCACTGACCCACAAGTCTTTGGTATTGGCGTATGGCTCCTGAGACTTGCAAGTGGGCCCCTCTTCCAGGCTGTGCACCCCGGGTCCTCTGTTGAGGGATGACTGTGCTATGTCACAGGTGAGTGCCGTCCCCCCAGGGCAGTTCTGGGCTGCTGGGCTGTGTAGGGAGGCTCCCAGTCTGCTCAAATGATGGCTGAATGGGGCTTTGTTAATTCACACTGCTCCACCTTCCCAGCTCTGGGACATTCAGCTGAGGTTGCAGGGAAGGCTAATGTCCACGCCCAGTTTTGTGGTGTGTGCCTGTTATTTGAAGCACTTCCGTCACACTGGATTGTCTGGGGCAGCTCTGGGCTATGGGGCTGGCGATGGGCAGGAGTGTTTCCTGTCCACCAGGATGGTGGCTGTGAGTGGACACCCCCCTTTTCTTGGGAAGTTGTGTTGTTTAGTGAATTTTCTCAGCCACTGGATTATTGCCTTTTGTCTCAGAGCTCTCTTAGTTCTGCTCTTGACTTGACGTGCCCAAATTGCAATTCTTTGAAGCTTTCTGTATTGAGCTTCTTAGAGTAATTGTTTTAGAAAAAGCAAAAAGGATTTAAAAAAAAAAAAAAAAAAAAAAAAACGGCCCTCCTCAGAGATCTAATGGGTTATTGAAATGCTAATAGACAAAGCAACCAGGGCCATTAAGGAAAGGTGCACAGGGCAGAGAGATCAGCTTTGCTTCGGGATTTGCATATGCGCCTCAAGGCCTGATCTCCGCCCTTCCCCTTTCTGTGTTCACCAGAACTCCAAAAATCCTCTGCTTTTATTTTGGAGTTTTTCGTGTTGTTTTTTTTCTATGCCTGTCTCCTCTCTGCTGGGCTGGCTGCTCTCAGAGTCTCTGGTGTCTGGTCTCAGTCTATCTATGGTTGGAGTTTGAATCAGTAGAATGAGTTTTCGATAAGAGCAGCCACTGCAGTTCTCCCTTCTCCTTCCCGGAGCTGACAGCCCCTCCTCCCCCGGGACTGAGCCTGGCAGGAAGGGGCGCGGGTCCCCTGGCCGCAAAAACTTACAGATTTCGCTGATCTCAGTAGTTCCACGTTTTCATGAGTGTTGTATGAAGTATGCCCAAAGACAGATTGCTCTGTGGTGTCCAGTCCACGTAGTTCCTGGCTTTTTACCTACTTTCCTGGAGGAGTAACTAAAACTTACAGCTCACCAGTCTGCCATCTTGCCCCGCCCTCTCAATAAATCTTTTTTGAATTGAATGGAAGAGCACAAGGCATCCAGTTAAGGATAATTTGATATTGCCAAGGCATTTTCTGGGGGGCAAATTGAAATTTCACCTTTCCTGTTTTTATGTGATGCTGCACCCGTTGAGATTTAAATTGGCCCGCCTTTACTGTTAGGGGTTTAAATCTGTTAATGATTGGGTTTAGAACTGTTAACATTTCTTTGACCATTATTATTATTTTTTTTTCTTTTTCAGGCTGAGGAAACAAATCCCTGCTCAGCTGGAGGAAAGCCAGAGAACATCTGAGGGGAAACAGGAACCTTAAGTTTGTAAACGCCCAAGGTGCTGACCCAGGCAGTAGCGTATAATGATTATAATGATTATAAGTGTCATAGTGCCTGAGTTCAAATCCCAGCTCTGCCGCTCATTTGCTGTTTGACTTTGGGCTGTAGTTTGTGCTATAGTTTGCAGGTGGGGATTATAATAGTATATATCTCATAGGATGTTGTATGGATTAAAGAAAATTAGCCTGCGTAGAGATTATCAAGTGCCTGAAACAGTAAGTACTCAATAAATGTTATTATCATTATTGTTATCTATTCACATACATCAGTGCTGGTTCATTTACAGCTGGAGACTGCCTTTAGGACTCCTTGTGGTGTCTTTGCACAATGGAAGTTATTGACTTTAAGCAAATTCTGAGTTTTAATCAAATCATCTAAAGGGCACAGCCAGTCCCATTCCTGGTCCAGAGGCTGGCCAATAAAATAACCACCTAAAGCCCAAGTTCCTTTTCTTCTTACTTTTCTTTCTGAGATTATGCAAATATTTATTGGGTACCTCTTATGCATTAGATGCTGGGGGTACCAAAGGGAATGAAATGAGTCCTTTCCCTTCAGGATTTCTCACATGAAAGGATAAATTGCACTGCACTTTGGGAAGCACTATAATTGGACATGCACATGGCTTTAAGAGCCCAGAAGACAGAGGGACTAACTCCCCTTCAGTGATAAAGGAAACGCTTCACAGAGGAGGTGGCATTTGAACAACTGTGCCTAAAAATAGCTATAGTTTAATCACTGTGGATTGCATAGGCATTTGGCTGAGAAACCCAACCATAGAGCTACATTGTCCACTCTTTTTTGGGGGGAGCCTGGGTAATTATGCTATCATTTATAATAGTCTGTGGCAGCCTCATCAGGGGCTAGTCTTGGAGTCCCTGCTATGGAAAGGTGTACGGGTTATATTGCCTCTTAATGAGGCCCTCTGATAATATTTAATATGCTAATAGGAATACAGAAGCCCAAAGCTGGCTTTCCAGATATTTTACGAATGACTCTATTAGATTACGTAGAAAGCTAGGTAACCGTTTTACTAGATCTCCCGTGGTTCTCAATTGCATAAAGAAATTGGACTAATGAGCAGCTTGGGTGGGGTTATGAAATGATGGTGGCTGGAGGCGTGTAAATCCTAGCTTGCAATGCCTTAAGCTCTAAAACACATATGGTGTGTAGCCAGCTAGGGCCAGTTTGGGAGGAAAATTGCTGTCGGTGCAGTTGCAGTCAGCATGAGACTGGTGACAAGCCCACCTCTGGGTTACTGTGAAACCTAAGAGAACTGTGGCTGTGGGCATCCATCACTAGCATTGGCGCTTCAGTTTTTCAAATGCATCTTCCTTCTAACTCAGCAAAATTGCAGGCCACCTTCCTTTTCTTTTCAGCTGATAAAGGGAAGGGGAATCTCTCTTTCAGATAGCTTCTCCAACAAGCAGTTAATTGAATAGCTGGTGGGCTAAACATGTCATATAAATTAGCTTGCAGCACAGCACCAAGCAACTGTTCCCCTTAAACCCCAGGACTTGAAAGTCCTAAGGAAAAGCATTTAGTTTTCCCACTTCCTTAACTGTACCCAGGCTGTTGTAATGATTTCTAAAAATTATCCTTGGTTGACCTAAAGATTTGGCAACTGGATACTTTTGTGGCTGCCCCCTCCCCCCTTTTTTAACCTAAATTCTCTTTTATACTTTGAGTGGATGCATGCAAACAGCAGCCCAGCCCTGCCTGTACAGAGCGTGGTCCCCTTGGAAGCAGTCATGTGACCACTGACTTTGCAGCCCAGAACTTGAGTGCATCCCTTTATCTCTAGGCCCTGAGCTGAGCAGGGCAGGGCTGGGGCAGACAGCTGCAGCTCACAGGCCAATTCAGCCTTGCCCTGATCTGTGGCTCTGGGCTCGCTTTCCAGGCTGAAAGGCAAAGCAGCCATTTCCTTAATGGAATTTTTTCTTTATTTTCGTGTGTCTTTATTTTGCTTATTTATTTAAGCAAGGGCTCTCCCTGCAGAGAGCTGCAGAGATATGAGATGTGCACACGCACACGCGTGTGTGTGGTGTATGTCTAGGGGTGGGGGGCTCCAGAGAGAGCTGGAATGTACAATTTCTGAATGTACTCTTCTTTCATACCTCTACATCTCTCCTAGAGAAGTTTTTCTCATTTCTGTTTCTTTCAAAATACCCGGGGTGAGGAAAACCTCTGCATTGGCCAAGCAGAAGAAACAGGTAATAATGTTTGTTTGTTCTTAGGCACTTTTGACAACCAGAATTCTTCATTATAAGCATATATTGTTTAGCAGTGGAACAGGGCGTGTGCACTCCTTGGAGTATAATTTATTACTTTGAAATTTCTCGGAATGAGTTTTCTTAAAGATGCTGATTGCAAACCATAATCATAATTTTAAAAAGGCATACAGAAGACTTTGTAATCTTTGTGGCTAATTTCAAATGAACTTGATGATGTTTGGAAAGAATCTGTAGTCCTGTGAGTGAGAGCTAGAAAATGAAGAAAGGGATACTGATTTAGATGGTCCTTTGCGGAACCATTCTAGGCCCCTCATGGGGTGCTCTCCAAACCCCACTACCTAACTTCATATTCAGAAATCTTTCTTTAGTCCCCTTGGCCTTGCCTCATTTTAGAGGACCACAGGATTGCTCTCTGTCTATAGGAAATGGAAACAAAATTCCTTGGAATGTTCAAGACTTCTCTGTAGTGATTTAGTACATACACAAATTGACCAAATTGGATCCTGAAACCAAGGCATAGCTAGCCTTTAGGCAGACAGATATTTTTGTTCTTTAATGATTAAACAGAGTAAGTCTTTGGTTCTGCCGCTAATCAGCTGTGTCACTGTGCCACTAAGTATGGTATTTAATTTCTCAGTTTTTATCTGTATTATGGTGGTGGCAGGGGTGGGGTGGGGTGGTGGTTGATAAACCTTGGAGGTTTGCTGTGGAGATTAACTGAAATAATAGAATTATAAAGCACCTACTGTGCTGGGTAAATACTAGCCTCTTAATAAATAGTAGTGGCTTTAGCTATTATTATTACTACTACTAGTACAGCATTCTTTCAGATCTTAGACCTCTCAGAGGAAGAGCCCATTTCTTGGCGAATTGAATCTTCAATTTATCCCAGAATCAGTAGACACCCAGACAAAGCATTCTGAAGGAAGAGAATTGAGCAAACACTATTTTGTTTCAACACTCCTCTACAGTGGGTACCCCTCATGCCTGGTTAACTCATCAACTAAGAAGAGTTGCTCTTGGTTCAAGCCACGTTTTTCAACCACTGAGCTCATCAGTCAGTCCTCAGGATGAGTCTGTAAGGTGTTTGTTATTATCCCTATTTTCTTCACGAGGAAACAGGTACAGAAGGATTAATATCTGGCTGAGCAGAATTCAAACTCTGGTCTGTTTAACTTATAAACCCAAGGCTCCACCGGGCCAGAGTTAGGCAGTTAGGAGTAATAGGTGTTCTTGAGATCTTTGCCTCAAAAGGGTCCCCAGCTAAGCTATTTGGGAAACAGTAGACACTATAGCTCTTTCCTAGAGATTCACAATGCACTTTAACATATTGAAGACTCTGAGAAGTCCTGAAGTAAAGAGAGCTGTTTAACTCTTCCTCTGAACTTATTTGATGGTGGGACCTTTTTTGCCTTAACCTAGTATCATAAACCACATAGAACTACTCTTCCACAAATGCACTCTGGAAAACCTGGCTCCAGGCCAGGTTGACTCCTTATTGCAATCATTTGTGATATAACAACAGGTTATATCAGACACCCTTTGATCTTCCTTTATCTTATTCATTCGTCTCATGGGACCCAGGAAAGCCACCAGCTCAGTTGTACAGACCTTCCCTTAATCACTTAAGACCCCAAACACAATAAAATGCCACAGTATTCTCCTGGAAAAATAGTGGTGGCAGGGGGGCTCTAGTATGGTCTCTAGTGTGGTCATCCAGGGGCTCCTCTACCCCACTCTATGCCCATTAGTTCAATTTAGGCCAAGATATCAGGCTATAAAACCTGTGTTTCAACTTGAATCTCGAATACTAAAGAGAATGCAACAATGTGAGCCCAAAGAGGTATCTGTCCTCCATACTCATAACTACACAGTCCAAGGAGGGAGAATTAGACCTGCCTACCTATCTAATTGCCATTTTTGGGGGGAATGTGGGTGCCAGTTGGATGACTATGGATTCCAGATTTGGGTTCCTCAGGGTCAAAACTAGTGTAGGAATTTCTTAGGAAAGCCAGTATCATGCAAACTTCACATCTAGAATGCCAGAGGTGGAACCAAGGTCAGTGTAGCTGAGGCAAGGTGTGGGAGTTGGATAGCAGTGTACTTTGAAATAAAATAAAGTTAAGAGCGCATAAGAACAACTCAAAGAGGCTGGCCAGCACTTGGAGCATGCTTGGTGGTAGAAGTCAGGTTGGCTGAAAGGGTCATGTTTTTCTCTTACCCCCTGTATTTTCAGCTTTGGAATTGAAAAGTGGTTAGGAATAAAAGAACTGAACAACATCGAAGAGTTCCACCCTTCAGGTCTCTCCCCTGATGCCCTCACCCCCAACAAACACACACACACACACACACACACACACACACACACACACGCACACAGTAAAAACCTTTTAGCAGAAGCCATTTGTTTTGCAGGTTGTAAGTGAGTGCCCGTGATGAGTCAATATTTTATGTTTACATTTAAAAGCCATCCTTGGTATATATCAGTAGGGACAGCAGTGCTGGGCAAGCTTCAAGTTGTTTTTTTCCCCAAGATACACCACACTAGCTCATGTCGCTGGTTCATGTCATGGTATCCGTGGATCTTTGTGAACCATGCATAAACACCACACGTCTCAAGCCTGAGAACCCCTTTCTGGCCCTAGGGATTCACTTCATCAGAGACTTCTGTAATGCACTAAGTGCTTCTCTAATGCTGTCAGAGGGAAGGAAATAGAAGAAGCTTAGATTTTACCAAATAATGGAAAATCCCCAGATCATCTTGATCAGTGTTACAGTGCAGATCTGGGTATCCTCAAAGGCACATGCACTGCTTAAAAACTTGCTTCCTTCTTGGCCCTGAAGTAGGTGAGCACAGTCTAGACTGGGCAGCCCGTGTGAGTGGTAAGTAGCACCTTGCCTTACTCTTTTTCTTTTTTTAATATTACCTGAGGGAGGAAAAAAACAAGTTAGCAATAATTTACTTAATAATTATTTAATACTGTAAAAATTCTAATAGCAAATTATTTTTTTCTCATAAACAAAGAATTCTAGAACAATTATTTTTTCCAGTCATGATTTTGAAGTTTTCTTTAAAAATGGATGTATGAGCACTGTCTATTTTCTGGCTTAATAAAAGCCGTTGTATAATCAAAGAGCATATGTGTGTACAAAATGATGGACTAATAATGACTTTTAGCCATTAATTTTTTAAAGGACTTAAAGGCTTAGAGATATTCATTCCTTTATTCATTCATTCATTCAGCAAATATTTATTAAACACCTGCTATGTGAGAGGCACTGTTAGGTGCCAGAGATTCAAGAGATATTTTTAAAGAAAGATGTCCGTGGAGCTCTCAGCCTAGCAGAAGAATACATAGGCCTGATGCTTTTTAAGTCCTGGTGAATCTTTTATATGGAAATTTTTTTTGTTGTGTAATGAACTAATAGGAGTGGCTGAGAAACAAATGCCTTTGAAAAGAGGTTACTGTTAGGTCTGGGCCCTGGGCCCCTCCTCGTTGCCAGTCTTTCGAACCAAACTACCCTGCAGTTACTTTATTGTTTTCTGGAATAAGAAAATTGAGATTGAAATATATCACATCATATTGTTGAATCAATGTTTGTTGCCTATTCAATGCCCAGCTCTTATGTATTCATAAAAAGGGGTAGAAAAATAGTATAAGAATGGAAGCAAAGCCCAAGGAAGATATGGATATTGTTGGAGAGCAGTGTTTCTCAAACTGAGATGCAGACTGTTTGCCTACATCAGAGTCCTCTGAAGGGTTCACTTTAAGTGCAGATTCCCAGGCCCCCAGCCCTTCTGCATCTAAGTCAGTAGAGGTAAAGTCTGGGAGTCTTCCTTGTTTAACAAGCTTCCCTGCAAAGTCTTGTGAGTACTTGAGTCTGAGAGCAGTCATCTAGGCACTTAGAGAATACCACCAGGACTAGATGGGTTCCTTTAAAGGATGATGAAGGAAACCAGCAGATGTGTTCTCAGAGGCACTGCAGGTAACCTTTGAGAAATTTCTGAGTTACAGGAGAGAAGGCAGGAGATAGGTAAACAGTGCCTTGATTTCAAAAATGAGAAGATACCGGAAGCTAAAGTCGTGTAAGCCTAACATGACCTCTGGAAAACTTCTCTTTCAAACAGATGGAGTCAAAACATTTAGAGGAAAGTGTGATGATCACTAGGCATCATCATGGGTTCATTAAAGCATTGTCTATATCAGAGACTGTCAAACTTTGTTGCGTATTAGAATCATCTGAGGGACGTTAAAAAGTCCCCAGGCTCAAGCCCCACCCAATACCAGTTACATCAGAATCTCTGGGGGGTGGGACCCAAGCATCAGCATTTTTTAAATCCCCAGAGATTCTGATTTAATGGGGTGCAGACTGGGCATCAGGAGTTTTAAAAGCTCTCCAGTGATTCTAATATGCAATAAAGTTTGATACAACCACTGGTCTTTGTGACATTAAAGTCACTTCCTTGCACTCTGTGTAAACACTAGGTAATTTTAAAGGTCTCTCTCACCTTTAAACTTCTGTGATTCTGTTATTAAAGATCACGCCAAAAAAAAAAAAAAAAAAAGCTGGAAAAGAGCCCAGACTTCAATTAGTGATATGAATGAAGCAGATCTGGTTAAGACTAGGGCAAACTGGGCCAAAGGGTAAAGGTTGAAACTGACTGTGTTTTAAAACTTCAACTTCCATGTGAGACCAAGGGAAGAGATGTCTGTTTGGTGCAGGATCTATATTTTCTAAACTGTATAACTTATACAGTCAGTTTGTTCAAACACCACAATTCCATGGAACTTTGAATAGAAAGTGAGATATGGTAGGTTAGTATAGGTTATAGTGAAATAGTGACACATCCCAAAGTAATAAAATCCCAAAGAATAAAAATATATATGCAGGGCCCCCCTGAGGAGCTGGGGGAAAATGTGGAAGTGTTGGACTTCCTCACCTGGATGGTTGCTGATGTTCTCACAAACATTAGGACTGGTGGTTTGATGTGCTGAGCCCTCTATCTTGGCACTTGCCCTTATGGAGCTTGCTACTGCAAAGGAGAGGCTAGACCTGCATATAATTGTGCCTAAGAGTCTCCCCCTGAGTACCTCTTTGTTGCTCAGATGTGGCCCTCTCTCTCTCTCTAACTGAGCCAACTCGGCAGGTGAACTCACTGCCGTCCCCCCTATGTGGGACTTGACTCCCAGGGGTGTAAATCTCCCTGGCAATGCAGGATATGACTCCTGGGGATGAATCTGCACCCAGCATCATGGGATTGAGAACATCTTCTTGACCAAAGGGGGGATGCAAAAATGAAACGAAATAAAGCTTCAGTGGCTGAGAGATTTCAAATGGAGTCAAGAGGTCACTCTGGTGGACATTCTTATGCACTATATAGATAACACCTCTTAGGTTTTAATGTATTGGAATAGCTAGAAGTCAATACCTGAAACTACCAAACTCCAACTCAGTAGTCTGGACTCCTGAAGACGACTGTATAATAATATAGATTACAAGGGGTGACGGTGTGACTGTGAAAAGCTTGTGGATCACACTCCCTTTATCTAGTGTATGGATGGATGAGTAGAAAAATGGGGACAAAAACTAAATGACAAATAGGGTGGGATGGGGGGGATGATTTGGGTGTTCTTTTTTGCTTTTATTTTTTATTCTTGTTCTGGTTCTTTCTGATGTAAGGAAAATGTTCAAGGATGGATTGGGGTGATGAATGCATAACTATATGATGGTGCTGTGAACAGTTGATTGTGCTCCGTGGATGATTGTATGGTATGTGAATATATATCAATAAAACTGAATTTAATTAAAAAAAAGAATGAATTAGGGGCTGTGTAGTCAAAATAAAAGTTATTTCAAATAAAAAAATATCATGCCAAGCCAATTCCTTCCTTCCTTCCTCCCTCCCTCCCTTCCTCCACTTCCTCTCCTTCCTCTCCTTTCTTCCCTTTCTCTTCCTTTCTCTTCCCCTCTCTCCTCCTCCCTCCCTCCCTTCCTTCCATCCTTCCTTCCTTTATTTCTTCTTTCTTTTTCTGGGATTAGAATGTCAAGGTGTCCAAATAAATATCTTAGTTTCATTGAAATATTTAATGAAATTTCCTAGGATATCCTTGTAGATAAATGATAGTTAGATGGATGAATTTGCATAACAAATATGCTTAGAGAGTGTGAATGTAGTGGATGTGTGATGACCCTGGAGAATCCTTTTGGGTGGAGTGCCATAAGGCTTGTTCTGCCTTTGCACCTGACATTGTTAACCTCTTTTTATCCATGATGTAGATAAGAAAGACATGAAAGCAATGCCTATCAAATTTAGAAAAATCTGATTATTAAGGTTATGATTGCTTTAAAATAGTTTCATAATTCAAATATTTTGCTCATTTTAGTTATTCCTTTCTTCGAGTTGAAATTGGAAGCTTTAAGTGTAGTACTAATGGAAAAATGGACATGTCAGGGAGTGTCCAGAGTCAGTTGTTCTCTGACTTTGTTCCTATCAAGAAATGCAAATATAAAACACAATAATTTGTTGGATCAGGCTGGTTTGGAGCATTGCAAAATAAAGGAAACATCACCCAAAAATCCAATGGGACAAGATACTCCAGAAAGGCGTTGTGTTAAAAACTCCTGCCATATGAGTGTGGAAGATCCAGATCCAGCAATTTCAGCTAACTCATCAGAAGGCCTGGACTCTGGAAGGGGTCTCGGAAACACTTGGAGAGCGCCTTTCAAAAGGGCACTCACAGATTATGATTCCTCAGTTTGGGGTCTTGAGTCTCCATTTTTTAAGTGCCCCCAACTGATTCTGAGCAATACCCTTGAAGAAGTCACTTTGATTTGAATTTTGGCATAGTTGTTTCAATATATTGTTTTTGTTCCGTAGCCCGTCTCCAATTTGAGTTTTTACAAGTCCAGATAGATTTAATTACCTTGAGCTTAAAATCAAAACAATTAAATTATGTTGGATCCTTCCTACCCCATTCCCTATATTTCAATTAGAAAATGTATACTCTTACAGTTCAAATTTTCTTTTCATTTTTAATGCTTTAGTTATACAGAGCTTGATCTGACTTAGGCGTGGGGGAAATGTAATTTATGTGTGGCAGAAAAGCAATCTATAGCTGCTGTGTTGCTGATGTTGCTGCTGCCGTGTTTTGGAAAATAAAACAGGATTAGATTATGTATGATCATTTTCCACATCACATGATAAACTGCAGTTCAGAAGAAGCATAAAATGAGTCCTGCTGAGCAGCCCCTTAGATACTGTGTTGTTAACTGGTGGTTTCCTTCCCTCATGTGTCTCTCTCATTAGAATCTATTACTGAAGTGAGTGGCTCCTTGCAGCATAAAGTGAGGTACTTTTCAAACTCCTCTTGAAATCAGAAGTTGAATTCATGAACACACACGATTTAGACAACATGGGCTGTGGCAGTTCATCTTCAAAGAAAGGGAGGAAATCTGAGAAAGGTGAGTGCTGGCAATGAATCTGTCTTCATGAATGAAAAGGGGCTAGTGAGTCAGATTTACCCTTTCCCCCTTTCTCCTTTCCTATCACTGTTCTTTGTATAAGGCATCATCACTTGAATTGAAGGTTAAATATTGGGGTAGCATGGGAAACTACCTTTAGGAAGATGTAGCTTTGAATTTATGAAGCCCCACAAAGTATTACATAAGAGATATATTATGTTTGATTTAACTTCAGTTTAAAATGTACCCATATAAAATCTCAACTTGAAATTCAGTGGCAAAGAACAAGAAGGACTGTAAATGTATATCTGTTTATTCAATAATCTTATAAATAGCTATATCCATACCTATGTGACATTTAGTAGCATCATTGAATTTTTATTAGATTTTATAGCTCAACAATCAAATTATTTTTTGTATCTCTTCAACAGAACTTTATGAGATTTCCCTTATGTTTTTATAATAGTCTAGGTAGAATTTGAGGAATGCTAGATCATCTATTTCCAAAACAGTATATTGTTTCTAAATAGATGATCCTCCCCACCCCCATATAATTAAAGATTTAAATATTTCCTTTGTTTACTTTGTGCTGAAGTTCTTTCTCAGTTACTGGAATCTAGTTGAAACTCACTTGAGTGTTTAAGGGACCTTGTCTCCAGAAGGAAATTAAAATAAAAACAAATAAACTGGGGCAATTATATGAATAATTTGCTCTTAAACTCCATTCCCTTGTTATTTAGGTTACAGATAATTTTCTCAGTTACTATTCTACATTTTGGTTTTGGAGATTTACTCAGGCTTAAGTTGGAGAGGTTAGGATGCAGAGTATTCTATACTAATCAGTGTGGGATGTTTCCCTTTGGGAGTCAAATGTTCTTCTTCCCAGCTGACTTGTGCTGGTGAGTTCCCAAGCTGTTCGCTGAGAATAGGAAGGGACTTGGATGATGCAGTAACTCTTTGAGCGTGGCATGAAATAAACCTTTCAAAAACTCCAACTGAACTAATTCCACAGTAGTAATTTATTAGCAGAGAGAGAAGAGGGTAGGATTACCCACAATTCTTCAATTTTAGCCACTTTTCTTAGGTTAAAAAAAAAAAAAGGCCAAGCCCAGCTTGTAAAAGGAAATCTCTCTCTTTTTGCAATACTTTCCAGCTTTTAAAATGTTGCATGTAAATTGTAATATTAGCTTGGATTTTTAGATCCCTTTTTGAAATAGCAGCTTTACTGAGATATAATTCAGATACCTCTCAATTCATCTATTTAAAATGTACAATTCAGTGGTTTTTTAATATATTCAGACTTGTGCAACCATCACCATCATCAATTTTAGAACATTTTCATCTCTCCCGCTAAAAAAATAACATTAGCAATCACCCCTCACCCCCACCCCCACTCCAGCTCCAGCTCTAGGCAATCGCTAATCTACTTCCTGTCTCTATTAGGTTTGTTTATTCTGGACATTTCATATAAATGGAGGCATACAATATGTGGTCTTTTGTGACTGGTTTCTTTCACTTAGTATAATGTTTCCAAAGAACAACCATGTTGTAGCACGAATCCGTACTTCATTCCTTTTTGTTGCTTTCTAATATTCCATTGTATGGATATACCACAAATGGCTTATCCATTCATCAGTTAATGGACATTGGAGTTGTTGTCACTTTTGACTATTATGAATAATGCTGCTATGAATGTTTCTTTACAAGTTTGTGCGTGAACATAAGTTTTCTGTTCTCTTTGGTATATATCTAGGAGTGGAATTGCTGAGTCATATGGTAACTGTATGTTTATCATTTTGAGGAACTTCCAAACTTTTCCCAAGTGGCTGCACCATTTTATGTTCCCACCAGCATTCCATTTCTCCATATCCCCACCAACACTTGTTATTTTTCTGTCCTTTTGAGTATAGCCATCCTCATGGGCATGAGGTGGAATCTCATTGTAGTTTTTACCAGTATTTCTCTAATAACTAATGATGTTGAGCATCTTTTTATGCATTTACTGGCCATTTGTATTTCTTCTTTGAAGCAATGCCTATTCAGATTCTTTGCCCATTTATAAATTATTTATCTTTATATTATTGTGTTGTAAGAGTTCCTTATATATTCTAGATACAAGTCCCTTATCAGATATATGATTTGCAAATATTTTCTTCCATTCAGTGGGTTGTCTTTTCACTTTCTTAATGGTATCTCTTGGTGCACAGAAGTGTTTAATTTTGATGAAGACCAATTTATCTATTTTTTCTTTGGTTGCTTGTGCTTGTGGTTGCTGAGGAACCATTGCCCAATCCAAGGTCATGAACGCCTATGTTTTCTTCTAGTAGTTTTATAGTTTTAGCTCTTATATTTGTATCACTGATACATTTGGAATTAATTTTTGTATATGGTGTGAGGTCGGGTCCATCCTCATTTTTTACATGAGGCTATCCAGTTGTCCCAGCACCATTTGTTGAAGGGACTATTCTTTCCTCATTGAGTGGTCTTGACACTCTTTTCAAAAATCAATTGACTATAAGTGTGAACATTTGTTTCTGGGCTCAGTTTTATTCCACCATATCTATGTCTATCCTTATGCCAGTACTACCCTGTCTTGATTACTATAGCTATTGTGGAAAATTTTGAAATTGGGAAGTGTGAGTCCTCCAACGTTGTTTTTCTTTTTCAAGATTGTTTTGGCTATTCTGGGTCCCTTGAATTTCCATATGAATGTTAAGATCTACTTGTCACATTTGGTAAAGAAGCCAGTGGGTTGTTGATAGGAGGATTATATTGAATTTGTAGATCAATTTGGGGAGTATTCCTATCTTAACAATATAAAGTCTTCTCATTTAGGAACATGGAATGTCTTTCCACTTGTTTAAGTCATCTTTAATTTCTTTCAACAATGTTTTGTAGTGTTCAGAGTATAAGTTTTACACTTGTTAAACTTTTTTCCAAAGTGGAAGTGGAATTGTAAGTGGTATTGTTTTCTTAATTTCATTTTCAGACTTTTCATTGTGAGTGTATAGAAATACTTGAATTTTGTCTCTTTATCTTGTATCCTGCAACCATGCTAGACTCATTAATTAGTTCTAATAGACTTTTAGTGGATTTTTTTCGGATTTTCTACTTATAAGATCATGTCATCTGTGAAAAGAGATTGTTTTACTTCTTCCTTTGCAATCTGAATTCCTTTTATTTCATTTTCTTGCCTAGTTGTCTCGGCTAGAACCTCCAGTACAATGTTGAATATTTCCTAATTTTCCTTTTGAGTCCTCATTTGACTCACTGGATTTTTAGGAGTGGGTTTTTTGGTTTTCAAATATTTGTAAATTTCTCAAAGTTTTTTTCTGTTATCAATTTCTAACTTTATTCTGCTGTGGTAAGAGAACATACTTTGATTTCAATTCTTTTAAATTTATTGAGGATTGTTTATGGCCTAGCATATGGTCTATCCTGGAGAATGCTCCTTGTGCACTTGAAAAGAATGTGTAGTCTACTGTTCTTAGTAGAGTGTTCTATAGATATCTGTTAGATCTAGTTGGTTTATAGTGTTGTTCAAGTCTTCTATTTCACTGTTGATCTTCTGTCTAATTGTTTTATCTATTACTGAAAATGTGGTATTGAAATCTCCAACTATTACTGTTGAATTGTCTATTTCTTCCTTCAATTCTGTCTCTTTTTGATTCATATATTTTGGGGTTCTATAGTTAGGTACATATATATTTACAATTATTGTATCTTCCTGATGGATTGACCCATTCATAATTATAAAATGTCCCTCTTTATTTCTGGTAACAATTTTTTGTTACAGGCCTTTTTTTTCTGATGTTAGTATACCCACTCCAGCTTTCTTATTGTTGTTTGTGTGATATAACTTTTTCTATCCATTTACTTTGAACCTGTTTGTATCTTTTAATCTAAAGTATGTGTCATGTAGATAGCATATAGTTGGATCTTGCTGTTTTTTAACCAGTCTGACAATCTCCACCTTTTGATTGTTTTTTTCCTCCTCTATTCTTCCTTTACTGCTTTCTTTTGTATTAAATGAATATTTTTAGTGTAGCATTTTAATTCCTTTATTGAATTTTCACTACTTTTTCGAGTTATTTTCTTAGTAGTTTTTTACCATATAGGTCTTAAATTTTCAGAATCCGTTTCAGATTTATACTAACTTAATTTCAATAAGAAATAGAAACATTAGTCCTATATAGCTGTGCTCCCTCTCTGCCCTTTATGTGCTATTATTGTTATACATATTGCATCTATGTATGTTATAGATTGAAGAATACATTGTCTAATTATTACTTTACATAATTTTATATCTTGTAGAGAAGCTGAGAGAAGAAACAGAGCAAGTATGTACTTATAGAGTTTATTTTATTAACCTTATTTACGATTTCTGGTTCTCTTCATTTGTTCCTGTGGATTCAAGTTACCATTTGGTGCCATTTCCTTACTCCAATATAGCTTTGCTCCCACTCCACTCCTTTGTGATGTTGTTGTCAAATATATTCCATTTGTATATGTTATAGGCCCAAGAATATGGTTATATCATATTGTTTTATATAATTGCGTTTTTAAAAAAATTCAGCTTGAGATATATTCACATACTATACAATCATCCATGGTGTACAATTAACTGTTCACAGTGCCATCATATAGTTGTGCACTCATCACCCCAATCTATTTTTGAACATTTTTCTTACACCAGAAAGAATAAAAATAGGAATAAAAAATAAAGGTAAAAAAGAACATCCAAATCATGCCCTCCATCCCACCCTATATTTCATGTAGTTCTAGTCCCCATTTTTCTACTTATCCATCCATACACTGGATAAAGGGAGTGCGATCCACAAGGTTTTCATAATCACACTGTCATCCCTTGTAAGCTACATAGTTAAACAATCGTCTTCAAGGGTCAAGGCTATTGGGTTGTAGTTTGATAGTTTCAGGTATTTACTTATAGCTATTCCAATACACTAAAACTTAAAAAGGGATGTCTATATAGTGCATAAGAATGCCCACCAGAGTGACTTCTCAACTCCATTTGAAATCTCTCAGCTACTGAAACTTTATTTCGTTTATTTTGCATCCCCCTTTTGGTCAAGATGTTCTCAATCCCATGATACCAGGTCTGGGTTCATCCCTGGGAGTTATATCCTGCATTGCCAGGGAGATTTACACCCCTGGGAGTCACGTCCCATGTAGGGAGGAGGGCAGTGAGTTACCTGCTGAGTTGGCTTAGCTAGAGAGAGAAGGCCACATCTGAGCAACGAAGAGGTACTCAGGGGGAGACTCTTAGGTGCAATTATCAGCAGGTTTAGCCTCTCCTTTGCAGCAATGATCTTCATAAGGGCAAGCCCAAAGATAGAGGGCTTGGCATACCAAACTGTCAGTCCTCAGTGTTTGTGAGAAGAGCAGAACAACTCAGGTGAGGAAGTCCAACACTTCCACGTTTTCCCCCAGCTCCTCAGGGGAGCCCTGCATATATATTTTTATTCTCTGCCCAAAATACTTTGGGATGTGTCACTATTTCACACTAACCTGTACAACCGTACTAGATCGCACTTCCTATTCAAAGTTCCGTGTAATTATTGTGTTTGAACAAGCTGACTGTACAAATTAAATTGTTTAGTATACTACAGAAAATATAATCCTGCACCAGATAAACATCTCTTCCCTTGGTGTCACATGGAAGTTGAAGTTTTAAAACACAGTCAGTATCATCCTTTACTCTTTGGCCTGATTTGCCCTGGTCCTAACCAGATCTGCTTCATTCATATGTCTGTTGAAGTCTGGACTCTTTTTTTTTCCGCTTTTTTAACAGTTGCTATATGTGCTAATACTGGCATTCATATTGCTGAGCTCTAGCTCTGAGTTTCAGGTGTCACACAGATACCCAAAGTTCAAGATACCGATCAGGTTATAGACAAAGGGATCAGCATCTCAGAATTTGGAGATAGCCATTACATATAATTGCTTTTTATATCATCTTAGGGAAGAAAGAAGAGGTATACATTTATCCTGTCTTTTATAACTACGTTATTACCTTTACTGGTGCTCTCTGTTTTGTTTTGTTTATTAGAGAAATTGTAGGTTTACAGAAAAACCATGCAGAAAATACAACGTTCTCATATATCCCCTATTATTAACACCTTGCATTAGTGTGGTATATTTGTTACAATTGATGAAAGAATATTATTATAATTGTACTATTAACTGTAGTTTAAATTGGAGTTCATTGTTCGTGTTGTACAGTCCTATGATTTTTAAAAAGTTTTTATTCTAGTAACATAAATACAACCTAAAATTTCCCCTTTTAACCACACTCAAATATATCATTTAGTGCTATTAATTATGTTCACAATGTTGTGCTACCCTAATGGATGATGGCTCTCTGTTTTATGTGTATGAGGACTCATAGTACTGTCCAGCGTCATTTGCTTTTAGCTTGAAGAAATTCCTTTAGTATTTCTTGTAAGTCGGGTCTGATAGCAACAAATTCTCTCAGTTTTTGTTTATCTGGGAATGTCTTTATTTTCCCTTCATTTTTGAAATATATTTTTGCTGAATATAAGATTCTTGGTTGGCAGTTCTTTTTTTCTTTCAGCACTTTGAATATGTCATTCCACTGCCTTCAGGCCTCCATTGTTTCTGATGGGAAGTCAGCTGTTAATCTTATTGTGGTCCCCTTGTATATGATTGCTTTTCCTCCTGCTGCTTTCAAAATTTTCTCTTGTCTTTGGCGTTCAGCATTTTTCTACTAGGATGTGTCTGGCTGAAGATCTCTTTGCCTTTATCCTACTTAAAGTTCATTGACCTTCTTGTATGTGTAGATTAATGTTTTTCATAAAATTTGGGAAGTTTTCAGTCAATATTTCTTCAAAAATTTTCCTGCTCCTTTCTCTCTCTCCTTTCCTTCTCATACTCCTGTTATGCATTTGTGGGTGCACTTAATGGTGATCCACATTTCTCTGAGGCTCTTTCCATTTTTCTTCATTCTTTTTTTCTCTCTGTTCTTCAGATTGTGTAATCTCTATCAATCTATCTTTCAGTTCACTGATTCTTTTTTCTGCCAGTTTAATTCTACTTTTGAGCTCCTCTAGTGAATTTTTAACTCAAGCATTTCCATTTGGAAAACTCAAGCATTTCCATTTCCATTTGGTTCTTTTTAAAATAATTTCTATCTCTGTATTGATATTCTCTATTTGATGAGGCATTGTTATCATACCTTCCTTTACTTTTCTAAGCATGATTTCCTTTAGTTCTTTGAACATTTAGAATGCCCTCATTGAAATCTTTGTCTGTTAAATCCAACATCTGGGCCCTCTCACAGGTAGTTTCTGTTGCCTGCTCTTTGTCCTTTGTATTGAGTCACACTTTCCTCTTTCTTTGCATGTCTTGAATTTTTTTGTTGTTGTTGAAAACTGGATATTTTAAGTAATATATTGTAAGAATTCCAGTTATGAATTCCTGTCCTCCTCTTTGGAACTTGTTTTTGTTGCTGTTGCTTGTTTGTTTATGACTTGGCTGGACTATTTTAGAAGCCTGTCTCTCCCTTGATGTCACTCCTAAGAGGTGTAGCCTTGAACACGTGCATAGTCACCCTGGTGTGACAGTGGTTTTAGCAGAACTCTGACTGTTTCTTTTCCTGAGCTCTCTGAAAGCAGTCTGCCTCTGCTGATATTTCACTTCTTTTATGATATGCAACAGGGATGTAAGTGTTACCGGACCAAGGCAGTGGATTCTTTTGCCTGATGTTCTCAAATGACCAATTCCTGAAACACCAGGGTTTCAAAGAGAGAGAGCATTTTATTGCTATTCATGAAGCAGGAGAACAAATGGCCTGTGGGTCCAAAATCTGTCTCCCCAAACTGGAGTAATTCTGAGTTTTACAGCATCAAAAGTTGAACAGGTTTTAGGATAATGAGAACAATGGCCCCAGATTATATAATTAGAAAGGATCTAATTATTGAGCATGTGCAGATTGATTACATGCTTAGTCACAGAATGTATGTAAGAAAATGGTGGCCTTAATATGTTGATGGGAATGATTTTTAGTATTATAATGAGGTATAGGTGACTTGTAGGTTAAAGTCTAAGCTACTCTGCATGTCAGACGGGCTTATTTTGGTTAGATCCAGCTTCAGTTATCAAGATAACTTTGAACTTGGGGTAGGTTAGTTCTGGACTGACAAAGATCTTTCATTAATAAACATTAGGGGCTGTCTTTAGTGATCATAAGACTTTAAAGTCAAGAAACTGGACAAATGGTTACAAGTGAAGGTTAGTCACAAGGTTTTTACAATCACAAGGGTACAAGATAAAGGGTATACAATAATTATCAGAGATCAAGACAGCTGGATTACAGTTCAGGTTTCAGGTATTTCCCTCTGTCTACTCTAATATACCAGAAAGTAAAAAGGAATATCTACATAATGATTCAGTAATCATAATCAGTCCTTAAACACTAATTTCTTGGTTATATAAGAATAATAGGTGGAGGCGGGGCAAGATGGCGGACTGGTGAGCTGTATGTTTTAGTTACTCCTCCAGGAAAGTAGGTAGAAAGCCAGGAACTGCGTGGACTGGACACCACAGAGCAATCTGACTTTGGGCATACTTCATACAACACTCATGAAAACGTGGAACTGCTGAGATCAGCGAAATCTATAAGTTCTTGTGGCCAGGGGACTCGCACCCCTCCCTGCCAGGCTCAGTCCTGTGGGAGGAGGGGCTGTCAGCTCCGGGAAGGAGAAGGGAGAACTGCAGTGGCAACCCTTATCAGAAACTCATTCTACTGATCCAAACTCCAACCATAGATAGACTGAGACCAGACACCAGAGAATCTGAGAGCAGCCAGCCCAGCAGAGAGGAGACAGGCATAGAAGAAAACAACACAAAAAACTCCAAAATAAAAGCGGAGGATTTTTGGAGTTCTGGTGAACATAGAAAGGGGAAGGGCAGAGATCAGGCCCTGAGGCTCATATGCAAATCCCGAAGAAACGCTGATCTCTCTGCCCTGTGGACCTTTCCTTAATGGCCCTAATTGCTTTGTCTCTTAGCATTTCAATAGCCCATTAGATCCCTGAGGAGGGCCCTTTTTTTTAATCCTTTTTTCTTTTTCTAAAACAATTACTCTAAGAAGCCCAATACAGAAAGCTTCAAAGACTTGCAATTTGGGCAGGTCAAGACAAGAGCAGAACTAAGAGAGCTCTGAGACAAAAGGCAATAATCCAGTGGCTGAGAAAATTCACTAAACACCACAACTTCCCAAGAAAAGGGGGGTGTCCGCTCACAGCCATCATCCTGGTGGACAGGAAACACTCCTGCCCATCGCCAGCCCCATAGCCCAGAACTGCCCCAGACAACCCAGTGTGACGGAAGTGCTTCAGATAACAGGCACACACCACAAAACTGGGCGTGGACATTAGCCTTCCCTGCAACCTCAGCTGATTGTCCCAGAGTTGGGAAGGTAGAGCAGTGTGAATTAACAAAGCCCCATTCAGCCATCATTTCAGCAGACTGGGAGGCTCCCTACACAGCCCAGCAGCCCAGAACCGCCCTGGGGGGACGGCACTCACCTGTGACATAGCACAGTAATCCCGCAACAGAGGACCCGGGGTGCACAGCCTGGAAGAGGGGCCCACTTACAAGTCTCAGGAGCCATACGCCAATACCAAGGACTTGTGGGTCAGTGGCAGAGACAAACTGTGGCAGGACTGAACTGAAGGATTAGACTATTGCAGCAGCTTTAAAACTCTAGGATCACCAGGGAGATTTGATTGTTAGAGCCACCCCCCCTCCCTGACTGCCCAGAAACACGCCCCATATACAGGGCAGGCAACACCAACTACACACGCAAGCTTGGTACACCAATTGGACCCCACAAGACTCACTCCCCCACTCACCAAAAAGGCTAAGCAGGGGAGAACTGGCTTGTGGAGAACAGGTGGCTCGTGGACACCACCTGCTGGTTAGTTAGAGAAAGTGTACTCCACAAAGCTGTAGATCTGATAAATTAGAGATAAGGACTTCAATTGGTCTACAAATCCTAAAAGAACCCTATCAAGTTCAGCAAATGCCAAGAGGCCAAAAACAACAGAAAATTATAAAGCATATGAAAAAACCAGACGATATGGATAACCCAAGCCCAAGCACCCAAATCAAAACATCAGATGAGACACAGCACCTAGAGCAGCTACTCAAAGAACTAAAGATGAACAATGAGACCATAGTATGGGATACAAAGGATATCAAGAAGACCCTAGAAGAGCATAAAGAAGACATTGCAAGACTAAATAAAAAAATGGATGATCTTATGGAAATTAAAGAAACTGTTGACCAAATTAAAAAGATTCTGGACACTCATAGTACAAGACTAGAGGAAGTTGAACAACGAATCAGTGACCTGGAAGATGACAGAATGGAAAATGAAAGCATAAAAGAAAGAATGGGGAAAAAAATTGAAAAAATCGAAATGGACCTCAGGGATATGATAGATAATATGAAACGTCCAAATATAAGACTCATTGGTGTTCCAGAAGGGGAAGAAAAGGGTAAAGGTCTAGGAAGAGTATTCAAAGAAATTGTTGGGGAAAACTTCCCAAATCTTCTAAACAACATAAATACACAAATCATAAATGCTCAGCGAACTCCAAATAGAATAAATCCAAATAAACCCACTCCGAGACATATTCTGATCACACTGTCAAACACGGAAGAGAAGGAGCAAGTTCTGAAAGCAGCAAGAGAAAAGCAATTCACCACATACAAAGGAAACAGCATAAGACTAAGTAGTGACTACTCAGCAGCCACCATGGAGGCGAGAAGGCAGTGGCACGATATATTTAAAATTCTGAGTGAGAAAAATTTCCAGCCAAGAATACTTTATCCAGCAAAGCTCTCCTTCAAATTTGAGGGAGAGCTTAAATTTTTCACAGACAAACAAATGCTGAGAGAATTTGCTAACAAGAGACCTGCCCTACTGGAGATACTAAAGGGAGCCCTACAGACAGAGAAACAAAGAAAGGACAGAGAGACTTGGAGAAAGGTTCAGTACTAAACAGATTCGGTATGGGTACAATAAAGGATATTAATAGACAGAGGGGAAAAATATGACAAACATAAACCAAAGGATAAGATGGCTGATTCAAGAAATGCCTTCACGGTTATAACGTTGAATGTAAATGGATTAAACTCCCCAATTAAAAGATACCGATTCGCAGAATGGATCAAAAAAAATGAACCATCAATATGTTGCATAAAAGAGACTCATCTTAGACACAGGGACACAAAGAAACTGAAACTGAAAGGATGGAAAAAAATATTTCATGCAAGCTACAGCCAAAAGAAAGCAGGTGTAGCAATATTAATCTCAGATAAAATAGACTTTCAATGCAGGGATGTTTTGAGAGACAAAGAAGGCCACTACATACTAATAAAAGGGGTAATTCAAGAAGAAGAAATAACAATCGTAAATGTCTATGCACCCAATCAAGGTGCCACAAAATACATGAGAGAAACACTGGCAAAACTAAAGGAAGCAATTGATGTTTCCACAATAATTGTGGGAGACTTCAACACATCACTCTCTCCTATAGATAGATCAACCAGACAGAAGACCAATAAGGAAATTGAAAACCTAAACAATCTGATAAATGAATTAGATTTAACAGACATCTACAGGACATTACATCCCAAATCACCAGGATACACATACTTTTCTAGTGCTCACGGAACTTTCTCCAGAATAGATCATATGCTGGGACATAAAACAAGCCTCAATAAATTTAAAAAGATTGAAATTATTCAAAGCACATTCTCTGACCACAATGGAATACAATTAGAAGTCAATAACCATCAGAGACTTAGAAAATTCACAAATACCTGGAGGTTAAACAACACACTCCTAAACAATCAGTGGGTTAAAGAAGAAATAGCAAGAGAAATTGCTAAATATATAGAGACGAATGAAAATGAGAACACAACATACCAAAACCTATGGGATGCAGCAAAAGCAGTGCTAAGGGGGAAATTTATAGCACTAAACGCATATATTAAAAAGGAAGAAAGAGCCAAAATCAAGGAACTAATGGATCAACTGAAGAAGCTAGAAAATGACAGCAAACCAATCCTAAACCAAGTAGAAGAAAAGAAATAACAAGGATTAAAGCAGAAATAAATGACATAGAGAACAAAAAAACAATAGAGAGGATAAATATCACCAAAAGTTGGTTCTTTGAGAAGATCAACAAGATTGACAAGCCCCTAGCTAGACTGACAAAATCAAAAAGAGAGAAGACCCATATAAACAAAATAATGAATGAAAAAGGTGACATAACTGCAGATCCTGAAGAAATTAAAAAAATTATAAGAGGATACTATGAACAACTGTATGGCAACAAACTGGATAATGTAGAAGAAATGGACAATTTCCTGGAAACATATGAACAACCTAGACTGACCAGAGAAGAAATAGAAGACCTCAACCAACCCATCACAAGCAAAGAGATCCAATCAGTCATCAAAAATCTTCCCACAAATAAATGCCCAGGGCCAGATGGCTTCACAGGGGAATTCTACCAAACTTTCCAGAAAGAACTGACACCAATCTTACTCAAACTCTTTCAAAACATTGAAGAAAATGGAACACTACCTAACTCATTTTATGAAGCTAACATCAATCTAATACCAAAACCAGGCAAAGATGCTACAAAAAAGGAAACTACCGGCCAATCTCCCTAATGAATATAGATGCAAAAATCCTCAACAAAATACTTGCAAATCGAATCCAAAGACACATTAAAAAAATCATACACCATGACCAAGTGGGGTTCATTCCAGGCATGCAAGGATGGTTCAACATAAGAAAATCAATCAATGTATTACAACATATTAACAAGTCAAAAGGGAAAAATCAATTGATCATCTCAATAGATGCTGAAAAAGCATTTGACAAAATCCAACATCCGTTTTTGATAAAAACACTTCAAAAGGTAGGAATTGAAGGAAACTTCCTCAACATGATAAAGAGCATATATGAGAAACCCACAGCCAGCATAGTACTCAATGGTGAGAGACTGAAAGCCTTCCCTCTAAGATCAGGAACAAGACAAGGATGCCCGCTGTCACCACTGTTATTCAACATTGTGCTGGAAGTGCTAGCCAGGGCAATCCGGCAAGACAAAGAAATAAAAGGCATCCAAATTGGAAAAGAAGAAGAAAAACTGTCATTGTTTGCAGATGATATGATCTTATATCTGGAAAACCCTGAGAAATCGACTTTACAGCTACTAGAGCTAATAAACAGATTTAGCAAAGTAGCGGGATACAAGATTAATGCACATAAGTCAGTAATGTTTCTATATGCTAGAAATGAACAAACTGAAGAGACACTCAAGAAAAAGATACCATTTTCAATAGCAACTAAAAAAATCAAGTACCTAGGAATAAACTTAACCAAAGATGTAAAAGACCTATACAAATAAAACTACATAACTCTACTAAAAGAAATAGAAGGGGACCTTAAAAGATGGAAAAATATTCCATGTTCATGGATAGGAAGACTAAATGTCATGAAGATGTCAATTCTACCCAAACTCATCTACAGATTCAATGCAATCCCAATCAAAATTCCAACAACCTACTTTGCAGACTTGGAAAAGCTAGTTCTCAAATTTATTTGGAAAGGGAAGATGCCTCGAATTGCTAAAGACACTCTAAAAAAGAAAAACGAAGTGGGAGGACTTACACTCCCTGACTCTGAAGCTTATTATAAAGCCACAGTTGCCAAAACAGCATGGTACTGGCACAAAGATAGACATATAGATCAATGGAATCGAATTGAGAATTCAGAGATAGACCCTCAGATCTATGGCCGACTGATCTTTGATAAGGCCCCCAAAGTCACTGAACTGAGTCATAATGGTCTTTTCAACAAATGGGGCTGGGAGAGTTGGATATCCATATCCAAAAGAATGAAAGAGGACCCCTACCTCACACCCTACACAAAAATAAACTCAAAATGGACCAAAGATCTCAATATAAAAGAAAGTACCATAAAACTCCTAGAAGATAATGTAGGAAAACATCTTCAAGACCTTGTATTAGGCAGCCACTTCCTAGACTTTACACCCAAAGCACAAGCAACAAAAGAAAAAATAGATAAATGGGAACTCCTCAAGCTTAGAAGTTTCTGCACCTCAAAGGAATTTCTCAAAAAGGTAAAGAGGCAGCCAACTCAATGGGAAAAAATTTTTGGAAACCATGTATCTGACAAAAGACTGATATCTTGCATATATAAGGAAATCCTACAACTCAATGACAATAGTACAGACAGCCCAATTATAAAATGGGCAAAAGATATGAAAAGACAGTTCTCTGAAGACGAAATACAAATGGCCAAGAAACACATGAAAAAATGTTCAGCTTCACTAGCTATTAGAGAGATGCAAATTAAGACCACAATGAGATACCATCTAACACCGATTAGAATGGCTGCCATTAAACAAACAGGAAACTACAAATGCTGGAGGGGATGTGGAGAAATTGGAACTCTTATTCACTGTTGGTGGGACTGTATAATGGTTCAGCCACTCTGAAAGTCAGTCTGGCAGTTCCTTAGAAAACTAGATATAGAGTTACCATTCGATCCAGCGATTGCACTTCTCGGTATATACCCGGAAGGTCGGAAAGCAGTGACACGAACAGATATCTGCACGCCAATGTTCATAGCAGCATTATTCACAATTGCCAAGAGATGGAAACAACCCAAATGTCCTTCAACAGATGAGTGGATAAATAAAATGTGGTATATACACACGATGGAATACTACGCGGCAGTAAGAAGGAACAATCTCGTGAAACATATGACAACATGGATGAACCTTGAAGACATAATGCTGAGCGAAATAAGCCAGGCACTAAAAGAGAAATATTATATGCTACCACTAATGTGAACTTCGAAAAATGTAAAACAAATGGTTTATAATGTAGAATGTAGGGGAACTAGCAATAGAGAGCAATTAAGGAAGGGGGAACAATAATCCAAGAAGAACAGATAAGCTATTTAACGTTCTGGGGATGCCCAGGAATGACTATGGTCTGTTAATTTCTGATGGATGTAGTAGAAACAAGTTCACAGAAATGTTGCTATATTAGGTAACTTTCTTGGGGTAAAGTAGGAACATGTTGGAAGTTAAGCAGTTATCTTAGGTTAGTTGTCTTTTTCTTACTCCCTTGTTATGGTCTCTTTGAAATGTTCTTTTATTGTATGTTTTTTTTCTTTTTAACTTTTTTTTCATACAGTTGATTTAAAAAAGAAGGGAAAGTTAAAAAAAAAAAAAGAAAAACAAGGGAAAAAAGATGTAGTGCCCCCTTGAGGAGCCTGTGGAGAATGCAGGGGTATTCGCCTACCCCACCTCGATGGTTGCTAACATGACCACAGACATAGGGGACTGGTGATTTGATGGGTTGAGCCCTCTACCACAGGTTTTACCCTTGGGAAGACGGTTGCTGCAAAGGAGAGGCTAGGCCTCCCTATGGTTGTGCCTAAGAGCCTCCTCCCGAATGCCTCTTTGTTGCTCAGATGTGGCCCTCTCTCTCTGGCTAAGCCAACTTGAAAGGTGAAATCACTGCCCTCCCCACTACGTGGGATCAGACACCCAGGGGAGTGAATCTCCCTGGCAACGTGGAATATGACTCCCGGGGAGGAATGTAGACCTGGCATCGTGGGACGGAGAACATCTTCTTGACCAAAAGGGGGATGTGAAAGGAAATGAAATAAGCTTCAGTAGCAGAGAGATTCCAAAAGGAGCCGAGAGGTCACTCTGGTGGGCACTCTTACGCACACTCTAGACAACCCTTTTTAGGTTCTAAAGAATTGGGGTAGCTGGTGGTGGATACCTGAAACTATCAAACTATAACTCAGAACCCATGAATCTGGAAGACAGTTGTATAGAAATGTAGCTTATGAGGGGTGACAATGGGATTGGGAAAGCCATAAGGACCACACTCCACTTTGTCTAGTTTATGGATGGATGAGTAGAAAAATAGGGGAAGGAAACAAACAGACAAAGGTACCCAGTGTTCTTTTTTACTTCAATTGCTCTTTTTCACTTTAATTATTATTCTTGTTATTTTTGTGTGTGTGCTAATGAAGGTGTCAGGGATTGATTTAGGTGATGAATGTACAACTATGTAATGGTACTGTGAACAATCGAAAGTGCGATTTGTTTTGTATGACTGCGTGGTATGTGAATATATCTCAATAAAATGAAGATAAAAAAAGAAAAAAGAAAAAAAAAAGAATAATAATAGCAGCTATCATTTGTTGAGTGCCTAGTCTGTATATTCATTCTTTCTATTTCTCACCAGAATCTTAGAAGCAGCTTTGATTAGCCTTCTTCTATAGATGAGGAAACTGAGACATAGAGATTAGAGAAATGCTCAGAGTCACTCACTGGTTGGTGGCCGAACCTGAATTGGCACCAGGTCTGACAGGTTCCAAAGTCCATGCTCCTCTGATATACTACCCAGACATATAGAATTGGAATTGATCCAAATAAAGGAAATTGAGCAATACAATTTCATTCTCCTGAACTTCATTTTACAGTTAAAATTTTACATCAGTGCTATTTGAATTAATAATCTATTGCCTTTGTTTGTTTTTTCCCTCCCTTGTTGCACCTTGAGAACTCTGTGATATATTTTCTTTTATTTCTTCTCTTCAGACCACTTAGAAATGCATTTATTCAATTTTTCTAAGTGCCAAGGAACCTAAAAAAGCTATCTTTGTGTCTTTGGCTTTGACGTTTGATGATAAAGCTATGATAAATGGAAAAAATTCTCTAATGGAGGTTATTCTTTTCAAAATATTTGTTTACTTTTATTAAAAAATTTAAAATACTAAATAGCAAAGCAAATATTACTCCTAAATTCATCTTTAATTCTTGGTAGTATTCTTGGTAGAACGTCTAGTTAATTTAGTTGCTTTAAAATCTAAGAATCAAGCCATTCACAAATGCTTGAGGGTTCCTCCTCCCTCCCACCACTATCAAAGCCCTACTCCCAATCCCTCACCCCCATTTTTCAGTCCTTGGTGATGAATATTTAAATTAGCAACCCTCGTGGAAAAACAATGAATGACATTGTTTCCTTCATCTTTAGTGTGCTGTAAAGAATTTGCTCAAAGTTTAAAGGGAACCTTGCCATTCTTCTTGTTATTATTTTGGTGGTGGGGGTGGGGGTGGGTGGGGATTTTGGGTTATAATTGCCATCAAACAGTTTTTATTGGCACTGTGGAGAAATAGCAGAAATCACAGTGAGCTGGTACTCCCCCTCATTTTTCTCCTCAATGAAATCTGGGTATCAGATAACCTTTTTTTTTAATTCATTTTATTGAGATATAGTCACATACCATGCAGTCATACAAAACAAAGCATACATTCAGTTGTTCACAGTACCAACACATAGTTGTGCATTCATCACCAAAATCAATCCCTGACACCTTCATTACCACACACACAAAAATAACAAGAATAAAAATTAAAGTGAAAAAGCAATTAAAGTCAAAAAGAACACTGGGTGCCTTTTTTTGTTTGTTTGTTTGTTTGTTTGTTTTTTTCCTTCCCTCATTTTTCTACTCATCCATCCATAAACTAGACAAAGGGGAGTGTGGTCTATATGGCTTTCCCAATCACATTGTCACCCCTTATAAGCTATATTTTTATACAATTGTCTTCAAGATTCATGGGTTCTGGGTTGTAGTTTGATAGTTTCAGGCATTTACTGCTATCCATTCCAATTCATTAGAACCTAGAAAGGGCTGTCCATGTTGTGCATAAGAGTGCCCACCAGAGTGACCTCTTGGCTCCTTTTGGAATCTCTCTGCCACTGAAGCTTATTTCATTTCATTTCACATCCACCTTTTGGTCAAGAAGATGTTCTCCATCCCACGATGCCAGGTCTAGATTCCTCCCTGGGAGTCATATTCCACATTGCCAGGGAGATTTACTCCCCTGGGTGTCTGATCCCACATAGAGGGGAGGGCAGTGATTTCACCTTTCAAGTTGGCTTATCTAGAGAGAGAGGGCCACATCTGAGCAACAAAGAGGCATTTGGGAGGAGGCTCTTAGGCACAATTATAGGGAGTCCTAGCCTCTCCTTTGCAGCAACAGTCTTCCCAAGGGCAAGTCCTGTGGTAGAGGGCTCAGCCCATCAAACCACCAGTCCCCTATGTCTGTGAGCACATTAGCAACCATCGAGGTGGGGAAGCCCAATACCCCTGCATTCTCCACCAGCTCCTCAAGGGGGCTCTGCATATTTTTTCATTTTTTTTTAATTAACTCTTTTTTTTAAATCAACTATACATAAAAAAAATTTTTAAGAATACAATAAAAAAACATTACAAACAAAGCATAAGAAGGGAGTAAGAAAAACACAACTAACCTAAGATAACTACTTTACTTCCTACATGTTCCTATTCTACCCCAAGAAAATAACCTAATATAGCAACATTTCTGTGAACTTGTTCCTACCATACCCATCAGAAATTAACAGACCATAGTCTTTCCTGGGCATTCCCAGAACGTTAAATTTACCCACGATAGCTTATCTGTTCTTGTTGGGTTTTCATTCCCCCTTCCTTAATTGCTCTCTATCACTAGTTCCCCTACATTCTACATTATAAACCATTTGTTTTACATTTTTCAATGTTCATATTAGTGGTAGCATATAATATTTCTCTTTTTGTGCCTGGCTTATTTCCCTCAGCATTATATCTTCAAGGTTCATCCATGTTGTCATATGTTTCACGACATCGTTCCTTCTTACTGCCTCATAGTATTCCATCGTGTGTATATACCACATTTTATTTATCCACTCATCTGTTGAAGGACATTTGAGTTGTGTTTCCATCTCTTGGCAATTGTGAATAATGCTGCTATGAACATTGGCGTGCAGATATCTGTTCGTGTCACTGCTTTCCGACCTTCCGGGTATATACCGAGAAGTGCAATCGCTGGATCTAAGGGTAACTCTTTATCTAGTTTTCTAAGGAACTGCCAGACTGACTTCCAGAGTGGCTGAACCGTTATATAGTCCCACCAACAATGAATAAGAGTTCCAATTTCTCCACATCCCCTCCAGCCTTTGTACTTTCCTGTTTGTTGAATGGTGGCAGCCATTCTAATTGGTGTGAGATGGTATCTCATTGTGGTCTTAATTTGCATCTCGCTAATAGCTAGCTAAGCTGAACATTTTTTCATGTGTTTCTTGGCCATTTGTATTTCGTCTTCAGAGAACTGTCTTTTCATATCTTTTGCCCATTTTATAATTGGGCTCTCTGTACTATTGTCATTGAGTTGTAGGATTTCTTTATATATGCAAAATATCAGTCTTTTGTCAGATACATGGTTTCCAAAAATTTTTTCCCATTGAGTTGGCTGCCTCTTCACCTTTTTGACAAATTCCATTGAGGTACAGAAACTAAGCTTGAGGAGTTCCCATTTATCTATTTTTTCTTTTGTTGCTTGTGCTTTGGGTGTAAAGTCTAGGAAGTGGCCGCCTAATATAAGGTCTTGAAGATGTTTCCCTACATAATCTTCTAGGAGTTTTATGGTACTGTCTTTTATATTGAGGTCTTTGATCCACTTTGAGTTAATTTTTCTGTAGGGTGTGAGGTAGGGGTTCTATTTCATTCTTTTGTATGTGGATATCCAACTCTCCCAGCCCCATTTGTTAAAAAGACTGTTATGTCCCAGTTCAGTGGCTTTGGGGGTCTTATCAAAGATCAGTCGGCCATAGATCTGGGGGTCTATCTCCGAATTCTCAATTCGATACCATTGATCTATACTTCTATCTTTGTGCCAGTACCATGCTGTTTTGACAACTGTGGCTTTATAATAAGCTTCAAAGTCAGGGAGTGTAAGTCCTCCCACTTCGTTTTTCTTTTTTAGAGTGTCTTTAGCAATTCGAGGCATCTTCCCTTTCCAAATAAATTTGATAACTAGCTTTTCCAAGTCTGCAAAGTAGGTTGTTGGAATTTTGATTGGGATTGCATTGAATCTGTAGATGAGTTTGGGTAGAATTGACATCTTAATGACATTTAGCCTTCCTATCCATGAACATGGAATATTTTTCCATCTTTTAAGGTCCCCTTCTATTTCTTTTAGTAGAGTTATGTGGTTTTCTTTGTATAGGTCTTTTACATCTTTGGTTAAGTTTATTCCTAGGTACTTGATTTTTTTAGTTGCTATTGAAAATGGTATCTTTTTCTTGAGTGTCTCTTCAGTTTGTTCATTTCTAGCAAATAGAAACATTACTGACTTATGTGCATTAATCTTGTATCCCGCTACTTTGCTAAATTTGTTTATTAGCTCTAGTAGCTGTATCGTCGATTTCTCAGGGTTTTCCAGATATAAGATCATATCATCTGCAAACAATGACAGTTTTACTTCTTCTTTTCCAATTTGGATGCCTTTTACTTCTTTGTCTTGCCGGATTGCCCTGGCTAGCACTTCCAGCACAATGTTGAATAACAGTGGTGACAGCGGGCATCCTTGTCTTGTTCCTGATCTTAGAGGGAAGGCTTTCAGTCTCTCGCCATTGAGTACTGTGCTGGCTGTGGGTTTTTCATATATGCTCTTTATCATATTGAGGAAGTTTCCTTCAATTCCTACCTTTTGAAGTGTTTTTATCAAAAACGGATGTTGGATTTTGTCAAATGCTTTTTCAGCATCTATTGAGATGATCAATTGATTTTTCCCTTTCGAATTTTTAATGTGTTGTAATACATTGATTTTCTTATGTTGAACCATCCTTGCATGCCTGGAATGAACCCCACTTGGTCATGGTGTATGATTTTTTTAATGTGTCTTTGGATTCGATTTGCAAGTATTTTGTTGAGGATTTTTGCATCTATATTCATTAGGGAGATTGGCCGGTAGTTTTCCTTTTTTGTAGCATCTTTGCCTGGTTTTGGTATTAGATTGATGTTAGCTTCATAAAATGAGTTAGGTAGTGTTCCATTTTCTTCAATGTTTTGAAAGAGTTTGAGTAAGATTGGTGTCAGTTCTTTCTGGAAAGTTTGGTAGAATTCCCCTGTGAAGCCATCTGGCCCTGGGCATTTATTTGTGGGAAGAATTTTGATGACTGATTGGATCTCTTTGCTTGTGATGGGTTGATTGAGGTCTTCTATTTCTTCTCTGGTCAGTATAGGTTGTTCATATGTTTCCAGGAAATTGTCCATTTCCTCTACATTGTCCAGTTTGTTGGCATACAGTTGTTCTTAGTATCCTCTTATAATTTTTTTAATTTCTTCAGGATCTGCAGTTATGTCACCTTTTTCATTCATTAGTTTGTTTATATGGGTCTTCTCTCTTTTTGATTTTGTCAGTCTAGCTAGGGGCTTGTCAGTCTTGTTGATCTTCTCAAAGAACCAACTTTTGGTGTTATTTATCCTCTCTATTGTTTTTTTGTTCTCTATGTCATTTATTTCTGCTTTAATCCTTGTTATTTCTTTTCTTCTACTTGGTTTAGGATTGGTTTGCTGTTCATTTTCTAGCTTCTTCAGTTGATCCATTAGTTCTTTGATTTTGGCTCTTTCTGCCTTTTTAATATATGCGTTTAGTGCTATAAATTTCCCCCTCAGTACTGCTTTTGCTGCATCCCATAGGTTTTGGTATGTTGTGTTCTCATTTTCATTCGTCTCTATATATTTAGCAATTTCTCTTGCTATTTCTTCTTTAACCCACTGATTGTTTAGGAGTGTGTTGTTTAACCTCCAGGTATTTGTGAATTTTCTAAGTCTCTGATGGTTATTGACTTCTAATTGTATTCCATTGTGGTCAGAGAATGTGCTTTGAATAATTTCAATCTTTTTAAATTTATTGAGGCTTGTTTTATGTCCCAGCATATGATCTATTCTGGAGAAAGTTCCGTGAGCACTAGAAAAGTATGTGTATCCTGGTGATTTGGGATGTAATGTCCTGTAGATGTCTGTTAAATCTAATTCATTTATCAGATTGTTTAGGTTTTCAATTTCCTTATTGGTCTTCTGTCTGGTTGATCTATCTATAGGAGAGAGTGATGTGTTGAAGTCTCCCACAATTATTGTGGAAACATCAATTGCTTCCTTTAGTTTTGCCAGTGTTTCTCTCATGTATTTTGTGGCACCTTGATTGGGTGCATAGACGTTTATGATTGTTATTTCTTCTTGTTGAATTGCCCCTTTTATTAGTATGTAGTGGCCTTCTTTGTCTCTCAAAACATCCCTGCATTGAAAGTCTATTTTATCTGAGATTAATATTGCTGCACCTGCTTTCTTTTGGCTGTAGCTTGCATGAAATATTTTTTTCCATCCTTTCACTTTCAATTTCTTTGTGTCCCTGTGTCTAAGATGAGTCTCTTGTATGCAACATATTGATGGTTCATTTTTTTTGATCCATTCTGCGAATCTATATCTTTCAATTGGGGAGTTTAATCCATTTACATTCAACGTTATAACCGTGAAGGCATTTCTTGAATCAGCCATCTTATCCTTTGGTTTATGTTTGTCATATATATTTTTCCCCTCTGTCTATTAATATCCTTTATTGTACCCATACCGAATCTCTTTAGTACTGAACCTTTCTCCAAGTCTCTGTCCTTTCTTTGTTTCTCTGTCTGTAGGGCTCCCTTTAGTATCTCCAGTAGGGCAGGTCTCTTGTTAGCAAATTCTCTCAGCATTTGTTTGTCTGTGAAAAATTTAAGCTCTCCCTCAAATTTGAAGGAGAGCTTTGCTGGATAAAGTATCCTTGGTTGGAAATTTTTCTCACTCAGAATTTTAAATATATCATGCCACTGCCTTCTCGCCTCCATGGTGTCTGCTGAGTAGTCACTACTTAGTCTTATGCTGTTTCCTTTGTATGTGGTGAATTGCTTTTCTCTTGCTGCTTTCAGAACTTGCTCCTTCTCTTCCGTGTTTGACAGTGTGATCAGAATATGTCTCGGAGTGGGTTTATTTGGATTTATTCTATTTGGAGTTCGCTGGGCATTTATGATTTGTGTATTTATGTTGTTTAGAAGATTTGGGAAGTTTTCCCCAACAATTTCTTTGAATACTCTTCCTAGACCTTTACCCTTTTCTTCCCCTTCTGGAACACCAATGAGTCTTATATTTGGACGTTTTATATTATCTATCATATCCCTGAGGTCTGTTTCGATTTTTTCAATTTTTTTCCCCATTCTTTCTTTTATGCTTTCATTTTCCATTCTGTCATCTTCCAGGTCACTGATTCGTTGTTCAACTTCCTCTAGTCTTGTACTATGAGTGTCCAGAATCTTTTTAATTTGGTCAACAGTTTCTTTAATTTCCATAAGATCATCCATTTTTTTATTTAGTCTTGCAATGTCTTCTTTATGCTCTTCTAGGGTCTTCTTGATATCCTTTTTATCCCGTACTATGTTCTCATTGTTCATCTTTAGTTCTTTGAGTAGCTGCTCTAGGTGCTGTGTCTCTTCTGGTCTTTTGATTTGGGTGCTTGGGCTTGGGTTATCCATATCGTCTGGTTTTTTCATATGCTTTATAATTTTCTGTTGTTTTTGGCCTCTTGGCATTTGCTTAGCTTGATGGGGTTCTTTTAGGATTTGTAGACCAATTGAAGTCCTTATCTCTAATTTATCAGATCTACAGCTTTGTGGAGTACACTTTCTCTAACTAACCAGCAGGTGGCGTCCACGAGCCACCTGTTCTCCACAAGCCAGTTCTCCCCTGCTTTGCCTTTGTGGTGAGTTGGGGAGTGAGTCTTGTGGGGTCCAATTGGTGTACCAAGCTTGCATGTGTAGTTGGTGTTGCCCGCCCTGTATATGGGGCGTGTTTCTGGGCGGTCAGGGAGTGGGGGTGGCTCTAACAATCAAATCTCCCTGGTGATCCTGGAGTTTTAAAGCTGCTGCAATAGTCTAATCCTTCAGTTCAGTCCTGCCACAGTTTGTCTCTGCCACTGACCCACAAGTCCTTGGTATTGGCGTATGGCTCCTGAGACTTGCGAGTGGGTCTCTCTTCCAGGCCGTGCACCCCCTGGTCCTCTGTTGAGGGATGACTGTGCTATGTCACAGGTGAGTGCCGTCCCCCCAGGGTGGTTCTGGGCTGCTGGGCTGTGTAGGGAGGTTCCCAGTCTGCTGAAATGATGGCTGAATGGGGCTTTGTTAATTCACACTGCTCCACCTTCCCAACTCTGGGACAATCAGCTGAGGTTGCAGGGAAGGCTAATGTCCACGCCCAGTTTTGTGGTGTGTGCCTGTTATTTGAAGCACTTCCGTCACACTGGGTTGTCTGGGGCAGCTCTGGGCTATGGGGCTGGCAATGGGCAGGAGTGTTTCCTGTCCACCAGGATGATGGCTGTGAGCGGACACCCCCCTTTTCTTGGGAAGTTGTGGTGTTTAGTGAATTTTCTCAGCCACTGGATTATTGCCTTTTGTCTCAGAGCTCTCTTTCTTCTGCTCTTGTCTTGACCTGCCCAAATTGCAAGTCTTTGAGGCTTTCTGTATTGGGCTTCTTAGAGTAATTGTTTTAGAAAAAGAAAAAAGGATTAAAAAAAAAAAAAAAAGGGCCCTCCTCACAGATCTAATGGGTTATTGAAATGCTAAGAGACAAAGCAATTAGGGCCATTAAGGAAAGGTCCACAGGGCAGAGAGATCAGCTTTTCTTCGTGATTTGCATATGAGCCTCAGGGCCTGAGCTCCGCCCTTCCCCTTTCTATGTTCACCAGAACTCCAAAAATCCTCCGCTTTTATTTTGGAGTTTTTCGTGCTGTTTTTTTCTATGCCTGTCTCCTCTCTGCTGGGCTGGCTGCTCTGGGATTCTCTGGTGTCTGGTCTCAGTCTATCTATGGTTGGAATTTGGCTCAGTAGAATGAGTTTCCGATAAGGGCTGCCACTGCAGTTCTCCCTTCTCCTTCCCGGAGCTGACAGCCCCTCCTCCCACGGGACTGAGCCTGGCAGGGAGGGGTGTGGGTCCCCTGGCCACAAAAACTTACAGATTTCGCTGATCTCAGCAGTTCCACGTTTTCATGAGTGTTGTATGAAGTATGCCCAAAGTCTGATTGCTCTGTGGTGTCCAGTCCACGCAGTTCCTGGCTTTCTACCTACTTTCCTGGAGGAGTAACTAAAACATACAGCTCACCAGTCCGCCATCTTGCCCTGCCTCCAGCCATTACCATTTTAACATGCTCAGGTGCCTTCCCTCTTTTTTCCCTTTTCTTTTTTTTTCTTTTGGATATTTTTTTTCTCCTTTTTTTATTTGTTTTGCCTTTTTCCCCTCCAACTTTTTACTTTTAAAAATTGCAAACCTACAGAGAAGATGAAAGAATAGTACAATGAACACCCGTATATCCTTTACCTAGATTCACCAGTTAACATATTGCCATATCATCCCCCTCTCCCATTTTCTCTTTCTCCTTTGGAAAGTAAGTGGTAGACATTATGATACTAACCTCTATATACTTCAGCATGCATCTCCTAAAATGAGGGTGTCTACGTGTGTGTGTATATATATATATAAAACAGGGATATTCTCTTTTATAACAACACTATCACACTGAAGAAATTTAACATTGATTAATATTATCTAACATATAGTCCATATTCAAAATTTCTCAGTTGTCTAAAATTGCTCTTTGTCACTGTTTTTATCTTCCCTTTCAAAAAAACAAAGCCTTTTTTTGACCCCTTGTCCCCTCCAGTTACTCCCCTATCTCTCTCCTCCCTTTTAGAGCTTGCTCCTGGAAGGGGCATTAATACAGCTGTGTCCTACTTCCTTATCTCCTATCCCATGCCACTCAAAATGATTTTGACAGGTTCTTGAATGACCTCGAAGTCCAATGGATCATTTTCAGTACTTATATTTCTTGGCTTTCTGGTAGCACTTGGCACTCCTGCACACTCCTTTCTTAAAATAATTGCTGTACTTGACTTCAGTGCCAGCATGTTCTCCTGATTTTCCTACTAAGTCCCTGTTTGAACTGTTTATGAGGGCTCCACTTTCTCCTGACTTTTAAATGTTGGGGTTCTTCTAGGTTACTCTTGGCCCTCTTGTTTTATCACTCTGGTGCTCTCCTTGGGTGACATTATATACTCCCATGGCTTTAATTATCATCAATATGTCAAGTCCGCCAAATCTTTATTTTCGGCCCACATTAAATACTATAATCCCTGGTTTGTTGGCATCAATTGGAAATCATTTTCAACAGTAATTTCCTTTGTAAAAGAAACCACTTTCTTCATCTGAAATTATGTTTGCTCTCAATAATAGTTCTTAATTATTCACTTTTAGGTATGATAATGTGTTGGCCTTGCGATTTGTATAGAATTGGTACTGCAAACACATTTACTGCCTGCATGAAACAGGCAATGAAAAACAACTTATTTATTCTTTATACCAATTAAGTACAACTTCATCTTTTCTTTGTTGGGTGATTAATCTACCTCTGGCTTCAGAAATTTCAAGTGTTTTGAGAGTCTGACAGGGAGACATCTAGATACCCACTTTAGAATCATGAGCTTTTAGAAGGTAGCAAGTATTGCTTAGAGGATATGGAGCTCCACCCCTCCATTTAAATGATTTTTCCCAACTTCCTGAAGTAATGGTTGTCCAGCCTCACTAGACAATTCACAAAGAAGCCAGCTTTATTGTCGGACCTTGTTAATTGTTAGAAAATCCAATTACAGGGAGGCATATTTCAAGTCAGTGTAAGAAAGGGCAATACCTCACCCTCAAATGCCTATTATTTCCCATAATCAGAACACTTTTCTTGTATGATTATGGCTTTATATTGCATTAGCTTTTTAGCAGCTGCAGAAGATAAACATTAAATGCTGATGATATTTGACCTTGGATGAATGAATGTGGCAATGTGGCTCAGATTAGTAATTAATAACAAGGGAGACAAAACACAATTGCAGTTAAGATATTTAATTTTATTTCCTGAGTGAGGATTAAAGGTCATTATTGAATTGTTGAATAGAACATATTTCCTATGAGAAAATATTTTAATAATTTAATAGAAATACTTTTATATAGCTAAATTCCTTTTACATACTTAAGAATGTAAAATAGTTGTGAAAAATTGCTATCTTCGTGATAATGATTCCTTTAGAAAAGTGGCAGAAATTAATATGGTAGGGTGGTCACAATTACTTGTAAACTGTTGTTCCTCCTGGTCCGAGTGTTTTACTTATTTAACCTGTTATTTTGGTATTGTATAGATAAAGCTTCAGATTTTCTTGGACTGATCGTGGAACCAAAGATTACAACCCTCATGGATCTTTCCATAAGATGGCCTTATGTAATCTTTGTGTTGCTTCGTTGTCCTATTGAATAAAGCAGGGCTTTAAATGGGGCATTAAGAAATCCTGATCCTAATAAATGTAAAAGGAATGAAAGAGTTAGAAAGTCACTATTTTGCAACCACCACTGAAATAATTGATTTAAGCAAAAATCAGTAGTGTATGTTTGGAGAACAAAATATATATATAGTCTCATAGCATGTCCCTGCAAATTGTTTATTAATTATAAAGAGAATAAAAGTACCACTACAGTAAAGAATTTCAGGGGGACACTGCCTTAACCAAGTGATCTAAGTGAACCTCACCAGTAATGAGACAAATGAACGTCATGTGCCTCCTGATGTAATACACTGAGGACACATCACTTATTCCTGCCAAAATATATAGCCTACATCTAATCATGAGGAAATATCAGACAGATCCAAATTGAAGGATATTTTATAAAACGACTGGCCTGTACTCTTCAAAAATTTCAGTGTCATTAAAGATAAAGAGATAAAGGCTGGTCTCACTAATATGAACTAACTATTATGATCAAACTCGGAGAATTATATTCGAGAGCATAGATTACCAGGAGATAGAAAGTGGGCAGAGATCGGGCAACCGAGGATTAAGGAGTACAGAATGTTCAATAAGGTTCATTGTAAAGGTTCAGAAATGAATAGCACAATACTGTGTGATGGTAGCACAATACTGTAAATGTAATTAACAAAGCAGAGCGTGAGTATGGTTGAAAGAGGAAGGCTAGAGTTGTGTATGTCACCAGAAGGAAAGCTAGAGGATAAAAACTGGGACTGTATAACTTAGCGAAACCCAGAGTGGACAACAATGGTGGTTAATTGCATAAATATAAGACAGTTCTTACATGAACTAGAACAAACATAAGTCACTTTTACAAGGTGTTAATAATAGGGTGCTATATGGAAAAAATACAGTTAAAAGAAAAAAAAAAGGATAAAGGCTGAGGTACTGTTCTAGAATAAAGGAGACAAAAAATCTGACAACCTGAGATGTATTTACTGAATTTGTGGTGGTTGCAACCAAGGTTCATGCTTTTTAGCGGTACCATTTTCTAGCCCTTCCTTGTTTTTGCTTTCCACCAGTTTCCTCATTCATTGAAGACTCTCTGCACCAAGTACCAGTATCATCCTGAGTATCTTTAGTGTACATGTGAATAACCCCCAAACACTTTGGCATCTCAGTTCCTTGACCTAATTCCAGCAACCCCCTCCTCTGCTTGACTTCAGCTGCTCACTCCCATTTCCTGGCCCCTGTTGTCATCTGGAACAGCACCGCCTCTGAAATCTTAATAATTGCCATCCCATTCTCGGATCTCTTGGCCTTCATTGAAACCTCTGGGACTTAGGCCTTTCCCATATGTCTCTATTCCCAAGCCCCTTTTGTCTTCATTTTCTTCCCCATCCAGCTTCTGTTGGCTATCATTTGAACCATTCTGCCCCAATTGCCCCAAAATCCTTGCCCCATCCTCCTTTTCTTACCTGCCCCTGGCAAAACAGCCTGTCTGCATGTATAGAGTAGGCAGAGAATTAGATTTATCTGGCATGTGGCTTCTGATATGCCTTAATTTGTCATATCCTTGTATTCAACTGGATACTGTTGGTACTTGCATCAGTATACAGGGATGGGACCTAGAAAGCTATTTAACATAAAGGAAATAAGCAAAGTCACATGTTCCAATTGTGAAACACTGATATTTAATTGATCATATACAGTCATCATAGTTTTAGGAAGTTTGAACGAGAAATAATAGATGAAATGTTTAGTTTTCCTAAACCAATTGCTAGCAACTTTGGCTACAGTTCCTTGATGGGGAAAGTGAAAGATATTAGTGGCTTGACTTGGAGTTTTCTACAATGATAATACAGATTTTTTTTTTTTTTTTTAGTAGCCTTTGGAATTTGTCTTCTTTGTCCAGAAGTTTCTGGTTTGAGTGTACAGTTTTACACATCAATTTTATATACAGCTTTGGTATGTATAATAATAGGTAGGCTGCAGCTGTGTCATTAAAAAATAGATGAGTGAATTAGAATATTTTTAACTGGAAAGGATCTTAGAGATCACATAATCTAAAATTCTCATGTTCAGATGAGAAATTGAGGACCAAGGAGGTTAAGTGATTTGTCTGAGGTTACATAGTTTGCACCTGGTTGAGTCAGGACCAAAATAGAAGTCTCCTGATTAAAAATTCAAAACTTATTGTTATTACTAAATGTGGATGGGTTAGTGGGTGGGAGAGTGAGTGAGTAAATAAAAAGTTGTAGAAATGACCTCTAATTCTTGCCCTTCTTCCTTCTTTTTTGACTGGAAGGCAAGAGGGATCTGAGAAGGATAAAATTGTGATCTCTTTTGTTATTTGGGGAAGATGATGGTTTGGTTTAAAATGTTTGTCATTGAATACTGGGCCTCACGCTTTACTCTGTTTTCCTTTTGTTGAAGAAAATGCCTTTGCAAGCACACGGGCTCTGAGCTGTGTGCCCTTGCCATGCGGGGCTGCCAGAGCTCATGGACGAGTGGGCCTCAGAGGGTCCTGGCCTTGTTTGCTGCCCAAGAAGCTGGCTTTGTAGCCAGCTCATGTCTGCTGGGCATGTGCTTTGAGCTTGTTTTCCAGTGAAAGTGGAAGTCTCACTGGGCCAGCCACACTCTCTAGCAGATGGCAGATATAGAACCAAAGTAACAGCAAGAAAAACTGGTCCCAGGCCAGAGTGAGCCATACCTTATTCTCATCATGCTTTGAACAGCTGAGGTAATAGATGCTTTTTCTTCCCTGCTTAAAGCCTTTTGCCACTAGAAATTTGCTTTCCAGTTCATTTGAATTCATTCTAATCAGCTCTATCACACCTGTGCCTCTGTCTCTTCCTGACTTGGTCATCGGGTATCTTAAAGGTACATCAAATATTTACTCTTAGTGTTCCCTTGAGAGGCCTCTACCAGCAGAATTTCAAAAGAAGAGAGTCTTTAAATGCCATATTATTCCAAATATGAAACTTCTTATTTAAAAAACTGTCTGTCAAACTCCAGTTTAAAAAACAAAATAAAGAATCATTAAAAAAAACTCTACTGGTCAGCATTAAGAGAAACAAAAGACAGAAAATCTTGATTAAACAGTAATTTCACTTATTCATTCATTCAACAAAATTTTTATTGGACACCTACTATGTTCCAGAGACTGTTCCAGACCCAGGGGATACAAAAGCCAACCCAATGGACAAAGTTCCCAGCCCTTGTGGAGATTACACTCTAGTGGGAAGAAACAGTAGCAAATAAGTAAAATATATATTGTATCAGATGGTAATAAGTACTGTGGAGAAAAATTAAAATAAGGAAGGAGTGAGGCAATGGGGGGAAGGATGCCACTTTAAAAATTGTGATCAGGAAAGGCCTTACTGAGAAGGTGACATTTGAATAAAAACTGTGGGTCCACCACCCTTCCTGCTCCAGGCTCTTGGGTCTTGAGATGGTATCCTGTTTATCCACAGTAGTTGGTAGAATTACTAGTGAATATTTTCTAATTAGGGAGTCCTTGGGGCACTTGGAGTTGATAGCCTAGAGAGAGACAATTTCTACCTGTTATTCATACCTCACTTTTGAAAAGAGTGTCTACGATTTAGTGAGTGCTTCCTATATGACAGGCAATGTGCTAAGCATTTCATATTAATCAATCAATCAATTAATACATTGTTAATACTTATATAAATATATTACTGATACATTATTATGTGTTATAACAACAACCCAAGAAGATGGTCATTCATTTGTTCAACAAATATCCATTGCCAGGCCTTGCCCCAGATGTTGGAGATGTAGCAATGAACAAAATAGATAAAGTTCCTATTCTCAAGTAGCTTGGCTAATAGGCAAAGACAGACAATAAACATAAACATCTGACTATATTGTATGGTAAATGGTAAAAAGTGCCAGGGAGAACAATAAAACAGGTAAAGAGGAAGGGAAAGTGAGATGGGGGAAGCAGTGGGAAGTAGGTGCTATTCCACATATTGCCTCTCTTTTTATGGCTGATTCCAAATGCCATGCTGAGCTGTAGGGCATAATGTAATGAGCTCAGGTTCTAGAATTGTATAGATCTGGATTTGGCTCTACATTCTCCCACTGACTAGCAATGTGACCCGAACAAATTATTTCTGAGCCTTAGTTTCCTTATGTGTAAAATAAGGATAATGACACTTCTTAGGATTGTTGGGAGGATCAAATCAATTCAAATCAAATAAGCTGATCCACTTAAGCAGCAAGCACAGTGCCTGGCACAAAGCAAAACCTCTGAACTTATTTGCTTTACTCACTGACTCTCTGTATGCATATTTAATTTCTTGCAACATACCATGATAACGATCACCACCAGAGAAAAGAATCCATTTAAAAAACACAAAAAACAAAAAACAGCTTGGCAATAGAGAAACCACCTGTGCCGGGCACAGAAAATTGGCTAAATTATTAAACCTATGCTGTTGCTTCCTTCTAGAAATAAAATTAGGATATGTGTCCTTGGGACACATGGCAATAGCTTTTACTTTTGTTTCTTTTCTTCATGGAATTAATGTGACTGGGAAGACAAGCCCTGCTACCCAATGGAGCCGCAGCACCAGAAGTGGATCTAAGCTGTCCAACAAGTTCAGAACTAGATAACATAGATCTTCAACTGTATGGGCAGGGTTGGGGGTTATGAAGCCAGCGATTCCTTCCAGTAAGGTCTCCCAGATCTGAGCTCTACCCCTTGTCATTTTGGAGGTTTCTGTTCCAGAGGAGTGTCCTCAGCTGGCTGGTTTTGCTCCAGGGTGGGTGGGCTCTGAGGAAACAGGTGAGGTGTGGGAGGTATTACATTGTATGCCCAATACTGCCTCACCAGTCTCCTTCCCTGTCTTGAAGAGGTTGCTGAGGGAACTGTATGCCCAAGGAATGACAGCAGGATGTGAATCCAAGTCCAGTTTATCAACCACTGCCCAAGTACTTGGAATCCCAATGGAGAACTCCAGCAGGGGCCTGAGCTGGAGCACCCAGCAAGTTGGAGGCTTGAGGCCTAAGTAGGCCCTGCTTTTCTTACTCCCATGGGACTAGCTGATCAGGCAGGGTCTAGTCAGGAGGCATTAAACCACATGAGTTATCTGAACAGAGAGAATTTTAATATAAAGAAATGTCAACTAGGCATCAAGTTGTTAACTAGGTAACTGAAAGAGAACTCTAAGCTATCACAGGAGCAACTGCAGGAAACAGTTACCACCCCTAGGGCTGAGAGAACAGAGGGAAAAGATGGGAATTTTTTAAATTTAGGAACTTAGAGGAGGTTGTCCTGCCAAATTGAAACTCAGACCTTTGAGAAGGGGCACCATCAGCTGGTGCTAGTATGTCTCAGGGGCAGCCGGGAGGCTGGTTCCACAAGTGCCGGATAAACCACAGACTGGATCCCAGTGCTGCTACAAGGGAAAACTGCTGCCACCGGGACGGAGAGCAGTTGCTAGATTACACTGGCAGGAACAGGAAGCAGACAGGGAGGAACGTGTGCCTTGTTCCTCCTCCGCCTCTATTGGCAGAGCCCAGCGAGGAGTGGCTGGCAAAGCAGTAACGGGGTCTGCACCAAGCTGACTAGAGAAGGGTGGGATCAGAGTTGAGAGGCAACAGTTTAATAAGTGGCGTTCATGCTCAGGTGTAGAAGCTCCAGTATGGGAGTGCCAGCATAGACAGAGAGGGATGATTCCTGAGTTGGGGGGGGGGAGCTGGGGGAGCAGAAGGGGGATGTGCTTTGGCTTACTGACTTTGGGGTGGAAGGGGAAGGGCACAAGAGAAGGAAGTGAGCGTGGCTGTATACCTTCTCGGGCAAGGTATCCACACGTACTGGTACACTCTAGGCCTGTGAAGATATTGTGTGCCTACCAAACAAAAGAGCAACTCCTCCCTTTGGGATAAGGGGTGGGGAACACAGCAGGGGCCTCTACAGAGGCAAGGCAGAGATGGGGAGAGGGGTCTGAGGTCTCCTCTCTCCCCATGAGGAGGAGTAAAAATCGTATATGCAAAGTGTCTAGCATAGTCCAGGTAGATAATAGGTATTCAATAAATGGTAGCTATTATTATTCAAAGGAAGGAAAGGTACAACTAGAGTCGGGAATGAAGTAACTGGCTAGAGTGGTGAGAGCCCAGAGTTTGGACTCAGAACACCTGAGTTCATGCTAGGTAAGTGACTTTGAGTGAGATACTTGACTCTCTGAACCCCAAATTTCCTTTTGTGTAACATGGAGATGATAATACTTGGGCTGGGGGGAGAGTGGTACTAACTGTCTTGTAGTAGACTCTTAACATATGGTAGCTATTTTGTTCTATTAGTAATTATACAAATAATAATGAGCTTGGTTTATCAGTGTTGCTAATACTTTAGGGATTAATTAGTCCACTACATCATTGTACAGATGAGGAAACTGAGGCACAGAAAAAGGTCAGTAGCTCTCTGGAGGTTAAGAGCTTGGGCTCTGGAATCAGTCAGACCTGGATTCAAATTCTGCTGTCCATTTCCCGGTACTTCCTAAGTGACCTGAAGGAAGTTACTGGGTCTCTTTCAGCCTCATAGTGTTGTGAAGACTGTGGGAGTTACTACATTGCCTGGCCCTCAGTAAGTGCTCAGTAGATAGCTCTGGGACAGGACCACTGAGTTGAGGGCTGGTTGGTCATGACAGTGACTGTTCCACAGAACAGGCCTTTCAAATGGGCCTGGGTCCTCCATATTGGTGTTGTGAGGACACTTTGGGTTTCAGCCATGGTACTCCCAAGTATTTCAGTATTGAACGAGCCACTCTATTTCTTCTCACTGTGGATTTCTCTATTTCTTCTCACTGTGGATTTCCCCTATAAAGATCGTGATACTTGACTGTATGTCTATTTCCTGGGGTTTTCTGGAAACCAGATAACTAAATGAGCATCTCTGGAACCCAAGCACCTTGGGGAAGCTCAAAAATAAACCCTCAGATTTCTACGTCCTGGTGTATACTCAGCGTATCACAGTAGAACCAAGCCAAAGGGTACTGAAACTTGAGGCTGGATTCCTGCTTTCAGAACTCAATTTGTTCTTATTATAGTCATCTCTTAATTTTTATGCGCTAACTGGGAAAAGTGATAGCATGAATAAAAGGAGCCAGCTGGTGTTGATTGCTCTTCACTTTAAAACCTCAGGAAGGCATAAGAGACTATATTTTAAGTCTCATCATCTGTCACCTGGTCTCTTTCTTCAATACTATGAAGCTGCAGGATGAGTCAAAGGCTGGCAGCTACAGAAGGGAGATGAGATGCCTGGATAATCCACAAACAAGACAACAATTATCATTATAGTTGCCATTTATTTAGCATGGGCTTTACACCAAGTGTTGGGCTAAATTCTGTCTGTAATATCTCATTTCATCCTCAGAGTAACTCTGTGAGGGAAGGATGTGTGTTATTTATCCATCTGTCTATTTGCAGTTGAATCTCAGATGCGGAAGTGGAGCAAACCATACTTCTCAATTCATTGTACATTATCATCATTGGTCTGTGCAAGACCCAATCTTATGTTAATTAATTAATTTGCTTATTCCCTTTTATCTGTGTATCCCACACTCATTCACCTCTCCTTATAAATAACTGTTCTCTTGAGCTTCATGTGTATCTTTTCCTTTGTAAGTATTCTTATGAAATGTATATTGTGATTTTGTGTATATATATATTTTTAATTTATATAAAATGGTTTCACTTTTTTCCTAACTGTTCTAGCTGAAGCCTGATATTTTGAAGATTCATCCATGTTGCTATGGGTTTATTTAATCTGTTGCTTCCAATTGGGCCATAATATTCCATGGTGTGCACCCACCAAAGTTACACATTCTCTTTCCTGGCAATGGACACCCAGGCTGTGGGGTATCAAACTCCCTACTGCCACAAATAAAGATGTGATTGTATCCCCATACATGTCTCCTTCCACTGGGATATATTTTGAAGAATGGAATTGCTGTTTCATAGAATAAAAAATAGACTTTAATTTGCCAAAGTAGTGCCAGAGGTAAGTACTATTGTTATCCCCATTTTACAAATGAGGAAACTGAGGCTTTGAGAGCTTTAATAACTTACCTAAATTCACACAGATAGTAATTAGCAGAGCTGGGATTCAAATTCAAGCAGTCTTGCTCTGAAACTTGTACTCCTAATGGCTATGCCATCATTATTCTCTGAATATTTGAGAATTGAGGACATTTTAATAAAAACATAGAGGCAAGCCTCATCGTTTTTAGTTTTTATATTCTTAGAGCCTAGCAATCCAAGTGGACTGATTTTTTTTCTGATGTAGCTACTTCCCCCATAGACACATAGTAACTGTTTCTCTCTTTCATATCCCATGGGTTGGTAGCGATAAAAGCCGCGTTGATCATCCAGAACTGGTACCGAGGTTACAGCGCCCGGATGAAGGCCAGACAATGCTATGCCCTGACCATTTTCCAGTCCATCGAATATGCAGATGAACAAGGCCAAATGGAGGTCTGTTTTGCTAGCTTGTCTCTTCTTTTGGTAAAATGCTGCCCTTTACCACACCGTTATCCCTTGTTATTATAAGAATGAAAGTGTGGGTATTTGGGTCCATTTTAAGCTGAAGAACCTTGGTGAAAGGCTTTAAAGGGGGTGTAGTGACATTGTTTTGGCACTAGCCATTGGGAACGTGATTTGGGAAGAGGATAGCGTTTCTTAGTTCTTAAGTTTTTTGTAAGGGAACTGCCAGATGTTTCGTTAGCTAATTAAAAAATGGTCTTATTTTATTTTTGGGTGCATGCCCCATAGGAAGTAAAGTTGTTACTTTATGAAGGAAAATACTTTAAGGAGTTAAAAAAAATGAAAGAACGTCTTGGGAACAATCCTATGAACGTTCTAGATGGAAATATAAGTGGGTGAGGAAGGCCTTTTTAAAGCTTGCACAAAGGAGACATAAATCCAGCTTTAATGCTCATTGATGGAAAAAAGTACTTTTCAATAATAAAAAGATCTTGAAAAGATCACCAATATAGTTGTTAGTGAAAAAAATCAACTTTTAGAAAAATATGTCGAGTTTTACCCCATGTATATGAAAGAAAATGAAATATATGGCAAAGTCTGGGAAAAGATACACAGCAAATTGTTCATAGTGATTATTTCTGTGGACAATTATGGTTTTGGTGGGTGGGGGGTTGTTAAGAGAGACTTTTCATTTTCATTCTGTATTCTTTGTAGTTTTTAACAATCATATATTTGTGTATCAAATTATAATCTTTTTTAAAATAATTAAGAACACTTTAAAAAGAATTCAAGAAATTGTTGGATTGATTTTTGGCAGCTATATAAATGATATGGGATGGTTCAATCAGATATTCCCTTTGCCCGGATTAGGGGCTCAAGACCTTAACTGTCCTTTTAAACACTGTAGAATGTAGAGATGAATATAAAAGTAGAGTGAGCCCCCAAATTGATATGCTTTATACACATGCATTCCAGTATTAGTACATTTTTTCTATTGACTCTTTTTTTATAACAGCTTTATTGAGACTAATTCACACACTATCCAACTCACCTATTTAAAGGGTACAGTTCAGTGGTTCTCAGTAGATTTCAGAGCTGTATAACTATCACCACAATCAATTTTAGAAAATTTTTATCACCCCTAAAAACCCCATACTCATTAACAGTTATTCTTCCATTCCCCCCTTCTCCAGCCCTAGGCAACCTCTAATCTCCTTTCTGTCTCTATGGATTTGTCTCTTTTGGACATTTCATATAAATGGAATCATACAATATGTGTGGCCTTTTGTAACTGGCTTCTTTTGCTTAGCATAATGTTTCCAAGTTCATCCATCTTGTGGCATGTATCTGTAATTCATTCCTTTCTATGGCTGAATAATATTCCATTGTATAAGATAGATTATATTTTGTTTAGCCATCCATCGATAGACCATTTGAGTTGTTTCCACTTTTTGAATATTATGAATAATGCTGCCATGAAAATTCATCTACAAGTTTTTGTGTGGACATCTGTTTTCAGTTCTCTTAGGTATATACCTGGGAGTGGAATTGCTGTGTCATATGGTAACTTTAGGTTTAACTTTTCGAGGAACCACCAAACTGTTTTCCAAGCAGCTGTACCACTTTGTATTCCCACCAGCAGTGTATGAGTGTTCCAATTTCTCCACATCCTTACCAACACTTGTTATTATCTGTCTTTTTGAATATAGCTATCCTAATGAGTGTGAAGTGGTATCTCATTGTGGTTTCTGTTGACTCTTAATTGACAAACACATCAACAGCATTAAAATCATACATTTTGATATTTGTATGGAAAGTCCCTCTCCCCTCAATTGGTTGATAAAGTGCCTTAGTATTCACTCTTTATGGGAGGCTAGGCTGGGAAAGGAAGTTATTTGCACTTTATAAATGCAGGTCTTGATGGATAATTGATAGGCATAGAGGCAGCAAGGTGATGGTTAGAATGCTGGTGGATTTCCATCTTAACCTCCCTCCTTTCCTTTATTTCCTAAGTATATTTGACATTTAAGAGTAATCTTTAACTCAATATCACCACGAAAAAGCAGTGATCATAATGAACAAAATTTAGTAGCCATCTTAGTTTGGGTTTCCTAGAAGCAGGGTCTGGGACAGAGATTCTGGTGCAAGTGACTTATTGAGGGAGTAGTCTCAGGAAAAACCTATAAGGGAGTGAGGAAAGCAAGATAGGACAGGGGAAGAACTGACCTTCCAGAGAAGCCTGACCTCAGTCTGATCCCACTGGAAGCTCTAAAGTGTGAAATGCGTCACAGAGTTTGCCCCACCAGAGGCAAGGGGGAGGCTGGGCTGTTGTATCCTTGCTTCAGCCAGTCATTGCCTATGGGCAGCCCCCCAGGAGGGGGCATACATAATATCTTATGCAACTCTGGGTACAGTGTCTCCCATCTGCCAAGGGCAATCCTCCTGATGAGGGTAAAGGTGGGAGATGAGTGTGCCAGACTAGTAAAGGGGACTCGGGTGGGGCACTGACAGCATTTGCCACAGTAGCTGTTTGTGGTTCATTAATTGATTAATGCATTTTTATTTTGTTCAGCTATCCAACTTCTTTTCCTTCATGTTGGCAAACTATGCAACTGTACGTGAGGAAGATCCAGGTAAGTACAAAGGCTTAGTCTTTTGAAAAGTAATCATTAAATATTGACTTGTCCTCATCAAGAGATGTAAATTCTGAAAATGGAAGAACACTAAGAAATTTAAAAGGTGCCCACTCGTTTTGTCTATGTGATGCCGAACAACTGGTGAAATCAGTTTCAACTGGCTTTTTTTCCTCTCTGGTGTGGACTAAATTGGATATTTAATGTTTTCACTTTTCAGAAAACTGAATTAGATTTCATTCAACATTCATTTGTTGAATACCTTCTCTGAACCACAATCTATTGATGACCAATGGTAGCTTAGTAAAGAGGATCTTACTTTTCATCCACAAAAACGTGTGCTGCGGGCTCAAAGTATCTTGACTATTTCATGCAGCAGATCTGGGGTGGGGTGGTGAATGATGGCTTAAACACAGTTGGCTCCATCATGTCTGTGTTTTCTGCACACACACAGACACACACACGTATACACATACATACATATGTATATATTTTGCCATTCTGAAGCAGAGATGGGTAATATAAGTGTGTTCAAAAATGATTTTAAATTTATAATTATTCACAATGCATGTGTTTCTCCAGCAAATGAAGATTTGCCTGTTTTTATCTCCAGTGTTGCTCTAATTAAGTTGTGTATAGCATCTAAGAGTATCTTTTAAATAATCTGATAAACACTGTTCAAGGTGATGAAAGAATGATGTTTTAATGGCATGATTTAAGCTCAGTGCATATGTATGAAACTAATTAAAGCATTTAATGATCTGTAGAAGCTTTCTGAATGGTGGAATAGCCAAACCTGAGGAGTGGGGAGTGGGTGGAAGTGGGTACTTTGCCATTTTTTTTTCTTTTAAATAATTGCAATCTGAAGACAGTTGTTTGTGCTTCATGTTCTTTGGCAAAAATATTTTTGTGAGGAAATATAATAATGATGAAACAAAACAGCACTCTTTCTGCTTATGCCCTAATATTTCAATCCAGCCTGTGCATTAGAATCACTTATGGGGCTTGATAGCTATAGATGGCTGGGTTCCACTCCAGAGCTATTTACTCAGACTCTGTATTTTTCAAAATCTGAATTTTAAAAAATTTGGCAGGGATTTAAAAATATAAGAAAATGTTTATCAGAGAAGGGGACAATGGTATAATCTTCTTATGTGTACCTTTTCTTAAAGTATAGCATACAGAAAAGCACATAAATCATGTGTATGACACATTTTCTCAAAGTAAACATACCCACATAATCTGTGCCCAGAACAAGAAATAAGATTTTATCAGAGCCACAGAAGCCCCTTCCCTGCCCCCTTTCAGTTACTACCCAGTACTCCCCCCATCAGTAACTACTTTCCTGACTTCTACACCCCAGATTAGTTTTGCTTGTTTTTTAAACTTATTTATATAAATAGAAACATACAGTGGATACTCTTGAGTCTGGCTTTTTTTGGTCAACATTATATTTGTGAGAGTCATCCATATTGATGTAATTTGGTCATTCTTATTGCTGAATAATATTTTATTTTATGAATATACCATAATTTTTTCTATTGTTTATAGACATTTGAGTTTTTTCCAGTTTTGGCAATTTAAATAGTAATGCTATGCACAATCTTGTATACATCCCTTTCAGTGAACATATATATTAATTTCATTTGCTGCATGCTCATTTTCAGTTATCTATTGCTGCACAGCAAACCACCCCAAAATTTAACAGCTTAAAAACAACAACCATTTTATTGTGTGTGATTCTTTGGGTCAGGAATTTGAACAGAGCTTATTAGGGATGTCTTATCTCTGCCCCATGTGGTGTCACTTGGGCTCACTCATCTAATTGGGCTGGGCAGGAAAGTCCAAATGTTTTTTCTCACATGTCTGGGACTTCAGTGTTGTCTATTAACTTGGATACCTCCATTCTCCTCGTGTAGCCTCTCTGTCCAGCAGGAAATTCTGGACTTCTTTACATTGTGGGTGGGTCTCAAGAGGGCAAAGGCAGAAACTGAAAGCCTCTTAAGACCTATGCTCTGCAACTCACGCAAAATTTGTTCTGCATTACTCTATCAGTCAAGTCACAAGGTCAGCCACAAATTCAAAGAGGCTAAGAAAGATTCACATCTTGATGGGAAGAACAACAGCATTACATTGTAAAAGAATTTGGACACAGGGAGGCATGATTCATTGGGCCATTATTATAAATATATATCATAATACAGGAGTGGAATTTCTGGTTTATAGAGTATGCATATATACAGCTTTATTAGACAAACTGACAAACAGTTTTACAAAATGGTTGTACCAAGTTACACTGCCATCAGCGTATGAGTTCCAATTGTTCCATATATTTACCAACACTTGGAATTGTCTATCTTTTTCACATTTGCCATTCTTGCAGTTATGTAGTAGTATCACATTTTTGCTTACCTGGCATTTCCCTGATAAGCAGTGATGATGCTCACCTTTTCATATGTTTATTGGTTACAAGAATATCACATTTGGTGAAGTGCCTGTTAAGGTCTTTCACTCATTTTTCTGTTAGGTTATCTGTCTTTTTTTTATCAATTTCTAGGAGTTCTCTAAGTTTTCTAAATATGAATCTTTGTTAGTTAAATTTATTGCAAATATCTTCTCCTAGTTTTGCCCCCACCCTCAATCTTTAAATAGTGCCTTTTGATGAGCACAAGTTCTTAAGTTTAATGTACTACAATTTTTTTCCTTTATGGCTAGTGCTTTCTGTATCTTATTTAAGAAATCTACCTGATATGAGAAAATACACATATATCTGCTCATTTATGCAAAAATAAAGACAGGAAGGATAAACCAGAAACTAATAACATTGTTTACCTATAGGGGATGGGTGGGAATAGGGTATACTTTTTTTTATAGTTCTGATTCTTAGAACCATGATAATGTTTCACATCCCTAAAAAAATAATTAAAAACAGGAGGTATGTGTATGTATAATCCCAAAATGGAATATAAACTGTGACAAATGAATCTAATGATATTACAAATGAATAACATAACCACCCAGTTTTAGTTTGGCCAATGCTGCCAAAATGCAGATACCATAAAATGGGTTGGCTTTTACAATGAGGATTTATTGACTTACAAACTTACAGTTCTGAGGCCATGAAAATGTCCAAATCAAGGCATCAACAGACAATGCTTTCTCCCCAAAGGCCAGCTACCAGTGATCTTGGACTCAGAGGAGTCACATGACAAGGCACATGGAGGCATCTGCTGGTCTCTCCCTTCTCTCCCAGATTTCTTTGCTTTCAGCTTCTGGCTGCTCCATCTGTGGCTCTCTTTTTGAGCCTCTATGTGTTTCTTTCTGAATTTCATCCTCTTGTAAAGGACTCCAGTGAGGGATTAAGACTCCCCTGGGACATATCTCATCTGAAATAACCTAATCAAAAGGTCCTACCCACAATAAGTTTATACCCACAGGAATGGATTAGCTTTAAGAACATGATCTTCTGGGGTACACACAGCTTCAAACCATTGCATACCCAAAGGAAGTGAGGAGGAAACAAACGAGCCTAAGTAACACTGGAAAAAAGAATTTTGACCATAATGTACCTAGGTGAGGTTTCATTTTTACTTATCCTGCTTGGGGTTTGCTGAGTTTCTTGGATATTTAAGTTGATGCTTTTCATCAAGTTTAGAAACTTTTCATCCATTAATTATTTAAAATAGCTTTCTTTTCAAGTCTAAACTTCTTTTTCTTTCTGAATTCTTCTACTGCTTTTAAACTTTGAAAGTCCTGAATTTTTAAAAATGTGGATCAATATGCCTTTATTTCTAGATTTTTTTATGGTTTGACTTTTAAAATGTTAACACTTTGTAAATTTTGCATTCAGAATATTAAACTGAAAAAGGAATTTTTAAAACATAGTGGTTGAGAATAATTAAAAACCACAACTGCAAAGAAAATTTCCAAGTAGTTGACCAATTTTTCTTGCACCATGTATTTGATAATATATCCTTTCTCTACTGATTTGTAGTGCCTCCCTCATTATATATTCATTTAAAGGTGTTTAATAGGGTCTGTTTCTGGGCAACTATTCTCTTATACTTTTATATTTCTCTATTACAGAGTCCTTTTATCATACTGATTTAATTATTACAGTGTAGCAGAAAAAGAGTTTGACAGATTATTGTTTTAGGTTGAAATGTGATGGCCAAGAGTCTTCCTCTTTGGAGGGGAGGATTCCAGTTCCACCTAGGCCTGTTTAACTGATGTGCTGTGATCCATAAGCAGGATAGTTTTTAGGAGCCAGAAAGTCATTTAACATTACCAGATATCAGTGCCAGATTAAAGGTTTTCACTCTGAGACACAGAATATCTCGGGACACTTTGAGTGTTCCAGAGGGGAGAGGCACCTAGAAGCAGTTCTTCTTGTCTTTGTAATCTCATCACCTCTTTTGTGAAAATCAATTATGCCTTTTTATTTCCCTCCCCTATTCCTTTAGGAGCTCAAAACCAGTTCATAGGACTTGATGGGGAGTAGAGGCTCCATACATGCAGCCCCCAATCTGCTTTTAACATCAGCCTCCTCCCACAGGTAGAAAACCAAAGCTGCCATACATGGCACTAGACTTAAACAGATGGTGGCAGAAGTGGGGATGGGATAGAGGGTGTGGAAGTGTTGTTTTGACTATTCTTTCTGCCCCCCAGATCAGCCAAAATGTCCTGTCAGAAGCAGGTATTTTATATTTTTTGTTGATTTGGTGAATAGGCTGTTTTTCTATTATATCTTCCCAATGATTATTGGTGGTATTTAGCAAAGCTTTTGATTTATGTCTATTTATCTTGCATTGTGCTACTATTGATTAATAATATTAATAAAATCATTATTATTATTGCTGATATTTGTTAAATGTTTACCATGTGCTATGTGTTTAAGTGCTTTAAATACATCATTTCATTTAGTCTTCATGGCAAACTAATGAGGTTAGTATTATTATCCCTTTTTTGTAGGTGAGGAGGCTTAGAGGGTAGCCTCCCAAGGCTATTCATTTAATCAGTGGTGAAGTTGTGATTCCAACCTGGTATGATTAATCTCCATATTACACTTGGTTCTCTTATCAATTCTGGGAGTTTTTCAATTGATTTCTCTTGAGTGTAGATATTTAAGCACATTGGCCACAAATAACTTTATTTTTATATCTTTCTATCCAATAGTTGCACTCTTATTTCAGCTTCATGTCTTATTGCATTGGACAAAGATGCCAGAACAATGTTAAAATGAAACAGTAAAAGTGGGCATCCTTGTTTTGTTTATGATTTAATGGAAAAATCACTAGTGTTGATTTAAAATATTTTCATATTAAGGAAGAGCCTTTCATTCCTAGTTTTCTGAGTTCTTAAAAAATCAGGAACAAGTGTTGAATTTTATGAAATGTCATTTTGGCATCTATTGAGTTTATTTTGTGGATACCAATGGTTTAGATCCAGATTCATAATTGAGAGATGAAATAATTATATATATGTGGTTCATTTGGTGCTTTTCTTTTTCAAGCAATATCTGGAGCTTGGTTTCAACGTGACATGTGGGTGGTAGAGGCAGAAAATGTTTTTTAAAAAATTATGGACTTAAAATTTTTCCCTGTCCAGATTTTGAGTCTGTACTGGGTAAAAGAAAAGGTTGTGTGTAGGGGGTATTTTTGAGTTATTTTCTTTAGAATAACTTGTAAAGGTATCATTTCATTATATTTCCAGATTTGGTTGTATTTAATTAGTTTAGGTTCATGTTGACAGAATTGTAAATCAAATAGGTAAGGATTAATTCTAATTACATTTTGCACAAAGCTTCATATATTGTTGGCATTCATTAAATTCTGATTAGTTAGTCTAGTTGTAGCCCACAAGGACAGTGTATGCAATAGAAATGTTAAAGCTTTTCATTGTTTCCATATATGAAACACATTAGCTACTGTAAGAGGATCAATGTTATTCTTTTTTATGTGGTTAAAAACCAGCAGAAAAATTATGATTTAATGTTGACTAATATTTCACATTGAGTAGTTTTAACTAAGAATTGGTTGAAGGAGATAGTGCTTTTTCATGTATTTATCACTGAACTTAAAAGGAATGAGGGCCATCAGATCTATGAAAGGGAGGGCCAGATTGAGCTTTTTTTTTTTTTTAAAGAAAAAGCCCCAATATTTAAATTTCATTCATAAACAACCAGGCTGAGTTTTAATAACTGGAAGTGATGGAATTGGCTTGATATGTCAGTTAACCAATGGGGAGGGAGAGTAGACAGAGCATGGGGGGAGGCAGTGATTGGGAAAATGGAATAAAATGATTTCCTGTTTAAACCTCACAGAGTTGGGATTGCTCAATAAATCAGTTATAAGTATATAAATAATACTATATATTGTATAACATAATTATGTTTTAATATGTAGTGAAAGTGTAGTGGTTAAGAGTTTGGGCCATATTGGATTAAGGCCCACCCCACTCAGTTTGGGCACACCTTAACTAATAACATCTTCAAAGGTCCTGTTGACAAATGAGTTCACACCCACAGGACCAGGGATTGGGACCTGGACATTCCTTTTGTGGAGGACATGATTTAATCCCCAACATCCCTCTTCATCTTTCTCCACCTGAGTTGGCTGAATTTCTGTTCTTAGGCTGTTTCATGGGCAACCTAGCAAGAAGGAACCCTGGGTCCCAGCACCTACTGAAATAGGCAATGCAGGCAATCTGTTACGTAGAAATGTCTCTCTGAGAGAGAGGCCTTGTGGATACTTCCACCTAGGGTTTGTCATCTGACTTCATCTGCTTTTTTTACCAAGAAAAAAAAAATCATGTCAGAAATTTTGTTTTTATGTGAATAAAGAAATCAATTATAGCTAAGTAAAATCTTCTGTGTTTAACAGGGGAAGAATGAAATGACTATTGCAGTTTGATTCTCTGTAGATCCTGAATAGCAGCAGATGTTCAAACCAAATAATACCTTGTTATGTTTTTAGCCCTATTTTTAAAAATCTAAGATGGCAGAGTGGGCAAACAATTCAGAGTTAGAGCTTCAGAGCATCAAAATACCTTGATTGGTGGGTTTTCCCTGTCCTCCACCCTCTCCTCCCTGCTGATTGTGGGCTCACTGCTTTGGTGAATGCACCTACTGCTCTCAGAATGAATCATTCCTTCTGTTTATATGTGGGGTACCTTGGCATTCTTTTTTTTTTTTTTTCAGCTTTTATAAAGGGGTTTTATTTGGTTACAAAGTTACAGTCTTAAGGCCATAAAGTGTCCAAGATAAGGTGTCAACAATCGGGTACCTTCACTGGAGGATGGCCAGTGGTGTCCGGAAAACCTGTTAGGTGGGAAGGCATGTGGCTGGTCACTGCTCCAGAGTTCTGGTTTCAAAATGGCTTTCTCCCAGGATGTTCCTCTCTAGGCTGCATCTCCTCAAAAATGTCACTCTTAGTTGTTCTTGGAGCATTTGTCCTCTCTCAGCTTCTCTGGAGCAAAAGTCTTCTTTCAAAGGCCATCTCCAAAATGTCTCTGTAAGCTGCAGCTCCTCTCTCAGCTCCTGTATGTTCTTCAAAGTTTTCCTCTTGGCTGTAGCAAGCTTGCTCCTCCTGTCTGAGCTCATATAGTGCTCTAGTAAACTAATCAAGGCCCACACTTAATGGGTGGGGCCACACCTCCATGGAAATTATCTAAGCATAGTTATCACCTACAGTTGGGTGGGTCACATCTCCATGGAAACACTCAATCAAAGAATTACAATCTAATCAACACTAATATGTCTGCCCACACAAGAGTGCAACAAAGATAATGGCATTTTGGGGGACATAATACATTCAAACTGGCACAGTGGCTATACCTAAATAGGATTTTAGAAGATCCCATTCACAAATGAACCCACACTATTAACTGATAATACATCTTCAAAGGATACTATTTACAAATGAGTTCACACCCACAGTAACACAGATGAAGATTAAGAACAAGTCTTTTCTTCAATTAGAGATATGAACAAAGCAGATATGGTTAGGACTAAGGCAAATCAGGCCCAGCAGTAAAGGACATTACTGACTGGGTTTTAAAACTATAACTTTTGTGCGAGACCAAGGGAGGAGATGTTTATTTGGTGCAGGATCTATATTTTCTGTAGCACACTAGATGATTTAACCTATATGATCAGTTTGTTGGAACACCATAGATGCATGGAGCTGTGAAAGGGAAGAGGGATTTGGTGAGTTTGTACAAGCTGAGGTGAAATCCCGATACATCCCAGAGTGATATGGGCAGAAAGTAAAAGTGTATTTGCGGGGGCCCTCAGAGGAACTGGGGCCTTGGCATTCTTAACATTTTTTTTAAATTCAGTTTTATTGAGATCTATTCACATACCATACAATCATCCACTGTGTACAATCAATTGTTCACAGTACCACCATATAGTTGTGCATTCATCACCACAATCAATTTGTGAACATTTTCCTTACTCCAAAAAGAATAAAACTAAGAATAAAAAATAAAAGTAAAAAAGAACACCCCAAATATCCCATTCCCCCCATTATTCATTCAACTTTTGGGTAGGACAGTTTTTTTTTTTTAATTCAATTTTATTGAGATATATTCACATACCATACAGTCGTCCATGGTGTACAATCAACTGTTCCCAGAACCATCATATAGTTATGCATTCATCATACCAAGCTATTTTTTGAACATTTTCCTTATACCAGAAAGAATCAGAATAAGAATAAAAAATGAAAATAAAAAAGAACACCCAAATCACCCCCCATCCCACCCTATTTTTCATTTAGTTTTTGTCCCCATTTTTCTACTCATCCATCCATACACTGGATAAAGGGAGTGTGATCCGCAAGGCTTTCACAATCATACTCTTACCCCTTGTAAGCTACATTGTTATACAATCGTCTTCAAGAGTCAAGGCTCCTGGGTTGCAGTTTGATTGTTTCAGGTATTTACTTCTAGCTATTCCAGTGCATTAAAACCTCAAAAGGGTTATCTATATAGTGCATAAGAATGCCCACCAGAGTGACCTTTTGACTCCATTTGGAATCTCTCAGCCACTGAAGCTTTGTTTCATTTCATTTCACACCCCTATTTTGGTCAAGAAGATGTTCTCGATCCCAAGGGCATTCTTAACATTTTGCACAGTACCTTACATGAACTAGGTACTCAAGAAGATACTTATTGCATTCAGTATCAGGATATTGATTCTCCCCCCTTTCTGTCTTTCCCTTTTCAGAATTAGTAACTCGACTTTTTCATGGCACCCTCCAAGACAACATCGATAGAGATGACTATGTGGGCCTGATAGATGTTCCATACTCCTATAGTGGTCCTCGGCTGCAATTTCCTCTCACTTTTACTGATATTGACCTACTTCTCGAGGCCTTCAAGGAACAACAGGCAAGTGGAAGCAGATTCTTCCCTGATTCTTGTACATAGCTGGTACTCAATGACTATCTGTTGAATGAATGAATGAAAAAAGCAGAAATGCATTCCCTTGGGAAAAATTTTACACTGAGAACTATTCTCTGCTCTGATTAGCCCATTTTAAATAAAAGTCTCCTCAGGTGCACAGCAACTTTCTTTCTACTTACAGGCTTACAGCCTTCCCTTTTTATTTATTTTTTTGAGCTATAATTCACATACCATAAAATTTGCCATTTTAAAGGATATGATTCAGTAGTTTTTAGTATATTCACAAGCTTGTGCAGCCATCATCACTCTCTAATTCCAAAACATTTTCATTGCCCCAAAAAGAAACCCCATACCCATTGGCAGTCACTCCCCATTTCCCCCTACCTCAGACCCTGGCAACTGCTAATCTACTTTCTGGCTCTATGGATTTGCCTATTCTGGGCATTTTATATAAATGAAATCATACAATATATGGCTTTTTGTGTCTGGCTTCTTTCACTTGGCTAAAGTCTTTAAGGTAAATCCATATTGCAGCATGTATCAATACTTCCTTCTTTTTATGGCTGAATAGTATTCCATTGCATGGATACACCACATTTTATTTAGCCTTTCATCTGTTGATGGACATTTGGGTTGTTTCCACCTTTTGAATGTTATGAACAATGCTGCTATGAACATTCATGTACAATTGTCTGTGAACATTTGTTTTCATTTCTAATGGGTAACAGTAGAATTGCTGGGTCATTTGGCCACTCTATGTTTAACTCTTTGAGGAAATTCCGAACTGTTTTTCACAGTGGCTGCACAATTTTACATTCCTACCAGCAATGTACGAGGGTTCCAGTTTCTCCAGATTTTCACCAACACTTGTAATTTTCCTTTTTTTCCCCCGATTATAGCCATCCTAATGGGTGTAAAGTGGTATTTCATTGGGGTTTTAATTTGCATTTCCCCAATGACTACTATGTTGAGTATCTTTTCATATGCTTATTGGCCATTTGTATATCTTATTCAGAGAAATGTCTGGTCAAGTCCTTTGCTCATTATTCAGTTGAATTGTCTTTTTGTTATTGAGATGTAAGAGTTCTTTATGTATTCTGGCTTCTAGAACCTTATCAGATATATTATTTACAAATATTTTCTCCTATTCTGTAGGTTGTCTTTTCACTTTCTTGATAATGTCTTTTGTGGTGCAAAAGTTTTAAATTTTGATGAAGTCCAGTTTATCTGTTTATTCTTTGGTTGCTTGTACTTTTGTTGTCATAACTAAGAATCCATTGTCAAATCCAATGTCATGAATATTTACCCCTATGTTTTCTTCTAAGGGTTTTATAGTTTCATTTGTTGTATTTAGGTCATCAATTCATTTTGAATTAATTTTCATATGTGGTATGAGGTAAAGGTCAATCTTCATTCTTTTGCCTGTGTGGATGTCCAGTTGCCCCAGCACCGTTCGTTGAAGAGACTATTTCCCCATTGAATGGTCTTGGCACTCTTGTCAAAAATTAATTGGCCATAGATGTACAACTTTATTTCTGGGCTCTCAATTCTATTCCATTGGTCTATATGTCTATTCTTATGCCAGTATCACGCTGTTTTGATTACTGTAATTTTGAGGTAAGTTCTGAAATTGAGAAGTGTGAATTCTTCAACTTTGTTTTTCTTTTTCAATATTGTTTTGGCTATTTGGGTTCCCTCTGCAATTTCATATGAATTTGAGGATTGTTTCTTCCATTTCTACCAAAAATGCTGTTGGAATTTGGATAGGGATTGCATTGACTCCATAGTTCGCTTTGGGTAGTATTGCTATTTTGACAATATTAAGTCTTCCAGTTCATGAACATGGGTTATCTTTCCAGTTATTTAGGTCTTCTTTAATTTCTTTCTGCATTGTTTTGTAGTTTTCAGAGTACAAGTCTTTCACCTCCTTAGTTAAATTTATTCCTAGATATTTTATTCTTTTGGATGCTATTGTAAAAGAATGTTTTCTTAATTTCCTTTTCAGATTGTTCATTTCTGGCATATGGAAACACAACTGTTTTTTCTGTGTTGACATTGTACCCTGCTGAACTCATTTGTTAACTCTAGTAGGTTTTTTTTTGCATGTGGATTCTTTGTATTTTCTCTATATAGGATCGTGTCATCTGTGAACAGAGATAGTTTTACTTCTTCCTTCCTGATTTGGATGCCTTCTATTTCTTTTTCTTGCCTAATCACTCTGGGTAGAATTTCAGTACAGTTGAATAGCAGTGGTAAGAGTGGGCATCCTTTAACTTGTTCCTGATCTTAGGGGGAAGGCTTTCAGTCCTTCATCATTGAGTATAACGCTAGGTGTGGGTTTTTTGTAAATGCCCTTATGTTGAGGAAGTTCCCTTCTGTTCCTAGTTTTCTGTGTACTTATATCATTAAAGGGTGTTAGAATTGGTCAAATGTTTTTTTTTGCCTCTATTGAGATGACCATGTCATTTTTATCCTTCTTTCTATTAATATGATATATTACATTGATTGAATTTCTTATGTTGAATGGCCTTTGTATTCCTGGGATAATTCTCATTTGTTCATGGTGTATAATGCTTTTAATGTGCTGTGAGATTTAGTTTGCTAGTATTTTGTTGAGGATTTTTACATCTGTAGTCATTAGGGATATTGGTCTGTACTTTTCTTGTGGTATCTCTTTGGCTTTGGTATCAGTGTAATACTGGTCTCCTAGAATGAGTTAGGCAGTGTTCTGGGTTCTATATATATATATTTTTAAGAAGGATTTGAGAAGGATTGGTGTTAATTATTATTTAAATGTTTGATAGAATTCACCAGGGAAGCCATCTTGTCCTAGATTTTTCTTTTGGGAGGTTTTAAATTACTGATTCAATCTCTTTACTTGTTATAGGTCTGTTTAGAATTTCTAATTCTTCTTAAGTCAGCTTTGGGAATTTGTATTTTTCTAGAAAATTGTCCATCTCATCTAGGTTATCTAATTTGTTGCCATGCAGTTGTTTACAGTATTCTCTTATATTCCTTTTTATTTTTAAATAAATTAATGCCCCCCTTGTTTCTGACTTTAGTTATTTTGTCTTCTCTCTTTTTTTCTAAGTCAGTCTAGTTAAAGGTTTGTCAATTTTGTTTATCTTTTCAAAGAAACAATTTTTGGTTTATTGATCTTCTCTATTGTTTTTTCTGTTCTCTATTTCATTTATCTCAACTCTAATTCTTATTATTTCCTTCCTTTTAATAGCTTTGGATTTAGTTCACTCTTCTTTTACTAGCTCCTTTTGATATAAAGTTAGGTTATTGATTCAAGATCTTCTTTTTAAATGTAGGCATTTACAACTATAAATTTCCCTCTGAGTATTGCTTTCACTCCATCCCACAAATTTTGGTATGTTGTGTGTTCATTTGTCTCAAAGTATTTTCTAATTTCCCCTTTGATTTCTTCTTTGGCCCATTAATTGTTTAAAAGTGTGTTGTTTAATTCCCATTTTTTTGTGAAATTTCCAGTTTTCCTTTTGTTATTGATTTCTAACTTCATTCCATTGTGGTTGGGTAAGATATTTTGTATGATTTCAGTCTTCTAAAATTTATCGAGACTTGCTTTATGGCCTAATATATGATTCATCCTGGAGAACATTCCTTGTGCGCTTGAGAAGAATGTGTATTCTGCTGTTGTTGGGTGGAGTGTTCTATATATATGTTAGGCCCAGTTGGTTTATAGTGTTGTTTAAATCCTGTTTCCTTATTTATTTTCTCTCTAGTTTTTCTATCCCTTATTGAAAGAGTGGTGTTGAAATTTCAAACTATTGTTGTATAAGCTTCCTATTTCTCCTTTCAATTCTGTCAGTTTGCTTCATATATTTTGGGGCTCCATTGTTTGGTGTGTTTTTGTTTTAAATTATTATATCTTCTTGATGGATTGACCCTTTTATCAATATATAATGACCTTCTTTGTCTCTTGTAACATTTTTTTGACTTAAAGACTATTTTTTGTGTATTAGCATAGCCAACTCAGATCTATTTTGGTTACTCTTTGCATGGGCTATCTTTTTCCATGCTCTCACTTTCAATCTGTTTGTGCTTTTGGATCTGAAGTGAGTCTCTTGTACAAAGCATATAGTTGAATCATGTTTTTTTCTACCTTTTCTGCCAGTCTGTGTCTTTTAATTGGAGAGGTTAGCCCATTGACATTTAAAGTGATTACTGAAAATGAAAGGCTTCTTCTGCTTTTTTAAATTTTGTTTTCTATGAGTTGTATATTTCTTTTTGTCCTTATTTACTCCATTACTACCTACTTTGTGTTTAAATGGTATTTTGTAGTGACCCTTTTGATTCCCTTCTCATTTCCTTTCTGCTTATTTTTAAGATATTTTCTTAGTGGTTACTATGGGGATAACAAAATAACATCCTGAATTTATAACAATATACTTTGAATTGATACCCAACATAACTTCAATAGCATACAAAAACTCTGCTCTTCTACAGCCCCATTTCCTCACTTTATGGTACTATTATCACAAACTACATATTTATATATTGTGTGCCACAGGTCTCTTAGGCTCTGCTCATTTTTCTTTATTTTTTTTTCTTTTTGCTCTTCAGACTGGACAATTTCAATCGACCTGTTTTCAAATTCATTGTTTTTTCCTTCTGCCTGCTCAAGTCTGCTATTGAAACTCTTTAGTGAATTTTTCATTTTGGTTATTATATTTTTCAGCTACAGAATTTTTGCTTGTTTCCTTTTTATAATTTCTGTGCCTTTAGTGATACTCTCTGTTTGTCATACATTGCTATCCCATTTTCCTTTAGTTCTTTGTCCTTGATCATATTTAAGACAGGCAATTTAAAGTCTTTGTCTAGCAGGTCCAATATCTGAGTTTCCTCAGGGTCAGTTTCTGTTTATTTCTTCCACGAATGGGCCATATTTTCTTGTTCCCTTGCATGACTCATAATTTTTTTTTTTGTTGAAAACTCGACATTTTGACTATTATAATATGGTAACTCTAGAAATCAGATTCTTTCCCTTTCTCAATGTTTGTTTTTGTTATTTTCTGTCTTACTTTCCTGGCTGCTATGACAAACACCACACAATGGTTTGGCTTAACAATGGGAATTTATTGGTTCTCAGTATCAAAGACTAGAAGGCTTGCTTCCTCCTGGGGTCAGTAGTGTTTTGGCTGGCTGGTAATCCTTTGGTTCCTTGGCTTTCCCATCACATGGGGATGTCCTCTCCTTTCTCTTCCAGGTTCTGTTGACTTCCAGCTTCCTGTTCCTCTCCATGGCTTTTTTCTCTTTAAGGCTTCCAGTAGTAGGGTTAAGACCCATCCTTATACAGTTGGCCATACCTTACCTAAAAGTAACTTCTTCAAAAAGTCCTGTTTACAATGGGTTCACACCCACAGGAATGTGGATTGAGATTAAGAGCATGTTTATTTTCTTGGGGGGTGGTGGTAGATAATTCAACCTACCACACTTGCTTTGTAGTGACTTTTCTAAACTTTTTGTAAAGTCTGTATGATTTGTCATGTGTAGTCTCTGAAGTATCTGTTCCTTTAGCTTGTATTTGGCTAGTGTTTTGAGACAGATTTCTTTAAATGCCAAGGGAAAAGGGAGGAAGGAAGGAAAGAAGGAAAGGAGGAAGGAAGGATGGGAAAGAGGGACGGAAGGTGGAGGAAAGGAAAGGGAGAGGAAAGGGAAGGGAAAGGAAGGAAAGGGAAGGAAAGGAAAGGGACCCCTCTCAATCTTTGCAAATTGGCTCTGTGTTGGGATACTCCTTCAAGGCTTAGCCAGGCTATTTACAGCTCTGCCTTAGCCTTAAGTTCCTGCTTGCACTGAGCAGTTTTAAGTTACCTTTTTTTTGGAATCAGCATTTGCTTGGTTGCTGTAAATCTTTGACTCTTTTCTAGAGTTCTGACAAAGTTTATTCTGACAGTTTTTGTTTGAATTTTTTTTATGTTTCTGTTGAGGGACAGGCACTTGGAGCTACCTACTCTGCCATTTTCACTGACATCACCCCAAAAGTCTCATTCTTAGGTTGGAACCCTAATGGCATACCCTAGGAGCCAACTGGAAGTAGACTGGCTCTTCAGAGATTGAAACCCAGCGTTGAATCCTCTAATTCCTGAAATTGAATTGAGATGATCCTAGATAGCTAGTGCCCCTAGCCACCTGCCAAAAGCAAACTTAAATACTCTCTGGAAAAAATAGGCCTAGAATTATTTCTCTTTTTTTTCATATATAATGTCCAAAACTCAATAAAAATATTAACCAGGCACATGAGACTACAAGACACATGAAAGAAAACTAAGACAAACAACAACAATGGAAGTAGACCTGCAGAGCATTCAGTTAATAGTGTTATTAGACTCAGACTTGAAAATAAACATGCTTAATATGTTCAAGGAGATAAAAGATAAGGCATAAATCCAAGGAGCCATAATAGAAAAGATTGATAATTTTGACTTTATAAAAATGAAGGGAAGAATAAAAGTTCAATGCAATATATAATTGCTTTTATCTGTAAGAAAAATTAAGGATTATATATATAATATATATTTAGTTTTAAAAATTGATATAAAATTCACATAACATAACATTCACCATTTTAGCCATTTTAAAGTGTGCAATTCAGTGGTCTTTAGTATATTCAAAATGTTGTGCAGCCACCACTACTATCTAATTTCAGAATATTTTCATCATCTCAAAAAGAAACCTCATACCCATTAAGCAGAAGTGCCCCATCACCCCTTCCCCAAGCCCCTGGCAACCACTAATCTACTTTCTATCTTTATGGATTTTCCGATTCTGGATATTTCATATAAATGGAATCATACAATATGCAACTTTTTGTGTCTGGTTTCTTTTACTTGGCTTAACATTTTCAAGGTTCATCCATGTCGTAGCATGTATTAGTACCTCATTCCTATTTTTTTTTTTTTTGCTTTGTTTATTTTTTTATTATTATTTTTTTTTAATCTTCATTTTATTCAGATATATTCACATACCATGCAGTCATACAAAACAAATCGTACTTTCGATTGTTTACAGTACCATTACATAGTGGTACATTCATCACCCAAATCAATCCCTGGCACCTTCATTAGCACACACACAAAAATAACAAGAATAATAATTAGAGTGAAAAAGAGCAATTGAAGTAAAAAAGAACACTGGGTACCTTTGTCTGTTTGTTTCCTTCCCCTATTTTTCTACTCATCCATCCATAAACTAGACAAAGTGGAGTGTGGTCCTTATGGCTTTCCCAATCCCATTGTCACCCCTCATAAGCTACATTTTTATACAACTGTCTTCGAGATTCATGGGTTCTGGGTTGTAGTTTGATAGTTTCAGGTATCCACCACCAGCTACCCCAATTCTTTAGAACCTAAAAAGGGTTGTCTAAAGTGTGCATAAGAGTGCCCACCAGAGTGACCTCTCGGCTCCTTTTGGATTCTCTCTGCCACTGAAACTTATTTCATTTCCTTTCACATCCCCCTTTTGGTCAAGAAGATGTTCTCCGTCCCACAATGCCAGGTGTACATTCCTCCCCGGGAGTCATATTCCACGTTGCCAGGGAGATTCACTCCCCTGGGTGTCTGATCCCACGTAGCGGGGAGGGCAGTGATTTCACCTTTCAAGTTAGCTTAGCTAGAGAGACAGGGCCACATCTGAGCAACAAAGAGGCATTCGGGAGGAGGCTCTTAGGCACAACCATAGGGAGGCCTAGCCTCTCCTTTGCAGCAACCGTCTTCCCAGGGGTAAAACCTGTGGTAGAGGGCTCAACCCATCAAACAACCAGTCCCCTATGTCTGTGGTCATGTTAGCAACCATGGAGGTGGGGTAGGCGAATACCCCTGCATTTTCCACAGGCTCCTCAAGGGGGCACTACATCTTATTTTTTTCCTTGTTTTTCTTTTTTTTTTTTTTTTTAACTTTCCCTTCTTTTTTAAATCAACTGTATGAAAAAAAAGTTAAAAAGAAAACAAACATACAATAAAAGAACATTTCAAAGAGACCATAACAAGGGAGTAAGAAAAAGACAACTAACCTAAGATAACTGCTTAACTTCCAACATGTTCCTACTTTACCCCAAGAAAGTTACCTAATATAGCAACATTTTTGTGAACTTGCTCCTACTATATCCATCAGAAATTAACAGACCATAGTCATTCCTGGGCATCCCCAGAACGTTAAATAGCTTATCTGTTCTTCTTGGATTATTGTTCCCCCTTCCTTAATTGCTCTCTATTGCTAGTTCCCCTACATTCTACATTATAAGCCATTTGTTTTACATTTTTCAAAGTTCACATTAGTGGTAGCATATAATATTCTCTTTTTGTGCCTGGCTTATTTCGCTCAGCATTATGTCTTCAAGGTTCATCCATGTTGTCATATGTTTCACGAGGTCGTTCCTTCTTACTGCCGCGTAGTATTCCATCGTGTGTATATACCACATTTTATTTATCCACTCATCTGTTGAAGGACATTTGGGTTGTTTCCATCTCTTGGCAATTGTGAATAATGCTGCTATGAACATTGGCGTGCAGATATCTGTTCGTGTCACTGCTTTCCGATCTTCCGGGTATATACCGAGAAGTGCAATCGCTGGATCGAATGGTAACTCTATATCTAGTTTTCTAAGGAACTGCCAGACTGACTTCCAGAGTGGCTGAACCATTATACAGTCCCACCAACAGTGAATAAGAGTTCCAATTTCTCCACATCCCCTCCAGCATTTGTAGTTTCCTGTTTGTTTAATGGCAGCCATTCTAATCGGTGTTAGCTGGTATCTCATTGTGGTCTTAATTTGCATCTCTCTAATAGCTAGTGAAGATGAACATTTTTTCATGTGTTTCTTGGCCATTTGTATTTCCTCTTCAGAGAACTGTCTTTTCATATCTTTTGCCCATTTTATAATTGGGCCGACTGTACTATTGTCATTGAGTTGTAGGATTTCTTTATATATGCAAGATATCAGTCTTTTGTCAGATACATGGTTTCCAAAAAATTTTCCCATTGAGTTGGCTGCCTCTTTACCTTTTTGAGAAATTCCTTTGAGGTGCCGAAACTTCTAAGCTTGAGGAGTTCCCATTTATCTATTTTCTCTTTTGTTGCTTGTGCTTTGGGTGTAAAGTCTAGGAAGTGGCCGCCTAATACAAGGTCTTGAAGATGTTTTCCTACATTATCTTCTAGGAGTTTTATGGTACTTTCTTTTATATTGAGATCTTTGGTCCATTTTGAGTTAATTTTTGTGTAGGGGGTGAGGTAGGGGTCCTCTTTCATTCTTTTGGATATGGATATCCAACTCTCCCAGCCCCATTTGTTGAAAAGACCATTATGACTCAGTTCAGTGACTTTGGGGGCCTTATCAAAGATCAGTCGGCCATAGATCTGAGGGTCTATCTCCGAATTCTCAATTCGATTCCATTGATCTATATGTCTATCTTTGTGCCAGTACCATGCTGTTTTGGCAACTGTGGCTTTATAATAAGCTTCAAAGTCAGGGAGTGTAAGTCCTCCCACTTCGTTTTTCTTTTTTAGAGTGTCTTTAGCAATTCGAGGCATCTTCCCTTTCCAAATAAATTTGATAACTAGCTTTTCCAAGTCTGCAAAGTAGGTTGTTGGAATTTTGATTGGGATTGCATTGAATCTGTAGATGAGTTTGGGTAGAATTGACATCTTAATGACATTTAGCCTTCCTATCCATGAACATGGAATATTTTTCCATCTTTTAAGGTCCCCTTCTATTTCTTTTAGTAGAGTTATGTAGTTTTCTTTGTATAGGTCTTTTACATCTTTGGTTAAGTTTATTCCTAGGTACTTGATTTTTTTAGTTGCTATTGAAAATGGTATCTTTTTCTTGAGTGTCTCTTCAGTTTGTTCATTTCTAGCATATAGAAACATTACTGACTTATGTGCATTAATCTTGTATCCCGCTACTTTGCTAAATCTGTTTATTAGCTCTAGTAGCTGTATCGTCGATTTCTCAGGGTTTTCTAGATATAAGATCATATCATCTGCAAACAATGACAGTTTTACTTCTTCTTTTCCAATTTGGATGCCTTTTATTTCTTTGTCTTGCCGGATTGCCCTGGCTAGCACTTCCAGCACAATGTTGAATAACAGTGGTGACAGCGGGCATCCTTGTCTTGTTCCTGATCTTAGAGGGAAGGCTTTCAGTCTCTCACCGTTGAGTACTATGCTGGCTGTGAGTTTTTCATATATGCTCTTTATCATGTTGAGGAAGTTTCCTTCAATTCCTACCTTTTGAAGTGTTTTTATCAAAAAGGGATGTTGGATTTTGTCAAATGCTTTTTCAGCATCTATTGAGATGATCAATTGATTTTTCCCTTTTGACTTGTTAACGTGTTGTAATACATTGATTGATTTTCTTATGTTGAACCATCCTTGCATGCCTGGAATGAACCCCACTTGGTCATGGTGTATGATTTTTTTAATGTGTCTTTGGATTCGATTTGCAAGTATTTTGTTGAGGATTTTTGCATCTATATTCATTAGGGAGATTGGCCGGTAGTTTTCCTTTTTTGTAGCATCTTTGCCTGGTTTTGGTATTAGATTGATGTTAGCTTCATAGAATGAGTTAGGTAGTGTTCCATTTTCTTCAATGTTTTGAAAGAGTTTGAGTAAGATTGGTGTCAGTTCTTTCTGGAAAGTTTGGTAGAATTCCCCTGTGAAGCCATCTGGCCCTGGGCATTTATTTGTGGGAAGATTTTTGATGACTGATTGGATCTCTTTGCTTGTGATGGGTTGGTTGAGGTCTTCTATTTCTTCTCTGGTCAGTCTAGGTTGTTCATATGTTTCCAGGAAATTGTCCATTTCCTCTACATTATCCAGTTTGTTGCCATACAGTTGTTCATAGTATCCTCTGATAATTTTTTTAATTTCTTCAGGATCTGCAGTTATGTCACCTTTTTCATTCATTATTTTGTTTATATGGGTCTTCTCTCTTTTTGATTTTGTCAGTCTAGCTAGGGGCTTGTCAATCTTGTTGATCTTCTCAAAGAACCAACTTTTGGTGATATTTATCCTCTCTATTGTTTTTTTGTTCTCTATGTCATTTATTTCTGCTTTAATCCTTGTTATTTCTTTTCTTCTACTTGGTTTAGGATTGGTTTGCTGTTCATTTTCTAGCTTCTTCAGTTGATCCATTAGTTCTTTGATTTTGGCTCTTTCTTCCTTTTTAATATATGCGTTTAGTGCTATAAATTTCCCCCTTAGCACTGCTTTTGCTGCATCCCATAGGTTTTGGTATGTTGTGTTCTCATTTTCATTCGTCTCTATATATTTAGCAATTTCTCTTGCTATTTCTTCTTTAACCCACTGATTGTTAGGAGTGTGTTGTTTAACCTCCAGGTATTTGTGAATTTTCTAAGTCTCTGATGGTTATTGACTTCTAATTGTATTCCATTGTGGTCAGAGAATGTGCTTTGAATAATTTCAATCTTTTTAAATTTATTGAGGCTTGTTTTATGTCCCAGCATATGATCTATTCTGGAGAAAGTTCCATGAGCACTAGAAAAGTATGTGTATCCTGGTGATTTGGGATGTAATATAATGTATATGTCTGTTAAATCTAATTCATTTATCAGATTGTTTAGGTTTTCAATTTCCTTATTGGTCTTCTGTCTGGTTGATCTATCTATAGGAGAGAGTGATGTGTTGAAGTCTCCCACAATTATTGTGGAAACATCAATTGCTTCCTTTAGTTTTGCCAGTGTTTCTCTCATGTATTTTGTGGCACCTTGGTTGGGTGCATAGACATTTACGATTGTTATTTCTTCTTGCTGAATTGCCCCTTTTATTAGTACGTAGTGGCCTTCTTTGTCTCTCAAAACATCCCTGCATTTGAAGTCTATTTTATCTGAGATTAATATTGCTACACCTGCTTTCTTTTGGCTGTAGCTTGCATGAAATATTTTTTTCCATCCTTTCAGTTTCAGTTTCTTTGTGTCCCTGTGTCTAAGATGAGTCTCTTGTATGCAACATATTGATGGTTCATTTTTTTGGATCCATTCTGCGAATCTATATCTTTTAATTGGGGAGTTTAATCCATTTACATTCAACGTTATAACCGTGAAGGCATTTCTTGAATCAGCCATCTTATCCTTTGGTTTATGTTTGTCATATTTTTCCCCTCTGTCTATTAATATCCTTTATTGTACCCATACCGAATCTCTTTAGTACTGAACCTTTCTCCAAGTCTCTCTGTCCTTTCTTTGTTTCTCTGTCTGTAGGGCTCCCTTTAGTATCTCCTGTAGGGCAGGTCTCTTGTTAGCAAATTCTCTCAGCATTTGTTCGTCTGTGAAAAATTTAAGCTCTCCCTCAAATTTGAAGGAGAGCTTTGCTGGATAAAGTATTCTTGGCTGGAAATTTTTCTCACTCAGAATTTTAAATATATCGTGCCACTGCCTTCTCGCCTCCATGGTGTCTGCTGAGTAGTCACTACTTAGTCTTATGCTGTTTCCTTTGTATGTGGTGAATTGCTTTTCTCTTGCTGCTTTCAGAACTTGCTCCTTCTCTTCTGTGTTTGACAGTGTGATCAGTATATGTCTCGGAGTGGGTTTATTTGGATTTATTCTATTTGGGGTTCGCTGAGCATTTATGATTTGTGTATTTATGTTGTTTAGAAGATTTGGGAACTTTTCCCCAACAATTTCTTTGAATACTCTTCCTAGACCTTTACCCTTTTCTTCCCCTTCTGGGACACCAATGAGTCTTATATTTGGACGTTTCATATTATCTATCATATCCCTGAGGTCCATTTCGATTTTTTCAAATTTTTTCCCCATTCTTTCTTTTATGCTTTCATTTTCCATTCTGTCATCTTCGAGGTCACTGATTCGTTGTTCAATTTCCTCTAGTCTTGTACTATGAGTGTCCAGAATCTTTTTAATTTGGTCAACAGTTTCTTTAATTTCCATAAGGTCATCCATTTTTTTATTTAGTCTTGCAATGTCTTCTTTATGTTCTTCTAGGGTCTTCTTGATTTCCTTTGTCTTCCGTACTATGGTCTCATTGTTCATCTTTAGTTCTTGGAGTAGCTGCTCTAGGTGCTGTGTCTCTTCTGATCTTTTGATTTGGGTGCTTGGGCTTGGGTTATCCATATCGTCTGGTTTTTTCATATGCTTTATAATTTTCTGTTGTTTTTGGCCTCGTGGCATTTGCTGAACTTGATAGGGTTCTTTTAGGATTTGTAGACCAATTGAAGTCCTTATCTCTAATTTATCAGATCTACAGCTTCGTGGAGTACACTTTCTCTAACTAACCAGCAGGTGGCGTCCACGAGCCACCTGTTCTCCACAAGCCAGTTCTCCCCTGCTTAGCCTTTTTGGTGAGTGGGGGAGTGAGTCTTGTGGGGTCCAATTGGTGTACCAAGCTTGCGTGTGTAGTTGGTGTTGCCTGCCCTGTATATGGGGCGTGTTTCTGGGCAGTCAGGGAGGGGGGGGTGGCTCTAACAATCAAATCTCCCTGATGATCCTAGAGCTTTAAAGCTGCTGCAATAGTCTAATCCTTCAGTTCAGTCCTGCCACAGTTTGTCTCTGCCACTGACCCACAAGTCCTTGGTATTGGCGTATGGCTCCTGAGACTTGCAAGTGGGCCCCTCTTCCAGGCTGTGCACCCCGGGTCCTCCGTTGAGGGATGACTGTGCTATGTCACAGGTGAGTGCCGTCCCCCCAGGGCAGTTCTGGGCTGCTGGGCTGTGTAGGGAGGCTCCCAGTCTGCTGAAATGATGACTGAATGGGGCTTTGTTAATTCACACTGCTCCACCTTCCCAACTCTGGGACAATCAGCTGAGGTTGCAGGGAAGGCTAATGTCCACGCCCAGTTTTGTGGTGTGTGCCTGTTATTTGAAGCACTTCCATCACACTGGGTTGTCTGGGGCAGTTCTGGGCTATGGGGCTGGCGATGGGCAGGAGTGTTTCCTGTCCACCAGGATGATGGCTGTGAGCGGACACCCCCCTTTTCTTGGGAAGTTGTGGTGTTTAGTGAATTTTCTCAGCCACTGGATTATTGCGTTTTGTCTCAGAGCTCTCCTAGTTCTGCTCTTGACTTGACCTGCCCAAATTGCAAGTCTTTGAAGGTTTCTGTATTGGGCTTCTTAGAGTAATTGTTTTAGAAAAAGAAAAAAGGATTAAAAAAAAAAAAAAAAAAAAAAAAAGGGCCCTCCTCAGAGATCTAATGGGTTATTGAAATGCTAAGAGACAAAGCAACCAGGGCCATTAAGGAATGGTCCACAGGGCAGAGAGATCAGCTTTTCTTCGGGATTTGCATATGCGCCTCAGGGCCCTTCCCCTTTCTGTGTTCACCAGAACTCCAAGAATCCTCCGCTTTTATTTTGGAGTTTTTCGTGTTGTTTTTTTTTCTATGCCTGTCTCCTCTCTGCTGGGCTGGCTGCTCTCAGATTCTCTGGCGTCTGGTCTCAGTCTATCTATGGTTGGAGTTTGGATCAGTAGAATGAGTTTCCAATAAGGGCTGCCACTGCAGTTCTCCCTTCTCCTTCCCGGAGCTGACAGCCCCTCCTCCCACGGGACTGAGCCTGGCAGGGAGGGGCGCGTGTCCCCTGGCCGCAAAAACTTACAGATTTCGCTGATCTCAGCAGTTCCACCTCTTCATGAGTGTTGTATGAATTATGCCCAAAGTCAGATTGCTCTGTGGTGTCCAGTCCACGCAGTTCCTGGCTTTCTACCTACTTTCCTGGAGGAGTAACTAAAACATACAGCTCACCAGTCTGCCATCTTCCACTGCCTGCTCCCTCATTCCTATTTATGGTTGAATAATACTCCACTGTATGGATCTACACCATTTTGTTTAAGGGATTGTCTATTTATACATGTGTTTGCATATTCATATGTAGCTATATTAATTTTTACTTGCTTATTAAATGCATAGAATGCTTAGCAGTGGCTGTTCTGGGGATAGGGATTGGGGGACTAACGTCTGGGGATGAGGGAAAATTACTTTTCATTTTTATGTCCCTTTTTACTGTTTAAATTTCTATTTCAACTGAAAAACCAAGTTAAGTTTTTCCATTTAAAGAAAGAAATATCCTTTAAAAGTGGTATTTTCTCCTTCAGTGTCTTTAAAAGAATATAAATATTTTAAGTTGTTATTTAATCTGAATGATAAATATGGAAAACAACATGTAAGTTAATTATTTTAAGCATTTAATATTTCAGTTGTAAACACAATTATAATGCTATTTTAAGTCAGCTTTATAAGTAAGTCCTAATGATAGGAAGTGATTTTAGTCAATCTGTAACGGACCTAGGAAAAACTACTTTAGTAATAGGAATTTCCTGTTGCAATCATTCTCATTGAACATTTGTCAATTTAAATTTTTTAAAGACAAAATTGCCTCTTCAGACAGGAATTACTCTGATTGGTGCTACAAATGGATCCAAAAAGCTATAATGGCAAGTTACGGTAACACCGAAGCCAGCATTGGGAATCAATATATTAAATGTGCAAACTGAAATATGCCATTAAACAAAAGTGTTTTTTTGCCATTCTTTTAAAATATGACTAAAGGAAAGTTGACATTCAAGTTTTGACTCAGGTTGTGGATTGAGTGGATTTAGAGTGCTTTTGTGGTTAAAATACTTAGCAGTCCATTATGTCTTGGATAGACAGGAAGATAGCTCTTGCCCCAGTAATCAACATCCAGGGACCTTTCTCTTTCCTCCTAATTCTCACATTGCTTCAAATCCTGTTTCCTTTCTTTTTAAAAAATTATTACTTAATCATGAAAATTCTCAAAACTTAATTCATATGTTTTTGAAGTCTGGGATAGAAAATAATTTTATTATTTTAATAGCATTGAAAATGGAAATTTTAGAACACCATGAGTCAGGATTGGTCCAAAGGGTTCTATCTGCCCTTAATTCCATGTCCAAAGCAGTATCTTAACAACATGTAGATATGATGCCTCTGTTGGTCTTCAATAATCTGAACAAGTACTGTCCACTTGGAATATAATGTGAGCCACATATGCAATTTAAACTTTCCTAGTAGTCACATTTACCGAGTAAAAAGAAACAGGTGAAGTTAATCTTAATAATATATTTTATTTAACCCAACGTTTCAAAAACATTATAATTTCAATATGTAATCATATTAAGGATTATTAATGAAACATTTTATATTCCTTTTTTCATACTAAACTTTTATAATCCAGTGTGTATTTTGCACTTCCACTACATCTCAGATTGGACTAGCCCCTTTCCGAGTGCTCAATAGCTCCATGTGGCTAGTGGCTGCCATTTTGGACAACACAGGTCTAAACGGTCCTGACACCTAAAGTGGTAGAAACAGCTCTTAAATTTGTGTAGTAGTTACATATCTGCTATATTATTTTTTGGATTATGTATTTGGAATATTTTATAATTGAAAAGGAGAGAACATGCTACAACATGGATGAACTTGAAAACATTATGCTGAGTGAAATAAGCAGTATTTGAACATAAGGACAGATACTATTTGATGTCACTTACAGATGAAATATCTAGAAATAGCAAATTCATCTATCTACAAAAGCAGATTAGAAGCTACCAGGGGATAAAGAGAGGGGGAAAAGGAGAGTTGTTGCTTGGTGGGTATGGTGTTTGTAAATTTTGAAATAAAAGAATTTTTAAGAAAGTAAGGTGCTGCAGGATAACATTTATGCTCTAAATGGAGACAGTGAAACTATAAGGAATTTAAGATTTAGTAAATTTTGATGGGTCCAAATTTGAGCATATGTTTTTTAAAATAGATTTTCCAGTATTCAGGAAGGTTGTCATACTTTAACATTAAAGATTGTAAATGACACTTTATGAGAATAGTATTTAACATATTTTCTAGGTCAATATAGGTGACACCATTTTTCCTTAGGTGAATTCCATTTATTATTACAATTACATTTAATAAACATTTATCCTGTGACTATTAAGTGAAAAGCACAAGGTACTTTTCATATACTGAGGGGATAGGGAAAGAAATAAAGTACCATGCTTTTTTTTTTTAAAAAAAAAAAAAAAAAGCAATGAATGATATGAAGGAGGCATACAATGGAAACCCAAAAGGAGCCATTAAACTCCCCTGGGAGAAGAAAAGATCAGGGAAGACTTTCAGGAAGAGGTATTGTTTGAGTTGAGTTTTGAAGATTGAGTAGGAATTTACCAGAACATAGTACAGGATCTGCCATAGAGTGGATATTTGATACTTTTTTTTAGAATTAAATTAACTAATAAAGATATTAACTGAATTTATAGATGAAATAATATGTCTTGGATTTGCTCCATAATAATCCATTGTGGATTGAGGTACAAATGAAACAAGATTCCCTACATGTTGGCAATTCTTGAAGTTGGTGATGGATTCATGGCACTCATTATATCATCCTCTCTATTTCCATACATGTTTGAAAATGTCCAAAATACACAGGGGGGTGGGGAGTGGCTTAAACAAAGGGAATAAAAAATTAAAAAGCTTGGGGAAGAAAACGGAGTAAAATAATGATCTCCACACTATAACTGGAGGAGAGCAATAGGATGACTAGTCATAAATAGGAGATAATCCAAATGTTTTATTTGGGTTTGGAATACGTTTTATACATAGACTTTCATATAAATGTGCTTACTGTTCTGTAACTTCTCAAGTCTTATACATTAAATCTTGGAGTTACACGTGGGACGCTTGACTCAGGAGTTCCTTGGGAACTTGTCTGGCTGCCTGGTGAGAGCTCCAAGCCCAGCAATACCTAGTTTCCATCTCAGGTGGCAGGACATCCCAAATAAATGCAAAGCAGCGCTTCTTAAACAGATTCTCTCTACTTCTCTTTCTATTTCTCTGTCTTCTTTCTCCCCTTCTCTTTTATTCTTTTTGGCTACAGATTTCATTAGGGCAAGGGAGTCCTTCTTTTCCCCCCATCACTCCTCTGGGCAGTCAGGACCAAGAATAATTAGAAATGTTCTACAAATAGATGATGTCAATTAAAACATGAGAGTATAAATGTCCCAGGAATCATTCATTCATTCATTCATTTATTCATTCAATTTACAAATATCTATTGAGGGCCTGTTATATGCCAGGCACTGTGCTAGAATAATCTATTTGAGAGTAATTTACAGATTATCCTGAAATGCAACTATCTGTAATGTGCTCATATGCTCCACCTTCAGTTGTCTACAGTTGTGTCTTTCCTCCTAGTTCTATTTCTTCTGTTTCCCCCCCCCCACAGATACTTCATGCTTATTATGTCTTAGAGGTGCTATTTGAAACCAAGAAAGTCCTGAAGCAAAGGCCGAATTTCACTCACGTAAGAACTTCTCCCTCCAAAGAGATAACAATCTGTGGTAAGTTTCAGAGCGGAGTTGCCAAATTAATACCTAGAAGCTTCTTTGTCTTACATCATTTGCCTAACTTAAAACTGTAAATTGGGCTGTGCTAAGGGAAAAGTGTTGAAGATAGTTATCTATCATGATAATACTGTTCCCCATCTTGTCTTTGTTTTGCATACCAGCTGGCAGGAATTAATTTTATGAAAAATTAGAGAACTCATAGCTTTTTCTAAAGGCAGACAGCATTTTAATATGGAAAGGCACCCATGGGTGGAAAAGCATTCTTTGTCCTCCCTCTAGCGCTCATTATTTTTATTCCATGTTGCTCTTTCACGGTGGACCCCTGCATGCCACTTTACTGGGAAGAGATATGCCTTAGGATAGAGATTAAACTCTTCTCTGCCCTTGGCTGCTGTTTTAGATTTTTCCAACTGGTCTCTGCAGCTTTTAGAAGAGTGGGAATGTCCCAGAAATCTGTTCCTTGTTCTTCTGAATAACAAGAGTTGAGATTTTGTTATCATATAGGCCAGCCTGGCAGGATATTGCTTCAAGAAACAGTACACATTGAAATTCATCACAGTTGGTGCTCAGCATGCTTGCAACTGTCTGAGAATGGGTTGTGTGGAAGGAACAGCAATTCCCTTAACTTCTAATTAAGCCTTTAGGTTACAAAACACTGATTGTTATTTTCCAAATCATTTTTTTAGCCTATGTTTCTCTTGCCCTGGCAGGTATAAAGTGCATTTGACAACCTAATTAAACCATTTCCATTTCTAGCATCTGATAGTGGAGACCATGACTTGATGTAGCAGTGCATGCTTCACTATGTGCCCTGACTCAGGCATTCAAAGAAAGGCTTTAATGGCGCAATTCCAACATGATCAGCCCCCCACATCTCTGCCCAGCAGATGATGCAGCTCAGTAGTGGGGGACCTTTATTCAAGATACTCACCAGGTCTTACTTTTGGTGGAATTAAAGAACTTTGGATCATGAGGCTCAGGAAGCCCTGCCAACCTATGTAGCCTGTGAAGCCAGGGAAAGGTTTGCTATCAGAGTGTGTACAATAGGCCAAAACAGAGAGTGGGATTTTCTCCAACATGTTTCTACTGGAGATACAATTGCCACCGTAGACTTTGGATAAAAGGATCTGGTAGGTAGACATGAATTAGAGGATATGGAAGTCCTTAGAATCACACAGTGTAAGAATGCTTGAAATTTTTTTATAGAGACCATCTAGTTCTAACCCTTGCTCTTATGGATGAAACTGGAAACATCAATTGCCTTCCATGCATTTCTATGCAGTACCTGCCCCCTCTCCTCCACCCGCAAGCTCATCTGTGACAGGATCAGAAGGGTCAGAATTAAAACTCAGGTCCTGTGCATCGCAAGTTAGAGCCAGTCCTTTATCTCCTATTCCAACAAACATCATGCACCTCTCTGACTGATGTTTCATTTTCCATCATGGCACATGGACTAGGGAATTGACTAATTGGACAACTCCATTTATTTAAAGATTACCCTCATCATGGGCTTTTTGTTCTTTTTTTTTGGCTGGGGTGTACTTTATTGATGGTACCTGACAGAGTAGGGCTCTCAGCCCCTCCCCTTCCTCAGGGGGTCTGGGATGGAAGCTGTGGAGGACGGGCAACGCTTGGTGTCAGGGATCGATTTGGGGCCAGGACTCCCCAGCAGCTGATGGCCTCGCTTCCTCTCATGCTGTCGCTGGGGCTGGTGGTCCAGGGGCTCTTACTCCTTGGAGGCCATGTAGACCATAAGGTTCACCACTCTGTTGCTGTAGCCAAATTCATTGTCATACCAGGAAATGAGCTTGACGAAGTGGTTGTTGAGGGCAGTGCCAGCCCCAGCATCAAAAGTGGAGGAGTGAGTGTCACTGTTAAAGTCACAGGAGACAACCTGGTCCTCAGTGTAGCCCAGGATGCCCTTCAGGGGGCCCTCTGACGCCTGCTTCACCACCTTCTTGATGTCATCGTATTTGACCGCTTTCTCCAGCCGGCAGGTCAGATCCACGACAAACACATTGGGGGTGGGAACACAGAAGGCCATGCCAGTGAGCTTCCCATTCAGCTTCGGGATGACCTTGCCCACTACCTTGACAGTGCCGGTAGATGCAGGGATGATGTTCTGGGCAGCCCCACGGCCATCACGCCACAGTTTCCCAGAGGGGCCATCCACAGTCTTCTGGGTGGCAGTGATGGCGTGGACGATGGTCATGAGTCCCTCCACGATGCCAGAGTTGTCATGGATGACTTTGGCCAGGGGTTGCCAGGCAGTTGGTGGTACAGGAAGCATTGCTGACGATCTTGAGGAAGTTGTCATACTTCACATGGTTCACGCCCATCACAAACATGGGGGCATCGGCCGAAGGGGCAGAGATGATGACTCTCTTGGCACCACCCTTCAAGTGAGCCCCAGCCTTCTCCATGGTTGTGAAGACACCAGTGGACTCCACAACATATTCAGAACCAGCATCACCCCATTTGATGTTGGTGGGATCTTGCTCCTGGAAGATAGTAATTGGATTCCCATTGATGACAAGCTTCCCGTTCTCAACCTTGATGGTGCCTTTGAATTTGCCATGGGTGGAATCATACTGGAACATGCAGACCATGTAGTTGAGGTCAGTGAAGGGGTCATTGATGGCCACAACCTGCACTTTGCTGGAGGTTATAGCAGCCCTGGTGACCAGGCGCCCAATACAGCCAAATCCGTTTATTCCAACCTTCACCATCGTGTCTCAGAGATGCGGCTGGCACTGCACAAAAAGATGCGGCTATCTGGCAAGAGGGCAGGAGCAAAGAGCCCATTGTGGGCTTTTATTTCCAGACTGTTTCCAGGTCGTGCCGTTGGTAGAAGGGACAAGCCAAGGCCAGTAAGTCCTCTTTGCATAAGAATTATTATTTTCTGTCTTTAATAGCTCCAATGAACTTAGAAAAATTTGGTCATCATTTAAAACAAAATTTCAAATTGGGGCCATTAAAAAAAAAAGCTTCTAATTAAGATAGTATGAGGAAAGGAAGAGAAATTGTGATGAAAATTTGCCATTATTTTAATTTCAAGATGCATTTTTATATGTACATATAAATATGCCATATAGTTCCCAGCATGCATGAAGTATTTGAGTTTTTAGCCTATAGTTATGTTATAAATGATAATCAAATCTTCACTCATGTTTTTTGTTTATAGTAAAAATATCTCCCTGTGTCTGTCTTCCTATGGTACAATCAACTTTTTCTTTTGCTGCCCAATAGAAATTAAAAATATTTCTATAGCTTCAACTTTTAATATGCTGAAATAAGTTCATTTTTAGTATGCCAGCTACAACAGTTCTGTATCCCCAAATCTTTGAAAGACAAGTCACCCTGAAGAAAATTAAGAAAATAAAATAATTAAAAATACATGTGAAACTGATAAGTAAAAAATCCTTCCGTCTTTATTTCCTTAAATTTGGAGTGAGACCATATGAAAGCAATAACATTAAAATGTTCCTAATCTTGATATTATGGCCATATTTTATAAATAAATGCTAGTGATACAGGATTTTCATTTTGTTATTCTCATTATACTTGGAGTCTTCCATTGCATATATTTTCTTACTCTTGATTGTGGGATTTTAAGCAAATCAAGGAAAAGCATTTCTAAATTAAATTCTATTTGGTAATTAAGTTGATATACAGAATAGAATTTATGAGCAGAACTTAAGACAGGTATATTATCTAGAGATAGTTATCCAGATAGGGCTTTTGAGCAATTTGCACATTCACTCTTATTTTTGAATTAATGGTCTCATATACTCATGGTTTCTCTTAGTTGGCTGAGTTTTATAAAGCCATGCTTTTATTTTTATCTATTACAACTGCCTCATCAAAAGAATGTCAACCATCTACTCACAATTTTTAAATTTCAGATGCTACTGCTGGAACACATTCTTAAAACATGTCTTTAAAAAGCTATGTGTTTAGCAATTAAACATATATTCAGTGTGTCCTACTATGCACCAGATACTATAGTAGGCACTTGGGGATTTAATACTAAGATAGATTCTGTTGCTGCTCCTTGAGATGAAAGAGAGTAAAGGCAGTATAGAATAATGGAGAGCTTGGGGTTTGAAATGACATAAAGTTGGGTTTGAATTCTAGCTCTAGCTCTGATTGTTGGTAGCTGGGTAACTTTGCTTAAGTTGCTTAACTACTCTCAACCGCATTTGTAAGATGATAATGATGAAAATAACAGCCATCTCATAGGGTGTTTGTAAGGACTGAATAAGATGATGCATGTGAAATGCTTAGCCCAGTGCCTGGCTCAGAGTAAGCTAGGCACTCCGTAAATGGCAGAAATGAACTGGTAATTGCCACACAAGATGCCATTCCCCCTATTGGAGGGAAAGAAAAGATACTATGGAAACAAACTGTCTGTCGAATTAATAATAACATAGGGTAAAAACCCAATGCCCTGAGAACAGTTGGAGTATATCAGCAGTCTTTCAGTTTTAAAATTCCTTAATCTAAAGGTCATTGTGACAGGGAGGATCTAAGATGGCAGCATAGAGAGGAGTGGAAGCTAAGTAGTCCCTCTGGAACAACTAAAAAAACCAGAAACAACTAGTAAATAATCCAGAATAACTGCAGGGGGACAGACGTGACCGTCCACTCATCATACACCAACCTGAATTGGGAGGATTGCCTGAGATCACAGCATAAAATCTGTAAGTAAGAACTGTGGATCCAAATCGGGAGACCCCTCCCCGACAGCCCGAGCTACAAAGCCTCATGGTGCCAGAGACAAGCTTTCTCCCAGCAAGCGAATATAGCTCAGCTGAGCTGCAACTGGGGTTTTAATTAGCGAGTGTGAACTGCTCACTACGAGGTACGAATCCCCAACAAGTAGACAGAGGCTTTGTGTGACGACTGACCTTGGAGAGCTGGAGGGTCGCCTCAGACTAGCTCTGTTCCTTTTTCGACTCAGTGGAGAAAGCCTCGGCCTTTTTCAGTTCCCAGTTCTGTGACCCAGACAGGGGTGTGGCACAGGCAGAGAGAGACCACTGAAATGCTAATGACCTCCCCCTAGGGCGTCTATCTTCTCTAAGAGGAAAGGGGTGGGGCCCAGCTCTACTACCTGCCTTTCATTCAGAACTTACACCAGTCAAGAATTATAGGCTATACCCCACCTCCATGGTTGCTAACATGACCACAGACATAGGGGACTGGTGGTTTGATGGGTTGAGCCCTCTACCATAAGTTTTACCCTTGGGAAGATGGTTGCTGCAAAGGAGAGGCTAGGACTCCCTATAATTGTGCCTAAGAGCCTCCTCCCGAATGCCTCTTTGTTGCTCAGATGTGGCCCTCTCTCTCTGGCTAAGCCAACTTGAAAGGTGAAATCACTGCCCTCCCCCCTACGTGGGATCAGACACCCAGGGGAGTGAATCTCCCTGGCAACGTGGAATATGACTCCCGGGGAGGAATGTAGACCCGGCATCGTGGGACGGAGAACATCTTCTTGACCAAAAGGGGGATGTGAAAGGAAATGAAATAAGCTTCAGTGGCAGAGAGATTCCAAAAGGAGCCGAGAGGTCACTCTGGTGGGCACTCTTACGCACACTTTAGACAACCCTTTTTAGGTTCTAAAGAATTGGGGTAGCTGGTGGTGGATACCTGAAACTATCAAACTACAACCCAGAACCCATGAATCTCGAAGACAGTTGTATAGAAATGTAGCTTATGAGGGGTGACAGTGGGATTGGGAAAGCCATAAGGACCACACTCCACTTTGTCTAGTTTATGGATGGATGAGTAGAAAAATAGGGGAAGGAAACAAACAGACAAAGGTACCCAGTGTTCTTTTTTACTTCAATTGCCCTTTTTCACTCTAATTATTATTCTTGTTATTTTTGTGTGTGTGCTAATGAAGGTGTCAGGGATTGATTTAGGTGATGAATGTACAACTATGTAATGGTACTGTAAACAATCGAAAGTACAATTTGTTTTGTATGACTGCGTGGTATGTGAATATATCTCAATAAAATGAAGATAAAAAAAAAAAAGAATTATAGGCTAATCTTTGCATCAGGCAGAGAGTGCCCCTGCACAGCCCAGCGGCCCGGGGCTTCCCTTGAGGGACGACGCGCACTAGTGATGTAGCACAGCCTTCCCTCAGCAGAGGTCCTGGAAGATCACAGCTGAGAAGGGGGGCCCGCTCGGAAAACCCAGGGACGCTACATCAGTGCCGGTGGTTTGTGGGTCAGCAACAGAGAAAAGCTGGGGCAAAACTGAAATGAAGGCTTAGACTCTTGCAACAGCCTTGAATCTCCGGGAACACCTGGGAGGTTTGAGTATTAAAGTGGCCCTGCCTCCCTGACCACCCAGACACACGCACCACGTTCAGGGTGGACGGCTCCAACAACAAACCCAAACTGAGTTCACCAACTGAGCCCCACAAAAATCATTTCCCCACACACCACAGAGACAGAGTTGGGGAGAACTGACTTGAGGGGTATAGGTGACTTGCAGATGCCATCTGCTGGTTAGTTGGAGAAAGTGTACGTCACCAACTTGTATTTCTGAAAAATTAGATTGGTATTTTTTTTTTTTTTACAACTTGAAAGAACCCTATCAAGCAAAGCAAATGCCAAGAGGCCAAAAACAACAGAAAATCTTAATGCATATGATAAAAACAGATGATATGGAGAACCCGATCCCAAAACACCCAAATCAAAATATCAGAAGAGACACAGTACTTGGCACAATTAATCAAACAATCACAATCAAGGAACAAAAACATGGCACAGGATATAAAAGACATGAAGAAGACCAAGGAACAGGATAAAAGGGACATAAAGAAGACCCTAGAAGAGCATAAAGAAGACATTGCAAGAGTAAATTAAAAAATAGAAGATCTTATGGAAATAAAAAATTTTTGGCCAAATTAAAAAGACAATGGATACTCATAATACAAGATTAGAGGAAGTTGACTAACAACTCAGTGTCCTAGAGGTCCACAGAACAGAAAATGAAAGAACAAAAGAAAGAATGGAGAAAAAAATCAAAAAAATTGAAAAGGATCTCAGGGATACGATAGATCAAATAAAACGTCCAAATTTAAGACTCATTGGTGTCCCAGAAGGGGAAGAGAAGGGTAAAGTTCTAGGAAGAGTATTCAAAGAAATTGTTGGGGAAAACTTCCCAAACCTTCTACACAATATAAATACACAAAGCATAAATGCCCAGTGAACTCCAAATAGAATAAATCCAAATAAACCCACTCCAAGACATATACTGATCAGACTGTCAAATACTGAAGAGAAGGAGCCAGTTCTGAAAGCAGCAAGAGAAAAGCAATTCACCACACACAAAGGAAACAACATAAGACTAAGTTGTGACTACTCAGCGGCCACCATGGAGGCAAGAAGGCAGTGGCATGACATATTTAAAACTCTGAGAAAGAAAAATTTCCAACCAAGAATACTTTATCCAGCAAAACTCTCCTTCAAATTTGAGGGAGAGCTTAAATTTTTCACAGACAAACAAATGCTGAGAGAGTTTGCCAATAAAAGACCTGCCCTACTTCAGATACTAAAGGGAGCCCTACCAACAGAGAAACAAAGAAGGGAGAAAGAGATATAGAGAATTTTAACAGGCATATATAGAACCTTACATCCCAAATCACCAGGACACTCATTTTTCTCTAGTGATAACGGATCTTTCTCCAGAATGGACCATATGCTGGGACATAAAACAAGCCTCAATAAATTAAAAAAAAAAAAAAAAAACAACAAAAAAAACAACTGAACATATTCAAAGCACAATCTCTGACCACAATGGAATACAAATAGTAGTCAATAATTTTTGAATTGTAACTCCACTATTTACTTCCTACATGATATAAAATACACAAACTCTAATGACAAATCAGTGGTTTTGAACTCAATGTAAAATATGTAATTTTTGACAAGAAGTATATAAAGGTGGGGGAATGGAGGAGTATAGGTACATAGTTTATGTGTCCTATTGAAATTAAGTTGGTATCAAAGAAAAACAAGATTATTATGGATTTAAGAGTTTAATTTTAAGCCCCACAGTAAACACAAAGAAATTATCAGAGAATATGACCATAGAGATGAAAAGTAGAGTATGGGTTAAGAGAAATGGGGGAAGGGGCAATGGGGAGTTAAGAAATGAGTGTAGGGTTGCTGTTTGAGGTGAAGGGAAATTTCTAGTAATAGATGGTGGGAAGGTGATAGCATTGCAACATTCTAAATGTGATTAATCCCACTAATGGAATGCTAGGGAGGGGGTGGAATGGGAAGATTTAGGCTGTATATATGTTTCCACAATTGAGGAAAAAAAAAAAAAGACAGTGTAAATAGACGACAATTGAATGCCAAGGATGACCCTGGATGGGATCTGAGCATGAAGGACAGGAGGCTCAAAGGGACACAGTTGAGACATAGGGAAAAGGAAATATAGAATGTAAGTTTTGTATCATTGTTGAATCTCTTGTACTTCTTAGCTGCGCTTAATGGGGTTGCATAAAAGAATGTTCTTGTTCATGGGAATTGTATATGTGAATTATAGTGTTTGTTCAAGGATGTGTGCAGCTAGCTCTCATATGTTCAGAAGACACAGCAATAGATGATGGATGATAGATAGGGAGAGAGGGAGGGAGGGAGAGAAAGAAATAGCGGCGTGACAACATGTTAAAGTTAGCGGATTGGGGTATTGGGGGGGTCAGGGAATGCTGGAGTTCTGTGTATGGGATTTGTATTGTTTTTGCAACTGTTCCTATAACTTTGAATTTATTTTAAAATAAAATGTAAATAAATAAATAAATAAATAAATAAAGGTCATTGCATCTTCTTTCCACTGAATAGTGATTTTTCATTTGCACTCCAGGTGATTTGCATGGGAAATTGGATGATCTTCTTTTGATCTTCTATAAGGTAAATGATTATTTTGCTAAATAATTCCACTTTTGTTGGGGGAGGGCAATCCTAGGGAAGATAACAATGTTAGTTTTACTGGGGATATGTACAAATATAGATGTACTATAACATCTTTATTCAAAAAGCTCAAAGATTTTTAGAGGCATATCATTTGATTTTTTGCACACATCTCATAAATTGTTTTTTAATTTGGGTCTTTGCTCAATATTATTATTATCTGTATATCCATTGGGATTTGCACCTGATTGTGTTTATGGTCTTTATTATATCATAAATGTCTAGATGGCATAAGGTGGGAAGGGAAGCAGTCTGTTTTATCTTATTTGATTTTTATTTTGTTCAGAAGTGAACATGTCTCATACCACTCCTCTCTTCCAATGCACATTAGTTATGCTTGAAAGGAGTTTCTTACAGCAAGTTCCAAATTGCTCTCTTCTTTACCCTGATTCACTGCCTCTTGGCTCGGTTGCTCTTCCAGTGCTGTGACTGCTGTTCATGCATTGGGGTTTCATTTGTGGGAACCAGCACAGAGGGCACAAAGCAGCTTGGTCAGCATGGAGTTTCCCTGCATCTTGTTGACTGGATTCATTTCTCTCTCTGAGCAGCAGTTGCAATCTGAATGTTTGCTTCTGGGAAGACTGCATGTGGGAAACTGATCCTGAGTTGACCCCTACCTTCACAGTGGTACCCCTTATGCTGGTCTTCTCCATCCCTCTTTTGGATTAATGTATTTCTCTCCCATCCATCACTGTCATCTCACAACTAGCATGTTGAATAATTGAGCACAGCATAGGTGTCTCAGACAACTATTATGATGGCTAATTAGTTCCATGCTTTAAGACTGAAGAGCTTGATGAATAATTTTTTTTCAGCTACAATATTATCTTGAGCTTATATCCCTTAAGCGGTTGTCTTGTGAATAAAGTAACATAAATATCCAAAAGCATTTTAAAAATAATAAAGTGTAACAGAAATGCAATATTTTCATTTCATTCATTCAGAATGGAAGCTTGGAAGGAAATGGGTCAGCTCAAACCAGGAGGGCATGAATGGAGCTGGCACTTAGGAGTAGATTCAGTTGAGATCACAGGAGGCCTCAGCAAGGATATAAAGCATGACAGCCAGAGAGTGGGGTCAGAGGAAGGAGGAGGCTGCCCAGGTAGTAGGTTGGTATCAGGAAGTCCAACCAAAGGTTTGCTGTTCAGGTGCTGAGAGTGCTGGTAAAAGAGCAGTTCCAATGGTCGACTGCGGAACCTAAGCAGGCAGGGAAGGGAGAGAGGCCAGGATAGGCCAATCAACTGGGGAAATGGGAGAATCGAAGGACTGGAATGCTCTTTGAGGTCAGGGAGCAGGCTGGCCAGGGTGAGGGCCTTGGGCAGCAGGAATGGTGGAAGTTTTAGGGGGAGTTGTCCTAGGGGATGAGAGGGTCCAGGGTGGAATCTGGAATGGGGGTGACTGAAGTTGGTGAAAGAGAATATTGGCTATGAGGAGGTCAAGATTATGTAAAGCAGGTATGCTAAATGGGTTGGCCACGTGGTCTGAGGGTTGTGGAGGAGGGGAAGGGAGGCTAGTCAGAGGTTAGGGGCATGAAAGGAGGAGAGGCTTTCACCTGAGGGTGGCAAAGTCTTGGTCTGTTAGTGGCTCGGAGGAGCAGGTGGACCCTCTCCTACTCCTGACCCTGAGCTGTATGTCTTATATGCAGGAATGAGCCCTTTCCTTTGAGAGGGCTGAGTCAGGAGTCAAGCAGCATCCTTAAGACAAACCCAGATTTGTAGAGGGAAGTCTTTTCTGAATGAGTTGGAAGACAGAAGGGAGTTTATTTACCATAAAATAGGGATTCTACCAAATTGGAAAACTGTGGGTGAGGTAGAATGGATTGGTGAGAGGAAGCCAAGATGTTGTACAGATTGAGGAATGGGATTTGTTTAACTTAGTCTATAGCTCTGTGCCAAATTTTCAGAAGTTCAGGCCTGCTATTGTTGGCAGTTATGGTCTGAGTAAAGAGGACAGGGGCAGGGTGTGGGGAGCATGAAATAATACTTGTAATTATTTCTCTAGACGTTTTGGGAAATAGATGAAAGGGAAAGCAGTTGAGTAAATTAAACTGGAAAAATGGCTTCAAGTGATTTAGAAAAGAAAATTTCTTGAGAGGCAGTTGAAGATATTAACTTCTGACCAGGGATAGGACTCTGGAGTAGGCAGATGAAAAAAGAGAGTTATGACATGTTTCTTTAATTCCTTTGGCGAAACTATATGGGACATATAAAACCGGAAGGTGCTAAAGTAAAGACTGAACAGGAGGAGGTGGGTGGAAAGAAGCACTATAAAAAGAATTAAAGGTGAAAATATAGCATTTAAATGAAAGCAAGAAAATATTTTGAGAGCTAACCAATGACACAGTGTTCAGGGAGTAGAGATTGAGAGCCATGGCAATGAAAGAGTAGGGCACTATTATTTGGAATGGATTTGGGTGGGGGGAGGTGAAAGTGATGCTTGGAAATTCAACAGCCATGAATTAGAATTTTGGCAGGATTGAACAAGAAGGTCAAATGCATCTTGGATGGGGAATGAATTGCACATTGTTTTAGGCTCCTGGTTGCTATGGCAAATACCTCACAATGGATTGGCTTAACAACAGGAATTTATTGTATCATAGTTTTGGAGGCTGGAAGACTGGCTTCCTCCCGGGGTCAGTAATATTCTAGCGAGCTGGCAGTCCTTGGGGTTCTTTGGCTTTCCTGTCTCATGGCGATGTCCTCTCTGTCACTTCTGGGTTCCGATGACTTCTGGCTCCTTTCTGTGGCATTCTCTTTTATAGGGCCTCCAGTAATAAGATTAAGACCCATCCTGATTCAGTCGGCCACATCTTAACTAAAAACATCTTCAAAAGGTCCTATTCACAATGGGTTCCCACACACAGGAATGGGATTCAGATTAAGCACATGTTTTTTTCTGGGGTACATAATTCAATCTACCAAAACCATGAATATAAACTATTTTGGAAAAATGTTTCTGTTTGAAAACAGATGACATTGAGACCCCACCTATCCAGAGGTCAAACTTCGGTCTACTTCACTTATCTGTAACATGGTCCCAAACTTAGAGTTAAGTAGAAAAGGTCTCTGAGCTCTTGAAATAGTTGTCACAGATCCAATGAACTTTATTCACAGAATAGGCCATGGGCACTTGCTCAAAGACCAGTGAATATAGTGAACAGAAATCAGTAAGACCTCATCTCACAAATTTGCCTGTCTGGTCTTCCAGCCCACAGCAGATTAGGGAGTGGGAGGAGAAGAAGCAAAAGTCAGATACAGTGTCAGCAATGAAAGGTAAAAAAGCTCTTCCTTGACAGTGAGAGGAAATATAGAACTATAAAAATGAAATAGAAAAGAATAGTAAATTCATTGATCTGGGGCTTTGTAGTATATAGGGAAAGGAAGTCTGTACTCTGAGGTGCCTGAAGGGATGTTTCAATTGATGAACCTGCGTCAGGAAAGTTAGGTGGTATATACTGTGTTAAGAAGTAAGAGAATCAAAGGGCACGTTACAAAGGCTCCCAACCAAAATGCCTAAAGTATTTTTTAAACATATTTTATTTAGCCTTTACAGGAGTAAGCTTCTACGATCTAGAAAATTCACTTAAGCAATGCCTAGTGTATGAGTGAGTATCATTATTAGGTATTAGGTATAGGGTGATGACAGAAAATGAAAAAAGAGAAAGATTGAGTGAGAGAAGAGTAATAGGCCCAGAAAATAGATGTGGAGAAAAGGAAGAAGAACGTCTCAAAAATGAGGAGGGAGAAAACAATGCTCAGGTGGGGAGCAGTGGAATTCTCTTTGTGGCATCAGATACAAAGATTGCCTGCTCAGGGATTACAGCAGGTACATAACTATGATTAAAGCAATCACTTGATTGCTTCAAAAAATCGTAGAATTGCTGCAGTGGTCTCTGCTTCTAATGGCAATGCTTTGTACTCAATCAATACATCAAGTCATTGAATCCTGATTGTATGTAATGCACCAATGTGAGGTACTTTCCTCTGATTCATTGATAGGATCCCATGGGATTGAATCACATCAGCGTAACCCATGAGCTCACAGTCTTCCATTTAGAAGCAGATAGTGACCATGCTTTAACTTATCTTTATATTATTTATTTATTATTACGGGAAACAGAACTTGAATTGTAGGGACTAGTTTGGCAAACTACATCTTGTTGGAGATTTTTGGAGGTATAAATGGCCAAAATTTGTATTATGCTGTGACTGACCTATTTTTTTCCATCAACCCAAAAGAAAAACCAGGAAAACCCTCTGGCATTGAATTAAGGCAGAATTTTAATTCATCTTTCTACTGGTGTTTTACTAGCTAATTTCTTCCTTGTAAGTTCTTTAATACACTATAGGATACTTAGGCTGTAGGGCTGGGGTTGGCCCAAGACCAACCAAACACATTGCCTGAGAAGAAGAGTTATAAGGTAGGGTTACTGAGATGCCACACCATATTACTCTTTTAATCCAGGTTGTTGGTTTGGTTCAAGACCATTATTGCTATAACTGATCATAAACAAAAGTCTACGCATCCACTAATTTATTCACTCCTTCATTCATTAAATTTATCTGGTCCGTGTAATGTTCACGGCACCTTATAAAAACTGTGGAAAGATATGGAGATGAATAGGAAGTTCATTCATTTCACATATATTTATTAAACACCTTTATGAATGATGTCCTCTGACAAGGTTTGATAGCACAGTATGACTAAGACAGAGTTTTGGCCCCCAAAGACATGATAGTTTAGTGGGGAAAGTTGACTAACAAAAAGACAAGACATTTCGGGGTGGGGTGTGTTAAAATTGAGATATGTATGGGATTCCAAAAAAACACATTGGAGGCACATCTAACCTCTTGGAAGACTTCCTGGAGGAGGTGACATTTAAAACATTCCTGTCAAAGAATTTTAGTAATTTATTAAGTGACTCAATCATGAGGGAGAGTTTTCGAAGATCAGAAAAGATTTTATTCTCACATACTTTGTGCAGTTAACTGCAATAAATAATGTTAATCCGATCTGGGATTCATACAAATGATGTTTTTTTTTTTTTTAAATCCTATTAACAAACCATCATCACCCCTGTCCATTCCCATGCCTTTAAGTTCACCCTCATTATCATGTCTACATATTAGGTTATCATTCCCCCTTCATTAGCTTCTGTCTATCTCTGGGTCTCCTATATTCCACATTAGAAGACACTGATTTTATATTGTTCATGGAGTTCACATTAGTGGTAACATACAATATCTCTCCTTTTGTGTTTGGCTTATTTCACTCAGCATTATGTCTTCAAGGTTCATCCATTTTGTCATATGTTTCACGACCTCATTCCTTTTCACTGCTGTGTAGTATTCCATCATGTGTACATAGCACATTTTGTTTATCCACTCGTCTGTTGAAGGACACTTGGATTGTCTCCATCTCTTGGCAATTGTGAACAATGCTGCTATGAACATCAGTGTGCAAATGTCTGTTCATGTTACTGCTTTCAGATCTTCTGGGTATATACCGAGAAATGAAACTGCCAGATTGTAGGATAACTTGATATCTAGTTTTCTGAGGAACCACCAAACTGTCTTCCACAGCAGCTGTACCATTATATGTTCCCACCAGCAGTAAATGAGACTTCCAATTTCTCCACATCCTCTCCAGCATTTGTAGTTTCCTGTTTGTTTAATGGCAGCCATTCTTATTGGTGTGAGATGGTATCTCATTGTGGTTTTGATTTGCATTTCCCTAATAGCTAGTGAATATGAACATTTTTTTGTGTGATTTTTAGCCATTTGTATTTCCTCTTCAGAAAAATGCCTTTTCATATCTTTTGCCCATTTTATAATTGGGCTGTTTGTACTATTGTCGTTGAGTTATAGGATTTCTTTATATGAGCAGGATATCAGTGTCTTATCAGATATATGGTTTCCAAATATTTTCTCCAATTATGTTAGCTGTCTCTTCACCTTTTTGACAAATTCCTTTGAGGTATAGAAGCTTTTGATTTTGAGGAGTTCCCATTTATCTATTTTTTCTTTCATTGCTTGTGCTTTGGGTGTAAGGTCTAAGAAGCTACCTCTTATTACTATATCTTGAAGATGTTTCTTTACATTATCTTTTCAGAGTTTTATGGTACTGTCTCTTATATTGAAGTCTTTGATCTACTTTGAGTTAATTTTTGTATAGGGTGTGAGGTAGGGGTCCTCTTTCATTCTTTTAGATATGGATATCCAGTTCTCCCAGCCCCATTTATTGAAGAGACTGTTCTGTCCCAGCTCAGTGGATTTGGGGCCTTATCAAAAAATCAGTTGACCATAGATCTGGTGGTCTATTTCCAAACCCTCGATTCGATTCCATTGATCAATATGTCTATCTTTGTTACCGTACCATGCTGTTTTGACTACTGTGGCTTTATAGTAGGCGTCAAAGTCAGGAAGTATAAGTCTTCCCACTTCATTTTTCTTTTTTAGAATGTTTTTAGCAATTCAAGGCCCCTTTCCCTTCAAAATAAATTTGATAACTAGCTTTTCCAAGTCTGCATAACCTTGGTTAAGTTTATTCCTAGGTACTTGATTTTTTTAGTTGCTATTGTGAATGGAATTTTTTTCTTGAGTGTCTCTTCAGTTAAGTCATTTCTAATGTATAGGAACATTACTGACTTATGTGCATTAATCTTGTATCCCACCACTTTTCTGAATTTGTTTATTAGCTCAAGTAGCTGTGTTGTTTATTTCTCCGGATTTTCCAAATATACAATCTTATCATCTGCAGATAATAGCACTTTTACTTCTTCCTTTCCAATTTAGATGCCTTTTATTTCTTTGTCTTGCCAGATTGCTCTGGCTAGAACTTCTACCACAATGTTGAATAATAGTGGTGACAGCGGGCATCCTTGTCTCATTCCTCATCTTAGAGGGAAGGCTTTCAGTGTCTCACCGTTGAGTACTATGCTGGCTGTGGGTTTTTCATATATGCCCTTTATCATATTGAGGAAGTTTCCTTCAATTCCTACCTTTTGAAGTGATTTTATAAAAAAAAAAAAAAGGATGCTGAATTTTCTCCAATGATTTTTCTGCATCTATTGAGAGGAACATTTGATTTTTCCCTTTCAATTTGTTAATGTGTTGTATTACATTGATTTTCTTATGTTGAACCACCCTTGCATGCCTGGACGGAAACCCACTTGGTCGTGGTGTGTGATTCTTTTAATGTGCCTTTGGATCCGATTTGCAATTATTTTTTTGAGAATTTTTGCATCTATATTCATTATGGAGATTGGCCTGTAGTTTTCCTTTCTTGTAGCGTCTTTACCTGGTTTTGGTATTAGAGTGATGTTAGCTTCATAAAATGAGTTAATTAGTGTTCATTTTTCCTCAGTTTTTTGAAAGAATTTGAGCAGGAATGGTGTCAGTTCTTTTTGGAAAGTTTGGTAAAATTCCCCTGTGAAGCTATCTGGCCCTGGACTTTTATTTGTAGGAAGCTTTTTGATGACTGATTCGATCTCTTTACTTGTGATTGGTTTGTTGAGGTCTTCTATTCCTTCTTGGGTCAGTCTAGGCTGTTCATATGTTTCCAGGAAATTATCCATTTCCTCCAAATTGATTAATTTGTTGTCATACAGTTGTCCATAGTATCCTCTTATGATTTTTAAAATTTCTTCGGGATACACTGTAATGTCTCCCTCTCATGTATGATTTTGTTTATTTGAGTCTTCTCTCTTTTTTCTTTGTCAGTCTAGCTAAGGGTTTGTCAATCTTGTTGATCTTCTCGAAGAATCAACTTATGATTTTGTTTATTCTATTGTTTTTTGTTCTCCATATCATTTATTTCTGCTTTAATCTTTGTTATTTCTTTTCTTCTACTTGGTTTAGGGTTAGTTTGCTGATCATTCTCTAGCTTTTTCAGTTGTTCCATTAGTTCTTTGATTTTAGCTCTTTCTTCCTCTTTAATGTACACATTTAGAACTATAAATTTCCCCCTCAGCACCACCTTTGCTGCATCCCATAGGTTTTTTTTAAAATTCAATTTTATTGAGATATATTCACGTACCATACAATCATCCAAAGTACAATCAATTGTTCACAGTACCATCATATAGTTGTGCATTCATCACCCCAATCTATTTTTTGAACATTTTCCTTGTACCAGAGAAAGTAAAAATGAGAATAAAAAAATAAAGGTAAAAAAGAACATCCAAATCATCACCCCCACTCTATTTTTCATTTAGTTTTTTGTCCCCATTTTTCTACTCATCCATCCATACCCTGGATATTTACAATCACACTGTCACCCCTTGTAAGCTACATTGCTATACAATCGTCTTCAAGAGTCAAGACTACTGGGTTGCAGTTTGACAGCTTCAGGTATTTACTTCTAGCTATCCCAATGCATTAAAACCTAAAAAGGCATAAGAATGCCCACCAGAGTGACCTCTCAGCTCCATTTGGAATCTCTCAGCCACTGAAACTTTATTTTGTTTCATTTTGCATCCCCCTTTTGGTCAAGAATATGTTCTCAATCCCACAACATCGGGTCCAGATTCATCCCTGGGGGTCATATCCCATGTTGCCAGGGAGATTTACACCCCTGGGTGTCAAATCCCATGTAGGGGGAGAGCAGTGAGTTCACCTGCCAAGTTGGCTGAGCTAGAGAGGGAGGGCCACATCTGAGCAACAAAGAGGTACTCGGGGGAGACTCTTAGGCACAATTATAAGCAGGTTTAGCCTGTCCTTTGCACTAACTAGCTTCATAGGGGAAAGTCCCCTGATAGAGAGCTCAGCACATCAAACTGCCAGTCCTCAATGTTTGTGAGAACATCAGCAACAATCCAAGTGAGGAAGCCCAATGCCTCTGTATTTTCCCCCAGCTTCTCAGGGGGGCCCTGCATCTATATTTTTATTCTCTGTCCAAATTACTTTGGGACATGTCTCTATTTCACACTAACCTATGCAAACCTACCAGGTCTCACTTCTATTAAAAGTTCTATGTAATTATGGTATTTGAACAAACTGTACAAGTTAAATTGTTTAGGAAATATAGATCTTGTACCAACTAAACATCTCTTCTCTTGGTCTCACATGGAATTTGAAGTTTTAAAATGCAGTCAGTATTGTCCTTTACCCTTTGGCCATATTTGCCCTAGTCCTAACCACATCTTCTTCATTCATATCTCTAGTTGAAGGCTGGGCTCTTTTTCAGCTTTTTTAACAGTTGCTATATGTGCTAATACCGACATTCATAACTGCCAAGTTCTAGCTCTGAGTTTCAGGTGTCACACAGATACCTAATGTTCCAGAGACCAATCAGTTTTTACACAAAGGGATCAGCGTCTCAGAGTTTGGAGATAGTGTTACAATTCAGGAACAGATTTGACTGCTGTAAGAGCTTACGATCTAGAGACCATTACAATAATCATTCCCCTGTTAGGCTGTGCTCTAAGATTCAATTCTGAGTTTACACATTGTAGTTAGTCCATATTGGTGAGGTATTATAGTGTTTGCCTTTGTTTCTGGCGTACTTCACTCAAAATGCTGTCTATAGGTTCCATTCACCTCCTTGCATGTCTCACAGCTTTACTCCTTCTTGCAGTTGGTCAATATTCCATTGTATGCACACCACTCTGTTCTTCAGTCGATGTACCCTTAGGCCACCTCCACCCATTGCAAATCATGCATACTCTCTCCATAAACACCAGTGTGCAAATGTCCATTCATGTCCCTGCTCTGAGATCCTCCTTGTAAATGCCCGCTAATGAGGTAGCAGGACCTTAAGGCACCCACATACTTAGCTTCATGTGGAACCACCCTACTGTCCTCCAGAAAGGCTATACCATTCTGCCTCCTAATCAACAGTAAATAAGTATATCCCTCTCTCCATGTTTTCACCAGGACTTTTATCCCTGTTTATATTTTTCCATAAAATTTTATAGAGCTGTATTCACGTACCATATAATTATCCATGGTGTGTAATCAGTTGTTCACAGTATCATCATACAGTTGTGCATTTATCACCACAGTCAGCACTTGAACATACTGATTACTACGAAAAAAAAAAGTTTTTTTTTAAATGAATAATGAAAAAGATAATAAAAAGAAAAATAAAATATCATAGAATACAATATAGTAGTAGGATCAGGCAACAACACCACTACCAAGAATCCCGTATCCCTCCCTTATATCCCCCCTCACACATTCAGCTTTGGTATATTGCCTTTGTTACATTTAATGGAAGCATATTACAACGTTACTGTTGACCATAGACTCCAGTTTGCTTTGATTCTATTTTTTCCCCAGTACCATCCCCTTTCCAGCACTCTGCATGGTTGACATTCACTTGTTCTCTCACATACAAAAACAGTTTTATGGTTGTACATTTAGTCACAGTCGTTGACCACTCCAGTTTTTGCTAAGTTAAACAGTTCCAGTCTTGAACTTCTATCTTTACCTCAGGTGTCATTCATGTCCCTAGCCCATCTCTTTCAGCTTTACTCACGGACATCTTTGTTCAGTGTAGTTACGATATTGTGCTACCATCACACAGTATTATGCTATCTATTCTGGATCTATACAATCAATCCTGTTGAACATTCTGTAGTCCTTCAGCATCAAATGCCCGATTTCTACCCTCTTTCTATCTCCTGGTAACCTGTGTCATCAGCTTTTAACTCTCAAAGTTTGCTCATTAATGTTAGAACATATTATTGAGACCATACAGTATTTGTCCCTTTGTTTCCAGCTAACTTCACTCAACATAATGTCCTCAAGGTTCATCCAAGTTATTATATGTTCTGTGTCTTTGTTCTGTCTTACAGCTGTGTAATATTCCATCGTGTGTACGTACCACAGTTTGTTTATCCACTCATCTGTTGATGGACATTTGGGCTGTTGCCATCTCTTGGCTATTGTGAATAACACTGTGACAGACATCAGTTTACAAATGTCCATTTGTGTTTTAACTTTCCATTCCTCTGAGTATATACCTAGCAGTGGAATAGCTGGGTCATATGGCAAATCTATACTTAGCTTCCTGAGGAACTGCCACACTGTCTTTCAGAGTAGTTGCACCATTCCACATTCCCACCAACAGTGAATAAGTGTGCCTCTTTCTCCACATCCTCTCCAGCACTTGAAATTTTCTGTTTTTTGGATAATGGCCATTATAGTAGGTGTGAGATGATATCTCATTGTGGTGTTGATTTGCATTTCTCTAATAGCCAGTGAAGTTGAGCATTTTTTCATATGTTTTTAAAGAAATTTTTTATTGAGATTGTTCACAAACCATACAGTTATACAAAGGTCCAAAATGTACAATCAATTGCTCATGGTTCCATCATAGAGCTATGCATCCATCACCACAATTAATTTTTTTTTCAATTTTGAGAACATTTTCATTACTCCAGAAAAGAAATAAAGACAACAAAAGGAAACTCAAATCCTCCCATACCCTAACCACCCCCCCTCCATTATTGATTCATAGTTTTCTATAGTACATTTGTTACTGGTGATGAAAGAATGTTAAAATACTACTAACTGTAGTATATAGTTTGCAATAGGTGTATATATTTTTTTCTATATGCCCCTCTATTATTAACTTCTAGTTATAGTGTCATACATTTGTTCTAGTTCATGAGAGAGATTTCTAATATTTGTGCAGTTAATCACAGACATTGTCCACCACAGGATTCAGTTTTATATATTCCCATCTTTTAACCTCCAGCTTTCCTTCTGGTGACATACGTGACTCTGAGCTTACCCTTTCCACCTCCTTCACACACCATTCAGCACTGTTAGTTATTCTCACAATGTGCTACCATCACCTCTGTCCATTTCCAAACATTTAAGTTCACCCTAGTTGAACATTCTGCTTATAATAAGCAACTGCTCCCCATTCTTTAGCCTCGTTCTATATTCTGGTAACTTATATTTCATGTCTATGAGTTTACATATTATAATTAGTTCATATCAGTGAGACACTGCAATGTTTGTCCTTATGTGTCTGTCTTATTTCACTCAATATAGTGCCCTCAAGTTTTCTTCATCAACCCATTTTTTTAAGATGGTTTTGTTCACACACCATACATTCCATCCTTAGTAAACAATCGTTGGTTCCCTGTATAGTCACGTATTTATGTATTCAGCACCATTGCCACTATCTCCATTTCTTCCACAAAGGAGGAAGAGTCAAAGAAGGTAGAGGGACAAAAGAAAAAAAAAAAATAGAGAGAGAAAAAGAAACATTACAGCTAGAAAGCAACAAAAGGAAAGCTAGCATTAAACTAAAGTAGAATAAAGAGTCAGACAACATCACCAATGCCAGGAGTCCCATACCCTTCCCCTATGCCCCCCCCCCATATGCATTTAGCTTTGGTATATTGCCTTTGTTATATTAAAGGAAGCATAATACAATGTTTCTGTTAACTATAGTCTCTAGTTTGCATTGATTGTATTCCCCCCCCAATGTTACCCTATTTTTAACACCTTGCAATGTTGACATTCATTTGTTCTGCCTCATGTAAAAACATATTTGTACCTTTTATCACAGTCGTTGAGCACCCTAGGTTTCACTGAGTTATACAGTCCCAGTCTTTATCTTTCGTCTTTCGTTCTGGTGTCCCACATGGTCCTAACCTTCCTCTTTCTACCATACTCACAGTCATCTTTGTTCAGTGTACTTAAATTACTGTGCTACTGTCTCCCAAAATTGTTTTCCAAACTTCTCACTCCTGTCTTTTCCTTTCTGTCTGCAGTGCTTCCTTTAGTGTTTCCTGTAGAGCAGGTATTTTGTTCACAAACTCTGCCATTGTCTGTTTGTCAGAGAATATTTTAAGTTCTCCCTCATATTTGAAGGACAATTTTGCCAGATATAGGATTCTTGGTTTGTGGTTTTTCTCTTTCAGTATCTTAAATATATCACCCCACTTCCTTCTTGCCTCCATGGTTTCTATTGAGAAATCTGCACATAGTCTTATCAAGCTTTCTTTGTATGTGATGTGTTGTAGTTATGTTTCCTTTCCCATTTCTGATTGTATTTATTTGCATCCGCTCTCTTTTTCTTTTTGTTAGCCTAGCTAGGGGTCCATCAATTTTGTTGATTTTCTCAAAGAACCAACTTCTGGTTTTGTTGATTCTCTCTATTGTTTTCCTGTTCTCAATTTCATTTATTTCTACTCTAATCTTTGTTATTTCTTTCCTTCTGTTTGCTTTGGGGTTAGTTTGCTGATCTTTCTCTATTTCCTCCAGGTGAACAGTTAATTCCTCAATTTTTGCTTTCTCTTCTCTTTTAATATAGGCGTTTAGGGCAATAAATTTCCCTCTCAGCACTGCCTTTGCTGCATCCCTTAAGTTTTGATAAGTTGTGTTTTCATTGTCATTTGCCTCAAGGTATTTTCTAGTTTTTCTTGTAATTTCTTCCTTTGCCCACTGGTTTTCTGAGAGAGTGTTGTTTAGTCTCCATATATTTGTGAATTTTACAACCTTCTGCCTGTTATTTATTTCCAACTTCATTCCATTATGGTCCGAGAAAGTGTTTTGTATAATATCAATATTTTTAAATTTGTTGATATTTGCTTTGTGACCCAACATGTGGTCTATCCTAGAGAATGTTCCAGGAGCACTTGAGAAAAAAGTGTATCCTGCTATTGTGGGGTGTAGTGTTCTATATATGTCTGTCAAGTCTAGTTCATTTACGGTACAATTCAACATCTCCATTTCCTTATTGATCCTCTGTCTAGATGTTCTATCCATTGATGAGAGCAGTGTATTGAAGTCTCCAACTATTATTGTAGAGGTATCTACTTCTCTTTTCAGTGTTCTCAGTGTTTGCCTCATGAATTTTGGGGCACTCTGGCTTGGTGCATAAATATTTATGATTGTTATGTTTTCTTGATGAATTGACCCTTTTATTAATATATAGTGTCCTTCTTTGTCTCTTTTAATTGTTTTACTTTTGAAGTCTAATTTGTCTGATATTAATATAGCTACTCCTGCTTTTTTCTGGTTTTTGTTTGTGTGAAATATCTTTTTCCAGCCTTTCACTTTCAGCCTATGTTTGTCCTTGGGTCTAAAGTGAGTTTCTTGTAGACAGCATATAGATGGGTTCTGTTTTTTAATCCATTCTGCCAGTATATGTCTTTTTATTGGTGAGTTTAATCCATTAACATTTAGTGTTATTACTGTAAGGGCAGTACTTTCTTTTACCATTTTGTCTTTTGGATTTTATATATCAAATCTTATTTTTTCCTCTCTCCTTTTACCCTTCCTAATAATCTTCATTTTTACATTCTTCTCCAAACCTCTCTCTCCTGTCTTTTCCTATCAGCCTATAGTACTCCCTTCAGTATTTCTTGTAGTGCTGGTCTTTTATTCACAAACTCTCTCGATGTCTGTTTGTCTGAAAATATTTTAATCTCTCTCTCAGTTTTGAAGGACAGTTTTGCTGAATATAGAATTCTTGGTTAGCAGTTTTTCTCTTTCAGTATCTTAAATATATCATACCACTGTCTTCTCACCTCCATAGTTTCTGCAGAGAAATCTGTGCATAGTCTTATTGAACTTCCCTTGTATGTGATGGATTGCTTTTCTCTTGCTGCTTTCAGAATTCTCTCTTTGTCTTTGACATTGGACAATCTGATCAAAGTGTCTTGGAGTAGGTCTATTGGGATCTATTCTGTTGGGGGTATGCTGTACTTCTAGAATCTGTAATTTTCTTTAATAAGAGTTTGAAAATTTTCAGTGAATATTTCTTCTATTATCCTTTCCCCCCCTTTACCCTCTCTTCTTCTGGGACACCTATAACATGGATTTTTGTATGCTTCATTTTTTCACTCAGCTCCCTAAGACCCTGCTCATGTTTTTCCATTCTTTTCACTATCTGTTCTTTTGTGTGTATGAATTTGAATGTCTTGTCTTCCAGTTCATGGATCCCTTCTTTTGCCTGTTCAAATCTACTGTTGTATTCCTCCATTGTGTTTTTATCTCCTCCATTTTGCCCTTCATGGCCATAAGTTCTGCCATTTATTTTTAAAAGTTTATGAATTCTTCTTTATGTGCATCCAGTGTCTTCTTTATATCCTTCATCTCTTTTGCCATATCTTTCCTCAGGTCACTGATTTGATTGTTGAATTGATTTAGGAGTTCTGTTTGATTATTAGTTATTTGTTTGAATTCCTATATCTCAGTTGAAGTGTTAGTTTGTTAATTTGCTGACTCATATTTTCATATTTCCTTGTATGGCTCATTGTCTTAAGCTGTCTAGGCATCAGGTTTTCTAAGTCACTTTATTCTGGAGCTCAATTTCACTCTTTTACCTATGGGTTTCTTGTTGTTTGGCTTTGTTCTCTATCCTTTGGTGTTCTGATCAACTTATTTTAGACCTCTAACTTAGGTTCTATTTATTTGATCAGAATTTTTCACCTCTTATTTTTCTGTTTCTTGCCCTGCCACTATGTAGCCTTTTTGTGAGAGGGTCTCCTCAGATATGGTCAACCCCAGTCAGGTTTTCCCAGTCCAGAGATGCCCAGGTCACAGGGGGAGGATATGGAGTTTCCCTGTGAATGAGACCCTCCTGTGAGGCCTCTAGACTCGGTGCTTTTCCTGTCCTGTCCAGCAGGTGGCGCTTGCCAGCCCGCAGCTCCCTCTCCAGTGTGAGGAGGTGTGGTGTCTTTACTTCTCCTGCTGACTCTGACCCTGTTGGGGGCATGGCTGACTGAAGGTGGTTTCTAATTTCCAGCCCCTGGGGTCTGAGCTCCTTGATGGAGGGCTGCCAATTGAGCTGGACCATGCCCCACTCTTCTTGGGGAAGTTATATGCCCTTCAGGGAATTGTCTCCCCCATTAGACTCACTGCTTTGTCTGTCAGACCTATTTCAGCTCTCCATTTCCTGGGTTCAGAGGCCAGTTGCAGATATCTGAAAAGAGCTATTTATAATAGTTATTAAAAAAAATAAAGAAAGAAAGAAAAAGAAAAAAAGAAGTCCCGTTTAAAAGCCTTTCCCCAGCCTGGAAGTTTTGTCAGTGGCAGAATAGAGTATTTAAAGATGTGCTTTGGGCTATTATCTGGATAATTACTCTCCAACAGCTTTAATTCTGACCTTGCCAGGGGGCTATTGAAGTGTAAAAAGATAAGGATTCAGAAAGCAAGAAGGGAGGAGGGGCAAAATTTAGGGAAAAAAACACAACAGCCTTTTTGGATCCAGGAAATGGGTGCCCCTGGTACCTGCCCCCCCTTCCCGGAGCCCAGCCCTTCTCTAGCTCTCCCAGCTCTAAAAGTTAGTTAATTTGTTAATTAATTCTGCAGTTGAGGCTGGGTTGAGCCCCCTTCTTGCTCCCAGCAGATTGTTTTTTTTTCCTTTCAGGGAGCCAGCTGTGAGACTGTCTGAGAGGTTTGGGCAGGGAGGGGCGTCAGACCCCTGGTTGGGGGAACTTAAAGATTTCGCTGTGATCTCGGCTTTTCCACATGATCCAGACTTGTGTACAATGTGTGACTGTTCACTGGAGACCCCAAAAACACTGTTTAATACAGTTCTTGACTAATTATCAGCTGCCATAGAGAAGAGGCAAAATTCCATTCCTTACCACTTCGCCCTTTTGCCATCCCATAGGTTTTGATACGTTGTGTTCTCATTTTCATTTGTCTCTAGATATTTAGCAATTTCTCTTGCGATTTCTTCTTTGACCCACTGATTGTTTTGGAGTGTGTTGTTTAACCTCCACATATTTGTGAATGTTCTGGTTCTTTGACGGTTATTGACTTCTAGTTACATGCTATCATGGTCAGAGAGTATGCTTTGAATAATTTCAAACTTTTTAAATTTATTGAGGCTTGTTTTATGCCCCAGCATATGAACTATCCTAGAGAATGTTCCATGAGTGCTAGAGAAGAATGTCTGTCTTGGTAATTTAGGAAGTAACGCTCTATATATGTTTATAAAATCGAATTCATTTATCACATTGTTTAGGTTCTTCCTTATTGGTCCTCCATCTGGTTGTTCTATCTATAGAAGAGAATGGTGTATTGACGTCTCCCACTGTTAATGTAGAAATGTCTATTGCTTCCTTCAGTTTTGCCAATATTTGTCTCATGTACTTTGGGGCACCTCGATTGGGTGCATAAACATTTGTGATTGTTAATTTCTTCTTGGTGAATTTTCTCATACATATGCATATATATATATATATATATAGGTATATATATATGTATATATATTGTCCTTCTTTGTCTCTTATGACATCTTTGCATTTAATGTCTATTTTGTCTGATATTAGTATTGCTACCCCTGCTTTCTTTTGACTGTAGCTTGCATGGAATATTTTTTTCCATCCTTTCACTTTCAATCTCTTTGTGTTGCTGGGTCCAAGATGAGTCTCTTGTAAACAGTATATTGATGGTTCATACTTTTTAATCCTTTCTGCCAATCAATATCTTTTAATTGGGGAGTTTAATCCATTCACATTCAATGTTACTATTGTGAAGGCAGTTCTTGAATCCAACCATCTTATCTTTTGGTTTTTATTTGTTAGATCTGTTCCCCCCCTTCTCTTTTTTTTCCCTTTAAGTTTCCCTTACTAATACTCTTCAGTTCTGTGCCCTTCTCCTGACCTCCCTCTCCTTTCTTTTTCTTCTCAGCTGGCAGAACTCCCTTTAATATTTCTTGCAGGGCAGGTCTTTTGTTAACAAAGTATCTCAGCATTTGTTTGTCTTTGAAAATTTTAAATTCTCACTCAATTTTGAAGGAGAGCTTTGCTGGATAAAGAATTCTTGGCTGGCAATTTTTATCTTTCAGAATCCTAAATATGTCATGCCACTGCCTTCTTGCCTCCATGGTGCCTGCTGAGTAGTCAGTATTTAGTCTTATGTGGTTTCCCTTGTATGTGGTGAACCGCTTCTCTCTTGCCACCTTCAGGAGTTTCTCCTCTTCACCATTTGACAATCTGATTAGTATATGTCTCAGAGTGGATTTATTTGGATTTATTCTATTTGGAGTTCATGAGCATCTTTGATTTGCATATTTATGTCATTTAGAAGGGTTGGGAAGTTTTCCCCAACTATGTCTTCAAATACTCTTCCTAGCACTTTTCACCTTCTGAGACACCAATGATTCTTACATTTGTTTGCTTCATGTTGTCCATCATTTCCCTGAGGTCCGTTTCTCATTTTTCGATTTTTTTCACCATTTGTTCTTTTGTGTGTTCACATTCAACTGGTCTGTCTCTAGTTCACTTATTCTTTCTTCTGCCTCTTCAAATCTGCTGTTGTGTGTCTCTAGTATATTTTTAATTTGATCAATAATATCTTTTATTTCCATAAGATCTGCTATTTTTTTAACTTATTCAGATTCTTCTTTATGCTCTTCTAGAGTCTTCTTGCTGTCCTGTATGTCCTTAGCCAAGTCAATGAAGTTGTTTTGGAGATTTATGTGTACTTCTTTGATTAATTACTCCAAGTTCTGTGTCTCCACTGGCATTTTAATTTGGTCGTTTGGGTTGTCCATATCTTCTTGTTTCTTCATGTGCTTTATGATTTTCTGTTGTTGGCCTTGGGGCATTTGCTTATCTTGATAAGTTTATTTTGGGATATGCAGGATTATTTGAACATTTATTTATAATTTGGCAGAGCTACAGCTTGGTGGGGTGCACTTTTCCTATCCTACAGGCAGATGGCACTCTTGAGCCACCTCTTACTCTCAGGCCAGCTCTCCCCCAACTTCACCTGTGCACTAGATGGTGTCCAACCTGGATGGAAATCCAATCAGTGCACCAGTTCTCGGTGTACACTTGGGACTGCCAGCCTGTGGGTTGGGGGCCAGCCCTGTACAGTTCAGCAGGGAGCCTGCTTTAAGGCACAAAACCTAATAGTTCCCAAGGCTTGTGAATGGGCCACTCTGGGGCTGTGGGGCTGCGCATCTCACCCTCCAGCTCAAATGCACTGCAGTTCCTGTCCACCATGCGCCTGCGAGTCCCTGGGGTTGGGGAGGGGCTCCTGGTGCTTGGGTGCAGCGATCTTGCCTCTCGGCTGTGCTCACTGCAGGCTTCCATGGAGGAAGAATGAACGTGGTCACCACAAGTCCGCCAAATCCTGAGTTCCCTCATGGGAGCTCTCAGCCACAGGGCTGGTGAAGGGTTATCTCCCCAGCCAACTGCTGAGAAGGGTGCACGAGGTGTGGAAAGCTGCTCCCTCCCATGCTTATCAGCCAGCTCCAGTCACCTGTCCCTGGTGGCAGTCCAGACCAAACACACTCATCTCATCCTTTCAAATGCAGTCTCTCTAGCTAAGTCCCCACTATGTGGTTGTTCTAGTTTGCTAATGCTGGAGAATGCAAAACACCAGAGATGGATAGGCTTTTATAAAATGGGGGTTTATTTCGCTACACAGTTACAGTCTTAAGGCTACAAAACGTCCAAGGTAACACATCAGCAATCAGGTACCTTCACCAGAGGACGGCCAATGGCGTCCGGAAAACCTCTGCTAGCTAGGAAGGCAGCTGGCGTCTGCTCCAAAGCTCTGGCCTTAAAACGGCTTTCTCCCAGGACGTTCCTCTCCAGCAAGCTTGCTCCTCTTCAAAACATCACTCCCAGCTGCACTCCCTTTTCCTCCCCCCCGAGTCAGCTCATTTATATAGCTCCACCGATCAAGGCCCACCCTGAATGGGCGGGGCCACACCTCCATGGGAACATCCCATCAGAATCATTACCCACAGCTGAGTGGGGCACATTCCAAGCAAATCTAACCAGCACCAAAAACGTCTGCCCCACACAAGACCACAAAGATAATGGCATTTGGGGGACACAATACACTCAAACCGGCACAGTGGTGTAGAAGTCCCTGCCCAGTCAGTGGAACCCTGGAGCTGCTGTTCTGGAGCACTTTCTGCCCTTTACTAGTCTTTTTCACTGAGGAGAATTTTGCTCTGCCTCTCCTGATCCACCATTTTCCCAGAAGTCCAATTGTTTTTGATTGTTTGAAATTTTGGTTTCTTTAATGTTTAATTGTCCTAAACAATTGTATCATTTTACAATTTAATACTAAGTTAGACATTTTCAGCTCACAATCCCATCTGAGTTTGAAAAGGATTCTTTTCCCTGGGTACCACGATATTAACCACAACAGACCTTTGCTAAGAGTACATTTCAAATTTACGTGGCTTCAAATATAATTTTATCATCAAGTGAAGCAATTTGCATAGCATTAGTTAGGTCATATTTTTAGATTTTATTTTCTGAAAAGGTTAATTTTAATCAGACACTTTTGCCTAATTAGAGTGGCCAATTTGAAATACTTCATTCAGAGCCTTAGCCTGCTAAAATTACAAGACATTTTTCCTCATTGAATAGAAAGTGTGAAATTTTAAATCAGGTATTGGCAAATTAGTTTGTTAAATGATCCTGCGAGCAGAGATGCCTGAAGCTGAAAAAGAGATGCACATGGACAGAGAGAACCGGTTGGGTAGCACATTGATGCTGTCCATTGGAAGCCATGGTGCCTTGTTTCCCTTTTCTTTCTCTCTTCTCCCCATGCTTCAAACCCCCATCCCCCATCCTGCCCACCCATAATTTTCCAGTTGTGAAGTTTGTTGAACAGTTTTCTTATTCTCTATCAGTGTTTCACACTGCCACAGTGGGTGCTTCTTTTTATTCTGGGATTAAGGCAGTATTGATGTTACAATCAGAAGAATAGACTTCTAAAATAGGGGTTGCAAAATAAATAAAATTAAAATAATGTGGAGTTGAGGTCCAGAGGTTATTGTTTGTTGTGTCTTGGGAAAGTGTTCAAATAAGTTGGGATAACTTCCAAATGTATGTTGTAAAATGCTTCAGTAGGAAATAGGTGAGGATGTAGGCTTGTTTTTGTCTCTGTGCAAGTTAATTGTGGCCTGCAATCTCTCCCCCTGCAGGTCATGTTCTGAATACTGTTAAAAGTTGTAGTTACCCTAAGTTCTCTGTATTTGTCAACTTAAAACTCCCTGCCATGGATGGTTTTTTGTACATCAGTTACAGAATGTGCCAGAGAGTTAGATTTTCTCTAACTGGCTGAAGAATAGCATCAGTTTTTGCTTCTTTGAAGGAAATGCAGAGAAATTCCAGTAGCCAGAAGCCCAAATATCCTAGAAACCCATGTCCCAGGAGACTTTGTTCTTCATCTCTTGTCTGTTGTCTAGTTCTGTTATTATTCTAAAACTAAAACATATTTGAACTCAGACTATATAAAATAATATGACTAATCTTGGGCCAACAGGGCAGATCTTATACATCCAAATAAGTCTTGCCTTCTTTGAAGAGGTTGCCTTGAGAAGCTCAAAACTTACAGGAGTTCATATATATTTAGGACCCCTCTTTTAGAATAACTTGCAGAGACTGTAACATAATCTACTGAATATGCTTCACTATTACAAATATTAATCTTTTGAAGGCATGTGTGGTTTTCTGAAAAGGTTAAACTTGTGTGGCAAGTGTGCTGTATAAAGCAGATGGCCTAGCTATTACTTTTTTTTTGTTTAAAATTAGATTTAACTCAAGAAATTAATTATTTTTGCTTACAGTAGAGGTGAAAGAATACAGAGGTAGCAAAGAATCCATTTCAAAGTTTGGTTTAAGTGGAGATGAGTTTTCTGTTTGTTTGTTTTTTTAATTAAATTCAGTTTTATTGAGATATATTCACACACCATGCAGTCATCCATGGTGTACAATCAACTGTTCACAGTACCATCATATAGTTGTGCATTCATCACCCCAATCTATTTTTGAACATTTTCCTTATACCAGAAAGAATCAGAATAAGAATAAAAAATAAAAGTAAAAAAGAACACCCAAATCATCCCCCCCATCCCACCCTATTTTTCATTTAGTTTTTGTCCCCATTTTTCTACTCATCCATCCATATACTGGATAAAGGGAGTGTGATCCACAAGGTTTTCACAATCACACTGTCACCCCTTGTAAGCTACATTCTTATATAATCGTCTTCAAGAGTCAAGGCTACTGGATTGGAATTTGATAGTTTCAGGTATTTACTTTTAGCTATTCCAATACATTAAAACCTAAAATGTGTTATCTATATAGTGCGTAAGAATGTCCGCCAGTGTGTTCTCTTGACTCCATTTGAAATCTCTCAGCAACTGAAACTTTGTTTTATTTCATTTCGCATCCCCCTTTTGGTCAAGAAGATGTTCTCAATCCCACGATGCCGGGTGTACATTCCGCCCTGGTAGTCATATTCCATGTTGCCAGGGAGATTTACACCCCTGGGAGTCAGGTCCCACGTAGGGGGCAGGGCAGTGAGTTCACCTGCCGAGGTGGCTTAGCTAGAGAGAGAGGGCCACATCTGAGCAACAAAGAGGCACTCGGGGGAGACTCTTAGGCACAACTATAAGCAGGTTTAGCCTCTCCTTTGCAGTAACGAGCTTTATAAGGGCAAGCCCCAAGACAGAGGGCTCGGCATACCAAACCGTCAGTTCTCAATGTTTGTGAGAATATCAGCAACAATCCAGGTGAGGAAGTCCAACACTTCTGCATTTTCCCCCAGCTCCTCAAGGGGGGCTCAGCATATATATTTGTATTCTCTGCCCAAATTACTTTGGGATGTGTTGGTATTTCACTCTAACCTATACAAACCTACCATAGGAGATGAGAAGTTTTAATATAAGAAAATCTGTCATCACCGTGGAAAACCGGTTTACCATCCAAATATAATAAATATAATTTTAGATGGTTGAATGCTTTTCTCCAGTTTTGGTACTAAGATTATGCTGGTTTCATGAAATGAACTGGATAGATTTCCATCTTTTTCTGTGGTTTGGAATAATTTAAATCCATGCTTCTCAAACTTGGCTACACATTGTAATCACTCAAGGAATTGATAAAAGATACTGATATCTGGGTCCCAGCCCCACAGATTCTGAAGGGCATATCGGGATTTTTAAAAGCTCCCCAAGTGATTCTAATGCTCAGCCAAGGTTGGGAATCATTGATTTAGATGACATTAAAACTATTTGCTCTTGAAAATTGATATAGCTCCACTATAAAGCCACATGGGCCCAATGCCTTTTTTTTTTTTTTTTTTGCTGGGTGTACTTTACTGATGGTACATGACAAAGTAGGGTGCTCGGCCCCTCCCCTTCCTCAGGGGGTCTGAGATGGAAGCTGTGGAGGATGGGTGACGCTCGGTGTCAGGGGATCGATTTGGGGCCAGGACTCCCCAGCAGCTGATGGCCTCTCTTCCTCTCATGCTGTCGCTGGGGCTGGTGGTCCAGGGGCTCTTACTCCTTGGAGGCCATGTAGACCATAAGGTCCACCACCCTGTTGCTGTAGCCAAATTCATTGTCATATCAGGAAATGAGCTTGACAAAGTGGTCGTTGAGGGCAGTGCCAGCCCCAGCATCAAAAGTGGAGGAGTGAGTGTCACTGTTAAAGTCGCAGGAGACAACCTGGTCCTCAGTGTAGCCCAGGATGCCCTTCAGGGGGCCCTCTGACGCCTGCTTCACCACCTTCTTGATGTCATCGTATTTGACCGCTTTCTCCAGCCAGCAGGTCAGATCCATGACAAACACATTGGGGGTGAGAACACAGAAGGCCATGCCAGTGAGCTTCCCATTCAGCTCCAGGATGACCTTGCCCACTGCCTTGGCAGCACCGGTAGATGCAGGGATGATGTTCTGGCAGCCCCACGGCCGTCACACCACAGTTTCCCAGAGGGGCCATCCACAGTCTTCTGGGTGGCAGTGATGGCGTGGACGGTGGTCATGCATCCCTCCACGATGCCAGAGTTGTCATGGATGACCTTGGCCGGGGGGGCCAGGCAGTTGGTGGTGCAGGAAGCATTGCTGACGATCTTGAGGGAGTTCTCATACTTCACATGGTTCACGCCCATCACAATCATGGGGGCATCGGCCGAAGGGGCAGAGATGATGACTCTCTTGGCGCCACCCTTCAAGTGAGCCCCAGCCTTCTCCATGGTTGTGAAGACATCAGTGGACTCCACAACATATTCAGCACCAGTATCACCCCATTTGATGTTGGTGGGATCTCGCTGCTGGAAGATAGTAATTGGATTCTCATTGATGACAAGCTTCCCGTTCTCAACCTTGACGGTGCCTTTGAATCTGCCATGGGTGGAATCATACTGGAACATGTAGGCCATGTAGTTGAGGTCAGTGAAGGGGTCATTGATGGCCACAATCTGTAATTTGCGGGTGACTACAGCAGCCCTGGTGACCAGGCGCCTGATATGGCCAAATCCATTTATTCCGACCTTCACCATCGTGTCTCAGAGATGCGGCTGGCACTGCACAAAAAGATGCGGCTGAAAAAAAAAGAGTTAATTGAAAAAAAAAAAAAAAGCAGTGAAAAAAATATGCAGACCCCCCCTTGAGGAGCTGGTGGAGAATGCAGGGGTATTAGGCTTCCCCACCTCGATGGTTGCTGATGTGCTCACAGACATAGACGACTGGTGGTTTGATGGGTTGAGCCCTCTACCACGGGACTTGCCCTTGGGAAGACTGTTACTGCAAAGGAGAGGCTAGGCCTGCCTATAATTGTGCCTAAGAGCCTCCTCCCGAATGCCTCTTTGTTGCTCACATGTGGCCCTCTCTCCCTAGATAAGCCAACTTGGCAGATATAATCACTGCCCTCCCCCCATGTGGGATCAGACACCCGGGGGAGTGAATCTCCCTGGCAACATGGAATATGACTCCCAGGGTGGAATGTAGACCCGGCATCGTGGGATGGAGAACATCTTCTTGACCAAAAGGGGGATGTGAAAGGAAATGAAATAAGCTTCAGTGGCAGAGAGATTCCAAAAGGAGGCAAGAGGTCACTCTGGTGGGCACTCTTATGCACAATATAGACAACCCTTTTTAGGTTCTAGTGAATTGGAGTAGCTGGTGGTAGATACCTGAAACTATCAAACTACAACCCAGAACCCATGAATCTTGAAGACGATTGTATAAAAATGTACCTTATGAGGGGTGACAATGTGATTGGGAAAGCCATGTGGATCACACTTCCCTTTGTCTAGTTTATGGATGGATGAGTAGAAAAATGGGGGAAGGAAACAAACAAACAAACAAACAAAGGCACCCAGTGTTCTTTTTTACTTTAATTGCTCTTTTGCACTTTAATTATTATTCTTGTTATTTTTGTGTGTGTGATAATGAAGGTGTCAGGGATTGATTTTGGTGATGAATGCACAACTATGTAACGGTACTGTGAACAATCGAATGTACGCTTTGTTTTGTATGACTGCATGGTCTGTGAATATATCTCAATAAAATGAATTAAAAAAAATGCAGCTGTCTGGTGAGCGGACAGGAGCAGAGAGCCCAATGCCTTTTTAAATGATAATCTTTAATCATCTTTCAAATTTTTTCAAGTAATTGCATTGTTCAAGTTTCTACTTCCTTTGAATAAGTTTTGGTAGTTTCTGATTTTCAAGGAAATAATCCATTTATCTAGATTGTAAAAAAAAATTGCCATAGATACTGATATTATATTTGTTACACACACATAATTCTTTTATTTACTTCCCTTTATCTTTTTTCTAATGTTTACTCTTACGTAATTTGTCATTCTCTCTTTTTTCACTTATCCTTAATTAGGCTCAGGATATATTTATCAATTTTATTGCTTCTTTCAAAGTACCAACCTTTGGATTAATATATCTTTTCTTTTTTTGTTTGTCTTCTGTTTCATTAATTTTGGTGTTATCTTTTTCTGATTTATTTTGTTCTTTTTTCTAATTCCTTTAGGGTGAATACAATCTTTCATGTGTATCTTCTTTAATAATGAAGGCATTTAAGGCTATCCATCTTTTTAAATTTTAGTTTTAGCTGAACCTTTTGTTGAACTTGTAATTTTGGTTTTGATTTCCTTTTTCATCCAATGGTTATTAAGATGGCAACTCTTACTTTCCAAGGATCTTATTCCAAAGAGTTAGAATTTTTTCTAATTACATTTTTACTATTTCAAATTTTATTGGATTATGATATAAGAATATGTCCTATGAAATGTTTCCTATTTAGAATTTCTTAAGGTTTTCTTTGAAGTCAAGCATGTGATTGATTTTCATAAAGGCTTCATGGGCATATGAAGAATCAATTGTATTCTCTATTTGTAGGATGCAAAACTCTTCATATATATATATGTTAAATCAAGCTTATTGGTTGTATATTCAATTTTTCTCTCTGTATTATTGCCTGTTATGTCTGTCTAAATATGTGTATTAGTTATATATTGCTGTGTAACAAATTATCCCAATACTTGGTGGCCTAAAACTACAAACATTTAATGTCTCACAGTTTCTGTGGATCAGAAATTTGGGTGTGGCTTAGCTGAGTGGTTGTGGCTCGGGTTCTCTCATGAGGTTGGAGTCAGTCTGTCAGCCAGGGCTGCTGTCATCTGAAAGCTTGACTGAGGCTGGAGGATCCATTTCCAAGATAGCACACTCAATTGGCTGTTGGCACAGCACCTCAGTTCCTTGCTGAATGTTGGCAGGACAGCCACATGGGCCTCTTCACAGGGCTGCCTGAGTGTTCTTGTGACATGGCAGCTAGCTTTCCCAAGAGTGAGTGATCTGAGAGAGAGTAGGCAGAAAGCTGCAGTGCCTTACAACTAGTCTCCAACATTGCACACTATCACTTCTGTTTGTTTTTGTTTTTGTTTTTTTCATTAGAAGCAAGTCACTAAATCCAATCCACACTCAGGGGAGGCAAATTAGACTCCATTCTTTAAAGGGAGTGTCAAAGAATTCGTGGATATTATTTTAAACTACCACAATCTAAATAATTCACCATACTTATATTTTTAAACAGTTTCTTATTGCATTTACAATAGTTAAACATATGAAGCAACACTTGTTCTTTTGTTTATTGTATATAAATTAATGAATTGTATCTTCTTCATAAAGTGCCCTTTATTATGACACAATGTTGCTTTGTGATCATATTTAGCACTTTTAATCCTAAATTCTACTTTGTCTCATATTAATATTTACATTTTTGCTTTCTCTTTGTTGTGTTTACCTTATTTTCAGCCTCCCCTTATCCATTTATTTTATGTGTATTTCTCACAAACAACATATGCCTGAGTTTTGTGTTTTAGCAGTTTAATAATCTAGGTATTTTAATGGGATAATTTAGCCATTTGCATTTTAGAATAACAATAGATACATTTGAAAAATTTCCTTCCATTCTATTTTTTTAAATTCTATTTTATTGAGATTATTCACATACCATACAATCATCCACAGTGTACAATCAGTTGTTTACGGTACCATTATATAGTTGTGCATTCATCACTACAATTAATTTTTTTTTTTCAATTTTTGGAACATCTTCATCCTTCCATTCTATTTTGTTTACTATTTATTTCACTTTGTTTCATCCTATTCCTTTTCTTTTGCTGTTTCGGTTTTCTTTTTTATTGTTTTATTTGGAATTTTTACTGTGCTTTTCCATTCACTAGTGGTTTCCTTCCCATTCCTGACATTTCTTATAATATTTGTGTGTATGTGTGTATTTCTCAAATAGCTACAAATTTATTCTTCCACGATCATTCTCTACTCTCCCCTAGTAATATAAACACAGTTATTTTTAACTCATTCAGATGAGATTTTTAGAACATTTTACTTTCTCCCCTTACCTCCTGCAAACCCTAGCTCTTGCTGATGCCATATTTTTTGTTCTTGACCATTATCAGGTTTTCCTTCATAGTATGTCTCTTTTATTTCCAGAATCCTTGCTTGGTGCTTAAGTACAAGTTCCACATTATCATTATCCAGTTATATTTAACTATATAATGAAGGTTCATTGCTCACATCTGTAGTCTTTCTTCTTGTTTTTTTCTCCAGCTTGAGGACTTTTTATTGTCATTGTTGTTTGATTCAGTTTGAGTATTTTCTTGAGTGTTTCCTCTATGGGGCACATGGGTGCTATATTCTCTGAAGGCAAGCTCCTGTATTGTGAGAACTTCATACTGTTTACTTCTGTGTTCCTAGCACCTAAATTTGTGCCTAGTACATAACAAGCAATCAATAAATGTTTATTGTTTTTGAGGTAGTAGATCACTAAATATTCGTATATGTCTTTCTTCCATTCTGAAGAACTTTTTTTTTTAATTTTTATTTTGAAATAAATTCAAACTTACAGTAACAGTTGCAAAAATAATACAAACCCAATACGCAGAACTCCAGCATACTCCAACCCCCCTCCACCAATACCCCGATCTACCAACTTTAATATTTTGTCACTTTACCATTTCTTTCTTTCCCTCCCTCCCTCCCTTGCTATCATCCATCATCTATTGCTCTGTCTTCTAAACATAAGAGAGCAAGTTGCACATATCCTTGAACAAATAATATAATTCACATATACATTTCCTATGAACAAGAATATTCATTTATGTAATCGCATTAAGTGTAGTTAAGAAGTTCAAGAAATTTAACATTGATATAAAGCTTACATTCTATATTTCATTTTTTCTTATGTCCCGGTTGTGTCCTCTTGAGCCTTTTCCCCTCTATTCTTAGATCTCATCCAGGATCATCTATGCCATTTAATTGTCATTATCTATTTAGACTGTCTTTTTTTTTTTTTCAATTGTGGAAACATATATACAGCATAAATCTTCCCATTCCAACTCCTCCCAAGCATTCCATTAGTGGGATTAATCACATTCACAATGTTGTAATGCCATCACCTTCCTACCATCCATTACTAGAAATTTCCCTTCATTCCAAACAGAAACCCTACCCTCATTTCTTATTAATTCCCCATTGCCCCTTCCCCCACTTCTCATAACCCATACTCTACTTTTCATCTCTATGATCATATTCTCTGATACTTTCTTTGTGTTTACTGTGGGGTTTAAATTTAACATCTTAAGTCTATAACAATCTTGTTTTCTTTGATACCAACTTAACTTCAATAGGACACATAAACTATGTTCCTATACTCCTCCATTCCCCCACCTTTATGTAGTTCTTGTCAAAAATTACATATTTTACATTGAGTCCAAAACCACTGATTTATCATTACACTTTATGTATTTTAGATCCTGTAGGAAGTAAATAGTGGAGTTACAAATCAAAAATACAGTAGTATTGGTATTTATATTTACCATGTACTCTTTACTGGAAATCTTTATTTCTTCATGTGGTTTCAGTCAGTTGTTTAGTGTCCCTTCCTTTCAGCCTGCACAATTCCCTTTAGCATTTCTTATAGGACTGATCTACTGGTGATGAAGTCCCTCAGCTTTTGATTATCCCGGAATGTTTTCATCTCCCCCTCATTTTAAACCTCCAAGTGTTTGTGAATTTTCTAAGTCTCTGGTGGTTATTGACTTCTATTTGTATTCCATGGTGGTCAGAGAATGTGCTTTGAATAATTACAATTTTTTTTTTAAATTTATTGCAGCTTGTTTTATGTCCCAGCCTATGGTCTACTCTGGAGAAAGTTCTGTGATCACCAGAGAACAATGTGTATCCTGGTGATTTGGGATATAATGTTCTATATATGTCTGTTAAATTTCTCTTTATCGCTCTCTCCTTTCTTTGTTTCTCTGTCGGTAGGGCTCCCTTTAGTATCTGAAGTAGGGCAGGTCTTTTATTAGCAAAAATCTCTCAGCATTTGTTTGTGAAAAATTTAAGCTCTCCCTCAAATTTAAAGGAGAGCTTTGCTGGATAAAGTATTCTTGTTGGCAAATTTTCTCTCTCAGAATTTAAATATGTCATGCCACTGCCTTCTCACACCTCCATGGTGGCTGCTGAGTAGTCACTACTTAGTCTTATGCTGTTTCCTTTGTATGTGGTGAATTGCTTTTCTCTTGCTTGCTTTCAGAACTGGCTCCTTCTCTTCAGTATTGACAGTCTGATCAGAATATGTCTTGGAGCGGGTTTTTTTGGATTTATTCTATTGGAGTTCACTGGGCATCTATGTTTTGTGTATTTATATTGTGTAGAAGGTTGGGAAAGTTTTCCCCACAATTTCTTTGAATACTCTTTCTAGACCTTTAACCTTCTCTCTTCCCCTTCTGGGACACCAATGAGTCTTAAATTTGGGTAGTTTTAGTTTATCTATCATATCCCTGAGATCCATTTAGATTTTTTTATTTTTTTCCCCCATTCTTTCTTTTGATCTTTCATTTTCCATTCTGTGGTTCTCAGGTCACTGAGTCAGTTGTTCAGCTTCCTCTAGTCTTGTACTATGAGTATCCAGAATCCTTTTTAATTTGGTCAACAGTTGCTTTTATTTCCATAAGATCATCTATTTTTTTACTTACTCTTGCAATTTCTTCTTATGCTCTTCTAGGTCTTCTTCATGTCTTTTGATATCCTGTGCCATGCTCTTCTTCATGTCCTTTATATCCTGTGCCATGCCTCCCGTTGTTTGTCTTTAGTTCTTTGATTAATTGCTCCAAGTACTGTGTCTCCTCTGATCTTTGATTTGGGTGTTTGGGTTTGGGTTATCCATATCATCTGTTTTTTCATATGCTTTAAAATTTTCTGTTGTTTTTGGGCTCTTTGGGCATTTGCTGTACTTGATAGGGTTCTTTTAGGATATAAAGGATTATTCAGACACCAGTCTCTAATTTGTCAGATCTACAGCTTGGTGGCGTACACGTTCTCTAACTAACCCAGCAGGTAGTGTCTGCAAGTCACCTATTCTCCTCAATCAGTTCTCCCCACTTTGTCTTTGTGGTGTGTGGGGGTCTGATTCTTGTGGGGTCCAACTGGTGCACCAAGTTTGGGTATATTGTTGGTGTTGTCTGCCCTGAATGTGGGGCATGTGTCTGAGCAGTTAGGGAGGCAGGGCAGCTTTAAATAATCAAACTTCCCAGGTGTTCCTGGAGATTTAAGGGCTATTGCAAGAGTCTAAACCTTCATTTCAGTCTTGCCACAGATTGTCTCTGCTGCTGACCCACAAGTCCTTGGTATTGGCGTAGGGTCCCTGGGATTTCCAGGTGGGTTCCTCTTCCCAGCTGTGCCCTTCTAGGGCCTCTGCTGAGGGAAGGCTGTGGCTATGTCACAAGTGCGTGCTGTTCCTCAAGGGAAGCCCTGGGCCGCTGGGGCCGTGCAGGGGCATTCCTAGCCTGCTGTAAAGATGGCCTAATGGGGGCAATGTTAATTTCCCCCCCTTTTCGCACAGCTCCGCCTTCCCAGCTCTGGGACAATTAGCTGCTGGTGCACGAATGGCTATTGTCCACACCCAATATTGTGGTGTGTGCACAGTGTTGCTGGAAACACTTCCCGTCCCACTGGATCCCTTGGGGCAGCTCTGGGCTGTGTCTCTGGCTCTGGGCCGGAGTGTTACCAGCCCACTGGGAAGATGACTGCAAGGGGCGTGGTTTTTTCCCCTTTTGGCTCACCCCACCCTCCTCACTCCGAGACAACAGCAGTAGGTGTGCGAAAAGCTGCCTTCCATGCCAGATATTGAGGCTTTTGCACAGACCTGTCTTGCCGCACTTCACTGCGTAGTTCTCGCTGTTGTATCTGCAGCCGCTTTTGGGTTTATTTTAAAAAGAACTAGATCACCTCCAAACGCCAACCCATGGTTTCCCCACACTGCAGCATGGCTGCCAGACATTCAGCAGCTTACTCACTTGTTTCAGAACACAGACTCTGGGTTTCACCAAGTGCACGTTCTCTGTGGATTTAACAGATCTTGTCCAGCTGGTGCATCGCTAGAACTGGTGTTCTGGGTCACTTTCTGGCCTCTATCTAGTATTTTTCATGGGGATGTTTTTTTGCCCTGTCTCTCCTAGCTGCCATCTTAAGTTCTCCCACTCTGAGAACTTTTATGGTTTCAGTGGTATTTGATCTCTTACAAATATTTTTTCTGTCACCCTGAGAAGTTAATGATTCTTGGCCACTATAGAATTCCTGGTTCATAGTTCTTTTCTCTCTTTAATCTCTAGACTTTATTCTACCATCTTCTGCCTTTCACCATTGCAGATGAGAAGTCTGATACCATGCTGATTCTCTTCCCTTTATAACTTGTTCTTTCTGTCTGACTGTAAGAATTTGACTAGGTAGTAGGGATTTGTTTTCCATCAATTGTGCGTGGGAGTCATGAGCTCTTCAAACTTCAAGCTGAAGTTTCTTTATAACCATGGAAAATTCCTTCTCTTATTTATGTGATTATTGCTTCTTCTCCATCTGTTCCTTTTTCCTGATTCTGGACTGCTTATTTTTGGTATATTAGGTCTCTTGGCTCTAAGCTCTAGTATCTTACTCATGCCTCGTGATTTCCATCTTTTTGCTTTTTACTCTGTGTGCAAGATTTTTCTTTCGCTTGCTCTTTTGGGCCAATAATTTATTTCCCAACTGTATTTTTCTTTTGATTAGCTCTAACCTATTGATACCTTAAATTTTAATAGCATATTTTTAATGCCAAGCATTATCTTTTTATTCAATTTATGTTCCTCTTATTATTTTTAAAATTAAATAGCCTCCTAGCTCTTCCAGCAGTCCTGTTTTATTAGGGGCCATCTGTTTTAGCAGATCAGATTGGTCTGCCTCTGTGGTTGCTGGATCCCTTTTAGTATCAGGTTATTTACATTTTCTATTTTCTACTTTAACCTAGGAAAATAGCTAAGTTTAGGCCTTCCCATAGTTGGAGGCACAGTAGTTTCTACTCCTGCATCAAGAGTGTGAGAGGAAGTCTCTATATAGCTTGGTACTCCCAAATGAAGGTATCACTGCTCTTTCAGCTTCAGGGATATGGAATAAGGTTCCCTACACTTCTTCCAGTAAGATCCCAGCCCTCCCCAGGAATCAGGATAATACATGTGCCCTGACGCAGAGTGCCCCCTTAATCAAGGGGGGGGGGGGGTCCACAGATCCCATTAGGCCTACTTCCTCCATGTTCTCAACCCAGGACTCTCTCTTGCTGCTCCTCCAGCTCCCTCAGGCCTGGCCATCCCAATAGAGCCGGTAGTCTCCAACAACTCAAGCTTCTCCATCTTGCTCTTCCCAACCAGTTGAAGGCGGGGGGAAGGAAGGGTATCAGAGATGCATAGTCCTTCCTCTTTTCCTTAAGTTTTGATGAGAAATAGCCTCTCTTTGTATTTGGCTTATACCATCTGTTCCAGTTTGCTCATGCTACCATTATGCAAAATACCGGAAATGGATTGGCTTTTATAAAGGGGATTTATTTGGTTACAAATTTACAGTCTGAAGGCCATGAAAATGTCCAAATTAAGGCATCAACACAAGTATAACCTTCACCAAAGGAAGGCCAATAGCATCTGGAAAAACCTCTGTTAGCTGGGAAGGCATGTGGCTGGCATCTGCTGATACCAGGTTGTGTTCCAGCTCCTCTCTCAGTTCCTGTGCATTCTTCAAAATGTTGCTCTTGGGGCATTTTGTCCCCTCTTAGCTTCTCCAGAGCAAACTCTGGGCTATCATCTCCAAAGTGTGAGCAAAAGTCTGCTTTCAGCAGCTGTCTTCAAAATGTCTCTTTCAGTTGCTCTCCAAAATGTCACTCTCAGCTGCTCTGAGGTCCTCTGTTTGTGAGCTCTTTTATAGGACTCCAGTGATTAAATCAAGACCTGCCCTGAATGGGCAGGGTCCATATTTCCATGGAAATAATCCAATCAGACACCCCACAGATGATTGAGTCACATCTCCATGGAAAACACTCAATCAAAGGATTCCAACCTAATCAACACTAATAAGTCTGCCCCCATAAGACTGCATTAAAGAACATGGCAACAGAATACATCCAAACTAGCACACTATCCAACCCCAGATAAATAAGGTTATATGAATTAATGTATAAGCAAATATAAAACCATGGACTCTTAAAATTAGTAATAACATGGAGGTCTTAATGAAATGCATCCCTTAGTTCATATGGTGTTTACAGTTTTTGTGAAGTTTTACATGCAAAGTCTTGTTTGAGTTACTAAATACCCATGTGTGGTAAGCATGGAAGTTGTTATCCCCATTTTACAGCTGAGGAAACTATAGCTTATAAAGGTTGAAAAAAAAACTTGCCCAAGGTAATAAGTGAAGCTAGGCTAGAGAATAAGTCCTCTTACTTTGGCCCAGGACACTACACCACTGCCACCTCCCCCAAATTTCCTTCAGAATATGCTACATTACATAATAATTTCTGGCATCCCTGAGTTCTGTGTAGCAGTATGTATTATAGTTGTTCAACTCTTTCTATTATATTGATTTGAAAAACCAAAAATGTATATATATAAATACTAAGATGTTGAGTAGAAAATAAGATTTTCTTGTGTAGCTTAAAAGCTAACAAAAGAAGAAAATTTGAAAGTAGTTGTAGAAACATTACTCTAGCTGGAATATGTGTATTATTTCCTGAAGGAGGACATACATTTGCACAGATGAGTACTTAACTTTTTCTCTTTGTAAGATATTTTTTTAACATTTGTATTTATCTTATTATGCAATAGAAATTCATTAGGCCATTTCGCCATCAGGCATGACATTGAGAAAAGGTAACCATGTAACATATGTTTGTTTTGTCTTAGAGTTTTATACTGTAAGAGTCAATGAACTAATCACTATTATAAAGACCAGACCTTTCTCCTGATTCCAGATCTTTTCACACTAACACTGTGTATAAAAGTCTTATCTCCTTCTTATGGGTGATATTAAAAATATTTAACTAATATGGCACAGCAAGTGATCAGAATCCAGGCTGGATATAGACACCTGATGTGATGGTATCAGTGTGTGCTGATGTTGTATCAGCCCTGCTCAGGGTCACTTAGCACCTTATAGTTTCTTGGGTTCATTTTATGTTGTTTTGTGTGTGTGTGTTTTTTTCATTAGAGCAGTTTTATGTTTACAGAAACATGACGCAGGAAGTACAAAGTTCCCATGTACCCCCCGTCTCTCTCTCTCTCTCTCTCTCTCTCTCTCTCTCTCTCTCTCTCTCACACACACACACACACACACACACAGAGTTTTCCCTATTACTGATATTTTACATTAGTGTGGTACTTTTGTTACAATTCATGAAACAATATTATTATAATTATGCTATTAATTTTAGCACACTGTTTACATTGTGTTGTACAATTCTACAGTTTTGTGTGTGTGTGCAGGGTAACTTATATACAACCTCAAATTTCCCTTTTTTCTCTCTTTTTGATTATACAGTTCAGTGGTGTTCATTACTATAGGAAGTTGTGCCTCTGTTTCCATCATCCATTGCCAAAGCTTTTCCGTCCCCAAACAGAAACTCCATACGAATGAAACATTAACTTCCCATTCCCCTCCCCTTCTTGGCTTCTGGTAACCTGTATTCTAGTTTCTGACTTCATGAATATGCTTATTTTGCTTATTTCATATAAATGCGATCCTACAGTATTTGTCCCTTTCCATCTGGCTTATTTCACTCTACATGATGCCTTCAAAGTTCCCTGGGTTCCTTTATATCCATTCTTCCATTTGATCTGGGGAGGTATATGGTGTCATCCCCTTTTTGCAAATTAAGAGAATCACAGCTCAGAGAAGTTAACCATAGGGCCCCTTAGTATGAAAGACTTTTACCTCTTAGTTCAGAGTTCTTCCTGGGGTAGAAGTCTCCCTTTTTTCTTCAGGGGAAAAGGAAGAGATGAGAGATGCTATTTTTGATAGGATAAAAATCAGCTCCTTCCAGGGAGAACTCACAGTGGGTGTTGGGTAGAATGTGCACCCCCTACTGGAATCTTCCTCTTTTGAGCTAATTTACCGACTCAAGGGAATGAGCAGCTTTTTTTTCCCAGTGAAGGCACTGAACCAGCCTCTCCCCTCCATATTCCCAGGGACATTATGAATAAAGACTTACTTGAAAAGTACATTCTTTTAATTGCTTGTTTTTCCCCCCTCTCCTTCCACAGAATGGTCTTCCTTCAGAGGACAATCCTTATGTTTTTAATGGTGATTTTGTAGATCGAGGAAAAAATTCCATAGAGATCCTAATGATCCTGTGTGTGAGTCTTCTTGTCTACCCCAGGGACATGCACTTGAACAGAGGGAACCATGAAGATTTTCTGATGAATCTGAGGTAACCTAGGTCTTTAGGTTTCCTCATTTGTGTACAGCTCTGGAAAATGCTGCCACATTTAGTTCCTAGCTAAGAGTTAGAGATGAGGGTAGAGAAGTGGGGATGAGGAGAATCTCAAGGAAGACCTCAATTCTTATCTCTATTTACCACCCCCAGTCTTCTACTGAGTATAAATTGCTCTGAAGCCCCTTTCCTGTCTTTTCTTCTAATTCTGTTTTTTTTTTTTTTTTTTTCTGTTCCTAATCTTTTGCTTTGCCTCAGATTTTGTCTCGGAAACTAGTACTGTGATATTCACTGATGTGTATATTTTTTATGACATGTTAATTGCTTCTGGCATAGTGTTCATAAACATATTTGAGAACAACTGTAACATAGCATTTCAACTATCTGCCTCACTGGAGATTTGAGGAATAAAGATTTGTTAAATGGTTTAAGAATTTTTGCTGAAAGGCACAATAGGTGACAAATGTTCCCTTTTTCTTTCTTTTCTTATTTTATGAAAAACAGAAACCAGTTTGTACTAGGGCAGTAGAAGGCATGGCATGCTTCTTGCTTTTGGTCCTGGGCTTTTGGGTGCCTTGGTCCAAACTCAGCAACTGATTATTTTTGTGTTTTGTGCAGTTTTGGCACCTGGCATGAGTGCAGAGTTTCAATTCCAATTCTCAGGTGTGAAAGGAAGTGCTAAGACTGTGAAGAAGAATATCCCAGTACTATTATCCGAAGTCCATTCTGTATAACAGCGCTCAGTACTTTTATTTGGGCGTGACATTTATTCTGTCATTTATTCGGTTAGTCAATTATATTTATCTAGTGGTTAATGAAAGAGACATGGCCCCTGCCCTCATAGAGTTTACATCTAGCAGGGCTGACATATGCTGAGCATGTTTTTCAAGTGTGATGAGTTTGTAAAGGGGGGACTCCACCTTGTCTGAGGAGTGACGTAAAGTTCCCTTATAGAAGTGTCTTGTTAGTCGGAGACCTGAAGGATGAATTAGACAATCAAGGGAGAGCCGGGGTGGAAGAAAAGGGGTATGGCAGGAATGGGATAGAGTGTTCCATAGTGAGGAGGCAACCTTATGCAGAGCCGGAGATGAGACTTTTTAGACTTGAGGAAAGTTCAGGAGGGCAGGGGCATAGAATAAGGGGCAGGATGGTGTGTGGTAGGACTGGAGAGATTTGAAGTACTTGCATCATGCAAAGGAATTTGGATTTTCTTTTAAGGGTGACAGAAAATCATTGAAGAGTATCATAGAATGTGTGTTTTAGAAAGTAGCAGTTTAAAATGCAGGAAGTATGAATTGGAGAGGCTAGAGTGGATACAAGGCAGCCAATTAGGAAATGATTGAAGAGATAAATGATGGATTCTCACTTACACCAGGGTGATGGCATTGGAGATGCACAGAAGTAGATTGCTTGAAGAGGAATTTGTGCAATGATGGCTTAGGGCCTGGTAGCATGTTATGGGGGATTTGGAAGAGGAGGGAATCAAGATGATCTCCAAGTTCCTGGCTTGAGTTTGGGAGTATAGCAGCATCATTCGTTGATATTGAGAACATGAAAGATGAGCAGGTTGCGATGAGGGAGGGTGAGGAGTTGAGTTTGGGGTAATCTGATTTGAGGTGCTGTTGAGTGGTCAGTTTAAGTGTATGTGTCCAGAACTCAGACGCAGTGTGGTGTGGAACATTGTCCTGTAGTATTGGCATATAGCTAGTAATTAAAGACCAGGGCACGGGTGAAATTGCTGAGAGAGAGAAGGGAGAAGAGGACTAAACCTGAAGAAACTCTTAACATCTCAGGCTAGATAGAGGAGGCAAACTTGCAAAGGAGATTCAGAGTAGCCAGAAAGGAAAGAGGAAAACCAAGATATTTATCATAGAATCCAAGAGAAAAAAATTTTTCAAGAAGGACAATGTACTCAACTGTATTTCATGCTTCAGGAGGGCAAGAAAGATGAGAATTGCAAGGTGTCTATTGTATTTAATAAAGCAGAGAGCTTTGATGAGTACAGGACTGAAGTCATGTCCAGAAACAAGTTACGTGGCAGAAGCCTGACATGACATGATTTGCATGGAAACTTGGAGTAAGTGCTGTGTTCCAGTTTCACGGTGTTGAGTATTAATGGTACATACTATTGTCCCAAGTCAAGGAAAAGTAATTGAAAAAATTCCATCATTAAATCCCCCATGGCTACTGCTATTTGTATTTTGAAATTCCTGGCACTTTCTATTAAAAGCCTGAATACCATTGCATGAACTATATCAGAAAAAGCATACAGAGCCAACTTGTTATCTTCTAGGCCTTTCTTCCTCTTTGTTCAGTCTTTTTTTTTTTTTTAAATCATTCACTCAAAGTAAGATATAGGGTGTCTGAGAAATTCTACCTAAACAAAAGGCTGTCTTTCTCATGGCTCGCCCCAGCTGCCACAGCACACTTCTCGGAATACTTGCAGCATTTATACAGCCTGTGCCCACTACGTATTTCTTAAATTGTTTCATGAAAATTTATCTTCTTTCCCCAACTATATCATAAGCTCTTTGAGGGCAAGATGTTGGCATTGATTGCTTTTGTTCTTTCCCATTACCCCTAGCAAAGACTTGAGGAAAAATAGTTCCAACTAGTCTAGTTTCTTGAGTTATTGATACTTGTGATAGTGAGATGTCAAGGACTCCCCTTTTTGCATGATTCATTTAAGTAGAAGTTATCAATAGTTAATTGAATTGCTTAAATCCCATAATTTTTTTCAGGTATGGCTTCACGAAAGAAGTTTTGAATAAATACAAGGTAAGACTTTCATACTTCTTTTTTTTTTTGTATTCTCCTTGTTATTTATACAAGAGTGAAGCATTGTCAAAGCCCAGATTGATGGTTTAGGAAGGGTGATGGGGAGCTAGTCAGAATCCATGCAATGAAATAAAAGCACAGCAGGAAGCCCTAGCCAGGATAGAGTCTCATATTTTCTTTCTGGACTAAACCAAGCTTTTTTCCTTGTGTAAATTTCAGCATAGGCACAAAAGTACCATCTGGGTACTGCCCCCATCCAGAAACCCCTAGTGAAGTCAACAGCAGCACAAGGAAAGCTAGGATGAGAGATTGGATGGCTAGACACCTGGGATCCCTTGGCTTCCCATCATGCCCCCCCTAGGTGCTATTATTTCCTTATATTTGGAAAGCAATTGTGCTATTTAAAAGAAAAAAAAGTAATTAATCCACTATGACTGACTAATACATTCACCCATCTACTAATGAATCTAGTTCCTATTTCTCAGTTTATGTGATTTCTAGAAATTTGGAGACATCCTTAAGCCCTAAATTGTTTCAGTACATGGTATGTAGTAGCTCACAGGAAGAGTGAATTTATAACAAGAGGGTGTTTGTTTAGATGCCAGAATCATCCTGGCAGAATCAGGGGGCCAGAGCAAATTAACATAGAGACAGAGGTGGTAAACAATGTATGCACTGTTTTTCTCTGAGAAACTGTGTCCTGTTTGCTAAGGAGATAGAATAATTAGAAGACTAAAGTTCACATAGCTTGGAGGTTAAGAGCCTAGGCCCTTTCAAGTGCTGGCTCCATACTTACATCTCATATGACCTCATACAAGTTGTTTTACCTCCATACAAGTTGTTTACTTCATTAAAATGGGGATAATAATAATACATTTTTTAGGGTTGTGAAAATTAACCCAACATACTGCCTGGTGCATAGTATGCCCCAAATAAATGGTAGCTGGTATTATTATTATTAATTGTTAGAATGAAAAATGGAAGTATGAGTGAGTGTGAAGAAATGCATATGAATGAAAATAATTGTATGCATGGGTGTTAATACCACCACTAAAGAATGAGTGCAAAAGAAGGCATATGACAGAGCCAAAAAATACATTTGGAGCCAGATTATGTTCCTGGTTATCCATTGTCATGACTACCTCATTGCTACCGCACCTGTATGGGAGGTCCAAAAAAAGAGAGCCCCTTTCCATTTGAGATCTTTTGGCTTAGGGACCCAGAGTTGTAGTATAACCTAGATGTTTCTGCCCCTTAAGAAAGTTGATAACTAAATTTGTCTTTTTGAGCCAATGAATCAAGTAAGCTAGTATGAGGACACAGAAGTAAAAGGAAGTAGGGCTTTCTCCTTCAGAACCATGACTCTGTGGTTACAGACTAAAGAAGGGGTCTGCAGTTCCTAAAATCATCGTTGTGCCAGAATACTTGGTATTGGAGCAACAGGAAAAAAGACTGACTCTTCCCTAAGTAAAATGTGGTAGGTGGTATCTGATGCAAACCACAGTGTCTATTTTGTTCAACAAATACTTACTGAGAACCTAGAGCATGTCAGGAACTATGTTGACACTGAGGAGACAGAAACAAATATAACACAGTCTTTGTCTTCAGGGAGCCCATAGTCTAGCAGGAGAACCTTCTTTGTAAACAATAAGGGCTACACTGTCATTTACTGGGGCCAGGCTCACAGTCTAAATTGTTGGGCAGAATTGCTTCAGCAGGTTCCTGAGGGGGCTCAGCAGCTAGACAGTAAACGTGAATGGAATCTCCATGCAGCTGAAATGAGATGATGGCTTCAGGTTGTAATGTGTCTGTCTGCATGGTCTATAAGCAGTGCAAAGCTTTCTGGGGACCCTAAGGACTTTGAGCAGGCTACTTTCACACTAGAGGGGCGAGAGGACTAATGAGTATTTAGGGATTTGGGGAAGATGTTAAATCAGAAGTAGAATAATACCACATGTCCTTAGACTTCATTCATCCAACCCCTTTGCTTAAACTATTGACCTAATCAAGAAATGCACAGTGTTAATTATTAATCTTTATGGCAGAAAATGTTCCTCTTTGGTTGTTGGTTCAGCATTCCTCTATGGGAACTGAGGGGAAAAAGCATAGTCACTCCTTGGTGACTTCAGATCCTAACTCAAAGAGGGGATCATTAGTGATTGGAAAAGAACCAGTCCTGGGATTCTTAGAGGAAGGGACTTGATTATTCTAACGAGCATGGGTTGCCAAGAGGCATAGGATGGTGGGGAAAATATAAGATACCTAGAGTTATGCTGACATGTGTTGTAGTCCTGATTCTCTACTAGTATCAGTGGGATCTTGGAAAAGTCAGTTAACTTGTCCATGCCTCAGTTTCTTTATCTGTATGATGGAAATGATCATTTCTGCCTCATTGGATTGTTACAATGATCAAGTGAAATAATGCCTGTGAAAATACATGTGTCTGTACACATGTATATATAAATTGTTATGTTGTGCAAGGATGTGAGTTATTATTTTAATTTCTATTTGATCCTCCTATTTGCTTCCTATAAGAATAAACAAATATTTAATGACAAGAACTAGGCCAAGGGAGAAGGGGGGTGCTATCTATTTCATATCCACCAAGTGAGAATGTCGATGGGCACACTGCCTTCCCATTGGCCTCGCTAGGGCATTTGGGGGGCTCTCATTGGAAGGAGGCAACAGCTCTGGGAATTCCCTAGAACCCTGTTACAGATGGCTCACATTCATCTTCCTCCTCCTCCTTTTCTCACTTCCTAGTCCCTTGCAATGGCCTTTAATCCTTTTGATGGCCTGCAATTTTGCTTTCTTACTATTGTCACGCCAAATGTCATTTAAAAAAAAAAGTGTTTTTCTGTGATTTAAAGAATAAGTTCTAAATTATATATTGGATGAGGGCGTTAGGCTAGGATTGAGGGCATTATTTCAGAATAAAGTTTAAATCACTTAGTCTGATATCTGAGGCCCCATAAGATAGGCCTACAAACCACCTTCCCAATTTTGCCTTCCTCTCTTGTCTCTCATGCATCAGTTTAGCTCTAACAAAAGTGACCTGCTCACTGTTCCCTGAATTTGCTCTGTATGTTCCAGCCTTAATTCCTCTGCCAATGCAATAGTCTCTATTCAAAACACACTTTCCCACATCTACCAGTCATAAATCCTCCTCATTTTTCAAAGTCCAATTTAGAGGCCACCTCCTCCATGATGTTTTCCTTGAACTCTTGGTAGAGCTTAATTTTCTCATCTATTCTATGTTCCCAGAGACCTAGATTCAGATTCAAATTATAGCACTTATTTTAGCTGTTTGTATACATGTCTTGTCTCCCTTAATCAGTTGTGTGTTTCTTGAGGGCACAGACTATGTCTTCTCATTCAACATCAGTAAATGTTTGTCAGATCTAATAGTTGTTCCTGAAATGACAGATAGCAGGAAACACCCAGGACCAGAGCTGTGAATGGCCCAGAGTGTCCACTTCCACTGGTGTTCTTTTCTGTTCTTAAGGATTAACGTTTGGCCCAGATTTGACAAGACAATAGCCTGGCTCCAGGCCTGATCAATTGCTTATCAAGGATTTTTCTGAAACAGACTGTATGGCCTAATATTGCCATGAAACACATACTGGGTAACTGAGCATTTGATTGAAACATGTTGCTCTTTAAAAGGTTCTAATTGGTTAGTGACTCCATGCTAACTTCCTTTGGGTGGCCTGAAAACTGTTGCTTTTTGTCCATACATTGTAACTAATCAATAAACCTGAACCTATCAGAAAAACAAAACATACTCAAGCTGTTTTCCTTACAGCTACATGGACGAAAAATCTTGCGACTCTTAGAAGAAGTCTATACCTGGCTCCCAATTGGTACAATAGTTGACAACGAAATTCTGGTCATACATGGTGGGATATCAGAGTCCACAGACTTGAATTTACTCCACCATCTAGAGAGAAACAAAGTAAGAAGTAATGTATGCATAAATCTTGTCTCAAAAATAAGGCGATGTGTACTTCTTTTTGTTTATTATTCTGTATTGATTTGTGTTTTGTGGTGGTTGTAACTCTGAAAAGATTAGTAAAAATTTTAAGAAAAATCTATGATTGCATGATAAAAAACTAAATAGGTAACTATATATGGAAAATATTTTTTAAATTCATGGTGGAAGTGGAAAAATGAAGAAACTTGGCATTTCATATAGTTTTTTGAAATGAAAAATCCTGATTTTTAAAGCAGAATCTCAGTTTATTTTTGAGTTGATATAATTTACCTTATGATATACTTCAAATGGCTCAGAGTAGTTTTTTGAAAGATTTTAAACCCAAATCATATTCAATACGACAGAAGCAAGCAGGAACATGTATAGAACATCGGCAGGAAGGGCCCTGCAGTGCTGATAAGATCCCACACTCAACGAAGGGCTTCCCTTGGGTGGGCCATGCAGAGTGAGGGATGTGGTCTTCCTCCACTAGTGCCAAGCAGAAGCCCCCAGACTGGGGAAGGAGGGTACCAGTGCCCTACAAAGGCGCCCCGTGAGAATGAGGGCCAGTAGCAGCTGCAAAGCCAGAACATCAGCCATGGTCCTAGTGAGAAACCTGAACTCCAACACCTCAAGGCTGATAAATTTTTAATCAATCTAGGAGCTAGGATCTAGAACTGGAATTTTAACTTGATATAGACAAAAGCGTGACACTTATCACACCTTGAGTTTTTGGAGCCTTTATACCTTTATATAGATATGAATAATGTTGCTAAGACCCACTCATCCTTTTAATTTCAGCTTAAATGCACCCCTCACCTGGGAAGCCTTCCACAACCTCCAGCCCAGATCAGGTTTCCTTTAGTATGCTTTCAAGCCCCTTGTGTATATCCTTCTTAACAGTTACCAAAGTTAAAAAAGGAATTGTGGTACTGTTGTTTACTATCTTCCCCTGCTTCTCTAGCTCCCTGCTATAGCCCTAGCACCTAAGACATAATAAATACTTAATCAGTGTTTGTTGAGTATCATTTAAGAGGTTTAAGACCAAAGTCAGGCAAACCTGGGTAGAAACTTTACAATGCCAGTCCTGATTGTATGGTGATTTTATATACCCCCCTCCTCTCCCATTCAGTGATAACCAGAGGGTAGGATTCCAGCTAAGAGCAAGGGAATATGATGTTTTTGTCAATCAAATGTTAGCAAGCACATGGCAGGAATGCTACAGTGCCCTATGACAACAGCACTCATCAGCCATGGCAGCCACTGCCAAGTGATCAGATTGAAAGTTACTTTCTTGCTCGATTTACTTTCCTGAGATTAGCCTGAGGGCTTTTTGAGATATTAATGCCACTTCTCTGGAATACCCATTACTAGCTCTGTGGAGACCCTAAGTAGGGACCCTTAGTGTGGTAAAGACCATGAGGCTCTGAAATCAGACAGATGTAGCTAGATTTATAGCCTGCCTATGCCACTTCCTGGCCAGGTGACTTTGGGCAAGATACTTAAGTTTGCTAAGCTTCAGTTTCCACACCTATAAATTGGAGATAAAAATACCTACCATATTGGATTGCTGGGAGAATATAATTACCTACATCAACAAAATGGCATAGAGTAGGTGTTAAACATATACCTCCCTTCTCCCACCCTCTCCTACTCTTTCGTGGTTCTTGGGTCTGAGGTTTGAATTTCAGTCACCAAGACAGACCCTGGGGAATTTGGGGGCCAGGATTTTCCAGGGTAACTCAAGTTTTACCCTCTTCAGGGGTCACTGTTCCACCTACCCATAAGACTGGTTTTAGAGATAGAAATTTTTTTTATTAAATTCAGTTTTATTGAAATACATTCACACACCAATCATCCATGATATACAATCCACTGTCCACAGTATGATAACATAGTTATGCGTTCATCACCACAATCTATATCAGAACATTTTCCTTACATCAGAAAGAACCAGAACAAGAATAAAAAATAAAAGTGAAAAAAGAACACCCAAATCATCCCCCCATCCCACCCCATTTGTCCTTTAGTTTTTATCCCCATTCCTCCACTCATCCATGCACTAGATAAAGGGGGTGTGATCCACGAGGTCTTCACAATCACACTGTCACCCCTTGTAATCTACATTATTATAATTGTCTTCAGGAGTCCAGACTGCTGGGTTGGAGTTTGGTAGTTTCAGGTATTTACTTCTAGCTATGCCAATACATTAAAGCCTAAGAGGTGTTATCTATATAGTGCATAAGAATGTCCACCAGAGTGACCTCTCGACTCCACTTGGAATCTCTCAGCCACTGAAATTATTTTGTCTCATTTTGCATCCCCGTTTTGGTCAAGAAGATACTCTCAGTCCCACGATGCCGGGTCCACATTCATCCCCTGCATACTCTGCGTTGCCAGGGAGATTTACACCCCTGGGAGTCGGGTCCCACGTAGTGGGGAGGGCAACGAGTTCACCTGTCGAGATGGCTCAGTTAGAGAGAGACAGGGCCACATCTGAGCAACAAAGAGGTACTCAGGGGGAGACTCTTAGGCACCGTTACATACAACTTTAGACTCTCCTTTGTGGTAATGAGCTTCATAAGGGCAAGTCCCATGCTCGAGGGCTCAGCAAATCAAACCGCCAGTCCCAATGTTTGTGACAACATCAACACCAGTCCAGGGGAGGATGTCGAACACATCCGCTCCTTCCCCCAGATCCTTGGGTCTGGGGAGGGGGAGGCTGTAAATATATTTTTTATTATATGCCCAAATTACTGTATGATGTGTCACTATTTCACTCCAGCCTATACTAACCTACCTTATCTCACTTCCTATTCAAAGTTCCATGCAATTGTGGTGTTTGAACAAATCAACTGTAGAGTTGTACCATTTAGAAAATTTAGATCCTGTACCAAATAGATATCTATTCCCTTGGTCTCATATGAAAGTTGAAGTTTTAAAACACAATCAGTTTCAACCTTTATCCTTTGGCCTGGCTTGCCCTGGTCTTAACCAGACCTACTTCATTCATATCAGTAATTGAACTCTGGGCTCTTTTTCAGCTTGTTTTTTTTTTTTTTGACAGTGGCTGTATGCACTAATACTGACATTCATATCTTCTGAGCTCTAGCTCTGAGTTTCAGGTGTCTCAGAGACATGCATTGTTCCAGAGACCAATCAGGTTATATGCTAGGGGATCAGCATCTCAAAGTTTAGAGATAGGCCTTACAATTCAGGGATAGAGTTAACTGCTGTAAGAGCTTACAATCTAGGGACTATTACAATTATTGTGTCCACGTTAGGCTATGTTCTAAGATTCACTTCTGAGTTTACACATTGTAGTTAGTCCATATTGGTGAGGCATCATCCCTCTCACCACGTTTTCTCCAACACTTTTACTCCTATATATATATTTCCCTGCAATTTTATAGAGTTATATTCACATATCATACATTTATCCACAGTGTACAATCAGTTGTTCATGGTGTCATCATAAAGTTGTACATTTATCACCACAATCAGCACTTGAACATACTGATTACTACAAGGAAAATTGTTTGTTTTTTTTTAGCAATAAGAAAAAATGATAAAAAGAAAAATAACATGTCATACAATACAATATACTACTAAGGACAGCAAATAACACCACTACCAAGAATCCCATATTACTCCCCTATGTCCCCCTCTCATATACATTTAGCATTGGCATATTGCCTTTGTTACATTTAATGGAGGTATATTACAATGTTACTGTTGACCATAGACTCCAGTTTGCTTTGGTTGTGTTTTTTCCTGAATACCATCCCTTTTTCAAATTTCTACATGGTTGACATTCATTTGCTTTCCCACATGCAAAAACATTTTTATATTTGTATATTTAGTAACAGTCATTGGCCACTCCAGTTTTTGCCACGTTATATAGTCCCAGTCTTTATCATCTATCTTTACCTCTGGTGTCATACATTCTCCTATCCCACCTCTTTCAGCTTTACTCACAGACATCTTTGTTCAGTGTACTTACAATACCGTGCTACCATCACACAGTATTATGCTATCTATTTCTGGATCTATGCAATCAATCCTGAACATTCTGTAGTCCTTCAGCATCAAATGGCTGATCTCTGCCCTCTTTCTATCTCCTGGTCACCTGTGTTGTCAGCTTTTAACTCCCAAAGTTTGTTCATTAATGTCTGTTCATATTAGTGAGACCATACAGAATCTGTCCTTTTGTTTCTGGCTAACTTCACTCAACATAATGTCCTCAAGGTTCATCCACATTATTACATGATCCATGTCTTTGTTCTGTCTTACAGCTGCATAATATTCCATCATGTGTATATACCACAGTTTGTTAATCCACTCGTCCTTTCATGGACATTTGGGCTGTTTCCATCTCTTGGCAATTGTGAATAATGCTGCAATAAACATTGGTTTCCAAATGTCTGTTTGTGTCTTAAGTTTTAGTTTCTCTGAGTATATAGCCAGCAATGGAATAGCTGGGTCATATGGTAAATCTATATTTAGCTTCCTGAGGAACCTCCATACTGTCTTTCAGAGTGGTTGCACCATTCTACATTCTCACCAACAATGAATAAGTGTGCCTCTTTCTCCACATCCTCTCCAGCACTTGTCATTTTCTGTTTTTTTGGATAATGGCCATTCTGGTAGGTGTGAAATGATATCTCCTTGTGGTTTTGATTTGCATTTCCTTGATAGCCAGTGAAGTTGAGCATTTTTTCATATGCTTTTGAGCCATTTGTATTTCCTCTTCAGAAAAATGTCTGTTCATGTCTTTTACCCATTTTTTAATTGGATTGTTTGTCTTTCTGTTATTGAGATGCAGGATTCCTTTATATATTCGGGATATTAAACCCTTATCTGATATGTGGTTTCCAAATATCATCTCCCATTGTGTAGGTTGCCTTTTGACTTTTCTGACAAAGTCCTCTGATGTACAAAAGTGTTTAATTTTGAGGAGATCCCATTTGTCTATTTGTTCTTTGGTTGCTCGTGCCTTGGGTGTGAAGTCTAAGAAACCACCTCCTTTCACAAGATCTTTAAGATATTGCCCTACATTTTTTTCTAAGAGTTTTATGGTCTTGGTACTAACGTTTAGGTCTTTGAACCACTTTGAGATAATTTTGGTGTAAGGTGTGAGATGGACATCCTCTTTCATTCTTTTGGAAATGGATATCCAGTTCTCCAAACACCATTTATTGAACAGGCTGCTCTTTCCCTGTTGCTTCGGCTTCACTGCCTTATCAAAGAACAGTTGTCCATAGATGTAAGGCTCTACTTCTGAACACTCAATTCGATTCCATTGATCAATATATCTGTCCTTATGCCAGTACCATGCTGTTTTGAGCACTGTAGCTTTGTAATATGCTTCAAAGTCAGGTAGTGTGAGACTTCCCACTTCACTCCTCTTTCTCAAGACATTTTTGGCTATTCGGGGCACCTTACCCTTCCAAATAAATTTAGTTATTGGTTTTTCTATTTCTGTAAAGTAAGTTGTTGGGATTTGAATTGGTATTGCATTGAATCTGTAAATCAGTTTAGGTAAAATTGCCATCTTAACTATATTTAGTCTTCCAATCCATGAACATGGTATGTTCTTCCATTTTTTCAGGTCTTCTTCAATTTCTTTTAGCAGTTTCTTATAGTTTTCTATGTAAAGGTCTTTTGTGTCCTTGGTTAAGTTTATTCCTAAATACTTGATTCTTTTGGTTGCTATTGTAAATGGGATTTTTTTCTTGATTTCCTCCTCTTGTTGCACATTACTTGTGTATAGGAACACTACAGATTTTTGCATGTTGATCTTGTAGCCTGCTACTTTGCTGTATTCATTGACTAGTTCTAGTAGCTTTGCTGTAGATTTTTCTGGATTTCGTACATATAGAATCATGTCATCTGCAAATAGTGAAAGTTTTACTTCTTCCTCTCCAATTTGGATGCCTTTTATTTCTTTTTCTTGCCTAATTGCTCTAGCTAGAACTTCCAGCACAATGTTGAATAACAATGGTGATAGTGGGCATCCCTGTCTTGTTCCTGATCTTAGAGGAAAAGCTTTCAGTCTCTCCCCATTGAGTGTGATGTTAGCTGTGGGTTTTTCATACATTGCCTTTATCATATTGAAAAAGTTCCCTTCTATTCCTATCCTTTGAAGTGTGTTCATCAGGAAAGGATGTTGAATTTTGTCAAATGCCTTTTCTGCATCAATCGAGATGATCATGTGATTCTTCTGCTTTGATTTATTGATGTGGTGTATTACATTAATTGATTTTCTTGTGTTGAACCAGCCTTGCATACCTGGAAAAAATCCCACCTGGTCGTGGTGTGTAATTCTTTTAATGTGCTGCTGGATTCGATTTGTGAGTATTTTGTTGAGGATTTTTGCGTCTATATTCATTAAAGAAATTGGTCTATAATTTTCTTTTTTTGTAGTATCTTTGCCTGGTTTTGGTATTAGGGTGATGATGGCTTCATAGAAAGAGTTAGGTAGCTTTCCCTCTTCTTCAGTTTTTTTGAAGAGATTGAGCAGGATTGGTACTAATTCGTTCTTGAATGCTTGGTAGAATTCACATGTGAAACCATCTGGTCCTGGGCTTTTCCTTTTTGGGAGCTTTTTGATGACTGACTCAATCTCTTTACTTGTGATTGGTTTGTTGAGGTCATCTATTTCTTCTTGAGTTAATGTTGGTTGTTTATGCTTTTCTAGGAAGTTGTCCATTTCATCTGAGTTGTCTAGTTTATTAGCATATAGTTGCTCATAGTATCTTCTCATTATCTCCTTAATTTCTGCAGGGTCGGTAGTTATATTTCCTTTCCCGTTTCTGATTGCATTTATTTGCATCTGCTCTTTTTTTTTTTGTTAGCCTAGCCAGTGGTCCTTCGATTTTATTGATTTTCTCAAAGAACCAACTTCTGGTTTTGTTGATTCTCTCTATTGTTTTCCAGTTCTCAATTGCATTTATTTCTGCTCTAATCTTTGTTATTTCTTCCCTTCTGCTTGCTTTGGGGTTAGTTTGCTGTTCTTTCTCTTAATTCCTCCAGGTGAGCAGTTAACTCTTCAATTTTTGCTCTCTCTTCTCTTTTAATATAGGCATTTAGGGCAATAAATTTCCCTCTTAGCACTGCCTTTGCTGCATCCCATAAGTTTTGATAAGTTGTGTTTTCATTGTCATTTGCCTTGAGGTATTTACTAATTTCTCTTGTAATTTCTTCTTTTACCCACTGGTTTTCTAAGAGGGTGTTGTTTAGCCTCAATATGTTTGTGAATTTTATGACCTTCTGCCTTTTATTTATTTCCAACTTCATTCCATTGTGTTCTGAGAAAGTGTTTTGTATAATATCAATATTTTTAAATTTGTTGAGACTTGCTTTGTGACCCAACATGTGGTCTATCCTAGAGAATGTTCCATGAGCACTTGAGAAAAAAAGTGTATCCTGCTGTTGTTGGATGTAGTGTTCTATAAATGTCTGTCAAGTCTAGTTCATTTATCATACAATTCAACATCTCTGTTTCTTTAGTGATCCTCTGTCTAGATGTTCTATCCATTGATGAGAGTGGCGTATTGAAGTCTCCAACTATTATTGTAGAGGTATCTATTTCTCCTTTCAGTGATCACAGTGCTTGCCTCAAGAATTTTTGGGCATTCTGGTTTGGTGCATAAATATTTATGACTGTTATGTTTTCTTGATGAATTGACCCTTTTATTAATATATAGTGTCCTTCTTTGTCTCTTTTAATTGTTTTGCTTTTGAAGTCTAACTTGTCTGATATTAATATAGCTACTCCCGCTTTTTTCTGGTTGTTGTTTGCATGAAATATCTTTTTCCAACCTTTCACTTTCAGTCTATGTTTGTCCTTGTGTCTAAAGTGAGTTTCTTGTAGGCAGCATATAGATGGGTCCTGTTTTTTAATCCATTCTGCCAGTCTGTGTCTTTTTATTGGGGAGTTTAATCCATTTACATTTAGTGTTATTACTGTAAAGGCAGTACTTTCTACTACCATTTTGTTTTTTGGAATTTATATGTCATATCTTATTTTTCCCTCTCCTTTTACCTTTCCTGATACTCTTCATTTCTGCACTCTTCTCCAACTCTCTCTCTCCTGTCTTTTCCTATCAGCCTGTAGCACTCCCTTTAGTATTTCTTACAGTGCCGGTCTCTTATTCACAAAGTCTCTCAGTGTCTGTTTGTCTGAAAACGTTTTAATCTCTCCCTCATTTTTGAAGGAAAGTTTTGCTGGATATAGAATTCTTGGTTGGCAGTTTTTCTCTTTCAGTATCTTAAATATATCATGCCACTGTCTTCTTGCCTCCATGGTTTCTGCAGAGAAATCTGTACATAATCTTATTGACCTTTCCTTGTATGTGATGGATTGCTTTTCTCTTGCTGCTTTCAGAATCCTCTCTTTGTCTTTGACATGGGACAATCTGACCAATAAGTGTCTTGGAGTAGGTCTATTGGGATCTATTCTATTTGGGGTACGTTGTACTTCTTGAATCTCTAATTCTCTGTCTTTTATAAGAGTTGGGAAATTTTCAGTGAATATGTCTTCTATTACTCTTTCTGCCCCTTTCCTCCTCTCTTCTCCTTCTGGGATACCCGTAACACGTATATTTGTGCGTTTCATGTTGTCACTCAGCTCCCTAAGACCCTGCTCATATTTTTTCCATTTTTTTCACCATCTGTTCTTTTGTGTGTATGAATTCGAATGACCTGTCTTCCAGTTCACTGATCCTTTCTTCTACCTGTTCAAATCTACTGTTGTGTCCCTTCATTGTGTTTTTCATCTCCTCCATTGTGGCCTTCATTCCCGTGAGTTCTGCCATTTGTTTTTTTAAGTTTATGAATTCTTCTTTATGGTCAGCCAGTGTCTTCTTTATATCTTGCTATATCTTCCTTCATTTCATCAAATTTATTTGGCATTAGTTGCCTCCACTCCAGTGTCTCAGCTGAGCTATTAGTTTGTTCCTTTGGCTGGTCCATGTTTTTGTGTTTCCTGGTATGGCTTGTTATCTTAAGTTGTCTAGGCATCTGAATTTTCTTGATTAGTTTATTTTGGAGCTTGTTTTCTGTCTTTTACCTAGTGGTTTTCTTGTTGGTTGGCTTTGTTCTCTGGCCTCTATTATTCAGTTCAACTTATTCTAGACCTCTAACTTAGGTTCTGTTTAGTTGATCAGAATTTTTCCCCTCTTGTTTTTTCTGTTTCTTGCTCTGCCTCTATGTAACCTTTTTGTGAGTGGGTCTTCTCAGATATGGTCGACCCTAGTCAGATTTTCCCAGTCTAGTGAGGCCCAGGTCTCATTGGGAGGGTATGGAGTTTTCCTGAGAATGAGACCCTCCTATGAGGCCTTTAGAATCGATGCTTTTCCTCTCCTATTCAGCAGGTGGCGCTGGCCAGCCCACAGCTCCCCCACCAGTGTAAGGAGGTATGGAGCCTTTAGTTCTCCTGGTGACTCTGATCCTGTCAGGGTTGTGGCTGACTGAAGCCGGAATCTGAATTCCAGCCCCTGGGGTCTGAATTCCCAGAAGGAGGACTGCCAGTTGAGCTGGACCTCCCTCCATTCTCCCAATCCTCAGAACTCCAGTTGTCTCTCAGGGGCACTATTCCCTTCTCCTCTCTCCTCTTTGGGGCCTCTCCAGGTAGATTCCTTGGTCAGCCTGAGTTGCCAATTAAAGACGGGGATGGAGGGCTTCAGTAGTGAATACAGAACTCAAAGACACTGTGGGTACTCTGTCTCCCCCAAGTCCAGCCTAGTCCCTCACCCTGGGCTTTCCGATAGAAAATAACCACATATATTACTTTTAGATTAAAAAAAAAAAGTAGAAAAGAAATCAAGAAAAAGAAAAAAGGAAAAAAAAAAAAAGAAAGAGTCTCTTTTAAAAGTCTTTCTCCAGCCTGGAAGTTTTGTCAGTGTCAGAATAGAGCATTTAAAGATATGCTTTGGACTACTGTCTGATAATTACTCTCCAACCACTTCAGTTCCACCCCTGCCGGGGGCTATTGAAATGCAAAAAGATAAGGGATCAGTGAGAAGCCAGAAGGGACAAAATGTAGAGGGAAAAAATGGCTTTTTTGGAGTCTAGGAATGGGTGCCCACTTTTATGTGCCCCCACTTCTCGGAGCCCAGCCCTTCTTTAGCACCTCAGCTCCCAAAATTAGTTAATTAATTTGTTAATTAATTCTGCAGTTGAGGCTGGGTTGAGCCTGCCTTCTTGCCCTCAGCAGATTGCTGTTTTTTTGTGTTTTTTTGGCCCCCTTTCAGGGAGCTGGCAGCAAGACAGTCTGTGAGGTCTGGGTGGGGAGGGGCGCCAGACCCCTGGTCCGGGGAACTTAAAATGTTCGCTGCAATCTCAGCTTTTCCTCCAATTCCAAACTTGTGTCCAATGTGTGACTGGTTACTGGAGACCCCGAAAACACTATTTCATATAGTTCTTGGGTAATTGCCAGCTGCTGTAGAGGAGAGACGAAATTCTGCTCCTCACCACTCCGCCATCTTGCCCTGCCTCCCTAAAGATAGAAATTTTGAGTTGTATATGCTTTTTATCTCCTACCCCTCCTTGAGTGAGGTTGAACTTGCAGCACATGCTTGTTGAATTGAACCTTAATGAAATCATGTTCAAGCCTTTGGGACTCTGTCAGATGAGATGCAAAAGTAGATTTCCAAATCCAATTTTATAGTCCCCACTTTCCTATCCCGTAGGACCCTCCAGCTGTAGGGGTGACCATACATCCTGGTTTACACCTGTTTTCATGGTACCGTTGTTCATAGAGGAGGAGTGGGTTTGGGGAACCTGATGATAACCTCCATTTAGGTTCATTAAAGGCATTTTGTAAAGTGGGGCAGGTTGAGGGCCATGGAGAGGCAGAGAAGGAAGATTCTGTTAGCCTAAGACTCTGATTTTGTGTTCTTCAAACTCCCTGGCAGAGGGTGTGGGAAGGGGCGGGTAGTATGACTCCAGAAGAAAATGGTGGTATGGTGCCTTAAGAGGAGCTGAGGCAAAGTATCTCTATCCCAAGTGGCCTTGAAAACTACAGAGTCACACACACTTAAGAGACCATGTGGCCTTGTCCAGTGAACTTACCAGAAGTGAGCTGTATGGACCTAAGTCCAGAGGGTCCTACCAGTATGTTCTTCTCTGCCTATGAGCTGGGGACATTTTCTGGGGAGAGAGAGGGAGGTGAGGCTGTGAGTTCACTAATAATATCTGAGATTGAATTTCCAACTGGCGCAATGACACAGGACTTCAGAATAGGATTTAATGGTTTTTTTTTTTTTGAAAATTAAAGGTAAGATTTCATACAAACCCTGGTTTCTAGAAGAAACTAAGTGCCTACCTCAGAGAATTGCCCATTACTGAACTATGGCCACCAATGTAACAGAAGCACTATTTACAAATTCAGTTTTGCATAAAGGTATGGTACTACAAAGGAATGTGTATAAAATTATAGTGTCAGGTTGTGAAAGGGAATGCAGAAAGAATTACAGTAATTAACTTGCTATCAGAAGGACATTTGGTTTCCAAAGGAATACAGCAGCTTTGCTGCTAGGATCAGAGAACACAACCAATTGCTGGCAGGGTCAGGTTGAGAACTACATTGCATTTAGGTTGACGGGCTTCAAAAGTTTTCAACCTCTATCCACTTTGAGAACTTTCTTGGACATAGGTGTACTTTCTCTCATTTATCAAGGAAAACACAACAAAATGAAAAGCAGCCACCCTCTTGAAAGGTGTTTTTGAACCCCTCAAAGCCTATCGGTTCTCTTAGCCCCCTTTATACAGAAAGGCTCACAGGGAGACTAGTTTTGCCTGCCCATAGTGTCTTTAATTTCCTTTGATGAGGCCTCAAAATTTATTTAGCGCCTACAGCTGTGGTTTCTGGTGTCTCCTAGAAACTCAAATGGGAAACTTTTCCTGTTGGGTAATATACAAACAGAATTTAACAGGCTCACTTTACAGAGAGCAGCTGATCGATGAGCTAGAGTTGCTGGGTGAGATGAAAAGGTGACCATGTGTCTTTCATTAGGTTGAGGCACAACAGAATACCAACTGGCCCTCACATTTCTGCGTGTGACACACTAAGTATAGGGTTTGGCTGATGCATGAATTTGTTTTGTAGATGAAATCTGTGCTAATGCCACCAGTGCCATTAAATGAAGACCTTGCCTCTGACTTCCAGAAAACTAAAGCAGGTGCAAGTGCGATGCCTAGAAAATCAAATACATCCCTTCCTGAGCAGTTATCAAAACATGAATGGGAACAGGTAGGTGAGCAAAACTCTACAGAAACCCAGTATTGAGGCTAGGGGGCAAGATGGCAGACTGGTGAGCTGTATGTTTTAGTTACTCCTCCAGGAAAGTAGGTAAAAAGCCAGGAACTGCGTGGACTGGACACCACAGAGCAATCTGTCTTTGGGCATACTTCATACAACACTCATGAAAACGTGGAACTGCTGAGATCAGCGAAATCTGTAAGTTTTTGCGGCCAGGGGACCCGCGCCCCTCCCTGCCAGGCTCAGTCCCGGGGGAGGAGGGGCTGTCAGCTCCAGGAAGGAGAAGGGAGAATTGCAGTGGCTGCTCTTATGGGAAACTCATTCTACTGATTCAAACTCCAACCATAGATAGACTGAGACCAGACACCAGAGACTCTGAGAGCAGCCAGCCCAGCAGAGAGGAGACAGGCATAGAAAAAAAACAACACGAAAAACTCCAAAATAAAAGCAGAGGATTTTTGGAGTTCTGGTGAACACAGAAAGGGGAAGGGCGGAGATCAGGCCTTGAGGCGCATATGCAAATCCCGAAGCAAGGCTGATCTCTCTGCCCTGTGCAGCTTTCCTTAATGGTCCTGGTTGCTTTGTCTATTAGCATTTCAATAACCCATTAGATCTCTGAGGTGGGCCGTTTTTTTTTTTTTTTTTTTTTTTTTTTTAAATCCTTTTTGCTTTTTCTAAAACAATTACTCTAAGAAGCTCAATACAGAAAGCTTCAAAGAATTGAAATTTGGACACTTCAAGTCAAGAGCAGAACTAAGAGAGCTCTGAGACAAAAGGCAATAATCCAGTGGCTGAGAAAATTCACTAAACAACACAACTTCCCAAGAAAAGGGGGGTGTCCGCTCACAGCCACCATCCTGGTGGACAGGAAACACTCCTGCCCATCGCCAGCCCCATAGCCCAGAGCTGCCCCAGACAACCCAGTGTGACGGAAGTGCTTCAAATAACAGGCACACACCACAAAACTGGGCGTGGACATTAGCCTTCCCTGCAACCTCAGCTGAATGTCCCAGAGCTGGGAAGGGGGAGCAGTGTGAATTAACAGAGCCCCATTCAGCCATCATTTGAGCAGACTGGGAGCCTCCCAACACAGCCCAGCAGCCCAGAACTGCCCTGGGGGGACGGCACTCACCTGTGACATAGCACAGTCATCCCTCAACAGAGGACCCGGGGTGCACAGCCTGGAAGAGGGGCCCACTTGCAAGTCTTAGGAGCCATACGCCAATACCAAAGACTTGTGGGTCAGTGGCAGAGACAAACCGTGGCAGGACTGAACTGAAGGATTAGACTATTGCAGTAGCTTTAAAACTCTAGGATCATCAGGGAGATTTGATTGTTAGGGCCACCCCCCCTCCCCGACTGCCCAGAAACACGCCCCACATACAGGGCAGGCAACACCAACTACACACGCAAGCTTGGTACACCAATTGGGCCCCACAAGACTCACTCCCCCACTCACCAAAAAGGCTAAGCAGGGGAGATCTGGCTTGTGGAGAAAAGGTGGCTCGTGGACGCCACCTGCTGGTCAGTTAGAGAAAGTGTACTCCACGAAGCTGTAGATCTGATAAATTAGAGATAAGGACTTCAACTGGTCTACAAACCCTAAAAGAACCCTATCAAGTTCAGCAAATGCCACGAGGCCAAAAACAACAGAAAATTATAAAGCATATGAAAAAACCAGACGATATGGATAACCCAAGCCCAAGCACCCAAATCAAAAGACCAGAAGAGACACATCTAGAGCAGCTACTCAAAGAACTAAAGATGAACAATGAGACCATAGTACGGGATATGAAGGAAATCAAGAAGACCCTAGAAGAGCATAAAGAAGACATTGCAAGACTAAATAAAAAAATGGATGATCTTATGGAAAATAAAGAAACTGTTGACCAAATTAAAAAGATTCTGGACACTCATAGTACAAGACTAGAGGAAGTTGAACAACGAATCAGTGACCTGGAAGATGACAGAATGGAAAATGAAAGCATAAAAGAAAGAATGGGGAAAAAAATTGAAAAACTCGAAATGGACCTCAGGGATATAATAGATAATATGAAACGTCCGAATATAAGACTCATTGGTGTCCCAGAAGGGGAAGAAAAGGGTAAAGGTCTAGGAAGAGTATTCAAAGAAATTGTTGGGGAAAACTTCCCAAATCTTCTAAACAACATAAATACACAAATCATAAATGCTCAGCGAACTCCAAATAGAATAAATCCAAAAAAACCCACTCCGAGACATATACTGATCACACTGTCAAACATAGAAGAGAAGGAGCAAGTTCTGAAAGCAGCAAGAGAAAAGCAATTCACCACATACAAAGGAAACAGCATAAGACTAAGTAGTGACTACTCAGCAGCCACCATGGAGGCGAGAAGGCAGTGGCACGATATATTTAAAATTCTGAGTGAGAGGAATTTCCAGCCAAGAATACTTTATCCAGCAAAGCTCTCCTTCAAATTTGAGGGAGAGCTTAAATTTTTCACAGACAAAGAAATGCTGAGAGAATTTGCTAACAAGAGACCTGCCCTACTGGAGATACTAAAGGGAGCCCTACAGACAGAGAAACAAAGACAGGACAGAGAGACTTGGAGAAAGGTTCAGTACTAAAGAGATTCGGTATGGGTACAATAAAGGATATTAATAGAGAGAAGGAAAAATATGGCAAACATAATCCAAAGGATAAGATGGCCGATTCAAGAAATGCCTTCACGGTTTTAACGTTGAATGTAAATGGATTAAACTCCCCCAATTAAAAGATATGGATTCGCAGAATGGATCAAAAAAAATGAACCATCAATATGTTGCATACAAGAGACTCATCTTAGACACAGGGACACAAAGAAACTGAAAGTGAAAGGATGGAAAAAAATATTTCATGCAAGCTACAGCCAAAAGAAAGCAGGTGTAGCAATATTAATCTCAGATAAAATAGACTTCAAATGCAGGGATGTTTTGAGAGACAAAGAAGGCCACTACATACTAATAAAAGGGGCAATTCAGCAAGAAGAAATAACAATCGTAAATGTCTATGCACCCAATCAAGGTGCCACAAAATACATGAGAGAAACATTGGCAAAACTAAAGGAAGCAATTGATGTTTCCACAATAATTGTGGGAGACTTCAACACATCACTCTCTCCTATAGATAGATCAACCAGACAGAAGACCAATAAGGAAATTGAAAACCTAAACAATCTGATAAATGAATTAGATTTAACAGACATCTACAGGACATTACATCCCAAATCACCAGGATACACATACTTTTCTAGTGCTCACGGAACTTTCTCCAGAATAGATCATATGCTGGGACATAAAACAAGCCTCAATAAATTTAAAAAGATTGAAATTATTCAAAGCACATTCTCTGACCACAATGGAATACAATTAGAAGTCAATAACCATCAGAGACTTAGAAAATTCACAAATACCTGGAGGTTAAACAACACACTCCTAAACAATCAGTGGGTTAAAGAAGAAATAGCAAGAGAAATTGCTAAATATATAGAGACGAATGAAAATGAGAACACAACATACCAAAACCTATGGGATGCAGCAAAAGCAGTGCTAAGGGGGAAATTTATAGCACTAAACGCATATATTAAAAAGGAAGAAAGAGCCAAAATCAAAGAACTAATGGATCAACTGAAGAAGCTAGAAAATGAACAGCAAACCAATCCTAAACCAAGTAGAAGAAAAGAAATAACAAGGATTAAAGCAGAAATAAATGACATAGAGAACAAAAAAACAATAGAGAGGATAAATATCACCAAAAGTTGGTTCTTTGAGAAGATCAACAAGATTGACAAGCCCCTTGCTAGACTGACAAAATCAAAAAGAGAGAAGACCCATATAAACAAAATAATGAATGAAAAAGGTGACATAACTGCAGATCCTGAACAAATTAAAAAAATTATAAGAGGATATTATGAACAACTGTATGGCAACAAACTGGACAATGTAGAAGAAATGGACAATTTCCTGGAAGCATATGAACAACCTAGACTGACCAGAGAAGAAATAGAAGACCTCAACCAACCCATCACAAGCAAAGAGATCCAATCAGTCATCAAAAATCTTCCCACAAATAAATGCCCAGGGCCAGATGGCTTCACAGGGGAATTCTACCAAACTTTCCAGAAAGAACTGACACCAATCTTACTCAAACTCTTTCAAAACATTTAAAAAAATGGAACACTACCTAACTCATTTTATGAAGCTAACATCAATCTAATACCAAAACCAGGCAAAGATGCTACAGAAAAGGAAAACTACCGGCCAATCTCCCTAATGAATATAGATGCAAAAATCCTCAACAAAATACTTGCAAATCGAATCCAAAGACACATTAAAAAAATCATACACCATGACCAAGTGGGGTTCATTCCAGGCATGCAAGGATGGTTCAACATAAGAAAAACAATTAATGTATTACAACACATTAAAAACTCGAAAGGGAAAAATCAATTGATCATCTCAATAGATGCTGAAAAAGCATTTGACAAAATCCAACATCCCTTTTTGATAAAAACACTTCAAAAGGTAGGAATTGAAGGAAACTTCCTCAACATGATAAAGAGCATATATGAAAAACCCACAGCCAGCATAGTACTCAATGGTGAGAGACTGAAAGCCTTCCCTCTAAGATCAGGAACAAGACAAGGATGCCCGCTGTCACCACTGTTATTCAACATTGTGCTGGAAGTGCTAGCCAGGGCAATCCGGCAAGACAAAGAAATAAAAGGCATCCAAATTGGAAAAGAAGAAGTAAAACTGTCATTGTTTGCAGATGATGTGATCTTATATCTAGAAAACCCTGAGAAATCAACGATACACCTACTAGAGCTAATAAACAAATTTAGCAAAGTAGCGGGATACAAGATTAATGCACATAAGTCAGTAATGTTTCTATATGCTAGAAATGAACAAACTGAAGAGACACTCAAGAAAAAGATACCATTTTCAATAGCAACTAAAAAAATCAAGTACCTAGGAATAAACTTAACCAAAGATGTAAAAGACCTATATAAAGAAAACTACATAACTCTACTAAAAGAAATAGAAGGGGACCTTAAAAGATGGAAAAATATTCCATGTTCATGGATAGGAAGGCTAAATGTCATTAAGATGTCAATTCTACCCAAACTCATCTACAGATTCAATGCAATCCCAATCAAAATTCCAACAACCTACTTTGCAGACTTGGAAAAGCTAGTTATCAAATTTATTTGGAAAGGGAAGATGCCTCGAATTGCTAAAGACACTCTAAAAAGGAAAAACGAAGTGGGAGGACTTACACTCCCTGACTTTGAAGCTTATTATAAAGCCACAGTTGCCAAAACAGCATGGTACTGGCACAAAGATAGACATATAGATCAATGGAATCGAATTGAGAATTCAGAGATAGACCCTCAGATCTATGGCCGACTGATCTTTGATAAGGCCCCCAAAGTCACCGAACTGAGCCATAATGGTCTTTTCAACAAATGGGGCTGGGAGAGTTGGATATCCATATCCAAAAGAATGAAAGAGGACCCCTACCTCACCCCCTACACAAAAATTAACTCAAAATGGACCAAAGATCTCAATATAAAAGAAAGTACCATAAAACTCCTAGAAGATAATGTAGGAAAACATCTTCAAGACCTTGTATTAGGAGGCCACTTCCTAGACTTTACACCCAAAGCACAAGCAACAAAAGAGAAAATAGATAAATGGGAACTCCTCAAGCTTAGAAGTTTCTGCACCTCAAAGGAATTTCTCAAAAAGGTAAAGAGGCAGCCAACTCAATGGGAAAAAATTTTTGGAAACCATGTATCTGACAAAAGACTGATATCTTGCATATACAAAGAAATCCTACAACTCAATGACAATAGTACAGACAGCCCAATTATAAAATGGGCAAAAGATATGAAAAGACAGTTCTCTGAAGAGGAAATACAAATGGCCAAGAAACACATGAAAAAATGTTCAGCTTCACTAGCTATTAGAGAGATGCAAATTAAGACCACAATGAGATACCATCTAACACCGGTTAGAATGGCTGCCATTAAACAAACAGGAAACTACAAATGCTGGAGGGGATTTGGAGAAATTGGAACTCTTATTCATTGTTGGTGGGACTGTATAATGGTTCAGCCACTCTGGAAGTCAGTCTGGCAGTTCCTTAGAAAACTAGATATAGAGCTACCATTCGATCCAGCGATTGCACTTCTCGGTATATACCCGGAAGATCGGAAAGCAGTGACACGAACAGATATCTGCACGCCAATGTTCATAGCAGCATTATTCACAATTGCCAAGAGATGGAAACAACCCAAATGTCCTTCAACAGATGAGTGGATAAATAAAATGTGGTATATACACACGATGGAATACTACGCGGCAGTAAGAAGGAACGATCTGGTGAAACATATGACAACATGGATGAACCTTGAAGACATAATGCTGAGCGAAATAAGCCAGGCACAAAAAGAGAAATATTATATGCTACCACTAATGTGAACTTTGAAAAATGTAAAACAAATGGTTTATAATGTAGAATGTAGGGGAACTAGCAGTAGAGAGCAATTAAGGAAGGGGGAACAATAATCCAAGAAGAACAGATAAGCTATTTAACGTTCTGGGGATGCCCAGAAATGACTATGGTCTGTTAATTTCTGATGGATGTAGTAGGAACAAGTTCACTGAAATGTTGCTATATTATGTAACTTTCTTGGGGTAAAGTAGGAACATGTTGGAAGTTAAGCAGTTATCTTAGGTTAGTTGTCTTTTTCTTACTCCCTTGCTATGGTCTCTTTGAAATGTTCTTTTATTGTATGTTTGTTTTCTTTTTAACTTTTTTTTTCATACAGTTGATTTGAAAAAAGAAGGGAAAGTTAAAAAAAAAAAAAAAAGAAAAAAGACAAACAAGGAAAAAAAAAAAAAGATGTAGTGCCCCCTTGAGGAGCCTGTGGAGAATGCAGGGGTATTCGCCTACCCCACCTCCATGGTTGCTAACATGACCACAGACATAGGGGACTGGTGGTTTGATGGGTTGAGCCCTCTACCATAAGTTTTACCCTTGGGAAGACGGTTGCTGCAAAGGAGAGGCTAGGCCTCCCTGTATTTGTGCCTAAGAGTCTCCTCCTGAATGCCTCTTTGTTGCTCGGATGTGGCCCTCTCTCTCTGGCTAAGCCGACTTGAAAGGTGGGATCACTGCCCTCCCCCCTACGTGGGATCAGACACCCAGGGAAGTGAATCTCCCTGGCAACGTGGAGTGTGACTCCCGGGGAGGAATGTAGACCCGGCATCGTGGGATGGAGAACATCTTCTTGGCCAGGGGGGGGATGTGAGGGGAGATGAGATGGGCTTCGGTGGCAGAGAGATTCCGGAACGAGCCGAGGGGTCACTCTGGTGGGCACTCTTGCGCACACTTTGGACAGCCTTTTTTGGGTTCTGAAGAGTTGGGGTAGCTGGTGGTGGATACCTGAAACTGTTAAACTACAGCCCAGAACCCATGAATCTCGAAGACAGTTGTATAGGGATGTAGCTTATGAGGGGTGACAGTGGGATTGGGAATGCCATAAGGACCAGACTCCACTTTGTCTAGTTTATGGATGGATGTGTAGAAAAGTAGGGGAAGCAAACAAACAGACAAAGGTACCTAGTGTTCTTTTTTACTTCAATTGCTCTTTTTCACTCTAATTATTATTCTTGTTATTTTTGTGTGTGTGCTAATGAAGGTGTCAGGGATTGATTCAGGTGATGAATGTACAACTATGTAATGGTACTGTGAACAGTCGAAAGTACAATTTGTTTTGTATGACTGCGTGGTATGTGAATATATCTCAATAAAATGATGATTAAAAAAAAGAAAAAAAAAAAAAAAAAGAAACCCAGTATTCACCAAAATGGCAACAAAGACATAGCATAGATGTTGCCCCTTACGGTATACAGATAAAAGTGACTTTATTTTTATAAGTAGATCAAACCATTTCTATCTGAATTCATCACTATATTTGTAACATTGTTATTGAGAATATAATTCATATACCATATTCACCCATTTAAAGTGTACTATTCAATGGTTTTTACTACGTTCCCAGAGTTGTATAACCATAACCACAGTCTAATTTTAGAACATTTTCATCAACCACCCCCAAAAAAAACCTCATGCTCATTAATAGTCACTCCTCATTCCCTCCACTTTTCCCTTCCCCATGTGGCTGTGGATAACACAAATCTACTTTATGTTACTTTAGATTTGCCTGTTCTGGACATGTTCTATAAATGGACTCACAGAATATATGGTCTTTTGGGTCTGGCTTCTTTCACTTAACACAATGTTTCTGAATTATCCATGTTACAGCATGTATCCGTACTTCATTCCTCCTTATTGCTGAATAATACTCCATTGTATGGATATACCACATATTTTGTCTGTCCATTCATCAATTTTTGGACATTTGGGTTGTTTTTACCTTTTGGCTATTATGAATAATGCTACTATGAATATTCATGTACAACTTGTTATGTGAACATATGTGTTCATTTCTTGGGTATATACTTAGTGAAATTGCTGGGCCATAAGGTAACTCTAAGTTTAACATTTTGAAGAACTTCCAAACTGTTTTCCCAGGAGGCTGCACCATTTTGCAATCCCACCCGCATTGTATGAGGGTTCCAATTTCTCCATATCCCCACCAGCACTTGTTACTGTCTGTCCTTTTAATTATAGCTGTCCTAGTGAGTATGAGGTGGAATCTCATGGTTTTGATTTGTATTTCCCTAATAACTAATGATGTTGAGCATCTTTTCCTGTGTTTATTGACCATTTGCTTATCTTCTTTGGAGAAATGTCTATTCTAGTCCTTTGCCCATTTTTTAATAAAGGCAGTGAGGTAATAAGCTCTGTAGATGTTGGGGAAGACTGTTTTAGGCAGGGAGAATAACCAGTGCAAATGCTTTAACAAGAACATGACTTGTCAGTATGGTGGTTCCACAGGAGGCTAAGTATAGGGTTGCCATATGATCCTGCAAACCCATTATTTGGTATATACTTGGAAGAAATGAAATCAGGGACACGAATAGACATTGGTACACTGGTGTTTATGGCAGCAGTATTCACGCTTTGCAATTGGAGGTGTCCTAAGGGTACATCGACCGGTAAACCTAAGGGCGAACTGTACTGTATACATTCAATGGAATATTGAGTGGCTGTAAGAAGGAAAGAAGTTGTGAAGCATGCAACTAGGTGAATGAAACTTAAGGACATTATGTTGAGTGAAATAAGCCAGAAACAAAAGGACAAATATTGTAAGGCCTCACTAATATCAATGAACTATAATGAGCAAATGCTGAGAATTGAATTCAAGAGTATAGGTTATCAGGGGATAGAATGGGGGACAGAGATTGGGCAATTGATGATACAGGAGTACAGAATGTTCAATAAGACTTATTGTAAAGGTTCCTAGATTGTAAGTTCTTACAGCAGTCACATCTATTCATGAGTGTTAACTGTTATTTAAGAGATGTTTTTTTTGGTACAAAATTTATATTCTCTATAGCACACTAATTTAACCTGTAAGGTCAGTTTATTTAAACAACATAATTACATGGAACCTAGAATAGGGAATGATATCTTGTAATTCTGAACAGGTTAATGTAATACCCCAATACATTCCAGAGCATTTTGGGCATAAAATTATATACATACAGATACATATGTGTGTGATGTGTGTGTGTGTGTGTGTGTGTGTGTGTGTGTGTGTGTGTGTGTGTGTGTGTGTATGCAAAGTCCACTTGAAGGACTGGGGGAAAATGTGGAAATATTAAACTTCCTCACCTGGGAAATTCCTGATATTCTCACAAGCATTAGGGACTCCCAATTTAATAACTCAAGCCCTCAATCTTGGGGCTTGCCCTTATGAAACTCATTCCTGCAAAGGAGAAGCTAAGCCTACTTATAATTATGTCTAAGAGTCACCCCCAGAGAACTCTTTAATTGCTCAGATATGGCCTCTGTCTCTCAGTCATAAACTCACTACCCTCCCCACTATGTGGGACATGACTCCCAGGGATGAGCCTGCCCCTGGCATCGTGGGATTGAGAATGCCTTCTTGACCAAAAGGGGGAAAGGAAATGAAACAAAATAAAGTTTCGGTGGCCAAGAGATTTCAAATAGAGTCAAGAGGTCATTCTGGAGGTTATTCTTATGCATTATGTAGATATTCCTTTTTAGTTTCTACTGTATTAGACTAGCTAGAAGGAAACACCTGAATCTGTTGAACTGTAATCCAGTAGACTTGATTCTTGATGATGATTGTGTAACTATATAGCTTTTATTGTGTGTCTGTGTGATTGTGAAAACCTTGTGACTGATACTCCCTTTACCCAGTGTATGTGCAGATAAGTAATAAAATAAAGACAAAAAATATGTAAATAATAGGGGGATAATGGGTATGGGGTGTTTTGGGAGTTCTTTTTTATTTTTATTTTTTCATCTATTTTGGAGTAATGAAAATGTTCTAAAATTGTGGTGATGAATGCACAACTATATGATGATACTGTGAGCCATCGATTGTATACTTTAGATGTGTGTGAATATATCTCAATAAAATTGCATTAGAAGAAAAGAATGTGCCTTGTGCATTCAAGAAGCAGCAAGGAGACCAGTGTAGTTGAAGTACAGTAAATGAAGGGGAACAGGTATAGTGGCTAAGGTCAGAGGAGTAAGTAGGGTTGGGGTGAATGGGGAAGAGGTAGATCATGTAGGAACTGGCAGATCATTGATAGAATTTTGGCTTTTATTTTAAGGGAAATGGGGAGCCATTGCAGGATTCTCAGCAGAACAGTGACAGGATCTGACTTAAGTTTTAAAAGGATTACACTGATGATTGTAGGATAGCAAGAGTGGAGACAGGGAGACCATTTAGGAGACTATTACCATAACCCAGACAAGAGATTATGGGGACTTGGACCAATGTGTTAGCAGAATTGGGGCTGAGGAGTGGTTAGATTTCTCTCTGTATTTTTGAATGTAGAGCCTACAGGATTTCCTGGATTTCCTTGATTGGATGTGGGATATGAAAGCGAAGAGTCAGAGGTGACTCCACTGTGTTTGCTCTGTGTAGTCGGAAGGATGGAGTTGCTGTCATTTGGTATTGTTTGGTGGGGGAGTATCAGTCCATCTGGGGACATGTTAAGCTTGACATGTCTATTAGACATCCAAGTGGAAATACCAACTAACAGTTGTATATCCAAGCCTGGAGTTTGGATAGTATTCTTAGCCTGCAGTACAAATTTGTGAGCCATGTGCATGAGACTTGGTGAGCTCAACAAGGAAGTGAGTATATAGAGAAAAGGAACCAAGGACTGATCCCTGAGGCTCTTCAAAATTAAGAAGTCAGGAAAGAGGAGGAATCATTAGTGAAGATTGAGAAGGAGCAACCCATGAGGTAGAAGAAAACCAGGAGAGTGTGGTGTCCTGGAAGCCAAATTAAGAAAGGGTCTCAAGGAGGAAGAAAAGATCAGTTATGTTAAGTGTTCTGAAAGGGCATGCAAGATGATGATTGGAAATGACTGTTGGACTTAGAAATGTGGTTATTGTTGGCATTCAATAGAACAGTTGTGATGAAGTGGTGGAGATGAGAGTCTGATCAGGATAGGTTTCAGAGCTCTCTTTGAAGAGGCAAGGAATTGGTGAAATCAAGTACAGACGACTTTGGGGGGCAGTTTTGTGGTATAGGGAAGCAAAGAAATAGGGCAGTAACTGGCAGGGAAAGTGACGTCAAGAAGATATTTTTCAAATTGTGAGGAATAACAGCATGTTTGAATGCCGATGGGCATTATTCAGTAGAGAAAAATTGGTGATGTGAGGGATGGCAGAGAAGCTAGAGCAAAAATGACCCTTAAGTCACAAGAGGTTATGGAATCTAGTGTGCAAGTGGAGAATTGGCTTTAGGTTGGGAGAATGGTTAGCTCATCTATGGTAATGGGCAGGAAGGTAGAATACATGGGCACAGGTATGAATAGGTGGGTAATATGGTATCTGGATTTACTTGTGATTAGATAAATTTTTAAAGTTTGCAGAGATGTTCCAAAGCCTTTCTCATTCCCCTCTCTCCCCAACCCCAAAGTCAACATTTTCAGCCAATATAGATATCCTTAGTGAACTCCAAAAATGCAGAGAAGGGTTCTGGGCCAATAAGAACTCTATTTTAACTTATCTCTTGATTATGTTTAAAGATGGACAAAAAGTTCAAAGTAGTACTGTCACCTAGCCAAAGGGAATCCACAAAAGTTAGTTCAGCATCTTTTGCCGGGCATTGCTTCAATCTCTTTTCATCCAGCATCCTATGTAACCCTCACAACAACCTGGTGAGAAAACTGAGGCTCCAAAGAGTGAAATGACTTGTTTGAGGTCACTTGGCCAGTCAGTGCATGATGGAGCAGGATTTGATCCCAGGTCTGACTCTACTGCCCAGTCTCTTTATCTGAAGGAATAGGAGGTCTGAAGAAGGAAATGAAATATTCTAGTCACCCTTATCCAATGAGGCAAAGGGTGAATGAATAGTAGGAGGAAGGCATCTAAAGAAATCTTGGTATCTGGCCAAATTTCGGCTGAGCACAATATTTAAAACAACATGTTCAAAAACTGGAGAGAAAACACGTAATGTTCTGGTTTGCTAATGCTGCCTTTTCACAAAACACCAGAAATGGATTGGCTTTTATAAAGGGTGTTTGTTTGGTTACAAAGTTACAGTCTTAAGGCCATAAAGTGTCCAAGGTAAGGCATCAACAATCGGGTACCTTCACTGGAGGATAGCCAATGGAGTCTGGAAAACGTCTGTTCACTGGGAAGGCACATGGCTGGTATCTGCTCCAGAGTTCTGGTTCCAAAATGGCTTTCTCCCAGGACGTTCCTCTCTAGGCTGCAGCTCCTTAAAAATGTCACTCTTAGTTGCTCTTGGGGCATTTGTCCTCTCTTAGCTTCTCAGGAGCAAAAGACTGCTTTCAAAGGCCATCTCCAAAATGTCTCCGTAAGCTGCATCTCCTCTCTCAGCTCCTGTGTGTTCTTCAAAGTGTCCCTCTTGGCTGTAGCAAGCTCCCTCCTTCTGTCTGAGCTTATATAGTGCTCCAGTAAACTAATCAAGGCCCACGCTGAATGGACAGGGCCACATCTCCATGGAAATTATCTAATCAGAGCTATTACCTACAGTTGGGTGGGTCTCATCTCCATGGAAACATTCAGTCAAAGAATTACAGTCTAATCAACACTAATACGTCTGCCCACTCAAGCTTGCATCAAAGATAATGGCGTTTTGGGGAACATAATACATTCAAACTGGCAGATTCCACTCCCTGGACCCCAAAATGATATGATTTTTCCATATACAAAATACATTCATCCCATCACAATATCACAAAAACTTAAATCATTTCAGCAACAATAAGTAAGCACAAGATCCCATCAAAGTCAGTCACAGGCGTGGTCTGTCCTAAAGCAAAATTACCCTCTTACTGTGGACCTGTGAAACTTAGAACAAGTTATCTGCTGCCAATATACAAAGGAGGGACAGTCATAGGATAAGCATTCCCATTGCTATAAGGAGAAACAGTAAGGAAAACAGAGTTTAAGGGACCAAAACAGTTCCTAAAACCTGCAGGGCAAACTCCATTAGATTTCAAAGTCTGAGAGTCATTTAGAGAACTATGTTTTATCCTTGGGGCTTGAGAGAGCAGGAGTCCAACCCTTTCAAAGGACCTACATGGCAGCCCTTTTCTCTCCAAACCCTGGGGTGAGTGCTCCAACATATCCACAAATTGGGGAGACCACCCTCTTCTCGGCCCCACCCTCCTCAAGCATCAGGGTGCCACCCGGACTGTGCCTTTCCCGGGCAAAGGTTCTCCCTTCTCTGAACAGTGAGTGGCAGCCAGGTTCTCCCCAATCCCCGGGGAATGTGCTGCACCCTCTCTGGGGCCTGGGGTGGTAGCAGTCTTCCTGAGCATCGAGCTGGAAGGCCTGCGCTCTGTCTCCGGGGCAAATGCACCCTTTCCCATGCATGGGCTGCTCCACTCTCTTAGCCTGAGACCTCCTGACTCCAGACTGCAATCTCCATGGCTCTACCTTTGAAGAAATATTTCCTTCAATTTGTCCCTTCTCCAGTCCAGGCCAGCAGTGTCTCCTTCTAAATAGATCTCGCAAAAATCTTGTTGGCTTGGCATGACGTACACCGGGTCAAATCCGTCAGACAATAGGACTTTCCACATATCCTTTCTGGATAACTCCATCTCCAATCCTGGCTTGTACTGAAATGGAAGTCAGGTTCCATGTTTGGTTAAATCCTCATGTGGGGCTGTCGCCTCTGGGGTCTCACTTTTTGGACGCCCAGAATCTTCCAAAGCATCAATTTTTGGTTTCTGTGTACCCAAGAATTCATTTCTCTGTTATCTCTGTCCTGTCACATTTTACTATAAGCTGCAAGTAGAAACCAGGCTACTTCTGTATTTAGCTTGGGGATGTTATCAGCTAAATATTTCAGGTCGTCGCTTTCAAATTCTGCTTTCCATCCAACGCCAGGACTCAATTTAGCCAAATTCTCTGCCACTTTAAAACAAGGATCACCTTCCTTCCAGTTTGCAGCAACACATTCATCATTTCTGCTCAAGGCCTTATCAGAAGTATCTTTTGAATTCATATTTCTACCGACAGTCTCTTCAAAGCAATCTAAGCCTATTCTGTCAAGCTCCTCACAGTTGTTCCAGAATCTTCCCCTTATCCATTTAAAAAGCCATTCCAACATGTTTGGTATTTGCAAGGTAAGCAGCCCCGCATTTCTCTGGTACCAAAATCTGTTCCAGTTTGCTGATGCTGCCTTTTCACAAAACACCAGAAACAGATTGGCTTTTATAAAGAGGGTTTGTTTGGTTACACAGTTACAGTCTTAAGGCCATAAAGTGTCCAAGGTCAGGCACCAACAATCAGGTACCTTCACTGGAGGATGGCCAATGGTGTCCGGAAAACCTATTAGCTGGGAAGGCACGTGGCTGGCGTCTACTCCAGAGTTTTGGTTTCAAAATGACTTTCTCCCATGATGTTCCTCTCTAGGCTGCAGCTTCTCAAAAATGTCACTCTTAGTTGCTCTTGGGGCATTTGTCCTCTCTTAGCTTCTCAGGAGCAAAAGACTGCTTTCAAAGGCCATCTCCAAGATGTCTCTGTAAGCTGCATCTCCTCACTCAGCATTCTTCAAAGTGTCCCTCTTGGCTGTAACAAGCTTGCGCCTTCTGTCTGAGCTTATGTAGTGCTCCAGTAAACTAATTAACGCCCATGCGGAATGGACAGGGCCACACCTCCATGGAAATTATCTAATCAGAGCTATTATCTACAGTTGGGTGGGTCGCATCTCCATGGAAACACTCAGTCAAAGAATTACAGTCTAATCAACACTAATATGTCTGCCCACACAAGATTGCATCACAGATAGTGGCGTTTTGGAGGACATAATACATTCAAACTGGCACACGTAACTAAAAGAAGCAATTAGATGCACTTTCAGTGCTGTTAACCCTCACCTAAAGCATACTTTTGGAAACTGGATTACTTACAGCTGCAAACAAGCACAGGGCACTTATTGCAGGATTTATTTTGGATTAAGGAGGTTTAAAAGGTTGAGAAACAAATAGATTTGGGTGGTAAGGTTATGTAAAAGCTGTAATTCAATAAAGCTTTTCCATAATTTTTTGTTTGAAAATTCTCAGGAATCTTTTAAATAACTGTTCTTTCATGCAATTACCACATAAGAGTCCCCTGCATTTCAGAGGAGAAAGTGCTGTTGAAAGAGATTCTCTCTGCTGAAGAATTGGTTTCACCAACAAAGAATAGAAAATAGATCTATGTTAACGGCCACAGTTTGGGTAAACCTAGGCAAGTAAATGAATTCTAGACAGAGAAAAGAAATGCAGAACTCATGGAATGGGTTCTGAAGGAGAAGTTCATTTCTATAAAATAGATACCCCCTTATGACTTTGAATCAAAGAAAAATGAATGTTTGATATATTGTTCTCATATTATTGATGAGCCTGCTAAGGCCCAAACTGGTTAAGTGATTTGCCCAAGGTGGCACAGGTAAATACTGGAAGAGCTAATTCCTTGACTAGTGCTTATTCTAGTTCGACTCCCATCATATGTACATTTAATTTATGTAAATTCAACTATATGCATATGGCTAAAAAGGATGAAAATACTGTAAATTTTTATTTTCATATATATTCTCTATCATATACTGTATATTAATGTATCTATAAAATAGTCACACATCCGTATTATTACATAGGACTTGTATATACAAAATCATGTGTCCTGTCCTTTAAGGGGAATTTAAGAAGTTTTTCCAGGGGTAATTTTGGCTGTAAATGAATTGCATCTCATGTAGGTACTTAGAACTTAATCCCCTCCTAATAAAACACAATTCATGTTTCATCTTTCCTCCTTTACTGTACTGAAGGTCAAAACATGTCCCCATAACATGAATTCATGGTAAAAGCCAGATATGACACAGTTTTAAATGCATTATTTTTATCCTAAACACCAGCAAAGTGAAAGGGTTCCATTTTATTTATTTGTAGGTAGGGTTATGCCAATGCTGGAATTCAGAGGGGAGAGAGGAAAATTATTGTCTGAGTCTTCTTTGGATAGTTTGAATTCTCACTTCAATCAGCCCTGAAAAATTCTGCAAGTGTCTGGTATGGGCCTGGTGCAGGGGTCTCTAGCTCTGACCAGGTGCTTATCATACCAGAGCAGTTTTGCTACCAGGACTGTTCTTCTTTCCATCTCACTGTCTTTCCTCTTATTTCTAGCTTCCCTTCAATACCAGACATGGATGGGTGTACAGTCAGGTTTAGTGGGACAACCGTTTCTGGCCCTCTTCTCAAAATCTGCTTTGGACCCACTAGAAAAACTGTACAACTTACAATGCATGCTACTTCAGGTCCTCAAAGGAAACATGGAAATTATAGACTCCTACAATCATAGTTTGTTAGAACTTTGAGATACTTTACTGGTCATCTGGTCCAAACCTCTGATTTTAAAGATTTAGAAAGTGATTCCCAGAGCATTTTCTCAAGGTTTCACAGCTTTTGTGACAAAGCTACTTTTTCTCACTACTGCTTAAGCTCTGATAGAAGTTTAAATAAAGAATCTTTATACATAGATCGGAGCCACAAAGAGGGAGCCTCTGATTTACTAGGAAAAATATTCTTAGAAACTTGGGTCTTCAGTCCTGGGCATTTGTGTAGCTGCATTTGCCTCTTTCGCCTCCAAAAAGAAATGTGATGCTAATAACGTACTTAGGGATTTAGGAGAACACCCTATGGAAATCAATATGGCTAAAAGCTACAGAATCCATTGCCAAAAATGAGAATGTACTTGTCAAGGGGCAAAAAGTGGAAGAAATGCTTTAGAAGATATTCTTGGGTAAATAGTTTTCTATATTTGTGTTGGGAAAAAACAAGGGCTTTCTTAGGCTGTGTGCTCAACAGGACAAAATTCCAGGCCATTGCAACTGGGTGACCTACTTTATCCCCCTGAACATGTGTGTTCATTGTGGGGAGTTACTTTCTCCTCTGAACGTGCAATGATGCTCCTTTAGAGAAAAGAGTTTGCACAAGTGTAAAACAATTGTGATGGGATTTTTAAAGACCAAAAAAAAAAAAAAAAAAAAAAAAAAAGCAGGGATTGTGTCTTCACATTAAGTATTGCTAAATTGGTCATTTTTATTGCTACATTGGTTGTTGGAGATGAGCAGAAAGGGATTGAGGTGGCTATGGACATTCAGATTACTCTGGAAAGGATTCATGGAGATGAGTATAAAACAATTTTCAAGGAGGAATGAGAAATAGTTTTCCTTTGGGATAACTTGGGATATTTCTGGCAAATAAGTTGGAATCTAGAATGACAGACTCTCACTTGTAAATAGCAGCTTAATCTGGTTTGTTGTTCAAAGGTTGTTGATATTCTGTGGAGTGATCCCAGAGGCCAAAGAGGCTGTTACCCAAACAAAAGTCGGGGAGGAGGCTGCTATTTTGGACCAGATATTACTTCCAAGATTCTTAGTAAATACCATTTGAAGATGCTCATTCGGTCTCATGAATGTAAGCCTGAGGGTTATGAAGTCTGCCATGATGGGAAGGTAAGCTCACGCTGTTGGCAGTGTTCTCACAGACAGCCTTCCCACCACCATAGTCTTCTCTTCAGAGAGTGTATTGATCCAGAAGACCACGGGAAGATATCTTCCCTGATACCAAAATGGAAGGCCATGCTTGGGTACACAGAAGCAGGAGACTGGAGGGTTCACAGAGGTTATCTGAAGGGGCCTCACTGCCCCTCACCCTCAGAAATATTTGGCTTATTTGCCTTATCTTCCCTAATCTCAGCGATAGAAATGTATGGCACACAGTGGTAAGTACACACACAGAAAAGACTTTGTTCTTTATTAATTGTAAGACGAATCTCCATTACAGTGTGATTAGGAATGTACTTACCCTCACAGAGAATACAAAAGATAGCAGTGAATATTTTTTGTCTTCTTGCACCTTTTGCACTTTCCTTGTGTAGGGCAGAGCCAAGCAACCCACTTCCCTTCAACTTGTTGAGTAGGTGATCTCTGGCAACTTGCTTGCTATGGGCAGTTTAGCTGTGGCCAATAAAATGGAGTGTGTTGTGCTCTGTCAGTGGTGTCTGATAAGGCTGGAAGAGGTAAGAACCGAGGAACTGGTTTCTTGTCCCAAGTTGTCCTGGGATGCTTCTTGCTCTAAAAGCAGACAGCAGTGAATAAAAATGAATACCAAATTGCATGGTATTGCCCTCAATGTCAACACTTTCACTTTTCTTAACTCTATTAATTCATTTTAGGTTCACACTAACATTGCAAGATGAGTAAGGCAAGTATTATTTAGGTTTTCTTTGCAATAAGAAAACTGAGAGAAAATAGCAGTGGTTTGTCTGAAGTGACATACTTATTAGGGTGGAACTGGGCCTAAGCCAGGTTTCCTGTCACAGACAAGAATTGTCCTCCCATATGCCACCACTGCCCCAAGGCTGATTCCTTTCAAAAATGGTGGTGGGGGTTCCTTATTCTAGCCACTATTTCCCTGCCCTTAAAGCATTGGTTTTATGGAGCCCTGGACCCTCTAAATCTTTCAGCTCCAAGCAAGAGAAAAAGACCATGATACAACACAAGTTTTATTTTGAAAGCTCTAATATTATAAGGAAAGAACAAAAAATATTTATGTCCTTGGAAAATTAGAATTCACAAAACTGAACATTAAGTATTCCAAGATGTAGAAATAAAATTATACACAGGATTGCAATACACTTAAGATATTGGATGAGTGACTAGCAGTTGGTACTCCTGTGGATATTGATTAAAAAGCCTTGTTTTCATCTAGGGCAGAATCTCAGGAAAGCACATCAGACCTGGATAATTTTCCGTGGTTATGAAGTTTGTTTGATTTTTGTTTTTAAAGAATTATAGCTATTTCTGCATTTATTAATGACCTTCTGAGAACTAATTTTTGCATGAACCTCACCCTCTTTTTCTTCAATCAGGTTATTACTGTATTTTCTGCGTCTAATTATTATGAAGAAGGCAGCAATCGAGGCGCTTACATCAAACTGGGTCCTGGTATGAAGCCTCGATTTGTCCAGTACCAAGTAACTGAGTTAACGTGCCCAAAGCCTCTTTACCAAAGGTGTGTATATTCTAAGGAGAATTCTGAACACTTGTATTGTTGACCCAGTAAAAACAGTCCTGAGTGACAAACAGCAGCCACAGAGTGAAGGCAACTACTTATTGGTTACTTATTGGTATAAACAAAATGGAAATGGCTTCAGACACCAAGTAGTGAATGTGCCAGTATTTGAAACCCAAAGGAACAATTTTCAATTCATACTTTTCTTTAGATGGGTGAAGCAGTCATCATCCAGGGACAGAACCTAATGAAATATAAAGAAGAGAGTCCACATACCCACTCAGACCCCTAACCTACAACCTTCTCTGCCCGACAAGGTCTTCCTCCTCTTCTCTTGCCAGCGGTGTATATGACTAAAATAGTTGAGTTTCTCCTTCCATGTGATGGCATTCATAACATATCTTCCCTTTTTGCCCTTTAACATTGTCTTTTAAGGTATTTTTAAATTATAAAATTAATGTTTGATAACAAGTGAAACAAAAATATATAGAAAGAAAATGGTAATGATCTCTTCTCCCCTGACTACTCAATAATCCTCTTCTCTAGAAGTAACTAAAACTAACAGCCTGAGGTGGACCCGTCTCCCCTCTACTCTTGCTCCTATAAAAATAGACAGTTATTTGTCCATTTTATTTAAAAAAAATTTGAGTACCTTCTATGTGTCCCTTATCAAGTACATGATTTGCAAATATTCCCTCATATTCTGTGGGTTGTCTTTTCCTTTTCTGATGTATTATTTACAGCACAAAAGTTTTTAATTTTGAGGAAGTCCAGTTGTCTATTTTTTTTTTCCTTTGGTTGCTTGTGTTTTTGGTGTTGTATTTAAAAAGCCATTGCATAACCCAAAGTTATGAAGATTTATTCCTATGATTTCTTCTAAGAGTTTTATAGTTTTAGCTCTTACATTTAGGTCTATGAACAATTTGTTTAGGTTCTGTGTGTGATATGAGGTAAGGATCCAACTTCATTCTTTTGCATGTGATGGTCCAATTGATGCAGCACCATCTGTTGAAAAGACTGTTCTGTCTCATTGGATGGTCTTGGCACACTTGTCAAAAATCAGTTGATCATAAGTGTAAGCGTTTATTTCTGGGCTTTCTATCATATTCCATTAATCTATATATCTACCCTAATGCAAGTACCACGCTGACTTGATTACTGTAGCTTTGCAGAAAGTTTTGAAGCTGAGAAATGTGAGTCCAACTTTGTTCTTCTTTTTCAAGATTGTTTTGGCTGTTCTATGTCCCTTACATTTCCATATGAATTTTAGGATCAGCTTGTCAATTTTGTATAAATGCTAGCTGGGATTTTGATAGAAATTATGTTGAATATTAAGTCTTCCAAAACATGAACATGGAATGTTACTCTATTTATTTAGATCTTTAATTTCTTTCAGTTGTGTTTTGTACTTTTCAGTGTACAGGTCTTGGACTTCTTTTGTTAAATCAATTCCTGAGTATTTTATTCATTTTGATGCTACTGTAAGTGGAATTGTTTTCTTAATTATATTTTGGAGTGTTCATTGTTAGTATCTAGACATACAATTGATTTTTGTATATTGATCTTATATTGATTTTGTGTGTTGATATTGTGTAAGCTTAATGAACTCCTTTTTAGTGGATTCCTTGGGATTTTTTATATACATGATGATATTATTTCTGAATGGAGAAAGTTTTACTTTTTTCTTCACAATCCAGATGCCTTTTATTTCTTTTTGCTTGCCTAATTGCCCTGACTAGAACCTCCAATACAATGATGAATAGAAATGGTGATAGTGGACATCTTTGTCTTGTATTTTATCTTAGGGGGAAAGACTTTAGTCTTTCACCATTAAGTATGATGTTAGTTGTAGGTTTTTGTAGATGTCTTTATCAGATTGAGGAAGTTCCTTTCTAGTCTTAGTTTGTTGAGTAATTTTATAATGAAAGGGTATTGCATATGTCAGATACTTTATCTGCATCTATTGAGATGGTCATGTGGATTTTGCCCTTTATTCTAATAATATGGTGTATTACATTGATTGATTTCAGATGTTAAACAGCTTTGTATTCCCGGGATAAATCCTACTTGGTCATGGTGTATAATCCTTTTAATATGTTGCTGGGTGTGGCTTGATAGTATTTTGTTTAGGAATTTTGCATATATATATTATTAAGGACTGTTGGTCTATGGTTTCCTTTTCTTATGATTTCTTTATCTAGTTTTGGTATCAGAGTAATACAGACTTTACAGACTAAGGTGGGCAGTATTCCCCCCCTTCTAATTTTAGGAAGAGTTTGTGAAGAACTGGTATTAGTTCTTCTAAAATGTTTGGTTGAATTTACCAGGGAAGTCATCTGGGCCTTGGCTTTTTTTGGTAGGAAGTTTTTGGATTACTTATTCAATTTATTTATTTATTATAGGTCTATAGTTTCAGTAGTTTGTGTCTTCTAGGAATTTGCCAATTTCATGTAGGTTATCCAATTTGTTGGCATACAATTATTCATATATTTCCTTATTATCCTCATTTCTGTAAGGTCAATAGTGATCTTTCCTCTTTCATTCCTGATTTCAATAATTTGAGTCTCTTTTTCTCTTGGTCAGTCTGACTGAAGGTATGTCAATTTTGTTGATCTTCTCAAAGAACTAATTTTTGGTTTTGTTATTATTATTTTTCTATTCTCTATGTCATTTTTTTCTGCTTTAATCTTTATAATTTCTTACCTTCACTTTGGGTTTAGTTTACTCTTTTTTTTGTTTGCTTTGCTAGTTTTCTAAGGTGGAGGATTATGTTATTGATTTGAGATTTTTCTTCTTTTTAAACGTAGGCATTTACAGCTATAAATTTTACTCTTAGGAACTGCTTTTGTTGCATCCCAAAATGTTTGGCATATTGTGTTTATATTTTCATTCATCCCAAGGCATTTTCTAATTTCTCTTGTGATTTCTTCTTCAACCCATTGGTTGTTTAGAAGTGTGTTGTTTAATTTATACACATTTGTAAATTTCCCGAACTGCTTTCTGTTATTAATGTCTAATTTATTTCTTTTATGGTCAGAAAAGATACTTCATATGATTTCAATACTTTTAAATATATTTAGGCTTGGTTTTATGGCTTTGCATAGGATCTATTGTAGAGAATGTTCCATATATGCTTGAGAAGAATGTATATTCTTCTGTTGTTGGCTGGAGTGTTTTATGCTTTTCTGTTAAGTGGAGTTGGTCTATAATGTGTTCAAGTCTTCTATATCTTTGTTGATTCTCCAACTAGTTGTTCTATCCATTATTGAAACTACAGAATTGATGTCTCCAACCATTATTATTGTATCATTTATTTTTCCCTTCAATTTTGTCATTTTTGCTTCATGGATTTTTTGGCTCTCTTATTAGGTTTATATATACATATATGTATACACACACACACACATAGTTATTTTATCTTTCTGATTGATTGACCCTTTTTATAATTATAAAATATCCCTCTTTATCTTGGGTAACAGTTTTTGTCTTGAAGTCTATTTTGTCTGCTCCACTCCAGCTCTCTTATCTTTGCTGTTTGCATGATATTTCTTTTTTTGTCTTTTTCCTTTCAACCTGCTTGAATCTTTGAAACTAAAGTGTGTCTCTTGTAGACAACACATAGCTGGATCTTGTCTGTCTTTTTTTTAATCTTGTCTCACAATATCTGCCTTTTGTTTTGTTTTCAAATCCAGTAACATTTAATGCTATTATTGATATGGCTGGATTTATGTCTGCCTCTTTTTATTTTTTGGTATTTGTCTCATGACTTCTTTGTACCTTTGTTCTTCCTTTACTTCAAGATTATTTTTGTAAATGGCCTGAAGTAGGAGTTTAGAATCCAGATGGTTGGCTAACTATGCTGGCACCATTTAGAAAAAAATGGTCTTTTCCTACTCACTGCAATGCCTCCTCTATTATATATATATTGTTCCCATACATAGTCATCTGTATTTATGAAATTTTTATTATTTTCTACTTGTGTACTTGTCTTCTCTTAGGTCAACACCCATTGTTTTATTTCAGTAACTTTATAGTAAAATTTAATCTCTGGTATAGCAAGTCCCTCTATTTTTTTCTTCTTTTTCAAAATTTTATTGGATATTCTCAGATATTAATTGTCCGTGTGAGTCTTTGAAATCCAAAAGAAAACCCATTTGTAATCCTTTTAGAATTTCACCAAATACCCACACATATACACTCTTACATTCACTATCTAGGAACATGGTGTGTATGAATTTAGGCAATTCATTTAAAGTGAAAATTGTTAAGTGATAACATAGCACGTTAAAATGAAACAGAACAGGATGGTTCCTGTAACTTTCATTTAATGTTTTCTTGACATAGGGTGCATGCTATTGAAAGTAGTGCCATCAGGATACTAAAAGAGAGAATTATTTCACGAAAATCTGACCTCATTTGTGCTTTTGAACTTTATGATCGCAGTAAATCAGGTAAGAAAATCAGGTAATGCTTGCCATTCCTTACCATACCAGGTTACATACTGATCAGTCATATAAGAAATCATAGAATTCTCTCTATATAAGCAAAAATTCTCTGATGTATTTCTTTGAGTTAAAATTTTTAAAAAAAGGAACCCATAGAACTATATTATACAACTGCAAACCCTAATGTAAACTATAGACTATATGTGGGCTATAGTTAATAGTATAATTATAATTAATATTGTTTCATCAATTATAATAAAGTTAACCACATAAATCCAAAATGTTAACAATAGAGAAAACTGTTTGTGAGGGAGCAGTATATTGGAACACTGTATTTTCTGGATGATTTTTCTGTAAACTTACAATTTTTCTAATAATTTTTTTTAAAAAAAGCACTAACAGTGACCTTCCATAATCTCATGAAAGCTCTCTACAAAAACCTATAACAAATAGCACACTTAATAGAAAAATGTTGAAAGCTTTCCTTCTAAGATTGACAATAAGGCAAGCATGCTATGGGAAGCTGAACAATGGCTCCCCAAATATGTCCACATTCCAATCTGTGGACTCTGCTACTCTTACCTTACATAGCAAAAGGAACTTTGAAGATGTAATTAAATTAAGGATTTTGAAATGGGAAAATTATCCTGGATTATGCAGGTGGGTCTGTTGTACTCACAATGGTCCTTATAAGAGGGAGGCAGGAGGACTTAGAGAAGAAGACAATGTGATGATTGAAGCAGAGATGAGAATAATGCACTTTGAAGATGGGGAAAGGGGCCACAAGATAAAATATAGGCAGCCCGTAGAAGCTGAAGAAGGCAAGGAAATGGATCTTCCCTTCGGAGCCTCCAGAAGGAACTGCCCTGCTGACATTTTGACTTTAGCCCATTGAAACTGACTTGGACTTATGACCCCCGTAACTGTAAGAGAATAAATTTATGTTAATTTAATTCCATGATAATTTGTTACAGCAGCAATTGGAAATTAATACAGATGCTCCCAGTCAACACCTCTATTCAACATTGTACTCATGATGCTAGCCAATGCAATAAGGCAAGATAAGGAAATAAAATGGTAATTGGAAAGGAAGAAATAAAACTCATTATTTGTAGACAACACGATTAAGTATGTAGAAAAGTCCAAAGAAATCCACAGAAAAACTATTAGAATTCATTTTATTAGAATTAGAATGATTCAAATTAATAAGTGAATTTGGCAAGTTATTGACCACAAGGTCAATACATGGAAATTGATTGCATTTCCATATGTTAGTGTATCAGTCAGAGTCTAGCCAACAGACAGAAACCATACCAGTAATTTGAACAGAGAAATTTAATATAAAGAATTATTAACTAGTAAAAGGTGATTAACTACTAAAAGGAATAAAAGAGAACTCCAAAGAATATAGGAATAGCAAGTATAGGGAGCAGCTACTGTCTGTAGGGCTCTGAAAGAATACCCCAAAAAGACACAAACTTGCTGAGATTCAGACCTCTTTGGAGAACATTTGGCTGTGGCCCACTGGACAGAGAAGTTCAATGAGGTGCTTCAGGTGTGACCTTATCTGCAGCTGGTGGGCCAGGACTGAAGAGGAGGGAGCCACTCACTGGGGTGCCAGCAAAACTCTCTAAAGGCTGTGTACCACTATGTCTCCCACACACTACAGCCATGCACTAGGGTGTCAGTGAAATTCACTACAGGGTGGGTGCCCTGCGTCTCCTACATAACTCTGCCAACCATGCTGTGCTGTAGAAGCAAGAAGAAAAGCACACCAGAACCAGAAAGAGAAGCTGTTTCTTCTGCTATTCTTTGCAGCATTCTTTCTGCGCCCTATACTGATAGTTTAACATTATAGCAGCTGTAAAAGGAGAAATATTTAAGGGGTCCAGCTCTAGTATCACAAAACAGGGCAAAGAAGTATAGGTTTTGAGTTGAATGAGAATAAATTGATAACCGGTGTAACCAGCAATTAACTTTTAGATAATGCCATTTTAAAAAATATGTCATTCACAATAGATAAAATAATCAAGTATGTAGGAAGAAATATAATAAATGATGTATGAAATTTCTTCATGGAAACTATAAAATATTAAGAGAAATCAAAGAGGACTGAAATAAATGCATGGGTATTGTGCTCAGAGTTATCAAGATAAATTCTCCCCAAATTGTTCTGTAGGTTCAATGCAATCCCAATCAAAATCCCAACATGAGATTTTTTCATAGATCTTGAGAAGCTGCATCTGAAATTTATATGGAAGTGCAAGAGGGCAAGAATAGCCAAGACATTCTTGAAGAAAAAGAATAAGGTTGGAGTACTTGTCCCGCAGTACAGCAAGACATATTATAAGGGTATGGTAATTATAATAGTATGGAATTGGCACCAGGATAACCCACATGGACAAATGGAACTAAAATAGAGAATCCTGAAAAAGATGCATGCATATATGGACACTTTAAGGTGTCACTGCCACACAGTGAGAATAAGGTAGTCTTTTCAATAAATGATGCTGGGCCAAATGGACAGCCATATGAAAAAGAGAAATGACCCATAGCTCATACGTCTATAAGAATCAATTCCAGGTAGATTGTAGATCTAATTATGAAAGGCAAAAGCAAAGCTTATGGAAGGAGAATTTACAGAAGAATTTATTTATGCCATTGGACTTGGCAAAGATGTCATAAACAGTACGGGAAAACACTAACCATAAAGAAAAAAGTGGTGATTTTAATTACATTAAAATTAAGAACTTCTGGTCATCAAACTATACCGCTAAAGGAATGAAAAAAAGGCAAACCATAGAATGAGAGAAGTTATTTGCAACACAAGCAATTGACAAAAGTCTCACATCCAGAAAATATAAATAACACCTGCTAATCAAAATAAAAAGACAGAAAATGCAGTAGAAAGATTGGCAAGAGACTTGTATAGCCAGTTCACTAAAGAGGATATCCAAATAGCCAATATATGAAAAGGTGCTCAACCTCTTTGGTAATATGTGAAACAAAAATTAAATCCACAATGAGATATTACTACACAGCCCCTAGAATGGCTGATATGAAAAATATTGGCAATATCAAGTGTTGGCAAAGATGTGGACCAACAGGAACTCTCATATACTGCTGATAGAAGTCTAAATTGGTGCAACCATATCAGAAAACTGGAGTATCAAATGAAGCTATGCTTTTTATATACCCTATCATCCAGAAATTTCACTCCTAAGTATATACCCAACAGAAATGCAGGGAGATATGTGCACCAAAGGTACATACAGAAATATTCTTAGTAATATGGTTTGTAATAACCCCAAACTACAGATATCCAATGTCCATCAATAATAGAATGGATATTTAAGTTGTGAATACTCATACCATGGAATACATATGTCAATGAAAATGAATAAACTACAGTACCTAAATGGAACAACAGGGCTGAACTATTGTTCAGCAAAAGCCAGAAGGTCTCTCCTCCCAAATATATTATTGGATGATTCCATTTATATAGAGATCAAAAAAGGCAAAAAATAAACTATAGTGTGAGGGATCAAGATAGCAGCTCTCCTTGGGAAAGTGGGATGTGGTAATAATTGTGTGGGGTACACAATTTGGGTACTATCAGTGTTTTATTTCTTGTCCTTGGTGGTGGTTGCATGAGTTCCATTTATGATAATTCCTTGAGCTCTGTATTTGTTTTGTGAACTTTTCTGTATGTGATAAACTTCAATTAAAAATAAATTGTCCTTAGCTGGTAAGTGTGTGGGGAAATGGGCTGGTGGGAATGTAAATGGATAGACTCTTTCTGGAAAGCAGTTTGATAATATGTATCAAAAACCTTAAAAAATATGCATACCCTTTGATCCAGCAATTCCACATCTAGGAGTTATTCTAAGGAATAGTTTCATAGTCATTAAAATGATGATGTAGATCTATGTTTATAATATAAATGGATGTCCATAGTTTATTATAAGTAAAAAAGGAGATTAAATATGTATGTGGGTTTTGTCATATGCAATACATAGATATAAAATTTATGCTAGAGTGTAATGTATATTTGATTTTAAGAGATAAAATATGTATAATTTATGTATATTCATGTTTATATACATAGCAAAAGGAGTGGAAATAACAACATTGTTTTCTGTACGTCCTAAATTATTTTAAATTAGCATATCTTTAATAATCAGAAGGAAATGGAGATTTTCTATTTTGAAAAACTACATGCAATATTAGGGGAAAAAGATATTATATAGGAAAATGAAAGGTGAGTAAAGTAAATCTTTTATTCTTTATATTCTTTTGTGTTTTCAAATCTTCTCTAATAAGCATACCTTACTTTGTTAATCAGAAAATGGAAAAAAATTAACACTAAAAGGCTTGATTTCTTATAAGTATAATAAGGGGAAGATCTGTGGAACACTGGACTTTCTTAAGTTGATTCCTCCCTGAGAGCTGTGTGGTCTGGAAGGACAGATCATAGAGGAGAGCAGGAGGTACCCAGGCCTCAGAACCCCAGACTGCCCACTCACTCTACCAAGGAGGCTGTGTTTCTTTATCAAATTATAAACAAATGTAAACAAATGATAAGACTTTTGTTGTGTTGTTGTTGTTGTTAGGAAAACTTTCTTTGGGCCAGTGGGCTTTTTCCATGGAGAGCATTTTGGGGCTGAACTTACCATGGAGATCCCTGAGATTGCATCTGGTAAACACAGACAAAGATGGAAATATTGACTACATGTCCAGCTTCCAGGATATCCACATTCAAAAACCTGTGAAAGAGGCAAGTGAAACATAGCCCCAGTTAAAACCTGGCTGGAGCAAAACACACTTTGGACAACCTAAACGAGTAACTTAGCCCTTCAAAAATTGGGGGATGTAATCATCTTGTAGCTGTCTTAGGAAAGACCTAAGAGGGATCTCCCAAGTACATTGTGATATCGTCAGGAAATTTGTGTACTCTGAGGATAGGCACCCACTCCTGCAAAGGCAAGCAAATCCATGGCAAGCGTGATTCTTATTTTAAGTGTTGTCTCGTGAAGGGAAGATTTGACATCCATTCTTTCATACAACATACCCTTTAAAATACTCACTGTATTTCCTATGAAGCTGTGAAGTTATAGACTTGCTTACATGACCCAGAATATGCCTTAAAGATTTTTTTTTAATTCAGTTTTATTGAAATATATTCACACCATACAGTCATCCATGGTATACAATCAACTGTTCACAGTATGATCATACAGTTATGCGTTCATCACCACAATCTATTTCTGAACATTTTCCTTACATCAGAAAGAATCAGAATAAGAATAAAAAATAAAAGTGAAAAGAGAATACCCAAACCATCCCCCCATCCCACCCTATTTGTCATTTAGTTTTTACTCCTATTTTTCTACTGATTTTTTTTTCAATTTTTAAACTTTGTTTATCAAAAAATTAAAAACAAACAGGCAATCTTTGTTGCTCAGATGCGGCCCTCTCTCTCTGGCTAAGCCAACTTGAAAGGTGAAATCACTGCCCTCCCCCCTACGTGGGATCAGACACCCAGGGAAGTGAATCTCCCTGGCAACGTGGAATATGACTCCCGGGGAGGAATGTAGACCCGGCATCGTGGGATGGAGAACATCTTCTTGACCAAAAGGGGGATGTGAAAGGAAATGAAATAAGCTTCAGTGGCAGAGAGATTCCAAAACGAGCCGAGAGATCACTCTGGTGGGCACTCTTACGCACACTTTAGACAACCTTTTTTAGGTTCTAAAGAATTGGGGTAGCTGGTGGTGGATACCTGAAACTATTAAACTACAACCCAGAACCCATGAATCTCGAAGACAGTTGTATAAAAATGTAGCTTATGAGGGGTGACAGTGGGATTGGGAATGCCATAAGGACCAAACTCCACTTTGTCTAGTTTATGGATGGATGTGTAGAAAAGTAGGGGAAGCAAACAAACAGACAAAGGTACCTAGTGTTCTTTTTTACTTCAATTGCTCTTTTTCACTCTAATTATTATTCTTGTTATTTTTGTGTGTGTGCTAATGAAGGTGTCAGGGATTGATTTAGGTGATGAATGTACAACTATGTAATGGTACTGTAAACAATCGAAAGTACAATTTGTTTTGTATGACTGCGTGGTATGTGAATATATCTCAATAAAATGATGATTAAAAAAAAAAAAAAAACAAACAGGCAAACAACAACCAAAAAAACCCCACAACATTTCAAACAAAGCAATGGATTAAGGAAAACAAATAAACTAAAATAACTACTTTGCTTCCAATATGTTCCTGCCATACCCCAAGAAAGTTAATAAACCATGTCCAAACAGAGGAGTAAGAAAAACAAATAATCTAAAATAACTGCATTGCTTCCATCATGTTCCTACCATACCCCAAGAAAATTAACAACCCCTAAGAAAACAAAGGAATAAGAGAAAAAAAAAACCTAAAATAACTCTATTGCTTCCAACATGATCTTACTATATCCAAGAAAGTTTACAAACCATAATCATTCCTGAGCATTCCCATAACATTGAGATTACCCTCCATAGTTTATCTGTTCTTATTAGATTATCATTCCCCCTCCACTAATTGGTATCTCTAGGTCCCCTACATTCTACAGTATAAAACATTGTACATTTTTCACAGAATTCACTTTAGTGGTAACATACAATATCTTTCTTTTTGTGCCTGGCTTATTTTGCTCAGCATTATGTCTTTTTTTTTTTTTTTAATCTTCATTTTATTGAGATATATTCATATACCACGCAGTCATACAAAACAAATCGTACTTTCGATTGTTCACAGTACCATTACATAGTTGTACATTCATCACCCAAATCAATCCCTGACACCTTCATTAGCGCACACACAAGAATAACAAGAATAATAATTAGAGTGAAAAAGAGCAATTGAAGTAAAAAAGAACACTGGGTACCTTTGTCTGTTTGTTTCCTTCCCCTATTTTTCTACTCATCCATCCATAAACTAGACAAAGTGGAGTGTGGTCCTTATGGCTTTCCCAATCCCCTTGTCACCCCTCATAAGCTACATTTTTATACAACTGTCTTCGAGATTCATGGGTTCTGGGTTGTAGTTTGATAGTTTCAGGTATCCACCACCAGCTACCCCAATTCTTTAGAACCTAAAAAGGATTGTCTAAAGTGTGCGTAAGAGTGCCCACCAGAGTGACCTCTCGGCTCCTTTTGGATTCTCACTGCCACTGAAGCTTATTTCATTTCCTTTCACATGCCCCTTTTGGTCAAGAAGATGTTCTCCGTCCCACGATGCCGGGTCTACATTCCTCCCCGGGAGTCATATTCCACGTTGCCAGGGAGATTCACTCCCCTGGGTGTCTGATCCCACGTAGGGCGGAGGGCAGTGATTTCACCTTTCAAGTTGGCTTAGCTAGAGAGACAGGGCCACATGTGAGCAACAAAGAGGCATTCGGGAGGAGGCTCTTAGGCACAACCAAAGGGAGGCCTAGCCTCTCCTTTGCAGCAACCGTCTTCCCAAGGGAAAAACCTGTGGTAGAGGGCTCAACCCATCAAACCACCAGTCCCCTATGTCTGTGGTCATGTTAGCAACCATGGAGGTGGGGTAGGCGAATACCCCTGCATTCTCCACAGGCTCCTCAAGGGGGCACTGCATCTTTTTTTTTTCCTCCTTTTTTTTTTTTTTTAACTTTCCCTTCTTTTTTAAATCAACTCTATGAAAAAAAAGTTAAAAAGAAAACAAACATACAATAAAAGAACATTTCAAAAAGACCATAACAAGGGAGTAAGAAAAAGACAACTAACCTAACTGCTTAACTTCCAACATGTTCCTACTTTACCCCAAGAAAGTTACCTAATATAGCAACATTTCTGTGAACTTGCTCCTACTATATCCATCAGAAATTAACAGACCATAGTCATTCCTAGGCATCCCCAGAACGTTAAATAGCTTATCTGTTCTTCTTGGATTATTGTTCCCCCTTCCTTAATTGCTCTCTATTGCTAGTTCCCCTACATTCTACATTATAAACCATTTGTTTTACATTTTTCAAAGTTCACATTAGTGGTAGCATATAATATTTCTCTTTTTGTGCCTGGCTTATTTCACTCAGCATTATGTCTTCAAGGTTCATCCATGTTGTCATATGTTTCACCAGATCGTTCCTTCTTACTGCTGCGTAGTATTCCATCGTGTGTATATACCACATTTTATTTATCCACTCATCTGTTGAAGGACATTTGGGTTGTTTCCATCTCTTGACAATTGTGAATAATGCTGCTATGAACATTGGCGTGCAGATATCTGTCCGTGTCACTGCTTTCCAATCTTCCGGGTATATACCGAGAAGTGCAATCGCTGGATCGAATGGTAACTCTATATCTAGTTTTCTAAGGAACTGCCAGACTGACTTCCAGAGTGGCTGAACCATTATACAGTCCCACCAACAGTGAATAAGAGTTCCAATTTCTCCACATCCCCTCCAGCATTTGTAGTTTCCTGTTTGTTTAATGGCAGCCATTCTAACCGGTGTTAGATGGTATCTCATTGTGGTCTTAATTTGCATCTCTCTAATAGCTAGTGAAGCTGAACATTTTTTCATGTGTTTCTTGGCCATTTGTATTTCCTCTTCAGAGAACTGTCTTTTCATATCTTTTGCCCATTTTATAATTGGGCCGACTGTACTATTGTCATTGAGTTGTAGGATTTCTTTATATATGCAAGATATCAGTCTTTTGTCAGATACATGGTTTCCAAAAATTTTTTCCCATTGAGTTGGCTGCCTCTTTACCTTTTTGAGAAATTCCTTTGAGGTGCAGAAACTTCTAAGCTTGAGGAGTTCCCATTTATCTATTTTCTCTTTTGTTGCTTGTGCTTTGGGTGTAAAGTCTAGGAAGTGGCCACCTAATACAAGGTCTTGAAGATGTTTTCCTACATTATCTTCTAGGAGTTTTATGGTACTTTCTTTTATATTGAGATCTTTGGTCCATTTTGAGTTAATTTTTGTGTAGGGGGTGAGGTAGGGGTCCTCTTTCATTCCTTTGGATATGGATATCCAACTCTCCCAGCCCCATTTGTTGAAAAGACCATTATGACTCAGTTCAGTGACTTTGGGGGCCTTATCAAAGATCAGTCGGCCATAGATATGAGGGTCTATCTCCGAATTCTCAATTTGATTCCATTGATCTATATGTCTATCTTTGTGCCAGTACCATGCTGTTTTGGCAACTGTGGCTTTATAATACGCTTCAAAGTCAGGGAGTTTAAGTCCTCCCACTTCGTTTTTGTTTTTTAGAGTGTCTTTAGCAATTCGAGGCATCTTCCCTTTCCAAATAAATTTGATAACTAGCTTTTCCAAGTCTACAAAGTAGGTTGTTGGAATTTTGATTGGGATTGCATTGAATCTGTAGATGAGTTTGGGTAGAATTGACATCTTAATGACATTTAGTCTTCCTATCCATGAACATGGAATATTTATCCATCTTTTAAGGTCCCCTTCTATTTCTTTTAGTAGAGTTATGTAGTTTTCTTTGTATAGGTCTTTTACATCTTTGGTTAAGTTTATTCCTAGGTACTTGAATTTTTTAGTTGCTATGGAAAATGGTCTCTTTTTCTTGAGTGTTTCTTCGGTTTGTTCATTTCTAGCATATAGAAACATTACTGACTTATGTGCATTAACCTTGTATCCCGCTACTTTCCTAAATTTGTTTATTAGCTCTAGTAGCTGTATCGTCGATTTCTCAGGGTTTTCTAGATATAAGATCATATCATCTGCAAACAATGACAGTTTTACTTCTTTTCCAATTTGGATGCCTTTTATTTCTTTGTCTTGCCGGATTGCCCTGGCTAGCACTTCCAGCACAATGTTGAATAACAGTGGTGACAGCGGGCATCCTTGTCTTGTTCCTGATCTTAGAGGGAAGGCTTTCAGTCTCTCACCATTGAGTATTATGCTGGCTGTGGGTTTTTCGTATATGCTCTTTATCATGTTGAGGAAGTTTCCTTCAGTTCCTACCTTTTGAAGTGTTTTTATCAAAAATGGGTGTTGGATTTTGTCAAATGCTTTTACAGCATCTATTGAGATGATCAATTGATTTTTCCCTTTTGACTTGTTAATGTGTTGTAATACATTGATTGATTTTCTTATGTTGAACCATCCTTGCATGCCTGGAATGAACCCCACTTGGTCATGGTGTATGATATTTTTAATGTGTCTTTGGATTCAATTTGCAAGTATTTTGTTGAGGATTTTTGCATCTATATTCATTAGGGAGATTGGCCGGTAGTTTTCCTTTTTTGTAGCATCTTTGCCTGGTTTTGGTATTAGATTGATGTTAGCTTCATAAAATGAGTTAGGTAGTGTTCCATTTTTTTAAATGTTTTGAAAGAGTTTGAGTAAGATTGGTGTCAGTTCTTTCTGGAAAGTTTGGTAGAATTCCCCTGTGAAGCCATCTGGCCCTGGGCATTTATTTGTGGGAAGATTTTTGATGACTGATTGGATCTCTTTGCTTGTGATGGGTTGGTTGAGGTCTTCTATTTCTTCTCTGGTCAGTCTAGGTTGTTCATATGCTTCCAGGAAATTGTCCATTTCTTCTACATTGTCCAGTTTGTTGCCATACAGTTGTTCATAATATCCTCTTATAATTTTTTTAATTTGTTCAGGATCTGCAGTTATGTCACCTTTTTCATTCATTATTTTGTTTATATGGGTCTTCTCTCTTTTTGATTTTGTCAGTCTAGCTAGGGGCTTGTCAATCTTGTTGATCTTCTCAAAGAACCAACTTTTGGTGATATTTATCCTCTCTATTGTTTTTTTGTTCTCTATGTCATTTATTTCTGCTTTAATCCTTGTTATTTCTTTTCTTCTACTTGGTTTAGGATTGGTTTGCTGTTCATTTTCTAGCTTCTTCAGTTGATCCATTAGTTCTTTGATTTTGGCTCTTTCTTCCTTTTTAATATATGCGTTTAGTGCTATAAATTTCCCCCTTAGCACTGCTTTTGCTGCATCCCATAGGTTTTGGTATGTTGTGTTCTCATTTTCATTTGTCTCTCTATATTTAGCAATTTCTCTTGCTATTTCTTCTTTAACCCACTGATTGTTTAGGAGTGTGTTGTTTAACCTCCAGGTATTTGTGAATTTTCTAAGTCTCTGATGGTTATTGACTTCTAATTGTATTCCATTGTGGTCAGAGAATGTGCTTTGAATAATTTCAATCTTTTTAAATTTATTGAGGCTTGTTTTATGTCCCAGCATATGATCTATTCTGGAGAAAGTTCCGTGAGCACTAGAAAAGTATGTGTATCCTGGTGATTTGGGATGTAATGTCCTGTATATGTCTGTTAAATCTAATTCATTTATCAGATTGTTTAGGTTTTCAATTTCCTTATTGGTCTTCTGTCTGGTTGATCTATCTATAGGAGAGAGTGATGTGTTGAAGTCTCCCACAATTATTGTGGAAACATCAATTGCTTCCTTTAGTTTTGCCAGTGTTTCTCTCATGTATTTTGTGGCACCTTGATTGAGTGCATAGACATTTACGATTGTTATTTCTTCTTGCTGAATTGCCCCTTTTATTAGTACGTAGTGGCCTTCTTTGTCTCTCAAAACATCCCTGCATTTGAAGTCTATTTTATCTGAGATTAATATTGCTACACCTGCTTTCTTTTGGCTGTAGCTTGCATGAAATATTTTTTTCCATCCTTTCACTTTCAGTTTCTTTGTGTCCCTGTGTCTAAGATGAGTCTCTTGTATGCAACATATTGATGGTTCATTTTTTTTTGATCCGTTCTGTGAATCTATATCTTTTAATTGGGGAGTTTAATCCATTTACATTCAGCGTTATAACCGTGAAGGCATTTCTTGAATCAGCCATCTTATCCTTTGGTTTATGTTTGTCATATTTTTCCCCTCTGTCTCTTAATATCCTTTATTTTACCCATACCGAATCTCTTTAGTACTGAACCTTTCTCCAGGTCTCTCTGTCCTTTCTTTGTTTCTCTGTGTGTAGGGCTCCCTTTAGTATCTCCAGTAGGGCAGGTCTCGTGTTAGCAAATTCTCTCAGCATTTGTTTGTCTGTGAAAAATTTAAGCTCTCCCTGAAATTTGAAGGAGAGCTTTGCTGGAAAAAGTATTCTTGGCTGGAAATTTTTCTCACTCAGAATTTTAAATATATCGTGCCACTGCCTGCTCGCCTCCATGGTGGCTGCTGAGTAGTCACTACTTAGTCTTATGCTGTTTCCTTTGTATGTGGTGAATTGCTTTTCTCTTGCTGCTTTCAGAACTTGCTCCTTCTCTTCTGGGTTTGATAGTGTGATCAGTATATGTCTCGGAGTGGGTTTATTTGGATTTATTCTATTTGGAGTTCGCTGAGCATTTATGATTTGTGTGTTTATGTTGTTTAGAAGATTTGGGAAGTTTTCCCCAACAATTTCTTTGAATACTCTTCCTAGACCTTTACCCTTTTCTTCCCCTTCTGGGACACCAATGAGTCTTATATTCGGACATTTCATATTATCTATCATATCCCTGAAGTCCATTTCGATTTTTTCAATTTTTTTCCCCATTCTTTCTTTTATGCTTTCATTTTCCATTCTGTCATCTTCCAGGTCACTGATTCGTTGTTCAACTTCCTCTAGTCTTGTACTATGAGTGTCCAGAATCTTTTTAATTTAGTCAACAGTTTCTTTAATTTCCATAAGATCATCCATTTTTTTATTTAGTCTTGCAATGTCATCTTTATGCCCTTCTAGGGTCTTCTTGATTTCCTTTATCTCCCGTACTATGGTCTCATTGTTCATCTTTAGTTCTTTGAGTAGCTGCTCTAGGTGCTGTGTCTCTTCTGGTCTTTGGATTTGGGTGCTTGGGTTGGGTTATCCATATCGTCTGGTTTTTTCATATGCTTTATAATTTTCTGTTGTTTTTGGCCTCGTGGCATTTGCTGAACTTGATAGAGTTCTTTTAGGATTTGTAGACCAATTGAAGTCCTTATCTCTAATTTATCAGATCTACAGCTTCATGGAGTACACTTTCTCTAACTAACCAGCAGGTGGCGTCCACGAGCCACCTGTTCTCCACAAGCCAGTTCTCCCCTGCTTAGCCTTTTTGGTGAGTGGGGGAGTGAGCCTTGTGGGGTCCAATTGGTGTACCAAGCTTGCGTGTGTAGTTGGTGTTGCCTGCCCTGTATATGGGGCGTGTTTCTGGGCAGTCAGGGAGGGGGGGTGGCTCTAACAATCAAATCTCCCTGGTGATCCTAGAGTTTTAAAGCTGCTGCAATAGTCTAATCCTTCAGTTCAGTCCTGCCACAGTTTGTCTCTGCCACTGACCCACAAGTCCTTGGTATTGGCATATGGCTCCTGAGACTTGCAAGTGGGCCCCTCTTCCAGGCCGTGCACCCCAGGTCCTCTGTTGAGGGATGACTGTGCTATATCACAGGTGAGTGCCGTCCCCCCATGGCAGTTCTGGGCTGCTGGGCTGTGTAGGGAGGCTCCCAGTCTGCTGAAATGATGGCTGAATGGGGCTTTGTTAATTCACACTGCTCTACTTTCCCAACTCTGGGACAATCAGCTGAGGTTGCAGGGAAGGTTAATGTCCACGCCCAGTTTTGTGGTGTGTGCCTGTTATTTGAAGCACTTCCATCACACTGGGTTGTCTGGGGCAGTTCTGGGCTATGGGGCTGGCGATAGGCAGGAGTGTTTCCTGTCCACTAGGATGATGGCTGTGAGCGGACACCCCCCTTTCTTGGGAAGTTGTGGTGTTTAGTGAATCTTCTCAGCCACTGGATTATTGCGTTTTGTCTCAGAGCTCTCCTAGTTCTGCTCTTGACTTGACCTGCCCAAATAGTAAGTCTTTGAAGCTTTCTGTATTGGCTTCTTAGAGTAATTGTTTTAGAAAAAGAAAAAAGGTTTAAAAAAAAAAAAGAAAAGAAAACGGGCCCTCCTCAGAGATCTAATGGGTTATTGAAATGCTAAGAGACAAAGCAACCAGGGCCATTAAGGAAGGGTCCACAGGGCAGAGAGATCAGCTTTTCTTCGGGATTTGCATATGCGCCTCAGGGCCCTTCCCCTTTCTATGTTCACCAGAACTCCAAAAATCCTCCGCTTTTATTTTGGAGTTGTTCGTGTTGTTTTTTTTCTATGCCTGTCTCCTCTCTGCTGGGCTGGCTGCTCTCAGATTCTGTGGTGTCTGGTCTCAGTGTATCTATGGTTGGATTTGGATCAGTAGAATGAGTTTCCGATAAGGGCTGCCACTGCACTTCTCCCTTTTCCTTCCTGGAGCTGACAGCCCCTCCTCCCACAGGACTGAGCCTGGCAGGGAGGGGCACGGGTCCCCTGGCCGCAAAAACTTACAGATTTCGCTGATCTCAGCAGTTCCACGTTTTCATGAGTGTTGTATGAAGTATGCCCAAAGTCAGATTGCTCTGTGGTGTCCAGTCCACGCAGTTCCTGGCTTTCTACCTACTTTCCTGGAGGAGTAACTAAAACATACAGCTCACCAGTCTGCCATCTTGCCCCGCGAGCATGCCTTAAAGATTTTTAAAATTTAGCATCCCTTATTAAAATGTGAATACCCCAGGGAGAGGTGTCAGCTCTCTAGTATTTGTTAGTTAACAACTCATCAGCAATACGTTAACATTGAGCTGAAAGTGAGCCCATAAGAACTGACACTTGGGTGGTTGATTGCAGGGGAGATGAGAGGTTAGGAACAGAGAGAAGGGAGGGAGAGTGCAGGAGCGAGAAAAGGAGGAGGCTTTTGGCTTCACTTAAGGGGCAGTTCAGTGCAGTGACTACAATTATAGGCCTTGACTCTAGGCAGCTGCGATTCAACTCCCACTTACCAGCTATGTGAACCTGGGGAGAGTTACTTTACCTCTCTGCTTTCTAATCTGTAAAATGAACCCGATAGTAGTTCTGTTCCTACTCTTTAGGATTGTGGTTGGGGACTAAATGAAATAACCCACATAAGTAAGCTCTTTGTGCAGAGCCTGGCATAGAGGTACTCTTGGTAAATGCTGACTTTTGTTATTTACTGCTTCCTTATTCTTCTTGGCCCTGTCCCCTGAGGAACACACACTGCAGACCAGTGCAGAAAACAAAGAGCACGGTACTTTAGCTGATTGAAGAGTGTTGGGACTCCAAGGAAGGCTGCCTTTTCAAATTTCTATCTCAGTCATACAATTTGAATTTGTGATAATATTTCATGATTGTTACATTTACTGAACTTGATTTGTGCCATTAATTCTATATGTTTTAATGCTCAGAAAATCTTTATTGTAGGCTCAGTCTACTCTAATTGAAATTTTGTACAGATACCGATCTGACCTGCAGATCATATACAATGTAATTGACTCTGATCACTCAGGTAAGTGAACTTTCTTTAATTAATTCAGTACTAAAAAGCAAAAGCTAGTCTGTTTTTCTGAATCCAGAACTCCTTTTTTTTAAATTTTTTAAAATTTTTTATTGATTTCCTTCTTCATCCAAGCTTGATTAAACTTAAGGGGAATAAGTGAGCTCACCTTTTTTATTATTATTGTTATTTTAGTTTGGCCCACAAACTCTGTATTCAAGACCAAAGAGGCCTACATAAGCCTATGTATCCATTGGGAAACTGGAATAGCTCCTTTTATAAATCACCAGCACAAATCCACTGCCCGTTTAAAAAGCTTAATTACTCCTGGCAATAAAAAAATCAGATTCTGTTTTGGGGACTGAGAGCTGTGACAACTCATTTTCTACTTAGCTTATTTTTCAAACTTAAAAAAAATCAAATCTATTGCAGAGACCTTTTATAAAGAATAAAAAATCAATAATCCAACACATGAAAGTAAATTACTGCTATAAAAAAGGCAGAGCACCATTGTTTGCGATCCTCTTATTTAGTCCCGGGGTATCAGGGTATCCTCTCCTTCTGCTTTGATGTCACCTTCCTCTCTGCATTCCTTCTGTGTCCCCTCCCTTAGATTTCAGATCTTAAAATTTCTATACCACATATAGCTCCACAGCCCACAGTCCTTTCACTATTTACTCATTCTGGCTTTTGAATAATCTCAGGATCACTTGGTAGTTGAAAGGGACGTATTGTTTCTTACATTTGTGATCTTACTCTTTCCTTTCCATTTCCTTCAGTGTCTCAGTGGTCAGGCATATTAGTGAGCTTCTAATCGAGACTATTCAATCAATACGACTGCCCCATCCCTCCCTTAGGTGGGTCTTAACATGAACACTCACAGCCTTCTCCTATATTCTCTTAGGCCTGATTTCCATGGAAGAATTTCGTACCATGTGGCAACTTTTCTGTACTCACTACAGTGTTCACATTGATGACTCCCAAGTTGATGAGCTCGCCAACAGAATGGACCTAAACAAAGACGGAAACATTGACTTTAACGAGTTCTTAAAGGCTTTCTATGTAGTGCATAAATTTGATCATCTGAACAAATCAGACACCAACCTGGCTGGCCAAAAATGAAGGCTTCACTCAGCCTCCGTGTATATAGCTGGATCCTAATCACAGACACAATATTTACCAGGACCCTTGAAATTCATAGTCAGTAGTAGAGAAGAGTAGACCCCAGCTCACTCCACAAACAAATGCATGATATGGATGTTGGAAATTCCTAGTGAATTGTTAATGTTAAGACTAGGTTAAATGTCATCTGATAGGATTTTGTTCCAGTATTAGGACCCACACATTGCCAGGGAGAAACTGAGTTTGAGTCTAGTGTTGGTCTCTTAGATGCCACCTAACTGGGAGACCAGAGGAGTTTGGCAACATACTGAAAGACACCCACTGAGCACCAGAGAAAATGATTCAGTGCAACATCTGTGTATGGCTGAGGGATGGGAGGAGGAATACCAAACTGTTAATGGAATAAAATATTTCCATCTTTAAGTCGTAATCTTCTTTGGAGCTATCATAAACCAGTAATTCTCAATTGTAGGGAACTCCCCTTCAGGGATGGGGGCCATATTAGATTCTTGGGGGATGCTGTGGGAGTATATTGTTTGAAAAAACTTTTTTCTTTCCTATTGAGATACAGAGTAAATACATTCAGATTGAGCCCTACAATTATTATGGTTTGACACCTTCTTTGGTAAGATGGGGCATTGTTTATGCATACATTGTGCAGTTTATTCTGCTATTCTGGTTGTGTATCAAACACAAGAGATTTCTGTTTCAAGGCAAATATATTTCTTTTTTTTTTTTTAAGTTTAGGAACTTCAAGATGTACCAATATACTAGACTAGATATCCTACAACCCTGCCTGCTACAAACATCAGCAATAATAGATAAAATATAACAAACTTCTTTTTTAAATGCATAACCGAGCTTGCAAGAAAGTAAAAGAAACCCCTAGGAAGCAGGAGAAAAGTATAATTAAAATCATAGCAATATTAACATCAGACAGGATAGATTTTAAGGCAAATAATATCATTAGAGATAAGGAAAGTCATGCTAAAAGGAATGATTCACCAGGAAAATATAACGATGATAAATTTATATGCATCCAATAACAGAGTTTTAAATTTATAATGCAAAAATTGACATAACTACCAGGAGAAATTGAGAAGAGGGAGATTTTTAATATACCTCTATCAGTTAGTGATCATGTAAATAAAAAATTTGGTATACAAAACATTGGACAATCCAATTAATAACCTGATCATATAAATATAATATATATAATGTGTATAATATGTGTACATATGTTGTGTATGAGTGTATACACATACACAACCCTGCAAACAATTTTAAGGAGTACACATTATTTTCAAACACACATGGAGCATTCATGAAAATTGATTACATACTAGACCACAAAACATATCTCAAATACCAAGCAATCAATAACAAAGAGACTACACTATCTGACAATAATGCAATTAAATTAGAAACCAATATAAAAAAATAACCATAAAAGTGAATGAATGAAGAAGGGGTTTGACTGTAGGTATACCAGAAATTGCTTAAAAAGTGTAAAATATTGTGAATAACTAACTTTATGTCAATAAATTTGAAAAATTAGATGAATGGACTATTTTCTAGGGAAAAAATAAAATTTACTAAAGCTAACTCAACTGAATCCATCATAAAGTAGCCAGCCCCAGCTGAACAACTAGCTGACTGCCAATAGATGAGTGAGTTCAGCTGAGATTAGCTGAGCCTGATCTAGGCCAGAAGAACTGCTCAGCTGAGCCCAGCTCAAATTGTTGACCTACTAAATTATGAGTTATATAAATAGTTGTTTTAAGCCACTGAATTTTGAGGTAGTTTATAATGTAGCAAAACAAGGTAACTGATAGCTACATGTGGAGTGCTGTCTTAACAAAAATTAAAGTATGTGGACAAGGCATAGGGAGTGGCTGGAAAAGCAACGAAACAGCAGAGACTGGAAAATTTGCTAGGAATTTGCTATAGCAGGCTAGAAAAATGACTATGAGGTAATGTAGTTTTGAAACAATTTGTAAAACTGTAGTCTACAGCAATGTGGAAGATGGAAAATATTCTTAATGAACTTTGGATTTGACTAAGGAGCTCTCCAGGCAAAATGTTGAAAGTGACAGCTAGTTGCTCCTAGCTGTGGATAATAGTGCATAAGAAAAAAGAGATGAGCTAAAGGAAGAACTATTCAGTTTACAAGCAGAATTTAGGAGGAATATGAAGGGGCCAGGGCAGGATGGGTTGGAAAACAAAGTATTTTTCACTTCTAAAATCCAACTACCAAAATATTTTCAAAGCAAATGAAAACTTGAAGGCAAATTCTGCTTCTGGTCAAGATAAGAGTAATAGGGACCAGATCTATCCTCATGCCTGAAACAACTAAAACAATAACAACAAAAATACAAAATAGATGAAACCATGGTTTTCAAAACACTGGACAACAGGCAATAAAGGACAGTGGCCTCCAAAAGAAAGAAACAAATGAGGTCGCCCTAAAATTGCCCTAGCTTACTGCCTTGAGAGAGTTTCCAGCCATGACACAGGGTGGGGAAACCCAGGCAAGGCCCAGAATAACAACTAAATTGGGAAACCAAGGTGGCTAGTTCTCACAGGACACAGTACTAGCGAGGAGAGAGCCAAACAGAGGAAAGAATCTGGAGAGCTGCAGAGGATTCCCCTTGAGTATTCAGCAGAGTAATGGTCAGTGCATTTACATGAGGCCAGGGAAAGAACCATCTGGTGCTCACTTAGTTCCTGGAATAGAACCTTGTCCCACTAACTAGTGTGGAAAACCTCATAATTTACGGGTCATTGGGTAGAGTCCTCCACAGGGTACCTTGCCTCAGTAGTGGGGACTAAACACTGCTCTGGACTTGGACTAAACACTGCGCTGGTCTGGACTTACAAATCTTAAAAGCAAGACCTGAAATGATATAGCTGTATGCAAGTGGCTCAACTGTGTCCCAGAATAAAGCCCAAGAATATTTATAGGAATACAAAAATATCCAGCACCCAAAATGGTAAAATGCACAATGTCTAGCATCCAAACAAAAGTTACCAGACAGTCAAAGAAACCCAAAAATACTAACCATAATGAGGAAAAAAATCAAATTTGACACTGATCCAAAACTAACACAGATGTTAGGATTAGCAGACAGAGTCATTAAAATAATTACTACAACTGAATTCCATATGTCCAAAAAGTTGAGAGAAATGGAAGATAGAAAAAGATCCAAATAGAACTTCTAGAGATAAGAAGAATTTTTAAAAATGAACAGGGTGTCAGTGAACTGTCCCACAATTTCAAGAACCCTAATAAATGTATAAATGGAATGTCCAAAGGAGAGGAAGTGTGGGGGGACAGAAGAAGTATTTGAAGAAATAATAGGCAAATATTTTCCAAATTTAATGAAAACTAAACCTACAGGCTGAAAAAACTCAATAAACCCCAACCACAAGAAACCTGAAGAAAACTACAACATAATCAAATTGATCACAAATTTCCAAATATATATATATAATGACCTAGTGAGGTTTGTCCAAGGAATTAAATTTTGGTTTACTATTTGAAAATCATTCAATGTAATTCACCATATTAACAAACTGAAAAAGAAACGCTATATGATTATCATGAGTTTTTGAGCAGACATTAATATAGAATAAAGGAATATTATGAACAACTTTGTGCCAATAAATAAATTTGATAATTTAGATGAAATGGATAAATACCTTGAAAGACACAAGGAAGAAATAAAAAACCTGAATAGCCCTATATCTATAAAGAAGTTGAATTTGTAGTTAAAACCATTTGCATAAAGAAAACTCGAAGACCACATGGCTTCACTGGTGATTATACCAAACATTTAAGGAAGGAATAACGCCAATTTTACAGAAACTATTCCAGAAATTGATGAGGATACGATAGTTCCCAACTCATTCTACAGGTCAGCCTTACCCTGATACCAAAACCTGACAAAGACATTACAGAGGGGGAAAAAAAAAACCTACAGACCAATATCCCTCATGAATATGGATGCAAAAATTTCAAGCAAAGTTTTAGCAAATCATATCCAGGAATATATTTTAGAAAATGCATCATGACCAAGTGACTTTTGTTCAATGAAAGTTGGGTTTAATATTTGAAAATCGTTCAGTGTAATTCACCTGTGAACAAACCACAAAAGATGTACCGTATGATCATCTCAGTATATACAGATGTTGGACAAGAGTCAATGTCCATTTCTGATTAAAGAAAAAAAAATCTCTCAGCAAACTAGAAATAGATGGGGACTTCCTCTACCTAATAAAGGTCATCTACAAGAAACCTACAGTCCTGGCCAGTGCAATCAGACTAGAGAAAGAAAGAAAAGGCTTCCAGATGGGAAAGGAAGAAGGAAGAGTGTCTTCATTTGCAGATGGCATTATCATCTATGTAGAAAATCTGATGAAATCTACAAAAAAACTAATAGAACTAATACGTGAGTTTAGCAAGTTTGCAAGACACAAGGTCTATATATAAAAATCAATTTTATTTTTATATATAAGCAATCAAATTGAAATTTAAAAACCAATACCGTTTAAAATAGCCTCAACAAATGAAATATTTAGCAATAAATGTGACAAAAGATTTGCAAGTCCTGAACACTGAAAACTATGAAATATTGCTGAGGGAAATTAAAGAAGACCTAAATAAATGTTGATCTATACTGTATTCTTGGGTTAAAAGACTCAATAATGGTAAGATGTCAGTTATCTCCAATTATCCCCCTATGGATTCAACACAGTCCCAATCAAAATCCCATCAGACTGTTTGTAGCCATTTACAGGCTGATCCTAAAAATCATATGGGAATGCAAAGGGCCTAGAATATCCAAAACAAGTTTGAAAAAGCAGAAGAAATTTGGAGAACTAACACTACCTGATGTCAAGATGTATTATAAAGCAATGGAAATTGAGACAGTGTGGAATTGGTGTAAAGATGTATAAATAGATCAATGAAACTGAATGGATTCCAGAAATAGACCCACACATACATGGACAACTGATTTTTTTTTGTTTTAACTTTTTAAATAAACTCTAGGATAGCTGTAGATTTACAGAAAAGCTGTGAACATAGTACAGAGAGTTCCTATATACCCCATGCCCATTTCCCCATTATTAATATCTTACATTGAAATGGTACACTTGTCACAATACACCCATATTGATACATTATTATTAACCATGGCCCATAATCTATTCAGCTTTTCCAGTTTTCCCCTAATGTCCTTTTTCTGCTCCAGGATCACATCCAGGAGACCACATTACATTTCGTTGTCTTGTCTCCTTAGGCTCCTCTTGGCTAGGACAGTTTCTCAAGACTTTCCTTGTGTCCTTTTATATGTACTTATTTCATAATTTCTTTATGATTATCTATATATATTTGGACTTCATGGGAGTCTAATAGTATGTGATGTGTACGAACTCTTGATCAGGTTGGATTGCTTACTCATGTGTTTGTAATTTTTTGTGAACTCATCATTAGCAGGGCTTGTATTTTTTTTTTTTCTTTGAAAATACCGTATTTGAGAAGTGGGAACATCCCGTCAGATACAAAATATATGGGTGTCCATACAGCTTGAGGAATAACTCTCATGTTACTTTTTAGTCTGGAATTTCTGGACTGCCTGGATAGAATAAAAGCAACGTGAATTGTGGTCCTGTGGTTTTGAATTCTCAGAGGGCTTTTATTTTTTCCTATCCAAAGCCCTGTGTCCTGTGGTCTCTCTTGTTTTTAAATCCTTTCATAAATAGAATAGTTCTTTGAGGGTCTTGGCATTATGTGAGGTTCTCAGTTCCAATTCCTACCTCCCAAAGTCCAAAGCCTTATTTCCTTCCCCTGTGTGGGCATTAAAACTCAAGCCCCCAGGTTCTGGAAACAATTACCCCGTTCGTCCAAGCATTCACCCCTCAGCGTTTTTAGTTCCCTCTTTGTTTCTGACACCTGGGGATTTGCTTTTATCATTTATGAGCCTAGCTGTACATTTCAAATAATTATGCTATATTTTACCCAGTATTTCTAGGTGAGTGTAATAAAAGGATTTTCACGTTGTCTGAGTCAACCACATTGCTAGAAGCTGAAAAACAGACGTTCTGTAGCCATAGCTCTTTGTTAATTATCCTTAGGCTTCATATTTTTACCTGGACAATGATTGAATGTCCATAATATGCCAGTGCTTGCATTATGCAACACGTGACATTTACTGGGTCTCCATTTTTTAATTTTGATAGGACTTATTTCTGAATAATTTTCCTCTTTAATTTTTTGGGGATCATATTATTTATGTTGTTTTTTTACAGGGTCACACTTATTTTTCCTTTCAATTTTTCTCCCCCAAAATCAGCATGGCACTCATCACCCCTTCAGCCCACCTAGAGAAGCCCTGTGAACAACTTGCTGCATACCCCTCCATGTTTGAATGTGTCTGCATATAAACCTATACAGACTTATGCGTGTCCTCATATATGCATGTATTTACATAAACACTAATACATAATCAAGGTGGTTTTTCATGATATGCTGTATAAAAATGAAATTATATTCTACATAATTTTTGTAATCCTGCTGTATTAGTCAAGGTTCTTCAGAGAAACAGACCCGAAAGGAGATTATTGTGAATCAAAGGTTGAAAACCGCTCTCTCATTATTACTTTTGTATTTCCCCAACTACTAGAGAATCTGAGCATCTTCTCATGTGTTCGAGTTTGCTCTTCTGTGAACTGTATAGTCACTTTTTTTTTTGCCTATTTTTCTTTTGGGCTGTCAGTCTTTTTCTGCTCAATTTGTAAGATATTTTTGTATGCTGTAGAAATTAACCCTTTGTCATTTGTGCTACAAATTTTTGTCCACATCTATTCCTTGTCTGTTGACTTTGTTCGTATTATTTTTTGCCATATAAAAGTATTTATATTTTAAATAGTAAATATATCCATATTTGCTTTTATAACCTCTGGACTTGCAGAAGATCTTTCTAACCTCTCTAGATGATGTATGTATGCTCTTAGATTTTCTTGCAAGATTTTTGTTCTTTGCATTTAAGTCTTTACATCTAAGAGTTTAATTTTATATAGTATACTGTGTGGTTTATTTTTATATTTTTTCCATATAGATACTTTGTCATGCCAATTTATTGACTAGTCCATGCTTTTCCCACTGAATTGAATGGCCACACTTGTCATCTGCTAATTTCTCAAATATACTGGCATCTAATTTCTCAAATATACTGGCATCTAATTCTGGATTTTCTAGATACTTCTGTTAATTTGTCTAATTTTATACTAATATTACATTGATTTGATTTTAGTGGCTTTATAGAATTTCCTGATAACCAGTAAGGCAAGTCTCACTCCACTGTTTTTTTTCTTAGTTTTCTGAGCTATTCTCAGACCTTTTTTTCTCTATATGAACTTTAAGATAATTTCATACAATTTCAAGAAAAGCTCTGTTGAGATTCTAATTGAAACTGAATGAAAGATATATACCAAATTTGGAAAATTTTACATTTTTAATGATATCAAGTATTCCTATCTAAGAAAAATGTTTTCCTTTCCATTTGTTCATAAAATGTTTTCTGTCTTTTAATGAGCTATTATAGTTTTCCTTTCATAGGCCTTATGCCTTTCTTATTAAATTTATTCCTAAGTATTTTATACTTTTTTGCCACTATCGTAAGTGGAAAACTTAGCATTTCTAGGTACTTGTTGTTAGAGTAAACAAAAGCTGTTGATGGACGTGGTATCTATCCTCCTTACCAAATATTGTTATTAATTCTAAAAGTTTTAAAATAAGATCTCTTGGGCTTTTTAGGTATACAATTGTAGCATCAGCAAACAAAGTTAGCTTATATCTCTTTTAGGGTTGCCAGATTTAGCAATCAAAAATACAGAACACCCAGTGAAATCTGAATTTCAATGAATAATTTTTAAACCTTTTTATAAGTATTCTGTATTTTATTTGGCAATCCTACTTCTTTTCCAAAGATTATGACTGTTGTTTTATTTTCTTTTTATGTTGCATTTGCTGAAGCCTCTAAGACAATGGTTCTCATTTGGGCTGCACATTAACCTCAGCCAGGAAGCTTTTAAAAGATTTCCGGTTCGAGGCCCTGTGGCATAGAGATTTGACTGGGATATTTTGTAAAAGCTTCCCAGATGATTCTAATGGGCATTCAGGGTTGAGAACTAGTGTCCTAAAACAACGTTAAATACTAATGGTCTGGAGGCGGGGCAAGATGGCAGACTGGTGAGCTGTATGTTTTAGTTACTCCTCCAGGAAAGTAGGTAAAAAGCCAGGAACTGCGTGGACTGGACACCACAGAGCAATCTGACTTTGGGCATACTTCATACAACACTCATGAAAACGTGGAACTGCTGAGATCAGCGAAATCTGTAAGTTTTTGCGGCCAGGGGACCCGCGCCCCTCCCTGCCAGGCTCAGTCCCGGGGGAGGAGGGGCTGTCAGCTCCGGGAAGGAGAAGGGAGAATTGCAGTGGCTGCTCTTATCAGAAACTCATTCTACTGATTCAAACTCCAACCATAGATACACTGAGACCAGACACCAGAGACTCTGAGAGCAGCCAGCCCAGCAGAGAGGAGACAGGCATAGAAAAAAAACAACACGAAAAACTCCAAAATAAAAGCAGAGGATTTTTGGAGTTCTGGTGAACACAGAAAGGGGAAGGGCGGAGATCAGGCCTTGAGGCGCATATGCAAATCCCGAAGCAAAGCTGATCTCTCTGCCCTGTGCACCTTTCCTTAATGGCCCTGGTTGCTTTGTCTATTAGCATTTCAATAACCCATTAGATCTCTGAGGAGGGCCGTTTTTTTTTTTTGTTTTTGTTTTTTAAATCCTTTTTGCTTTTTCTAAAACAATTACTCTAAGAAGCTCAATACAGAAAGCTTCAAAGAATTGAAATTTGGGCACGTCAAGTCAAGAGCAGAACTAAGAGAGCTCTGAGACAAAAGGCAATAATCCAGTGGCTGAGAAAATTCACTAAACAACACAACTTCCCAAGAAAAGGGGGGTGTCCGCTCACAGCCACCATCCTGGTGGACAGGAAACACTCCTGCCCATCACCAGCCCCATAGCCCAGAGCTGCCCCAGACAACCCAGTGTGACGGAAGTGCTTCAAATAACAGGCACACACCACAAAACTGGGCGTGGACATTAGCCTTCCCTGCAACCTCAGCTGAATGTCCCAGAGCTGGGAAGGGGGAGCAGTGTGAATTAACAGAGCCCCATTCAGCCATCATTTGAGCAGACTGGGAGCCTCCCAACACAGCCCAGCAGCCCAGAACTGCCCTGGGGGGACGGCACTCACCTGTGACATAGCACAGTCATCCCTCAACAGAGGACCCGGGGTGCACAGCCTGGAAGAGGGGCCCACTTGCAAGTCTCAGGAGCCATACGCCAATACCAAAGACTTGTGGGTCAGTGGCAGAGACAAACTGTGGCAGGACTGAACTGAAGGATTAGACTATTGCAGCAGCTTTAAAACTCTAGGATCATCAGGGAGATTTGATTGTTAGGGCCACCCCCCCTCCCCGACTGCCCAGAAACACGCCCCACATACAGGGCAGGCAACACCAACTACACACGCAAGCTTGGTACACCAATTGGGCCCCACAAGACTCACTCCCCCACTCACCAAAAAGGCTAAGCAGGGGAGATCTGGCTTGTGGAGAACAGGTGGCACGTGGACGCCACCTGCTGGTTAGTTAGAGAAAGTCTACTCCACGAAGCTGTAGATCTGATAAATTAGAGATAAGGACTTCAACTGGTCTACAAACCCTAAAAGAACCCTATCAAGTTCAGCAAATGCCACGAGGCCAAAAACAACAGAAAATTATAAAGCATATGAAAAAACCAGACCATATGGATAACCCAAGCCCAAGCACCCAAATCAAAAGACCAGAAGAGACACAGCACCTAGAGCAGCTACTCAAAGAACTAAAGATGAACAATGAGACCATAGTACGGGATATGAAGGAAATCAAGAAGACCCTAGAAGAGCATAAAGAAGACATTGCAAGACTAAATAAAAAAATGGATGACCTTATGGAAATTAAAGAAACTGTTGACCAAATTAAAAAGATTCTGGACACTCATAGTACAAGACTAGAGGAAGTTGAACAACGAATCAGTGACCTGGAAGATGACAGAATGAAAAATGAAAGCATAAAAGAAAGAATGGGGAAAAAAATTGAAAAACTCGAAATGGACCTCAGGGATATGATAGATAATATGAAACGTCCGAATATAAGACTCATTCGTGTCCCAAAAGGGGAAGAAAAGGGTAAAGGTCTAGGAAGAGTATTCAAAGAAATTGTTGGGGAAAACTTCCAAAATCTTCTAAACAACATAAATACACAAATCATAAATGCTCAGCGAACTCCAAATAGAATAAATCCAAAAAAAACCCACTCCGAGACATATACTGATCACACTGTCAAACATAGAAGAGAAGGAGCAAGTTCTGAAAGCAGCAAGAGAAAAGCAATTCACCACATACAAAGGAAACAGCATCAGACTAAGTAGTGACTACTCAGCAGCCACCATGGAGGCGAGAAGGCAGTGGCACGATATATTTAAAATTCTGAGTGAGAGGAATTTCCAGCCAAGAATACTTTATCCAGCAAAGCTCTCCTTCAAATTTGAGGGAGAGCTTAAATTTTTCACAGACAAAGAAATGCTGAGAGAATTTGCTAACAAGAGACCTGCCCTACTGGAGATACTAAAGGGAGCCCTACAGACAGAGAAACAAAGACAGGACAGAGAGACTTGGAGAAAGGTTCAGTACTAAAGAGATTCGGTATGGGTACAATAAAGGATATTAATAGAGAGAGGGAAAAATATGGCAAACATAATCCAAAGGATAAGATGGCCGATTCAAGAAATGCCTTCACGGTTTTAACGTTGAATGTAAATGGATTAAACTCCCCAATTAAAAGACATAGATTCGCAGAATGGATCAAAAAAAATGAACCATCAATATGTTGCATACAAGAGACTCATCTTAGACACAGGGACACAAAGAAACTGAAAGTGAAAGGATGGAAAAAATATTTCATGCAAGCTACAGCCAAAAGAAAGCAGGTGTAGCAATATTAATCTCAGATAAAATAGACTTCAAATGCAGGGATGTTTTGAGAGACAAAGAAGGCCACTACATACTAATAAAAGGGGCAATTCAGCAAGAAGAAATAACAATCGTAAATGTCTATGCACCCAATCAAGGTGCCACAAAATACATGAGAGAAACATTGGCAAAACTAAAGGAAGCAATTGATGTTTCCACAATAATTGTGGGAGACTTCAACACATCACTCTCTCCTATAGATAGATCAACCAGACAGAAGACCAATAAGGAAATTGAAAACCTAAACAATCTGATAAATGAATTAGATTTAACAGACATCTACAGGACATTACATCCCAAATCACCAGGATACACATACTTTTCTAGTGCTCACGGAACTTTCTCCAGAATAGATCATATGCTGGGACATAAAACAAGCCTCAATAAATTTAAAAAGATTGAAATTATTCAAAGCACATTCTCTGACCACAATGGAATACAATTAGAAGTCAATAACCATCAGAGACTTAGAAAATTCACAAATACCTGGAGGTTAAACAACACACTCCTAAACAATCAGTGGGTTAAAGAAGAAATAGCAAGAGAAATTGCTAAATATATAGAGACGAATGAAAATGAGAACACAACATACCAAAACCTATGGGATGCAGCAAAAGCAGTGCTAAGGGGGAAATTTATAGCACTAAACGCATATATTAAAAAGGAAGAAAGAGCCAAAATAGAACTAATGGATCAACTGAAGAAGCTAGAAAATGAACAGCAAACCAATCCTAAACCAAGTACAAGAAAAGAAATAACAAGGATTAAAGCAGAAATAAATGACATAGAGAACAAAAAAAACAATAGAAAGGATAAATATCACCAAAAGTTGGTTCTTTGAGAAGATCAACAAGATTGACAAGCCCCTAGCTAGACTGACAAAATCAAAAAGAGAGAAGACCCATATAAACAAAATAATGAATGAAAAAGGTGACATAACTGCAGATCCTGAACAAATTAAAAAAATTATAAGAGGATATTATGAACAACTGTATGGCAACAAACTGGACAATGTAGAAGAAATGGACAATTTCCTGGAAACATATGAACAACCTAGACTGACCAGAGAAGAAATAGAAGACCTCAACCAACCCATCACAAGCAAAGAGATCCAATCAGTCATCAAAAATCTTCCCACAAATAAATGCCCAGGGCCAGATGGCTTCACAGGGGAATTCTACCAAACTTTCCAGAAAGAACTGACACCAATCTTACTCAAACTCTTTCAAAACATTTAAAAAAATGGAACACTACCTAACTCATTTTATGAAGCTAACATCAATCTAATACCAAAACCAGGCAAAGATGCTACAAAAAAGGAAAACTACCGGCCAATCTCCCTAATGAATATAGATGCAAAAATCCTCAACAAAATACTTGCAAATCGAATCCAAAGACACATTAAAAAAATCATACACCATGACCAAGTGGGGTTCATTCCAGGTATGCAAGGATGGTTCAACATAAGAAAAACAATCAATGTATTACAACACATTAAAAACTTGAAAGGGAAAAATCAATTGATCATCTCAATAGATGCTGAAAAAGCATTTGACAAAATCCAACATCCGTTTTTGATAAAAACACTTCAAAAGGTAGGAATTGAAGGAAACTTCCTCAACATGATAAAGAGCATAAATGAAAAACCCACAGCCAGCATAGTACTCAATGGTGAGAGACTGAAAGCCTTCCCTCTAAGATCAGGAACAAGACAAGGATGCCCGCTGTCACCACTGTTATTCAACATTGTGCTGGAAGTGCTAGCCAGGGCAATCCGGCAAGACAAAGAAATAAAAGGCATCCAAATTGGAAAAGAAGAAGTAAAACTGTCATTGTTTGCAGATGATATGATCTTATATCTAGAAAACCCTGAGAAATCAACGATACACCTACTAGAGCTAATAAACAAATTTAGCAAAGTAGCGGGATACAAGATTAATGCACATAAGTCAGTAATGTTTCTATATGCTAGAAATGAACAAACTGAAGAGACACTCAAGAAAAAGATACCATTTTCAATAGCAACTAAAAAAATCAAGTACCTAGGAATAAACTTAACCAAAGATGTAAAAGACCTATACAAAGAAAACTACATAACTCTACTAAAAGAAATAGAAGGGGACCTTAAAAGATGGAAAAATATTCCATGTTCATGGATAGGAAGGCTAAATGTCATTAAGATGTCAATTCTACCGAAACTCATCTACAGATTCAATGCAATCCCAATCAAAATTCCAACAACCTACTTTGCAGACTTGGAAAAGCTAGTTATCAAATTTATTTGGAAAGGGAAGATGCCTCGAATTGCTAAAGACACTCTAAAAAAGAAAAACGAAGTGGGAGGACTTACACTTCCTGACTTTGAAGCTTATTATAAAGCCACAGTTGCCAAAACAGCATGGTACTGGCACAAAGATAGACATATAGATCAATGGAATCGAATTGAGAATTCAGAGATAGACCCTCAGATCTATGGCCGACTGATCTTTGATAAGGCCCCCAAAGTCACCGAACTGAGCCATAATGGTCTTTTCAACAAACGGGGCTGGGAGAGTTGGATATCCATATCCAAAAGAATGAAAGAGGACCCCTACCTCACCCCCTACACAAAAATTAACTCAAAATGGACCAAAGATCTCAATATAAAAGAAAGTACCATAAAACTCCTAGAAGATAATGTAGGAAAACATCTTCAAGACCTTGTATTAGGTGGCCACTTCCTAGACTTTACACCCAAAGCACAAGCAACAAAAGAGAAAATAGATAAATGGGAACTCCTCAAGCTTAGAAGTTTCTGCACCTCAAAGGAATTTCTCAAAAAGGTAAAGAGGCAGCCAACTCAATGGGAAAAAATTTTTGGAAACCATGTATCTGACAAAAGACTGATATCTTGCATATACAAAGAAATCCTACAACTCAATGACAATAGTACAGACAGCCCAAGTATAAAATGGGCAAAAGATATGAAAAGACAGTTCTCTGAAGAGGAAATACAAATGGCCAAGAAACACATGAAAAAATGTTCAGCTTCACTAGCTATTAGAGAGATGCAAATTAAGACCACAATGAGATACCATCTAACACCGGTTAGAATGGCTGCCATTAAACAAACAGGAAACTACAAATGCTGGAGGGGATGTGGAGAAATTGGAACTCTTATTCATTGTTGGTGGGACTGTATAATGGTTCAGCCACTCTGGAAGTCAGTCTGGCAGTTCCTTAGAAAACTAGATATAGAGCTACCATTCGATCCAGCGATTGCACTTCTCGGTATATACCCGGAAGATCGGAAAGCAGTGACACGAACAGATATCTGCACGCCAATGTTCATAGCAGCATTATTCACAATTGCCAAGAGATGGAAACAACCCAAATGTCCTTCAACAGATGAGTGGATAAATAAAATGTGGTATATACACACGATGGAATACTACGCGGCAGTAAGAAGGAACGATCTGGTGAAACATATGACAACATGGATGAACCTTGAAGACATAATGCTGAGCGAAATAAGCCAGGCACAAAAAGAGAAATATTATATGCTACCACTAATGTGAACTTTGAAAAATGTAAAACAAATGGTTTATAATGTAGAATGTAGGGGAACTAGCAGTAGAGAGCAATTAAGGAAGGGGGAACAATAATCCAAGAAGAACAGATAAGCTATTTAACGTTCTGGGGATGCCCAGAAATGACTATGGTCTGTTAATTTCTGATGGATGTAGTAGGAACAAGTTCACTGAAATGTTGCTATATTATGTAACTTTCTTGGGGTAAAGTAGGAACATGTTGGAAGTTAAGCAGTTATCTTAGGTTAGTTGTCTTTTTCTTACTCCCTTATTATGGTCTCTTTGAAATGTTCTTTTATTGTATGTTTGTTTTCTTTTTAACTTTTTTTTTCATACAGTTGATTTAAAAAAGAAGGGAAAGTTAAAAAAAAGAAAAAAAAAGAAAAAAGACAAACAAGGAAAAAAAAAAAAAGATGTAGTGCCCCCTTGAGGAGCCTGTGGAGAATGCAGGGGTATTCGCCTACCCCACCTCCATGGTTGCTAACATGACCACAGACATAGGGGACTGGTGGTTTGATGGGTTGAGCCCTCTACCATAAGTTTTACCCTTGGGAAGACGGTTGCTGCAAAGGAGAGGCTAGGCCTCCCTGTATTTGTGCCTAAGAGTCTCCTCCTGAATGCCTCTTTGTTGCTCAGATGTGGCCCTCTCTCTCTGGCTAAGCCAACTTGAAAGGTGAAATCACTGCCCTCCCCCCTACGTGGGATCAGACACCCAGGGAAGTGAATCTCCCTGGCAACGTGGAATATGACTCCCGGGGAGGAATGTAGACCCGGCATTGTGGGATGGAGAACATCTTCTTGACCAAAAGGGGGATGTGAAAGGAAATGAAATAAGCTTCAGTGGCAGAGAGATTCCAAAACGAGCCGAGAGATCACTCTGGTGGGCACTGTTACGCACACTTTAGACAACCCTTTTTAGGTTTTAAAGAATTGGGGTAGCTGGTGGTGGATACCTGAAACTATTAAACTACAACCCAGAACCCATGAATCTCGAAGACAGTTGTATAAAAATGTAGCTTATGAGGGGTGACAGTGGGATTGGGAATGCCATAAGGACCAAACTCCACTTTGTCTAGTTTATGGATGGATGTGTAGAAAAGTAGGGGAAGCAAACAAACAGACAAAGGTACCCAGTGTTCTTTTTTACTTCAATTGCTCTTTTTCACTCTAATTATTATTCTTGGTATTTGTGTGTGTGTGCTAATGAAGGTGTCAGGGATTGATTTAGGTGATAAATGTACAACTATGTAATGGTACTGTAAACAATCGAAAGTACAATTTGTTTTGTATGACTGCGTGGTATGTGAATATATCTCAATAAAATGATGATTAAAAAAAAAAAGTAAACAGATAAATAAAAAAAAAAATACTAATGGTCTACTTGAGCATGTCTGTCTCATCCTTGATTTCAATTAAATGTTTTCAGTGTCTTGACATTTAAAATAATATTTGTTGTTGGTTTTTAATAAATATCCTTAGTTTTTTTTGTTTGCTTGTTTTTTAACCTAGTTTCCATCTATTCTTATTTTAAGTTTTTTATTAGGAGTGACTGTTTTTAGCTTCTATTAATCTGACTATATGGTTTTCTCCTTCAGTTTATTGATATAAGGAACTATATTGCTAGATTTCTTCATATTGAAGGACTTGATAAATTCTTTCATTCCATGCTGAAGTCTATTTGCTAGTATTTTATTTAGAACTTTGCATCTATATTTATAAGTGAAATTGAGGTTGAGGACTTATTGTTGTTGGAATGAGCTTTGTCCGATTTGGGTAAGTTATGCCAGCTTCATAAAATGAATTGGGGACCTTTTCTTTTTTCTTTTTTTAACTGCCTGTAAGAGCCATTGCTACTCAAAGTGCCAGGTGTGAACCCACAGCACAGGTCTCACCTGGGTGCCTGTTGGAAATGCAGAGTCTAGGGCCCCACCCCAGACCTGTGGAATCCGAATTTGCATTTTAACAAGACCCCCAGGTGATTTGTGTGCACATTCAGTTTGAGACGTGCTGCTATAAATAACGCTGGACTCATTTGTCCAGTAAAGGTTAGATAACACTCACCTGTGGACCCCTGTGGTCCTGGGCCCTTTTCTATCCACCTGGGGGAAACCGCTATTAACTTTTCCAAATTGGTCTATTTTGATAGCTTGACTTTGGCAGAGAAATCATCCCTTTCTTCTGGATTGTTCCAATTTGCACTTTCTTGTTATTCTTTTAATTCTTGCTAAACCTATGGTTACATCACCTTTCTAATTCCTCCTCTTGTGAACTCCTGCTGGCTTTCTTCCTTCTTTGATCTGGCTTGCAAGAGGTTTGTCTCTATTGCTAATCTTTTCTAAGGAGCAATTTTTCTGTTTGTTCATCTTTTGAACTATTTTGGGGACGGGGCATTTGTTTTCTGTTTCACTTGTTTCAGCTTTAATCCGTATAATTCTCTTCTGATTTCTTTTGGTTGATTATTTTGCTGTTCTTTTTCTAATTTCTTAAGATTAATGTGATGATTTGAAGCTGTGTGTACCCCAGAAAAACGTGTTCTCAAAGCTAATCCATTCATGTGGGTTTAAATCCAGTATAAGTAGGATCTTTTGATGAGGCTACTCAGTAGAAGGTGTGACCCACCTCATTCAGGATGGATCGTAATCCGGTTACTAGAGTGCTTTGTAAACTGAAATGAATACAGGGAGAGAGAGAGAAAGCCATGGAAGTCAAGAAACTGAAAGCAACAAAATCCTGGAGAGAAGGGGGAGACCAGCAGATGCTTTCATGTGCCTTGCCATGTGACAGAGGAGCCAATGGAAGAAAGCATCGTCTTGATGATGCCTTGATTTGGACATTTTCTCGGCCTCAAAACTGTAAGCTAATAAATTCCCATTGTTTAAGCCAACCCATTTCATGGTATCTGCTTTAAGCAGCCTAGGAAACTAAAACAGATTTTGGTACCAGGAGAGTGGGGTGCTGCTATTGCAAATACCAAAAATCTGGAAACAGCTTAGGAATTGGTTGCAATTAGTATAGGTCTGTCAGTTTTAGACATTAAAAAAAATAATGAAGACATTTAAGGTTATGAATTTCCCTTTATACCCTGCTTTCACTGTGTTCTCTAGGTTTTATATGAACTGTTCTCCTTTTTTTTTTATTAGTTTCTGGGCAGTAATTTTCCTTTTAATTTCCTCTTTAAGGGTTTTCTAAGAGTGTTTTTCTTATTTTCCACATTTAAAATTTTCCTTATTTAAAATTTCACTTACATTCCTTAAAAATTTACTAAGATTTTCTTTGTGACCATGTACAAGATTTATTTTTATAAATGTTTCATGGACATACAAACAAAATGTATACTTCCATCTGCAGAATGTAAGGCTCCCTATATATTTGGGAGCCTTTACATTTGAGATAAGACCAAATCATTGTTCTTATCAATCAATTTGTCTATGCTGTCACTGATTTTTATCTTTTTAGATATATCCAGTTCTGAAAGCCATGAATTGAAGCATACTAGTTAAACGGTATTTTTCTCATATTCTGTTTGCATTTCTATGGCTTTTTTTCTTTGATTTTGGCAACTATGTTATTTAATGCACATTGTTTTATGAATATGATATGTTCTTTTTTTTTATTAAATTCAGTTTTATTGAAATACATTCACACACCATACAATCATCCATGGTATACAATCCACTGTCAATATGATATGTTCTTAATTGTGTATTTTTATCATACACAATGTCCTTCTTGGTGCTGTTTAGGGTTTTGATCCTTAACTTTCTCCTTACCTCTTATTAATACTGCTATTCCTACTTTCTTTTTATTGGCCTTTTTTCTCATATATTGTTGGCATTTTATTTTCAATCTTTCTTTGTCGGTTTATTTTGTTTCTCCTCTAAGTAACATATACCTGGATTTTTATTTGTAACTCTGTCAGAGGGTCTCTGTCTTTTATTGAGTGAATTCCGTCTAATTACCTTTGGTGAGTTGACTGATACACTTGATTTTATTTTGTTCATCTTACTCTGTGTTTAGTAAATGTGGTTTTGGTTTTTCCCTATGTTTTTCTAGTTTAATTAAGTTTCCATTCATTCCATTTTCCCCTTATTTATATCTTCAGTAGATAAATAGGCTTTTAATGGAGATTTTAGGTATATTCCCCCCCCGCCCATTTTTTAGTCTTTCTTTTGCATGAGTTTTCAGTGACTTAGTCAAAATAGCAGTCATGGAGTTGAAAGTCAAGCCAATGTCCTTTGACTCTAATCCCTGTGATATTTCCACAATACCAGAGATTCTTAGCAAAGCCAAGCATTTCTAATTGAATAAGCATGGTTCACGCTCAGACCAGCTTAGGGTCAGGGTGTCTCACTCTCTCTCAGGGCACGTCAGTGAGGATCTCTGCAGGGCCAGAACTGGGCATCTTAGGTGAGAAGGGCTGATCTTTGGTGTCACTTGGCTCCACAGGCCTGGTGGGGCCAGAATTGCCTACCCTCTTGGGTATGATTTTTAGGAGGCCCCTTAAGGGGGTTCTGGACTCCCTGCCCCTCTGGGGATAAGTCTTTATCAGGAAAGGGGTGCACCTTTGGATTATGAGCATCGCAAGGCAGTTGTAGAGCTTTGGGTTCTGTGCCCAGAGGTCCAGGAAAGAACCACTCTGAGGTCCTATGGCTTCTAGGGCTGTCACCAAGGGAAGGGGTCCCAAACCATCAGAGTGGGTAGTCTCTGCCTTGGGAACAGGCTCAAGCTATTAGGTCCATTTCTTTTCCCCACTGCGTATTCCTTGGGTCCTTGCCCAACCACTAACCTAAGGGAGCTCATACTGCCATGGTGGTATCAGAGCCCGTGACTGCCCTCCTGGGGTCCCTGCATCTCCTGGGAGGACAATCATCCTAACAGGAATCCATCAGTTGTCATTTGACAAAGCCTTCCAGCAAGTGTACATGGAGCTCTAGTAAGACTTCTTGGGCCAAGGAGAATGTCACATTTCTTTGCTTTTGGCAGGACTCCTCACTTCTCACCTTGGGAACACCATTTAGCTCATGCTGAACAGAAACTTCATTTGACCATTATGTTGGTCTCAAATCAATAAATTTTAGAACAAATTAACTTATCACTTGCAGCTTGGTAGATAAAATCTTTCAAAACATAGGCTACATGGGATGATAATAGAAGGATCCCTATTGGGAAAAATTGGGGGAATCTCTGAAGCCTTTTACAAGTTGGGTCTGAGTAGATTAAATATCTCTTCACTAAATAGCTTCCAAGGGATCTGCAATAAGGGCAGGGTGCTTCTCACCCCATTAGCCTCCTGGGATTGGTGTGAGGATCCAAATGACGTGACAGCTTTGGAACTTGCCATGTGCTGAATGTGTGTGCTAGGTCACGGGGATGGTTAACATTGTGGTTGTGGAGACCCTACCAACATGGCCTTGGTATGGCTCAGAGTGGTGGATGATCCTTTGTTGCCTCCCTGCACTATAGTCCCCACCCTGTGCATTTCCTAAAGTCAAAAACCTACTCCCCTCTCCAAGAATGTGAGTGTATTAGAAGCCCCTGGGAGCACAGGCAAGTGCCCTGGATGGGGAGTCAGAAGACTCGGCTCTGCTCGGGCTTGCCTGCTAACATGCGTGAGGTGGAGCTTTCTTTTCCTCACCGACAACCTAAGGACTGGACAGGAGTCAGGGAAGGTCCTTGCCAGCTCCCACATCCTGCACCTTTTGCCTCCTGAGCCCAACTCTGCCTGGTCTCTGCCTGTTGCCTGTAAAGCAAGTGTGGCCCTGCTCCCTTGGCGCTCGGCAATGCCACTGAAGGGCTGCTGCTGATGGTGGTCATGATGATGGTCATGGGGGTGATGATGAAGGCCAATCTGATGGTCATGCTGGTGGTGGTGATGATGCTAGTGAGATGATGATGGTGATAATGGTTGTGATAGTTTGAAACAAACAGTGGTGACGTTGCTGGTGACGTTGGGTTGGTAGCGACAGTGAGAACTAGCACATTAGCAGTGACTCTGAGCCAAGTGCCCTTCTAAGCACTTCATACATGTTAACTCATTAATCTTCACAACTGCTCTATGAGGTAAATAGTATTATTATCATTTTTATTTTATAGATGAGGAAACTGAGACACAGAGAGGTTAAGCCGCTTGCCCAAGGGACACTGTTGGTAGGTGGTGGAGCGGGGTTGTGGACGTATGTTGTCAGGTTCCAGGGTTGTGTGCTGTCACCATTCTGTGCTGTCTGGTACCTGTCCTGGGAGCTGAGTTAACCCAGAGATGCACAAGGATCAACAAACTTCATTTTAACCCAGAGATTTAACCTTCTCCCTCTTGTCAAACTTTGGCTTTTTTTTTTTTTTTTAATTTGAGAAATTAGCAATAGTTCTAATGGCCAAATTTCCCCCTAGTTATACTTCCCCTGTGCAGACAAGGAAAGGAGCCTCAGCTGGTGGTGAGATGATTTCCTTGGTATTGGCCGGGTGCCCACTCCTGCTCTCCTCAGCCTTGGCTGCCCAGCTGGACACTTAACCATCTCCAGGTTTGAGGCTTTCTTCCAAAGAGGGAGAATAAATGGGGGACCCAGAAATCCTTAGCTGAAGTATAAAGCAAATATAAATGGAAACTCTGAGGCTGAGTGATTCACTTAACCAATATGACTCATGTTCTGCTAAGATTTCTTTGAAGAATATGTTCGCAGTCTGATTTAATTATAGTTTACATTTACTGCTGCCTCAGTGAGCCTACAAAGTGCACCCCATCCCTCACGACCCCAGGCAAGGTGCAAGTTGAAATGCCTCCCAGGAGGAGAGTGGGAGAGGACAGTGGAAGTGGGTCCTGCAGTTGGCACATCATGTGCTTTGGACAACCCTTGAGGAGACCTCAGCCAGGACGGTGGCCTTCCCAAGCAAGTCATGAAAGTGTCCTCAGTGGGGGTTTGGAGTGATGGAGAGAAAGAAATAGGATTTAGTCAGAGCTTCCTCAACGAGGGTGAAGGGAAACCCGAGGCTGCCTGATTACTAGACAGAAAATGTCTCACTTGCCCACCTGCTTTGAGGTTTCAGTGAGACACTCTGAGTTATTGCACCTGAAGGGCATCATTTTACAAATGTGGAGCTGTGACCACAAGTCTGTCCTTGCTATCTGACAAAGACGGTCGTTCCTCTCTTCCTGCACCGCCAAAGCATGGACGCATTAGTGGGCATTTCACTGTAAAAATTCATATTCCCCCAATATCTGGCACTGGCTAGAATTCACATCCCCTGGCTTCTGTGTGCTTGAGGAACGGAATGCTGACAGAGGGGCAGCCTGAAACCGTGGGCTTTAGGGTTGCTGGACAAAATACAGGGCGCCCAGTTAAATTTGAATTTCAGATAAACAATATATAATGTTTCAGTATAAGCATGTCCCCAATACTGCTGACTTTCATTTGCTAACTCTGACAACCCTACAGTGGGCTGTGAAGTCACACAGCCTGGCTTCCGAGGCCCTCTCTGCCACCGAGTGGCTGTGAAACTCTGAACAAATGACTTGAGCATTTGGCACCTCACTTTCTTGTCCTGCAAAATAACTGGAACTATCTCCTGGGACTGTAGCAAAGGTGAAAAGAATCCATGTGCTGCACACAGCATAGGCAGCAGTAGCTAGTTGTAGAGGACGCTGTTGGTACCCCCCTCCCCCAGCCTTGGGGAGCACTACAACTCACAGTGGCCCCCTTTCCGGGGACGGCCCACAGGGTTATGCGCCCCCCACCCCCATCATCACCCAGGCCAATGACTCACTGATCTGGGAGGGACCATGGCTCCAGCCCCCTCCCTCCCCAGGGCTTGCTCAGTGGTGCAGTGTCCGGCGCTTTCTCCGCCTCGCCTCGAGTCCTCGGTCGGCCGGCGATGGGGACCAGAGAGATAAGGGGAGAGAGGGTGCGGACAATGTCTTACCCGAAGCACTCATGATCACTCTGGACTCGCAGCAGTGAAGCATGTAGGCTTTTAATGGAACTAGGCAATCATCCTCTTTACAGGTTCCGCCCGGGGCAAGACGCCTCGGGGGAGAACAACCTCGATGCGGCCGTCAGGCGCGGCTCCTTGTGGGCTGTCTCCCCGAGCTCTGCCCGGGAACTTTCTTATAAACCTTACGTATATCCAATGGGCAAACGCCACGCATACAAGCATGATTGGTGAATACAGAGGGTTGTCACATACATCACAAAGCGGAAGCAGGATGTGGGCGCCATCTTTGCACCACTCGATGGGCGGGGGGAACTCAAGGGCAGGCTGCAGCTTGTCTACTAGGCCTAATCCGGAATGTGGCTGCTCACATCTCCCCCTTTTTGTTTTTATTTTGATGCCCCAGTGTCTCCAGTGATGAATGTGCTCCCGTGGACCTAGATGGCCCACAACGTATGTTTTGGTGCTTTGGGGAGTCTGGACTAGGTCCCGGCCATACTGCGGCGGGGCCTCTGGCACCGACCAGAATGCTCACTTCATATAGAGACCGGAGAGCCCATGAGCTGGAAACCATGTGGCTCTCCTTGCAGTACTCAGTCTCGCAACTGGGGGACAAGAGGGTTAGGAGAACGGTAGCCAGTGTCGAGGGCGTCACTAGGTGTCTCTGTGCAATGGCAGGGGTCCCGTCTGGCCACAACTAGGACTCTGCCCAAGAGATCTACCTGAGACAAAAATAGGACCACTGGTGCCGATTATTTATATCCGGGATTTTGCCAAATACTTAGCTGCGAACCTTGCCCCCAAATGCCCCGCTTCGAGTGGTTGGGATGGGTGCTGGGCAGAGGGACTATAGTCATCAGGAGGGTTACAGGCAGAGGACATGGCCATCATGGCGGTAACACGTAATTGCTGCTGTTTTTGAAACAGACGCTCCAGCAAGCTCTTAACAATGATCAAACCTACTAACAACCCCACAGCAAGGAGAACCCAGTTCGTCAGATTAGGCCAGGAGAGCCAGGATGTGACTGTGCTCCACAACTCCCCCAGTTTTTCCTTTAAAGTAGACAGATCGAATGTCACGGGCTGTAACTTAATGCCCCCGATTCTATCTAGACTGGACTCCACCTGCAGGGTAAGATTCTGAAATTCAGGGAGATAAGTATTCTTCAGCCAATCAGAGATCTTTTGAATATTAACAGTTGTGTTGGCTCTGGTAGGAGTGACACAGATTTTTGACCAGAGCCATCGGGCATCACATGCTTGCCCAATCACTTCCCAGAGCACGTCTATCTCTTGGCCGAGTTCCTGTATCTCAAGCTGCAGGCTTTGAATGGCCTGTGAATTCAGTTGCAACATTTTGCCGTGGGCCTGTATAGCCTTTCGAGTGGCGTTGGCAAGTTCGTTAACACTTTCCATGGTTAAGGCGAGTTCCCCGGTAGAGAGGGACAAACCAGGAGGGAAAAAAGGTTCAATATCCCAGGCCCTCTTCCCGGGCTGTTGGGGAGTGGTTGGCGCCACCGACATCATCTGACCGCTCATTACGCGAGTCGAGGGCTGGATCCAACAGGTCACGTTGGGGGTTCGACGACTTATCCGGCTGCAGTTCTTTGGTATTCTCAGGCGGCTGCACGGTTCTCACCAATCTCTCCGGCACCCACACTGGCTGACGTCCTAGTTCCTGGGGAAAGACACAAACAGAGCCTCTGGCCCAGCTGAGCACTGGGTCAGGACCTTTCCATTGCCCCGACAGAACATCCCTCCAACGGACCAGGCCTCTATGCGGAGGACCTGGGGTGGTATGTTGTAGGGCAGGCGTCATGGTTGATGCGTTTTCATTTAAATAATTGTATGTAAATAGGGCGGCAGACAATTGGGCCCTGGGGGACAGACCATGACCTATTCCCTCCTTTTGCTTTTGCAATAGTTCTTTAATGGTCCTATGCGCTCTCTCGATGACACCCTGCCCCTGAGGGTTGTATGGGATGCCATGTTTTAGGTGAACTTCCATAACATCACAAAATTTTTGGAAAGCCTTGCTGACGTAAGCCGGTCCATTGTCTGTTTTCAAAGTTTTTGGCTTGCCCCACGTTGCCCAAGCTGCAAGGCAATGCGCAATAACCTGATGGACCTTTTCCCCTGTCTCGGCAGAGGCAAACATCACCTGAGAACAGGTATCAATTGACACATGCAAGTACTTGACCCTACCAAACTCGGCAAAATGAGTAACATCCATCTGCCAAATGTCTCCCGGGATGAGACCCCTAGGGTTTACTCCTATTGAGGGGATAGCTTTTCGAGTGACACAATTTCCACAGGCTCGGACTATGTCTCTAGCTATTGCTCGTGGTATCTTAAACCGCCTAGCCAGGGTACCCGCGTTGATGTGGAACCTGTGATGGAATTCTCGGGCTAGTTGGCAAGGCGTCAGTGCAGGAAAGACATGTGGCTGCCGAGTAGCCATATCTACTAAATGGTTACCGCGTGCCATGGGGCCAGGTAAGCCCGTATGAGCCCTAACATGAACTATATGAAAGGGGTGCTGTCTCGCGAGAATCGCCTTCTGAAGCTCGAGAAAGAAGGTGCTTACTGTGGAGGAACCCTTTATAATGCCCACGACTTCCAAAATTTGCAGAGAATTAACAACATAGATGGAATCAGAGACAATATTCAGGGGGTCTGGAAACTCTTTCAAAACCGTGGAGACGACCTGCAGTTCGACCCACTGAGGTTTGAGTGGCTGAAAAAGAACAGTTTTGGGAGCATCTCCTTCCACACAATATGCTCCTACACCGGAGCTGGAACCATCAGTGTACACAGTGAGGGCGCCCTTAATTGGTCTAGGCGACGTGACCCTGGGAAAAATCACCGGGTGTCGGGTGACAAACTGTAGAAGGGGGTCTTTGGGGTACTGATTATTGATACATCCCGAAAAGGTGCATCGGAGAATGGCCCATTGATCTATACACCCAGTAAGCACCTCAAGTTGCTGAGAAGAGTAAGGCACCCTGAGGTTTTTGGGCTGCAGACCAAAATGTTGCACCGCCTGTCTAATGGCTTGTAGGGCCAGTTCAGCGACTGCAGTGGGATAATGTTCTAAAATCCTTTTAGGGGAAACTCCGGGGTGAATCCAGAGTAATGGTCCCCGTTGCCATAGCACTGCGGTGGGCTGTGATTCTGTCGGTAGAAGACAGGCATCAAAGGGCTCACTGGGGTTCACTCTTTTCAATGCAGCACTACTGAGCGCTCGCTCTACTCGGTACAGTGACTGCCTCGCTGCAGGGGTAAGGTATCTTGGTGAAGCCAGATCCGAGTCCCCTTTCAGCAACTCGAATAAGGGCATTAAATCTGCATTGGGTAATTTCAAATATGGGCGGATCCAGTTTATGTCCCCCATAAGCCTCTGCATATCATTTAGGGTATGAATCCTATCTACTCTGAGTGTAACCTTCTGGGGTGAAATGTGGGTAGGGGTGAGTCTTGCTCCTAAAAAGGTGACAAGCTCGGTCATTTGTATTTTTTCCGGGGCCACTACTAAGTTGGCCTCTCGGAGTGTTAGAATTAAATGTGCTAATGCGGTCTTGAGGAGGTCTACCTTTCCATGGGTCAACAGGATGTCATCCATGTAATGGAGGATCCTCACATGGGGAAAAAGCTGACGGGTACTGACTAGTTTTTCGGCCACGTACAGCTGACACATAGTAGGGCTATTAGCCATACCTTGAGGCAGAACCGTCCATTCAAAACGACGGCAGGGCTCCCCCTGATTTAGGGAGGGCACTGTGAAAGCAAATTTTGGGGTATCCTCGGGGTGAAGTGGGATAGAAAAGAAGCAATCTCTAATGTCTATGACTACAATAGGCCACCGCTCTGGCAGAGTTGAGAGGAGGGGCAACCCCATCTGGACAGGTCCTAGAGGCTCCATGCAACTATTGATGGCCCTCAGATCATGTAATAGCCTCCACGCACCTGATTTTTTCTTAATGACAAAGATAGGGGTGTTCCAGGGAGACGTGGAGGGAACGATGTGCCCCCTCTCCAGCTGATCTGACACTAAGGCGTGCAATGCTGAAAGTTTCTCCTGAGGCAAGGGCCACTGAGGTACCCAGACTGGAACCTTAGCTTTCCAGGTTAACTTTATAGGTGTAGGTGGGTATTTACCCTCAGTGGCCCCTAGGAAAAACCCAGGCCTTGTCTGCCAGGGTTTGAGTCAGCCTGAATGGGCTTCACGCGCCCTTGCAAGGAGGCTCCCAGCCCCCTGCCCGGGACATATCCCATTCTATTCAGCAACTGTTTAGAAGTTGGAGAGTAGCCTGTGGTTAGGGTTACATCCATTTGAGCTAGAATATCTCTTCCCCATAATGAAACAGGCAGGGCCAGCACATAAGGCTGGAAACTGCCCTGATGTCCTTCCTCATCCTCCCAATGGAGAGTAGTGGCACTCACCATGGGCGCTGAGATTTGGCCGATCCCTCTGAGGGTGTCTTCCGCTTGGTTCGTTGGCCAAGCGGGGGGCCAATCTTGCTGTCTTATAATCGACCTATCTGCTCCGGTATCTAACAGACCTAGGAAGGCTCGGCCTTGTACTTTAAGAGTCAGCATGGGTCGAGACTCTAGGGACATCTGAAGACCCTCAAAAACCTCTCCGGAGGATCCAAATCCTTTATTCCCCCTCTGTCCTGGCTTGCTTGGAAAGACTGAATGCAGGCTGGGCAAAAGCAGAAGCTGCGCCAACTTATCACCCTCTGCAATGACCAGAGTACCCTGCAGAGACTGTACCATAATCTGGACATGGCCTGTGAAATCTGAGTCTACAATACCTGGTATAACTGTTAACCCTTTTAGGGCTGTGGATGCTCTCCCTATTAAGAGCCCCACCGTTCCTGCTGGTAAGGGCCCCTTGAAGGAGGTCCTCACTAATTGGACTCCCATGGCGGGGGTTAGTACGAGTCTGGAGGTGGCACAGAGGTCCAATCCTGCTGATCCGGGAGATGCGCGGGTCTGGATGGGGGCCGCATCGTCCGTTGGTGTGTTTGGGGGCCCACCGCAAGGGTGGACCCCCCCTGCCCGTTTTTTGAATCTTGCTCAGGACGACCAGAAAGGCGTACTCCTTGCGCATTGAAGACTGACTTACAGTCCTCGGCGCGGTGAGGCCCCTTGTGGCAGCGGCCACACAGCCTAGTGACTGCACGTGGCCCGCGGAGGTGCTGAACGGCGGGCGGTTGATCTTTATTAGGGCAATCTCTCCTAAAATGTCCTGACTGGCCACAGCCACAGCACCTTTTTGGCTTTACCTCTAAAGCTCTGGGGTCCTTTGTGTTTACTTGTAAGGAGCTGGCCAGCATAGCAGCCAACCCTGCATTAGTTAACGGGCTACCAGCGTCTCTGCAAAGCCGAACCCATTCTGTCAAGCTCTTCCCCTTATTCTGTGCCAGGATAACCTTACATTCCCTATTGCATTGCTCAAAAATCCTCTGCTTAACTACAGTTTCCGCTACCCCTGGATCTGAGAAGATTCTCTCAGCCGCAGTCTGCATCTTTGCCACAAAATCCACAAAAGGTTCTGTGGGACCCTGGTGAATGCCGCTGAGTGAGGCCTGGGCTTCTCCCTCTCCTGTCAACTTTTTCCATGCCCCTATGAAACAGCGGAAAATTTGGGCGTAAACTTCCTGGGGGTATCCTGTCTGATTTTGGGCGTGAGCACCTTTCCCTAACAACATATCTACATTCCACCCGCCGTGCCTCCCCGCCGCATTCCTCGCTGCCTGCTCCTCAGCTAACTCCTCAAACCACGCTTTCCAATCGATAAACCGGCCGGGTGGCAAGCAGGAGCGAGCCAGCTGAAGGATATCAGCAGGTGTATGATTTAGGGTGGAGAGGTTCTCAACCATGTTCAGGGTGTAAGGGGCGTTGGGGCCGTACTGATGTACGGCTTGCCTCAGCTCCTTCAAGAGCTTGTAATCATAGGATTCATGCAGATTACGACCTTGGTGATTGATGATGACTGGGAACATTTCGGAGACCGGTTCGGGCTCGAGCGGTTGATAGCCGCCCAAAATGCCAAAAGGTCTGAATGTGGTAAAGGGGCTCCACTTCCAAAAATGCCTCCTATTGTCATTTGAGGGTGAAGGGCCCGGAGGGTCCACGTAGTCGGGCGGGGGTTCTGGGTGTTGCGAGGGGGGTCATGGTCTCTACTCGTCATGGCCACTAGAGGGAGTCCTGTACAAGGGCCCCTTGCGGAGTCGGTTAAACCGTCCACCGGATGCAGGTGCTTCCTTAGGGGCGCAACGGTCGTTGCCGGTGGGGCAGAGGGCCGCGTGGGTGAGATAGGGGGTGCCTCTAGATCAATCAGCGGAGGCGCTTCCGGTCCCTCGTCTGCCTCGCTTTCAGAATCTGAGTCAGAACTATCAGAACTAGTACTCGACTCTGGCGGCTTGCCCTTATGGGTGCCCTCCGCGGATGAAACGGACTGAGTTTCTTGGAGCGCATGTCGCACCTGCAACAAGGCAGCAGGCGTGGTCAGGCCCATGGCCGATTCCAGCTCAAGTACAGCACGAACAGTCTCCCATATAAGGACCAGGACTGGGTCCAGACAAATGCCCGTTTGGCGCGCTCGGTCTATATCACGGCCAAGTTTCATCCAAGAGGGCAGGTTGAGGCTGCCAGAGCAGGGAAACCAGGGGGCAAAAGTGGCCACATCATCAAGGAATCGTTGGAGAGAACTTTTCTTAACTGAGATACCCCGCTGCTTCAAAAGGGTCTTTAAGGGGGTTAATAGGGGTGAGCTTTCAGACTGCCCCATGCTTGCAGTCGGCACTATCTCTTAATCACTCGGAGAGCTCTTCCGAGTCCCCGGGGCTACCTGAACGCCCACGGGCCCTAGTCCTCGTATGGAAAAAAGGGGTGCTTACCTTCTCGCGGTGATCAGTCGCGGAAGTCAAGCCACGGATCCCGGGAGCACGTCTCCGTCGGGGCGAGGGGAACGCAAATGAGGTTGCGGGTTCGAAGTTCCCCGTACGGGCCACCACTTGTCCGGCGCTTTCTCCGCCTCGCCTCGAGTCCTCGGTCGGCCGGCGATGGGGACCAGAGAGATAAGGGGAGAGAGGGTGCGGACAATGTCTTACCCGAAGCACTCGTGATCACTCTGGACTCGCAGCAGTGAAGCATGTAGGCTTTTAATGGAACTAGGCAATCATCCTCTTTACAGGTTCCGCCCGGGGCAAGACGCCTCGGGGGAGAACAACCTCGATGCGGCCGTCAGGCGCGGCTCCTTGTGGGCTGTCTCCCCGAGCTCTGCCTGGGAACTTTCTTATAAACCTTACGTATATCCAATGGGCAAACGCCACGCATACAAGCATGATTGGTGAATACAGAGGGTTGTCACATACATCACAAAGCGGAAGCAGGATGTGGGCGCCATCTTTGCACCACTCGATGGGCGGGGGGAACTCAAGGGCAGGCTGCAGCTTGTCTACTAGGCCTAATCCGGAATGTGGCTGCTCACAGTGCAGTTCACACTTCGGGGCTCCTTGAGGGCCAGGCTAAAGCTAGTCTGGGCTGCCCGAGAGCACATCATTTCTCAGCCCCTTCCCCAGCTCTATGATTCTGCCCCTCTTGCTTCCTTACTGGTTTGTCCTGGGGCTAGGCCCTCAGTGCTTTCACTTGGCACAAAGATCTCTGATCTAAGACGCTAGTATTACTGTTATGCATGTTGATAATTATGAGGGTTCATGTAACCTTAGTGACCCCTAGAGTCTGTAAGCCTTGGGGGACTGTGGACACTTTCAGCGGATGGCTCCTGCCCTGAGAATGGGCCTCTGGGGCTATGGCCCTTTGGGGCTAGGTACATTGTCACCTCCTGGGAAGTCTGCAAATGGTGGTGGTGGTTGGGGGGAGGGGGGTAGTGGTCCGGCAGGGATAGCGAATCCTCTCTGCAGAGCATGACAGCCCGGGGGTGGGTAGACAGGCTAAGCCTCCCCCTCCCCTGCAGCCGAGCCAGGGAGGCCTGGGGAGCCTTGGCCTTAACCAGGCAGTGGTTGGGGAAATGACCAATTAAATGCACAAAAAGGATAAATTGGGGGTGGGGGAGGGGGACTCAACTGGGTGCTTCATTAACTCTTTCACTCTCCTGTTCTCCCATCTTGCCTGTGTGCTTTTGCATCAGTAACACATCACTTTAAAGAAACTTCTGGACAGGATGCATTTTGGGGCCTCAACTCTTGGAGAGGGTATACAGTTTTAAGAGTAAGGCCTATGGGAAAGCCATAAGGACCACACTGCACTTTGTCTAGTTTATGGATGGATGAGTAGAAAAATAGGGGAAGGAAACAAACAAACAAACAGACAAAGGTACCCAGTGTTCTTTTTTACTTTAATTGCTCTTTTTCACTTTAATTATTATTCTTTTTATTTTTGTGTGTGTGCTAATGAAGGTGTCAGGGATTGATTTAGGTGATGAATGTACAACTATGTAATGGTACTGTGAACAATCGAATGTACGATTTGTTTTGTATGACTGCGTGGTATGTGAATATATCTCAATAAAATGAAGATTGAAAAAAAAAAAAAGAGGCCTAGCTTTGAAGCCAGCTCAGCCACTTAGATAGAGACCATGGAAACTGGACCAGCTTCTGAACCTCTCCAGGCCTCAGTTTTCCTTGCTGCAAAATGGGGATTCTGCTGCCTCCTTTCAGAGGGTTGAGGTGAAGATGAAATGACATGGGCCAGGGAATATATGTGATGGATATTCAATGGATGCTCATTTCCTTTGACATAGAAGTCACCCAATTTCAACATGAATTTCAAGTTAAGAGCATTGTCACACACATAAAGAGAAGACCACTTGAAAATGAAGTTTTACTTTTGATGTTGAAATGTAACTCCTTGCAGCTCATAGCACAGTTGCTTATTTATTAAGGTGACTGTTTTGTTGTCTGTCTTTGAGAGAAGTTAGGCTCCCAGAGGAAAGGAATCATTGTTTTGGTCACTGGTGCATCCCATGTGTCTAGATGAGTCCCTGGCATGTGGTAGGTACTTGATAGATTTGTGTCAAGTGGAATGACTGAGGAAACTGGGACACAAAGTGGTTCTGGAAACTTCCCGAGATCCCCCAGCTGCTTGGGGGAAGAGGGGATGCCAGCCCAGCTTCTGAGTTCTTACCCCCGAACACTGCTGCCCCCCTGGTGACAGCCTGCGTCTTTCTGGTGACCCCACCCCTCTTGTCCGGGTCCTACACCTGCACCCCCACCCCAGTCTGTCGGTTCTCCCCTGGCTGATGCCTGCACTCCCCTTGGGGTCCCTGCTCCAGCTTCCACATCCTTTCCAGAAGTGGACTGGGCTGTGTGGTCCCCACCCACTGTCCCCTTACTGCCCATCACCCCCTCTGCTTTCTACCCCATTAGAGGAGGGGCAGGAGGCAAGGCCCCCCCCCCCAGCCAACTCCTGCTCACTTTGGCCTGGCCTAGCTGGTGGCCCTTGACCTTAAGAGACACAGGGATGATGATTCAGCAGCTCGCCGAGACCTTGTCCCTTGTCCTCTTGCCTTCAAGCAAATCCCCGCATCTCAGGAATCCTCCTCCCTGTCAATTATTTTCCTATAAGCATCAAGACCCAGTCCTGAGCTGCTGCCAGTTCTGGGTAAAGAACAAATTGCAGATCTCAGCAGCTTCTAATCCACGCCTGGACAGGGCAGCTACTCACTGCTGTGGTCTGCTCCCCAGGCAGGAGATGCATCAACTGCGGGAGTCGAGTTGGGGGAAACAAAGGGTCAGACCCACAAAAGTGGCCCAGCCAAGACCCAAGTTCAGCCACTCCAGCTTTGCATTTCTCCTAGATTCTGGGGAAAAGTAATAGCAATGATTGCAAACCTGATCCCTCCTCTGCCTCTTTGTTTTCCAGTCAACCCACCCTCATCATTGGCCCAGTACAACCAGCTTCTAAATACCTAGTTATTTAGCTGGCTGTTTTTAAAAATGTAATAAGCACGTGCAGACCCATACCCCCCAAAAAAGCTAGGACCCAACAATAACTTACATCTGGTTATGTGTTCCCCATTCCATTGCACTCATCTGTCTCCCCAACTGACAGAATCACCGTCTGTCTGGAATCCCATAGGTTTTGTTCTCCTCCCCTCTGCTTTTATAGTTTTATTGCATCTGTGTGCGTTTCTAGAAAACATACATTTTTAAATTAAATTCAGTTTTATTGAGATATATTCACATATGGTACAGTCATCTGTGGTGTACAATCAACTGTTCACAGGACCATCATATAGTTATGCATTCATCACCCCAATCTATTTTTGAACATTTTCCTTACACCAGAAAGAATCAGAGTAAGAATAAAAAATAAAAAAGAACACCCAAATCCTCACCCCCCCATCCCACTCTATTTTTCATTTAGTTCTTGTCCTCATTTTTCTACTCATCCATCCATACACTGGACAAAGTGAGTGTGATCTACAGAGTTTTCACAATCACACTGTCACCCCTTGTAATCTACATTGTTATACAGTCGTCTTCAGGAGTCCAGACTACTGGGTTGGAGTTTGATAGTTTCAGGTATTTACTTCTAGCTATTCCAATACATTAAAGCCTAAGAGGTGTTATCTATATAGTGCATAAGAATGTCCACCAGAGTGACCTCTCGACTCCATTTGGAATCTCTCAGCCACTGGAACTATTTCGTCTCATTTTGCATCCCCCTTTTGGTCAAGAAGATACTCCCAGTCCCATGATGCCGGGTCCACACTCATCCCCAGGAGTCATACTCTGCGTTGCCAGGGAGATTTACACCCCTGGGAGTCAGGTCCCAAGTAGGGGGGAGGGCAGCGAGTTCACCTGTCGAGATGGCTCAGTTAGAGAGAGAAAGGGCCACATCTGAGCAACAAAGAGGTACTCAGGGGGAGACTCTTAGGCACCATTACATGCAAGTTTAGCCTCTCCTTTGCAGTGACAAGCTTCATAACGGCAGGCCCCAAGATAGAGGGCTCAGCATACCAAACCTGCAGTCCTCAGTGTTTGTGAGAACATCAGCAATAATTCAGGTGAGTAAGTCCAACACTTCTGCATTTTCCCCCAGCTCCTCACAGGACCCTACATATATATTTGTATTCTCTGCCCAAATTATTTGGGGATGTGTCGCTATTTCAGTCTAACCTATACAGACCTACCATATCTCACTTCCTATTCAAAGTTCCCTGTAATTGCAGTGTTTGAACAGACTGACTGTAGACGTTATATTGTTTAGAAAATATAGAACCTGCACCACATAAATATCTCTTCCCTTGGTCTCACATGGCAATTGAAGTTTTAAGACACAGTTTTGACCTTTACCCTTTGGCCCAATTTGCCCTCATCTTAACCAGATTTGTTTCATTCATATCTCTAATTGAAATCTGGGCTCTTTAACAAGCATGCATTTTTTATTTTAAAAAAAAGGTGTCATACTGTTTGTAATCTTTCTGAAGATGTAACCCCTTTTCACTGGATGCTATATCGCTAAGAGTCACCCACATTGTTGCATGTGACAGTAGTCGATTCATTCTGAATCCTTCATGAAATTCCACAGTGTGAATATACCTCCTCACAGGCAGGTGGCGGCTTGACAGGCTTTTACTTAGGGAACAGTGCTACTTCCGTCTCTGCTTTCAAAATTGCTTGCAGATTGTTGAATTCCTGCTAGTATTCTTTTATTATCTTTTGAAATGTCTAGTTTTTCTGTTGTCACGTCCCCCCCTTCTCATTCATATTTTGTTTTCTTCTCTCTTCTGTTTGACAGTCTTGACGGTCTACCTGTTTTATTTTCCCCAAGGAACCAATTTTGGTTTTGTTAATCTCTCTTGTACCTTTATTTTCTACTTCATTAATCTGCACTTGTCTTTATTATCTTTATGGTTCTTTCTCTAATTGCTAAGAATGGAAACCTAGCTCATTCATCTTGAGGCTCTCATTTTCTAATATTAGCATTTAATGCTATAAATTTGGCCTGAGGCACTGCTTTTTCTCTCTCTCACAAGCTTGGATATGTAACACTTTCATTGACTTCTGGATATTTTTAAATTTTTATGATTTCTTCTTTAACCTGTAAGTTATTTAAGCAATTTTTTTTTATTTCAGGGATCATGGTCTGAATGATATTTAATTTTTTTAATTAGTTTACTCTTTCTTTATGGCTTAGTATATAATCAAATGTTTAATGCTCCTAAGTGTGCTTGAAAAAAAATGTGTAGTCTCAAATCATTGGCTCAAATTGTATCACTCAGATTTGCAGTATCTTTAATGATATTTTTGTCCACTTGACCGCTCAGTAATCAAAAAGGATGTGTTGAAATCTCCCACAAATTGATGCATTCCTAGATTTCTCCTTGTAGCTCAATCAATGCTTGCACCACATATTTTGAAGTTATTATATTGGGTACATACATGTTTAAAATGGAACTTCCTTCTTGGTGAATTTCACTTTTTATCATTATGTAGTCATCTTTTCCATCCTTAATACTGCTTTTTTGTCTTAAAGTCTATTTTATCTGACTTGAATACCCATTCTCTTTTGATTAGCATCTGCCTGACATGTCATTTTTCATCCTTTTACTTTTAACCTTTCATGTTCTTATGCTTTAAGAGTGTCTCTTACAAATTGCATCACTCTCTCTAATCCAGCCTGTCAACGTATGTGTTTGAACAGGCGAGTTTGGTCTATTTACATTATTTGAATCATTGGTCTACATAGCTTGTTTCTAACATCTTCATGTGTATTTTGGTTTGTTCCACCTTATCTACGTTTATCTCACTCACTTTGTATTGTATTATACACATTATTTGGCACTATATCACATACTCCTTATTTTAATGTCACACTTTTTCTGTGTTTGTTTTCTTCCTTATTTGTGAACTGCTATCTTTATCACCCCTTGTGAGAAACGAGCCCCACACCCCTTGGTGTCCACCCAGTGCCTCACATCTGATTCTGTTGATTTTATCTAAACTTTTAATTCTGGGTAATTTCTGATATATTTTCTCTTTTTCTTTGCCCTTGGCTACTTTTTAAAGGCAATAAATAATTTTATCAAGCCATCTGACCATCTGTAATTTGTAGATCTCTTATGTTTAAGAACTTCATCCAAAACTCAAACCCATATAAATCTTTGGCCAACTTTTGAGGCCTGTTATGCCTGAGGATATATTTATCATGTTATTGACAGTTTGGCTGCATAGAAGATTCTAGGTGCTGTATTCTTTACTTTCAATATTGTGAAAACATTACTCAATTGTCTTCTTAAATCCACCTTTTGTTGATACATCCATCTGATTCTTGCTCCTTTGCCTGTGTTCTGCTCTTTAAATTAGGAGAATTTCCTCTCCTAAGTCGAGGCAGAGGTTTTCCTTACCACTCCTTATTGACATTCTATGGATCCTTTCAACCTTCATTGTTTGCTTTTAAAAAACAAAACAAAACAAAAAAACCGAACTGCTTTCCTTTTGACATAGGACATACAGGAGGAGAACTGCCTGCATCCCAGTGTGGGCCGCAATGAGCTTTGCAGCGTGCAGTGCCCGTGTAACCTCCCCCGGCTGTTGATGGTCAGACTTGTTCAGTGAGTCCCAGCAGATAACTAGGATGGTTGGATGTAATCTACAGAGGAAGACCCTTGGCACATTGCAGAATGTTCTACCTGGCAGAGCTTCTCAAATACAAAAGGCTGTGACATTTCCCATTGTCAGAGCACAGAAGGGTGGTGGACCAGAAGACTTTGGGTCTGTTCCAACCCTCAGATTTCAGGATTCTAACTCCAATATCTAACACTTGATGCATGTGTTGATGCCAAGTCATCTGGGCTTGGGAAACTCACCTCCTGGTTTCATGGTGCCTGCCCCATGCATGAGAAAGAACAGCTTCTGCACAGCCACAGGGAGAGCAAGCCCGCAGGGGCCCTTGGCAACCCAGCAGCTGAAGGCAAGTTCAAACAGAAACTTCTTATATTTTTTTTTAATTAAATTCAGTTTTATTGAAATACATTCACACACCATACAATCATCCATGATATACAATCCACTGTCCACAGTATGATAACATAGTTAGGCATTCATCACCACAGTCTATCTCTGAACATTTTCCTTACATCAGAAAGAACCAGAACAAGAATAAAAAATAAAAGTGAAAAAAACACCCAAATCATTCTGCCATCCCACCCCATTTGTCCTTTAGTTTTTATCCCCATTCCTCCACTCATCCATACACTAGATAAAGGGGTTGTGATCCGCAAGGTCTTCACAATCACACTGTCACCCCTTGTAATCTACATTATTATATAATTGTCTTCAGGAGTCCAGACTGCTGGGTTGGAGTTTGGTAGTTACAGAAACTTCTTATATTTAATCAGAGTTCTCCAGAGAAACAGAACCAACAGGATATATGTCTTTGTGATATATATATATGATTTATTATAAGGAATTGGCTCATGCAATTGTGGCAGCTGGAAAATCCAAATTCTGTAGGGCAAGGTCAGAGGCTGGAAATTCTGATAAAGTTGTTAGTGAAATCCTTAGTCCAAATTCTGTAGGTGAAGCTGGCTGACTGGAAATTCCAGCAACAGCCAATGTTGAAATTAAGGTAGAAATTCTTCTGATCTCTGAAGCCCAGTTCTCTCTTAAGTCCTCCAACTGATTGGATGAGATTACTCACATTGCTGATGGTTCTCTCCTGTGGTGATGCAATCAACTGATTGTAGGTACAATTAATTGACTATAGATGCAAAGCCCATTGGTGAAATACTCTCACAGTAATGTGTAGACCAGTGTTTGACCAAACAACAAGACACTCCAACCTAGCCAAGTTGACACGTGAAATTAACCCTCACACTTCTCCGGGGGCTAGCTCTGCTTCTTCTTCTGCCCTCAGCTGGAAGGGAGCATCTTTCCACTGGGGAGAGCATGGCAGAGGCTGGATCACTGCCAGCAGCTCATCCCAGTGGCCAGGAAATGAACAAACGTAGGAATCTGAACTGCCTTCCACCACAGCCATAACATGCTACAATTCCCGTGGAATTGATGGAGCAGCAGCTTTTCTAAAGTGTGTGTAGGTATGTTATGGAGATGGGTGGTTTGAGGAGAGGGATTCAACTGACAAAGTGTGTCCTCACTGGCAAAATCCCCTTCCTCGCCTGGCTTTTGCATAGCTTATAAAGAAGCAAGGCTGCAGACCATCTCCTGGTGTTCTGTGGTCTGAATCTTGGGGACACAGATTCCCCTTCATTTAGCAAAAGCACAATTGCAAGTTCTTATTTAGTCTTTGGATCAGTGCTGAGGCTGGGAGAAGGCAGGCTTGGGGATCTGGCAGCACTGGTAGATCTTAAGTTCCAACAACAAGATCACAATTCTGGAGCCAGGTGACACACACAGGGGGCCTGGGGCATGGAGGGAGTAGGAGGGTGTGTGCATGTGTGTGTCTGTGTGTGTGTGGCAGGGTGCATAGTGTAGATGGAATCCAAGCAGGAGGGGCCAAAGTATTTGGTGAGCAGTGCTTTTCCTGATGCTGCCAAGTGCCCAGACAAGGCAGGAGATGCTTCAGACAGCAGAAAAGAGGCCAAGACAATGACCTAGGAGGCTGAGTGCACATGGCAGACTCTAGAGGCTGCCCACCCAGCAGCCACTCTTCCTCATCCTCACTAACAGGACCCCAACTTTGTTTCATGTATTTGACAGTGATGCCTTGGAAGGTGGCTCCTTCTCCCAGGCCCACAAGAGTTCTAGATTAGGACTCGGTAGTTAATCCTTGTTGCCTTTTCTCAGAGTTTAGTCTAAAATAGGCATGTGACTCAGTTCTGGCCATTAGAATTAAGGGGGATTCTGCTAGGGGGGTTATGGGAAAGATTTCCCTACCTGAAGTGGTTTTGGAGTTAGTGGTAGGAGTGGAGAGACAGACAGACAGAGACAGAGTCAAAAAGAAAGCCCTGACCCTTCCTCTCCTTTCCTGGTTGGGATGTGATGCTTGGAGCTGTGGCAGCCATCTTGCAATCACGAGGGGAGAAAACATCCCACTCTGAAGATGATGGAGAAGAAAGATGCAAGGGCTTGGATCCTTCATTGCAGAGCCACTGAACTAACCCTGCAACCTCCTAGCTCAAGACTTCTTGTTGAATGAGATTACAAATGTGTTTATTGTTTGAGCTGCTGATGTCTGGGTAGTCTGTGATGGGCAGCTGTAAGTATCCCAACTAAAGAATTTGTCCACTTGCCCGATCCTGCCTTTGAGCATTCTGGGAGCAGACAGGTCTTCAGAATACATGCCCCAGGCAGTGCCCAACTGCACTGGGGCAGGAGAGACTGTGGGTGGGGGGTCAGGGCCTTTGACCCTCCCACCTTCTTTCTCCTGTCATCTCCCCATCACACTGTCTCGCCCAGAGGGCCGAGATTTCGACAAGCTAGAGCTTTCCCTGAGGCTAAGACATGACGTGTGATATGCCATGGAAGAGCTTGGCATGCTCAGTAACCCTCAGACTTCTTTATTCTAACACCTCAGCATCATCCCAGAGGAACTGGACCTGGCTGGAGTGAGGACAGAGTGGAGAGGAGGCATTTGGGGGCTATTTTTAAAAGGAATTCATGGAACAGTTACTAGGTTCCAGGACCTTTACACCCACTGGTTAATTTTTAATGCTCTGCAAAACTTACAGATACTATTACTTAAAACCATTATCCTTGTTTGACAAACAAGGAAGAAAGGCTCAGAGATTAACTTGCCATCCATGATCATGCAGCTAAAAGTAGCCTGCCTGAGTCCAAAGCCCCATTCATAACTGCCCTGTGCTGTCTCCCATGGGTGACTAGGAGTGCACAGATCCAGATGGGGTGCCACCATTGTGGGGAGGGGTCTGTGGTGTGACAGCAGCTGCTGTCTACCGAGCCTCCACCACATGCCGGTGTTTAATGAACATTCCTATGACGTTAGTATCTATACATTATTATTATGTACATTATCTCATTAATCTCCAGAACCACCAAATGTGGAAGGTTTAAATAATCACCATCCCATTTTACAGAGAAGGAAACGGAGGCATCAAGAGGCCATGCATAATCCAAGGGTGCCCAGCTCTACCCAGCAGTGTGGGGTTCTGAACTCAGGCCCATCGGACCTCAGAGCACATGGCCGAGGCAGGCCAGGGGGTCTCAGGAGGTGGTCACAGTGAGGGCTGAGACCTCAAGCCAAGCGCAGCCTCCAGGCTGAGTTTGCAGCAGGTCATGGTCTCTGGTGGCTGCGTCCACGTGAGAACAGGTGCTATTTGCTATGAGCGCTGCTGTTTCCAAAGCACTAACCACGTTTCTTTTGATCTTGAAATGGACCCTCTGAGGGAGGTGGGGCAAGACCTGGCCCCCCTGTTTTATAGCTGGGGAGACTGGCTGCAGGAGCCAAGGGCAGGACAAGGACAAGACACCAGGCACAGTTAGTCTACACCCATACTCCCGGCCTAGCCAGATGCCTCTTTTTCCTAGGGGTGCCTGTTGGCAAATGTGATTTGGCTCTGCCTGGGCTGAGTGGAGCATTTAATCCCTGTGAACTACGCTGAGAGTTCCCTTTCCCTTTGCTATTTCTCTATGTATCTACCATCCATACCTTGTCTAAACCAAGAAAATGAGTCTCTTCTGAGGTAGATTTGTAAGGCAAATGCAGTGTTCTTTGCCCATCTGTAAAATTCCGGGGCTGATAATCTAAGCAATTGGAAGATGATTATAGGGTTTTCTTTATCAATATCTGAGAGGTGTGTTACTCCATCAGATAAACAGTTCAAATCTCGGCCTTCCTTGCTTTTTCCAACAAAACTGTTTTCATTTCCCGGCTGTTAAAGCAAATACCATGTGATAGGTTGGCTTAAACAATGGGAATTTCTTGGCTCACAGTTTTGAGGCCGGGAGAAGTCCAAAGTCGAGGCGTCAGCAAGGCAATGCTTTCTCCCCGAAGACCATGCTGGCCATCCTTGGTCCTCGGCTTTTCCGTCACATGGCAGCATCTTCGCCTTTCTCTTCTGGGTTCTGCTGACTTTCCGCTTCTTGCCTCTCCCTGTGGCTTCTCTCTCAGGCCTTCTGCAATAGGACTAAGACCCAACCTCAGGTGGAGCACTCCTTAACTGAAGTAACCTTATCAAAAAGTCCGATTTATAAGGGTTTGCACTCACAAGAATGGATGAAGAACATATTTTTCTGGGGTACATAGCTCCAAGCCACCACAGTCTGCCCTCTGGACCCCAAAAAAACATGTTCTTCCCACATGCAAAATGTATTCTTTCCATCACAGCGCCCCAAAAGTCTTAAGTCATTTCAATAACAATGCTAAGTACAAAGTCTCATCACAGTAAGTTATGGATGTGATTTGTCCTGGGGCAAAATTCCCTTCTGTAAGTGGACCTGTGAGACCTACAGAACAAGTTGTCTGCTTCCAATATACAGTGGAGGGACAGGCATAGGCTAGACATTCCCATTCTGGAAGGGAGAAATTGGAAAGAACACAGGGGCCCCAAACAAGTCTGAAACCCAGCAGGTTTCATAGATAGATTGACGGATATTTTCTCCTCTGGGCCTGATGGGGCAGCAGCCTCGCCCCTTCCAAGTGCCTGTGCAGCGGCCATGATCTCCCCAAACACCGGGGTGAGGGTCCTGCCCTCTCTGAGCATCAGGATGGTGGCCAGGCTCTCCACAAACATTGGGGCACAGGCCCCACCCTCTGCAAGCATTGGGGTGGCAGCCAGGTTCTCTGCAAACCCTGAGGCATGGGCTCCACCATCTCTGATCATTGGGGTGGCAGCACTCTCCCTGAACAATGGGGCACAAAGTCCACCCCTCCAAGCAAAGGGCGGACCTGCCCTTTCCACACACCTGGGTGGGCCCGCTCTCTTGGCCCAAGATCTTTTGGGTCCAGCCCTTGGCTTACATGGTTCTGCCCTTGAAGTCATTCTTCCTCAGTTTGTCCCTTCTCTGACTCTTTCAGTTCAAGCTGGCAGTGGTTCTGCTCAGAGAAATTTTGCTAAAACATTGTAAGCTTTGTGTGTAGTTCAAGCAGGTCCAAACCCTCAGACAATAGAACCTTCCACAGATTCTTCCTGGACAACTGCATTTCCAATCCTGACTTCTACTGAGATGGCTGACAGGATCCACGTTCAGCCACACCCCCTTTAGCAAAGGTTTGTTCAGTGAAACCCTCACATGGAGCCCTGGCCCCTGGGGACTCACTTCCCAAAAGTTCCAGGAGGTCCCTGGTAGACCTGCTTCTGGCCCTAGTCCCAGAGCACACTACCTGGATAGGCTGAGAATTTTCAAAGCCATCAGTTTTTGGTTTCTTTGTGCTTAAGAGTTTAATCCTCAGCTTATCCCTTTCCTTTCACATTTTACTTAAGCTGCAAGGAGAAGCCAGGCTACCCCTTCCACACTTAGCTTGAAAATCTTCTCAGCTAAATATCCAACTTCATCACTTTCAAGTTCAGCCTTCCACTCAACATCAGAACACAAATTGGTCAAGTTCTCTGCCAATTTATAATAAGGATCACCTTTCCTCCAGTTTTCAATAACACAATCATCATTTTCTTCTAAGGTCTCATTGGAAGTACCTTTAACATCCATATTTTTACCGATAGTCTCTTCAAGGCAATTTAGGTTTTTTCTGTCAAGCACCTCACGGTTCTTCCAGTCTCTACTGATTAGTCAATCCCAAAGCAGTTTCCACATATTTAGGTATTTATAATAGCAGCACCCCATTTGCCAGTACCAAAAACTGTTTTAGTTCCTAGGTGCTAAAACAAATACCATATAATGGGTTGACTCCAACAGTGGGATTTTATTAACCCACAGTTTTGAGGCTAGGAGAAGTCCAAAGCTGAGGCATCAGCAAAGGGATACTTTCTCTCTGAAGACCATGGCTTTCTGGAGCTGGCTGCCAGTGGTCCTTGGTTCTTGGCTTTTTCTTCAAATGGCACTGCACATGACAGCGTCTTCTCCTTTCTCTCAACTTCCATCTTCTTGCTTCTTTTGGTGGCTTTTCTCTCTGTGGCCTTCTCTATACAGTCTCCAGTAATAGGATTAAGGCTCATCCTTCGGTGGGCCACATCTTAACTGTGTAACCTCATCAAAAGGTCCTATTTACAATGGGTTCATGACAACAGGAATGGATTAAGGACATGTTTTTCTGGGGTACATAACTCAAGCCACCACAGCACCTAGAACATAAGACCCATCTGAGGACAAAGTCACTTATCCAGGGACTCCTCAAAGCCAGTCATCTTAGGCTGAACATTCCTACCTCTATTTCTGCTCTTTACCCCTCAAGGTACATACTCTCTGTGCAGCCTTCTGGAATGTTCCCCTGACCACTGTCTCCCAGCAGAAGGTACCCTCCCTTCCTGCAGTGGATGACTCATTTCATGTCTTTTTTTTTTAGGTTTATAAAAAGAAATGTGTCAAATTCAAAACTCAGCACAGCACATCTATTTAAAGTGCAGAGAAAGCAGCCTTTTAACAACTTGCCAAATGTGAAGCCTTTAGAACCTTATAAGGCCTCAGCCCCAAAGTCTGTAACTAGTGCTTTCTAAGGCCCCAACTTGAAAGAGAGCCAGCTGCAGGCAGGTGGGCGAGGCTGTCAGAGGTCTGACGCCAACCAGGTTTGTGATGGGGAAAAACATCTGAGAGGGCAGATGTTAGCGCAGAGAAGCCAAGGTCTGAGCGGTGAACCCTGGGACAGAGCCCCAACGACTGCGGCCTCTGTTGACTCTCAGGCATGCATTACCTTGAGGAAGGGGCCGCAAGCCAGGCTGGTCTGTGGATGTGTATGTGCACGTGTACAAGGGATGCAATTGCACATGCCCAGCTCTGCTTGACAAAAGCATAAGGCCCACAGGCATTTCTAGGCCTGAAGCCTGTTGGGGGATGAGAGGAAGGGAACAGAAATAGTTTCTCTCCCTCTTTCCTTCTGTCATCTAATTGCCTCCACTTTCTTTTTTTTTTCTTTTTTTTTAATTTTTTTATCATCATTTTATTGAGATATAGTCACATACCACGCAGTCATACAAAACAAATTGTACTTTCGATTGTTTACAGTACCATTACATAGTTGTACATTCATCACCTAAATCAATCCCTGACACCTTCATTAGCACACACACAAAAATAACAAGAATAATAATTAGAGTGAAAAAGAGCAATTGAAGTAAAAAAGAACACTGGGTACCTTTGTCTGTTTGTTTGCTTCCCCTACTTTTCTACACATCCATCCATAAACTAGACAAAGTGGAGTTTGGTCCTTATGGCATTCCCAATCCCACTGTCACCCCTCATAAGCTACATTTTTATACAATGTCTTCGAGATTCATGGGTTCTGGGTTGTAGTTTAATAGTTTCAGGTATCCACCACCAGCTACCCCAATTCTTTAGAACCTAAAAAAGGTTGTCTAAAGTGTGCGTAAGAGTGCCCACCAGAGTGATCTCTCGGCTCGTTTTGGAATCTCTCTGCCACTGAAGCTTATTTCATTTCCTTTCACATCCCCCTTTTGGTCAAGAAGATGTTCTCCATCCCACGATGCCGGGTCTACATTCCTCCCCGGGAGTCATATTCCACGTTGCCAGGGAGATTCACTTCCCTGGGTGTCTGATCCCACGTAGGGGGGAAGGGCAGTGATTTCACCTTTCAAGTTGGCTTAGCCAGAGAGAGAGGGCCACATCTGAGCAACAAAGAGGCATTTAGGAGGAGACTCTTAGGCACAAATACAGGGAGGCCTAGCCTCTCCTTTGCAGCAACCGTCTTCCCAAGGGTAAAACTTATGGTAGAGGGCTCAACCCATCAAACCACCAGTCCCCTATGTCTGTGGTCATGTTAGCAACCGTGGAGGTGGGGTAGGCGAATACCCCTGCATTCTCCACAGGCTCCTCAAGGGGGCACTACATCTTTTTTTTTCCTTGTTTGTCTTTTTTCTTTTTTTTTTCTTTTTTAACTTTCCCTTCTTTTTTAAATCAACTGTATGAAAAAAAAAGTTAAAAAGAAAACAAACATACAATAAAAGAACATTTCAAAGAGACCATGACAAGGGAGTAAGAAAAAGACAACTAACCTAAGATAACTGCTTAACTTCCAACATGTTCCTACTTTACCCCAAGAAAGTTACATAATATAGCAACATTTCAGTGAACTTGTTCCTACTACATCCATCAGAAATTAACAGACCATAGTCATTTCTGGGCATCCCCAGAACGTTAAATAGCTTACCTGTTCTTCTTGGATTATTGTTCCCCCTTCCTTAATTGCTCTCTATTGCTAGTTCCCCTACATTCTACATTAGAAACCATTTGTTTTACATTTTTCAAAGTTCACATTAGTGGTAGCATATAATATTTCTCTTTTTGTGCCTGGCTTATTTCGCTCAGCATTATGTCTTCAAGGTTCATCCATGTTGTCATATGTTTCACCAGATCGTTCCTTCTTACTGCCGCGTAGTATTCCATCGTGTGTATATACCACATTTTATTTATCCACTCATCTGTTGAAGGACATTTGGGTTATTTCCATCTCTTGGCAATTGTGAATAATGCTGCTATGAACATTGGCGTGCAGATATCTGTTCGTGTCACTGCTTTCCGATCTTCTGGGTATATACCGAGAAGTGCAATCGCTGGATCGAATGGTGGCTCTATATCTAGTTTTCTAAGGAACTGCCAGACTGACTTCCAGAGTGGCTGAACCATTATACAGTCCCACCAACAATGAATAAGAGTTCCAATTTCTCCACATCCCCTCCAGCATTTGTAGTTTCCTGTTTGTTTAATGGCAGCCATTCTAACCGGTGTTAGATGGTATCTCATTGTGGTCTTAATTTGCATCTCTCTAATAGCTAGTGAAGCTGAACATTTTTTCATGTGTTTCTTGGCCATTTGTATTTCCTCTTCAGAGAACTGTCTTCATATCTTTTGCCCATTTTATAATTGGGCTGTCTGTACTATTGTCATTGAGTTGTAGGATTTCTTTGTATATGCAAGATATCAGTCTTTTGTCAGATACATGGTTTCCAAAAATTTTTTCCCATTGAGTTGGCTGCCTCTTTACCTTTTTGAGAAATTCCTTTGAGGTGCAGAAACTTCTAAGCTTGAGGAGTTCCCATTTATCTATTTTCTCTTTTGTTGCTTGTGCTTTGGGTGTAAAGTCTAGGAAGTGGCCTCCTAATACAAGGTCTTGAAGATGTTTTCCTACATTATCTTCTAGGAGTTTTATGGTACTTTCTTTTATATTGAGATCTTTGGTCCATTTTGAGTTAATTTTTGTGTAGGGGGTGAGGTAGGGGTCCTCTTTCATTCTTTTGGATATGGATATCCAACTCTCCCAGCCCCATTTGTTGAAAAGACCATTATGGCTCAGTTCGGTGACTTTGGGGGCCTTATCAAAGATCAGTCGGCCATAGATCTGAGGGTCTATCTCTGAATTCTCAATTCGATTCCATTGATCTATATGTCTATCTTTGTGACAGTACCATGCTGTTTTGGCAACTGTGGCTTTATAATAAGCTTCAAAGTCAGGGAGTGTAAGTCCTCCCACTTCGTTTTTCTTTTTTAGAGTGTCTTTAGCAATTCGAGGCATCTTCCCTTTCCAAATAAATTTGATAACTAGCTTTTCCAAGTCTGCAAAGTAGGTTGTTGGAATTTTGATTGGGATTGCATTGAATCTGTAGATGAGTTTGGGTAGAATTGACATCTTAATGACATTTAGCCTTCCTATCCATGAACATGGAATATTTTTCCATCTTTTAAGGTCCCCTTCTATTTCTTTTAGTAGAGTTATGTAGTTTTCTTTGTATAGGTCTTTTACATCTTTGGTTAAGTTTATTCCTAGGTACTTGATTTTTTTAGTTGCTATTGAAAATGGTATCTTTTTCTTGAGTGTCTCTTCGGTTTGTTCATTTCTAGCATATAGAAACATTACTGACTTATGTGCATTAATCTTGTATCCCGCTACTTTGCTAAATTTGTTTATTAGCTCTAGTAGGTGTATCGTTGATTTCTCAGGGTTTTCTAGATATAAGATCATATCATCTGCAAACAATGACAGTTTTACTTCTTCTTTTCCAATTTGGATGCCTTTTATTTCTTTGTCTTGCCGGATTGCCCTGGCTAGCACTTCCAGCACAATGTTGAATAACAGTGGTGACAGCGGGCATCCTTGTCTTGTTCCTGATCTTAGAGGGAAGGCTTTCAGTCTCTCACCATTGAGTACTATGCTGGCTGTGGGTTTTTCATATATGCTCTTTATCATGTTGAGGAAGTTTCCTTCAATTCCTACCTTTTGAAGTGTTTTTATCAAAAAGGGATGTTGGATTTTGTCAAATGCTTTTTCAGCATCTATTGAGATGATCAATTGATTTTTCCCTTTCGAATTTTTAATGTGTTGTAATACATTGATTGTTTTTCTTATGTTGAACCATCCTTGCATGCCTGGAATGAACCCCACTTGGTCATGGTGTATGATTTTTTTAATGTGTCTTTGGATTCGATTTGCAAGTATTTTGTTGAGGATTTTTGCATCTATATTCATTAGGGAGATTGGCCGGTAGTTTTCCTTTTTTGTAGCATCTTTGCCTGGTTTTGGTATTAGATTGATGTTAGCTTCATAAAATGAGTTAGGTAGTGTTCCATTTTCTTCAATGTTTTGAAAGAGTTTGAGTAAGATTGGTGTCAGTTCTTTCTGGAAAGTTTGGTAGAATTCCCCTGTGAAGCCATCTGGCCCTGGGCATTTATTTGTGGGAAGATTTTTGATGACTGATTGGATCTCTTTGCTTGTGATGGGTTGGTTGAGGTCTTCTATTTCTTCTCTGGTCAGTCTAGGTTGTTCATATGTTTCCAGGAAATTGTCCATTTCTTCTACATTATCCAGTATGTTGCCATACAGTTGTTCATAATATCCTCTTATAATTTTTTTAATTTCTTCAGGATCTGCAGTTATGTCACCTTTTTCATTCATTATTTTGTTTATATGGGTCTTCTCTCTTTTTGATTTTATCAGTCTAGCTAGGGGCTTGTCAATCTTGTTGATCTTCTCAAAGAACCAACTTTTGGTGATATTTATCCTTTCTATTGTTTTTTTGTTCTCTATGTCATTTATTTCTGCTTTAATCCTTGTTATTTCTTTTCTTGTACTTGGTTTAGGATTGGTTTGCTGTTCATTTTCTAGCTTCTTCAGTTGATCCATTAGTTCTTTGATTTTGGCTCTTTCTTCCTTTTTAATATATGCGTTTAGTGCTATAAATTTCCCCCTTAACACTGCTTTTGCTGCATCCCATTGGTTTTGGTATGTTGTGTTCTCATTTTCATTCGTCTCTATATATTTAGCAATTTCTCTTGCTATTTCTTCTTTAACCCACTGATTGTTTAGGAGTGTGTTGTTTAACCTCCAGGTATTTGTGAATTTTCTAAGTCTCTGATGGTTATTGACTTCTAATTGTATTCCATTGTGGTCAGAGAATGTGCTTTGAATAATTTCAATCTTTTTAAATTTATTGAGGCTTGTTTTATGTCCCAGCATATGATCTATTCTGGAGAAAGTTCCGTGAGCACTAGAAAAGTATGTGTATCCTGGTGATTTGGGATGTAATGTCCTGTAGATGTCTGTTAAATCTAAATCATTTATCAGATTGTTTAGGTTTTCAATTTCCTTATTGGTCTTCTGTCTGGTTGATCTATCTATATGAGAGAGTGATGTGTTGAAGTCTCCAACAATTATTGTGGAAACATCAATTGCTTCCTTTAGTTTTGCCAATGTTTCTCTCATGTATTTTGTGGCACCTTGATTGGGTGCATAGACATTTACGATTGTTATTTCTTCTTGCTGAATTGCCCCTTTTATTAGTATGTAGTGGCCTTCTTTGTCTCTCAAAACATCCCTGCATTTGAAGTCTATTTTATCTGAGATTAATATTGCTACACCTGCTTTCTTTTGGCTGTAGCTTGCATGAAATATTTTTTTCCATCCTTTCACTTTCAGTTTCTTTGTGTCCCTGTGTCTAAGATGAGTCTCTTGTATGCAACATATTGATGGTTCATTTTTTTTGATCCATTCTGCGAATCTATATCTTTCAATTGGGGAGTTTAATCCATTTACATTCAAGGTTAAAACCGTGAAGGCATTTCTTGAATCGGCCATCTTATCCTTTGGATTATGTTTGCCATATTTTTCCCTCTCTCTATTAATATCCTTTATTGTACCCATACCGAATCTCTTTAATACTGAACCTTTCTCCAAGTCTCTCTGTCCTGTCTTTGTTTCTCTGTCTGTAGGGCTCCCTTTAGTATCTCCAGTAGGGCAGGTCTCTTGTTAGCAAATTCTCTCAGCATTTCTTTGTCTGTGAAAAATTTAAGCTCTCCCTCAAATTTGAAGGAGAGCTTTGCTGGATAAAGTATTCTTGGCTGGAAATTCCTCTCAGTCAGAATTTTAAATATATCGTGCCACTGCCTTCTTGCCTCCATGGTGGCTGCTGAGTAGTCACTACTTAGTCTTATGCTGTTTCCTTTGTATGTGGTGAATTGCTTTTCTCTTGCTGCTTTCAGAACTTGCTCCTTCTCTTCTATGTTTGACAGTGTGATCAGTATATGTCTCGGAGTGGGTTTTTTGGATTTATTCTATTTGGAGTTCGCTGAGCATTTATGATTTGTGTATTTATGTTGTTTAGAAGATTTGGGAAGTTTTCCCCAACAATTTCTTTGAATACTCTTCCTAGACCTTTACCCTTTTCTTCCCCTTCTGGGACACCAATGAGTCTTATATTCGGACGTTTCATATTATCTATCATATCCCTGAGGTCCATTTCGAGTTTTTCAATTTTTTTCCCCATTCTTTCTTTTATGCTTTCATTTTCCATTCTGTCATCTTCCAGGTCACTGATTCGTTGTTCATCTTCCTCTAGTCTTGTACTATGAGTGTCCAGAATCTTTTTAATTTGGTCAACAGTTTATTTAATTTCCATAAGATCATCCATTTTTTTATTTAGTCTTGCAATGTCTTCTTTATGCTCTTCTAGGGTCTTCTTGATATCCTTTGTATCCCGTACTATGGTCTCATTGTTCATCTTTAGTTCTTTGAGTAGCTGCTCTAGGTGCTGTGTCTCTTCTGGTCTTTTGATTTGGGTGCTTGTGCTTGGGTTATCCATATCGTCTGGTTTTTTCATATGCTTTATAATTTTCTGTTGTTCTTGGCCTCGTGGCATTTGCTGAACTTGATAGGGTTCTTTTAGTATTTGTAGACCAATTGAAGTCCTTATCTCTAATTTATCAGATCTACAGCTTCATGGAGTACACTTTCTCTAACTAACCAGCAGGTGGCGTCCACGAGCCACCTGTTCTCCACAAGCCAGTTTTCCCCTGCTTAGCCTTTTTTGTGAGTGGGGGAGTGAGTCTTGTGGGGTCCAATTGGTGTGCCAAGCTTGCGTGTGTAGTTGGTGTTGCCTGCCCTGTATATGGAGCGTGTTTCTGGGCAGTCAGGGAGGGGGGGTGGCTCTAACAATCAAATCTCCCTGGTGATCCTAGAGTTTTAAAACTGCTGCAATAGTCTAATCCTTCAGTTCAGTCCTGCCACTGTTTGTCTTTGTCACTGATCCACAAGTCCTTGGTATTGGCGTATAGCTCCTGAGACTTGCAAGTGGGCCCCTCTTACAGGCTCTTCACCCCGGGTCCTCTGTTGAGGGATGACTGTGCTATGTCACAGGTGAGTGCCGTCCCCCCAGGGCAGTTCTGGGCTGCTGGCCTGTGTAGGGAGTCTCCCAGTCTGCTGAAATGATGGCTGAATGGGGCTTTGTTAATTCACACTGCTCCACCTTCCCAACTCTGGGACAATCAGCTGAGGTTGCAGGGAAGGCTAATGTCCACACCTAGTTTTGTGGTGTGTGCTTGTTATTTGAAGCGCTTCCGTCACATTGGGTTGTCTGGGGCAGCTCTGGGCTATGGGGCTGGCGATGGGCAGGAGTGTTTCCTGTCCACCAGGATGATGGCTGTGAGCGGACACCCCCCTTTTCTTGGGAAGTTGTGGTGTTTAGTGAATTTTCTCAGCCACTGGATTATTGCCTTTTGTCTCAGAGCTCTCTTAGTTCTTCTCTTGTCTTGACCTGCCCAAATTGCAAGTCTTTGAAGCTTTCTCTATTGGGCTTCTTAGAGTAGTTGTTTTAGAAAAAGAAATAAGGATTTAAAAAAAAAAGGGCCCTCCTCACAGATCTAATGGGTTACTGAAATGCTAAGAGACAAAGCAATTAGGGCCATTAAGGAAAGGTCCACAGGGCAGAGAGATCAGCTTTTCTTCGGGATTTGCATATGAGCCTCAGGGCCTGAGCTTTGCCCTTCCCCTTTCTATGTTCACCAGAACTCCAAAAGTCCTCCGCTTTTATTTTGGAGTTTTTCGTGTTGTTTTTTTCTATGCCTGTCTCCTCTCTGCTGGGCTGGCTACTTTCAGATTCTCTGGTGTTTGGTCTCAGTCTATCTATGGTTGGAGTTTGGATGAGTAGAATGAGTTTCCAATAAGGGCTGCCACTGCAGTTCTCCCTTCTCCTTCCCGGAGCTGACAGCCTCTCCTCCCACAGGACTGAGCCTGGCAGAGAGGGGTGAGGGTCCCCTGGCCACAAAAACTTACAGATTTTGCTGATCTCAGCAGTTCGACGTTTTAATGAGTGTTGTATGAAGTATGCCCAAAGTCAGATTGCTCTGTGGTGTCCAGTGCGCGCAGTTCCTGGCTTTCTACCTACTTTCCTGGAGGAATAACTAAAACATACAGCTCACTAGTCCGCCATGTTGCCCCGCCCCCTAGCCTATAATTCTTGACTGGTGTGAGGAGGTATGGCCGTGTTCCCCCAGGCTCTGGGGTCTGTTTCTGAATGGAAAGGGCCCCACCCGTTTTCTCCTAGAGAAGACAGACCCCTCAGGTGGAGGTCATTAGCATTTCAATGGTCTTGCTCTCTGCTTGTGCTGTCTCCACCCTTCCCCGAGTCACAGCCCTGGAAACTGAAAATGACTGGGGCTTTCTCCACTGAAGCCAGAAAGAAACAGATAGTCCCCTTCAGACCTGGTCCAAGGTGACCCTCTGGCTCTCCAAGGTCAGTCATCACCCAAAGCCTCTGTCTGTTTTTTGGGGATGCATACCTGTAGTGGGCAGTTCACACTTGCTACTTAAAACCCCAGTCGGAGCTCAGCTGAGCTATATTCGCTTGCTGGGAGAGAGTTTATCTCTGGCACCACGAGGCTTTGCAGCTCGGGCTATGGGGGAGGGGGTCTCATGACTTGGATCCACAGGTTTTACTTACAGATTTTATGCTGTGTTCTTGGGCATTCCTCCCAGTTCAGGTTGGTGTATGATGAGTGGATGGTCTCATTTGTTCCCACGCAGTTATTCTGGATTATTTACTAGTTGTTTCTGTTTTTTTGTAGTTGTTCCAGGGGGACTACTTAGCTTCCACGCCTCTCTAGGCTGCCATCTTGCCCCTGATTTTTACTCATATAATGCATTCCGGGAAATTATCGGTACACTAATTTTTGATGTTCACGCTGTCCTACCTTGATCAGTAGTAACTGCTTTAAGTAGGCTCTTTTACCCTTCTGATATTTTGCTGCTAGTCTTGACTCTTCTGAGATCAGATGTTCCAGACCCACATTGTATAGTCCCTGCGCCAGATCTTGAATCAGACAAATTTCCAAGAATCCCTGCTTAAAGACCCAAAATTCTCACTCTGAAAATTGGCAATTAAAGGGTAGAGAATTAAACTTGCTTTTCCACTACAAACTATATTTGAAGGTAACCAAATAGCCCCAGAAGAAGAAGGAAAGCTCTTCTTTACCTAAGAATTTCAGCTAAGATTTTTAGAAGGAAAGGGATGATAGAATTAGAAAATTACTATTTTGCAGGGTACAAAACAAACTTATAGGGGAGGAATCAGGCTGTCACAACCTTCAACCAGTGATCAATCTCAGTATCACTAATAATAGGACAACATGATATGTTAATATGATATTGGAGTCAGGAAGAAAAATGTCCTTATCTTTTTTTTAACAGTCTATAATTCACATATCATAAAATTCATCCATTTCAAGTATACAATTCAATGGTTTTTAGTATATCCACAGAGTTGTGTATGTATCACCACAGTCAATTTTAGAACAATTTTATTACCCCAAAAAGAAACCCCATACCCATAAGCCGTCACCTCCCAAACTCCACCCCACCCCCACCAGCCTTAGGCAACCACTAATCTGCTGTCTGTTGCTATGGGTTTCCCTATTCTGGACATTTCACATAAATGAAATCTTAGAATGTGTGGTGTTTTGAAACTGGCTTCTTTGGGCAGCATAAGGTTTTCAAGGTACATCCATGTTGTAGCATGTATCAGTACTTCATTTCTTTTTATTGCTGAATAATATTCTAATGTAAGTATATACATTTTATTTATCCAGTCATCAGTTGATAGACATTTGGATTGTGACCACTTTGGGCTATTATGAATAATACTGTAACACTCATTTACAAGTTTTTGTGTGGACATCTGTTTTCATTTCTCTTGGGTATATACATTGGAACGGGATTTCTGGGTCATATGGTTAACTTCCATGTTTAACTCTATCTTTAACCATTTGAGGAACTGCTAGAATGTTTTTCAAAGTGGTTGTATCATTTTCCATTCCCACCAACAATATATGAGTGTTTCAATTTCTCCACATCCTCACCAACACTTGTTATAATCTGCCTGGTTATAACCATCCTAGTGGGTATGAAAAGGTATCTCACTTTGATTTTGATTTGCATTTCACGGATGAATAATGATAGCGAGCATCTTTTCATGTGCTTATTGACCATCTGTGTATCTTCTTTGTCTATCCTTTGCCCATTTTTAAAATTGGGTTATTTGTCTTTTTATCACTGAGTTGTAAGTGTTCATTATTTACTCTAGACACAAGTCCCTTATTATTTACATGGTTTGCAAAACATTTGTCCCATTCTGTGGGATGTCTTTTCACTTTCTTGGTGGTGTTCTTTGAAGCACAAATGTTTTTAATTTTGATGATGTCCAATTTACCTATTCTTTTTCTTTTGTCGCTTGGATTTTTGGTGTCACATCTATGAAACCATCGCCTAATCCGCGGTCATGAAGTTGACACCTATGTTTTCTTCTAAGAGTTTTATAGTTTTGGCTCTTACATTAAGGTCTTTGATCCATTTGGAGTTAATTTTTGTATATGGTGTAATGTTCTTATCCTTTTTGAGATGCAGACTAAAGAATCTAGAAGTGAATACACGATGTCTGCAATTTACTTTAAAATACTTCAGAAAAAAATAGATGACACAAATATGGCAAAATGTTGACCAATACTAAATATAGGTCATGTGTGTATGGGTGGTTCACTTATTTTTTAAAGTAAATTATTTAGAAACTTTAACATTTTATAATTAGTTACATATTATTTACCACACAGCAAATAAAAATCATACAAAAGAACAGATGCATCAGGGTGTTGTGACACTGCTCTTAGCAACCACTATTCTAGGGCTACTGAACGTAGTACTGCAACCACTAGCCACACATGGCTGTTGAGAAAGTGAAATACGGTGAGTCCCAATGTGTTGAGGGTATAAAATGTGCACTGGATTTCAAAGACTTGGAACAAAATGAAGAATGCAAAATAGCTCATTGTTCTAGTATGCTAATGCCGCAGAATGCAAAACACCAGAGATGGATAGGCTTTTATAAAATGGGGGTTTATTTTGCTACACAGTTACAGTCTTAAGGCCACAAAGCATCCAAGGTAACACATCAGCAATCGGGTACCTTCACCGGAGGATGGCCAATGGCGTCTGGAAAACCTCTGCTAGCTAGGAAGGCAGCTGGCGTCTGCTCCAAACCTCTGGCCTCAAAATGGCTTTCTCCCAGGATGTTCCTTCCTAGCAAGCTTGCTCCTCTTCAAAACATCACCCACAGCTGGACTCAGTTCCCTCTCTTCGAGTCAGCTCATTTATATAGCGCCACTGATCAAGGCCCACCCTGAATGGGCGGGGCCACGCCTCCATGGGAACATCTCATCAGAATCATCACCCACAGCTGGGTGGGGCACATTCCAAGCAAATCCAACCAGCACCAAAACGTCTGCCCCACAAGACCACAAAGATAATGGCATTTGGGGGACACAATACATTCAAACCGGCGCACTCATCAATAATTTTTATATTGATTACATGTTACAATGATATTTTGGATACAGTAGGTTAAATAAAGTACACTATTAAAATGTATTTCACCTGTCCCTTTTTACTTTTTTTAAAACATGGCTACTAAAAAATATAAATTACATATGCAGTTGCATTATGCTTCCTTTGGACAGCACTGCTCTATGGGGCTAGGAGCCAGAAAGCCTGTGTCCTAATTCCCTTGCTGTCTTTTACCAACCATGTGACTTTGGGCCATTTACTCCATTTCACAGCCCTAGGAGAGTTAGGATTAAATTCATTCAGCAAGTATTTAAAGCTTTTACTATCTACAAAGAACTTGCCTAAATTATGTGGCAAATATAAGATGTGAAATGATCCACAAACTCAAATTATTGTTTCCCCTTCCATCTCTATCCATGAGTCAATGAAGACAGAAGTCAACAATGGAAATATCTCAATCATTTTTACTTCCTCCACTGACATTTTAACTCAAAATAGTATCTGAGATCCGAGGTCACATGTACACATTGTATATGTTCTTTTGTTCCTCTGAGCCTTGAGATTTTATGCATGCATTCCATTTTCCTGGAGGCTCCCCCAACTCCACATTCTGTCCAAGAATCAAGCATACTGTCGTCGACTGCTGGTGTAGTCCCACAGCACACTGACTTTGGTCTTAGTCATGTGACTTGCTTTGACCAATGGGAGATTAGCAAGCATAATACAAGGAGGTGCTTGCACATTGACGCTTATCTTCTTGGGATACTCTTTCTTGGGACCCAGCTGCCATGCTTTGAGGAAGACCAAACAGCCATGAAGAGAGGCCCACACAGATGAGGGAAGGGACAGGGATTCTTTCAGATGGTAGTTCTCAACCTGGAGTGATCCACTCCCCCCGCCGAGGACATTTGGCAAGGTCTGGAGACATTTTTGATTGTCATGATTGGGGGTGGAGTGGGGAAGTATGTGCAACTAGCATCTAGTGGGTAGAGGTCAGGGATGCTGCAAAATACAGGATGGCCCCCACAACAAAGAATTATGCAGCCCAAATGCCATTACTGCCGAGGTGGGGAAACCCTGGTCTAGACCAAGGTTTCTCCATAACCTGGTTCCTACAGATCAAGGATAAAGGGGCTTGGGAGAGAAAGTGCCCACACTTAAATAAAATCATCTATAGCTGCTGTTTTAATCCTGTACATTTACCAGTGACAGCTTTCTGGACAGTCTGCTACTCATCATAATTTTAGATGCTTTCTATTAGGATTCTCATTAGTCCCAATTAGTATATGTCCCCTTGTATACCTTCAGCATTTCAACATCATAACTCATCAAACTGTTGAGCCACAGTGCAGATATGGTTTCTCCTGGCACCACCAAGGCCATAGTTTGTCTCAAATCAATCCTAGTTTCCATATCCCCATCCATCAACAATCCTGGAGACCAGGGGCTTTAACTTTTACTGTTTTGTCATCCATCAGCAGTGTTATCAAAGAACCGTGGCCACATCAAGCTAACAAGCAGCTCATGTTCCCCCTGAGAAGAACATACATATATTTAAAGGAATCCCATTCTTAATTAATTTTGTCTATAAAAGAAATTTTAAGGACATAAGAATCACCATAATATGGTTGGTAGTAAATTTACTAGGAGAGTTTAAAATAATTAATTAGCAGATTCATTCTATAAAAATTTAAACATATGGCTGAGTATAAATCTTATTGCTATGGTATGCTAACACAAATAAAATAAACCATTGTAGGTAAGGGTTGTTTGTTTGTTTTTTAATAATACAGCATGTACATGTTTCCGGGCTCAGTAAAAAAGAGGCAGACATGCTGCCAAAATTGGTGGTTTGGACAACTTTTGGTAAGCAGAGGGATACAGGAGTTTAAAAAAATACTTGATGTGCAAGTTAATATAATTTGCAAGGTACAAAGACCTAGATGAAGAATTCCCAATACTACATATGAAGTTGGGTTACTGCAGGTTGCAATTCAACTGCAAGCAGCCTTTGCTATTAATGGTGAGTCAATTCTTGGCAACTGTTAATAAAAATCCAGCCATTTATCTACCTGTATAAACCATTTTCATGGAGGAGTTCTTAAACTGTGACCACTGTCGCCATCACTCAGTACTCCACCCTGGCATAATGCATTCTCTTCCCTGAAATTTGCTTTGTACCTGGAGATTGCCTCTGATAACTGCACTTGCTTCTTCACCTTGTGAAAGCCCTTTTTTCTGGGTTCTATGGAGAGGGACTGGGAAGAGGCACTGACTCCAGGGATAAGGATGGCCTAAGGCCAGGGTCCTGACTGGTTAGGTTGGTGTTCCCAGGATCAGGTTGTCCAGAAAGTGACCAGCAGGAAGTGATGAAGCTGGCCCAAGGACCACTGCATCTACCTAAAAAGGAGGAATCTGAAGGGGCCTTGGTTTGATCCAGTGCCCACCAAGACAGAATCCCTCCCCTTTTGGTCAGGACTCAGATGATGGCTGGCATTGCTGGCCTTTTCAATGATGAGGGGCACTGCTGTGGATCAGCATCAGCAGATTTTAACTGTCAAGGGTCAGATGGTAAATATTTTAGACTTGGTGGGCCAAGAGGCAAAATGGAGGACATTATGTAGGTGCTTATATAACAAGAGAGAAAACAAATTTCCACAATGTTTTTATCAACAAAATTCAAACACAGCAATAATAATTGAGTATATGTTTTGGTGATATACTCTATTAACTGGAAAGGAATTCTTTTTGGGGGGAGTTAATGTTTCTCCTAATGGAGATTCAAAGGCTATGTACCCTATCATCATGTAGATTGCAAATATTCACCTGTAAAAACTATTCTTTCCTCACTGGTACAAAAAGAGGCAGTACATCCTGCTACTGTTGAGCAACCGGTTGCCTGTGGGGGATTTGGGGAGTTCAGGGGGTCGCCACTGGCTACAAGGTACTTATGGCTTCTTCGCAGCACTCTCCCTCTGTGCTTGGGAAGCAGATCAGAAACGTCAAGATTGGGTCCTGGAGCCCCCTACGGGCAAGGGTACCCCTGTCCTTTGGGACCACCCAAGGCTTCTCAACCTCCCTCCCTGGGTGTGGGGGCAACCCCTGCCCCCTCCGGCCTCCAGCTTCCCCTCCAGTTCCCTCCCTTCATCCTCCTCCTCCTCCCACGTGTCCCCTAGTCCTCTCCCTCCCACGACTGCCTCCTCCCCCTTCCGCTCCCTTCTCCCTCCCGCTCCCTCTCCCCACCCCGCTCCTCCTCGCGGTCCCGCTGCTGCGCTATTCCGTTTCTCCTCCCACTCCCATTCCCCCTCCCGCCCCCGCTCCCCCAGCTCCTCCTCCTTCTCAAGCTCCTCCTCCTCCCGCTGCTCCTCAGGTCCGACCGCTGCCTTTCCCGCTCCCGCCAGCCGCCCGCGCTGCCACCGTCGCGCCCCGCCATGCCGAACATCGTGCTCTTCAGCGGCAGCTCGCACCAGGATTTGTCCCAGCGCGTGGCCGACCGGCTGGGCCTGGAGCTGGGCAAGGTGATCACCAAGAAGTTCAGCAACCAGGAGACCACCGCCTGCCCGGGGCCACCTCCCGGGGCCACCTCCCCGGCCCGCCGCGCTCCCCTTCCGGGGCGGACCGGCGGCAGCAAGGCCTCCGCGCCACCGCGGCCCCGCTGCAGCCCGGAAGGGCAAGATTGGGGCGGTTGCCACCCGCGGGGAGAGTGGGCGCAGCCGGTGGGCAACGGGGTTCCCGGGTTCCCCGGGCGGCTCGTCCCTGTCGCCGCGTCCTCTGCGAGTCGGAATCCCAGCCCCGCGCGTGGTACAAAAGGTACCACCACGTCCCTGGCCCTGGCTGCACACCGGAGCCACCTGGGAAGGTTTAAAATGCTGGTGCCCAGCCGCCACCACCCACCCGGTCCCGATTCAATGGGCCGGGCACCTGCGTTTTTAAAGCTCTCCTGATGACTCTAAGGAGCAACTGGGGTGGAAGCCGCTGGGCTGATGAAAGGATGTGGTTGTGCAAAAGGTTTTACAGAGTGTGAGAACTCCGGGGCACACGTGCTGAATTTCCCTGTGCCTCTTCTCATTTGTCTGCCCCAACGATGACGGACTTTACACTTCTTGTGGAGTTCTGGGACTCTGCCGCGTTCAGAAGCCCCACCATGGTTTAAGCGTTAATTTCTACCCATTTCTCAAGTCGGCAAGAAGGGGTCACCTCTGCCCATCAGCACGGTCAGGTGGGGGCATCCTCCCACGCTGGGCCAGGGGCTCTTTCCACTTACCCGACTCCTCAAAACTCTTTGAACAGTTTCAAGTTGGTTCCTCCCGGCAACCATCCCTGAAGTGTATAGCACTGTACACATGATCCCATTGGCAAAGATCCAGTAAACCACCATTTTCAACAGATGGTGCTAGAACAATGGGACATCCATAAGCAAACAATATTTATAAACAAATGAGCCTCCATCCATACTTCCCACCATTTACAATGCATTAACTTGAAATGGATCCTAGACCTAAATGTAAACTCTGAAACTGTGAAACTTCTAGAAGAAAAACAGGAGACATTCATTGTGACCTTGGGTCAGGCAAACATTTCGTAGATCCTGAGGTGTTCTATTAAGACATATGAAGATGGTCTCCAAAGTGGTCTGGAGTTATGGTGTTTCTTCCCAGGTTGGCTTTTTTGGATAGGTGGATCCCTTGTGACTTCTTCCAGGTGGTAAATTACAGTTAGGAGGCTCTGGTGATAATATAAGTAAAAGTGAAAAAGTGGTAGGCCAGTGACATGACAGCTGGGAAGACTTGGGTTCAAAAATTCAGCTTTGTCGAGCTTAAGACAGACTTGCTGGAGGATGCTCAAGGGCTCTGCAGAAGGACAGAACTGGATTTGAATGTTGCAGTATTTTGCCACTCCTGTTCAAGGTTCAATGGTTTTAAGAACAGAAGAAGGGGATAATAGTTTTTGTTCAGGAGGTAGTGTAGTTTAAAGGAGAAATTTCTGGATGAAGTAGATTTTGAAAGCAACTATGTTGCCCTTCCATGTTATCTCAGTTGTGGCACCATCCTTTGCTAAAGACCCTGGTTAATCTAGGTCAGAAGTTCATTACTAAGTTAATGTTGGGTTTCCGCTAAAAATACTGTGTGTACTATTGCTGGGATAAACTCACACAGACATGAAGTCTGAAAGTTTATACATTTGTTTTAACTATAAAACACATTTCCAATTCATTTGGTTCTGAATATTTTATAACTACCACTTGATAATTAGAAACCATGAGGTCTCAAAAACCAATCAGCATTAAGTCTGAGAATTTAGGTAAAATATAAAAGGTTGACTTCCTGTTTTTTCTCTTTTTGATGAACTGTATCGGTATGGAGTTTGATTTTACAAACAGTTTTTTCTGGACCAGGTACCATGCTGTGATCTGGTTTTTACTGTGTGGTCCTGAAGAAGAAACAGAAGAGCAAAAGGAAGAGGAAATGGATTCAGTTCACATGAGGGCCCCTTCCTGAATCTCCCACTCAGCCAGGACTCAAATCTGCTTTCCTGTCTCCTGGTCATGCTCCTTCCAGTCCACATTTAAAAATGCTAGCTAATCGGACACAGCACTTCCTAATGTTACCTTCTCATCTCTAAATTGTTTCAGATATGCAGGGACATGCCTGTCCCACCTTCGTTCTAGACCACTGAAATCCCGCGATGATGATGGTGTCCGAAAGTCTCTGTTGGAACCTTGTGCCGGCACAGTCCATAGCTGTGTGGCGAGCCCCAAGGTTCTGGTTGTCAATGGCTGTGTGACAGATCACCACAAAGCTTAATAGCTTCAAACAACAACTATTTATTTTGCTCACAACCTGCAATTTGGGCAAAGCTCAGCAAGGAAGGTTTGTTTCTGCCCAGGGTGTTGGCAGCTGGGGCAGCTAATGGGGACCAGAGTAACCACTTCCAAGATAGCTCTCTCACCTGGCTGGCAAGGTGGGCTAGCTATTGCCTGGGAGCCTGGTGAGGAACCTTGGTTCCTCTTCCCCTGGGTCTCTCCATGGGGCTGCTTGAGCTTCCTTATAGCCTGGAAGCTGGGTTCTAAGAGTGTCCTAAAAGATAGCAAGTAGAAGCTGCTAGTCTATTAAGGCCTGCCTGGAAATTGGCACATCATCACTTCCATCCTATTCTATTGGTCAAGCAGTCACAGAGCTCTCCCAGATTCAGCAGGGAGGGAACACAGTCCTTGCTTCTTGATGGGAATAGTGTTAATGAATTTGGGGCCATCTTTTAATTACCACAGTCATTCATTGTTGAGTCAAACTCTTCAGCCTTCTTATTTGGGGAGGAGTGAAGATCTGCCTGAACAGCCAGTGGATGCTGCCTTCTGTCCCCAGTTTTTAAGAGATCCAGAACAAAGATCCGGCGTGATCATCTTCATGAATAGAAGCAAGAAGAGCTTTGGAAACACTGTTGCCATGGTGATGGTATTCTGTGTCCTCCCCTGGACCACTAGTCATATGGGGGTTGAGGTTCCTGAGGAAAAATACACCATTTGGGGGATAAACAGTCATAAGACCAGGGGTTTATGTTTTCTGTAACAGGCCAGCTGGTAAACAGATCCGGTATTGTTGACCACACGAAATCTGTTGTTGCTGCTGCTCTTCTTTCTCATTCTCTTCTTCTTTCCCTTTAAAAATGTAAAAATCATTTGTATTAGTTCCCTATGGTGGCTCAGGCTTACTCAGACTTAGTGGCTTAAAACAGCACAATTATTATCTTACAGCTCCATAGATTAGAAGTCCAACATGGGGTGGCAGGGCTGCATTCCTTCGGAAGGTTCCAGAGGAGAAGCCATTTCCTTTCCTTTTCCAACTTCTAGAGACCGCCCACATTCCTTGGCTCATGGCCCTTTCTTCCATCTTCAGAGCCAACAACAGAGCATCTCTCTGGCCCAGCTTCATTCATCCTACCTTTTTCTCTGACTCCAACTTCTTCTGTCTCTTCCACTTTTAAGGGCCCGTCTGGATAATCTCCTTATTTTAAGGTCAGCTGATTAGCAGTTTTAATTCCATCTGCAAACTTCTTTCCCTTTGCCTTGTAAACTAACACGTTCACAGGTTCCGGGGACTAGGATGTAGACATCTTTGGGGAGCTATTTTTCTGCTGACCACCCCATTCTTAGCTTACAGGCCATACAAAAACAGTCAGTGGGCCCTAGTTTGTCAACCTTGGGTCTATACAATACTGTGATTTCCAAATTTACTTCATCCCTCAGTTGAGGAGATGTTCGCAGAAGAATTACATGTAGCTCCTTAGAACTTGAAATAGAAGGGTGCACATAGAATTCTGTCCCTCTCATCTCCCAAGACTGGCATCATACTGTTTCTTTCCAGAGCAGAAAACATGCAAGAACATGACCTGTTGTTAAAAAAAACTCATTTTTCAGAACATGTCAACTCAAAAAACTTTGTTTTTTGTTTTTTGTTTTGTTTTTTTGCCTTCTAATTAGTCTACCTGAAGTTGAGTATAGGTGTCTGTTGTCTCAGGTAGACTAACAGATGGTATCCCAGATGTAGATTTGCTTTAAAATTTTCTTTAGATATAGTTGGCTCTTTTAATAAAACAATTTTAATAAAACAATTTTAGGCTTCTGATAGTGGGAGAAGGTTGAAGGATAATTATTCATGTGCCTTAGTTATAATTTTAAAATAAACTGCGTTGTATTTCTTTTTTGGATGAGCGTTTCTTCATTTAGTCAGTTCTGCTATAATATGACATGTGTTCCTAAAAATTAGCACGCCATGCAAAATTGTGCAATAGAAACCACAGGACTTATGGGGAAAATGGGGCTAGGGGCACAACACTCAAAAAAGAGAAGGGAATGGCATTTATATGAGTTAAATGTTTAAGACATCCGTAAATACTACAGGAAATATGGCACTTGAGCTTGAAAAAAGACCTGCAGTTTGCTTGTGGAAGTGGGCCCTGGAAGGGTTGCAGCTTGCAAGTTATTGTGAGGTGGTAGAAGGAGGATTATCTAAAATCATATGGAAAGTTGGGCTAGCAGATGTGGATAGGTGTGGCTTTTTGTCCTTGTGAAATGTGTGTGTATTCAGTATTTCTGAGTGGCTTCTACTGCTGGGTGCAGTTTTCTGCAGTCTCAATTTAGTATGAGGGGTAGCACATAAACAAACACAGAGTTCATGTTATGTTCAAATTGTTCCTAATATAGCAATCATTGGAACAAATTTCCCTCTTCAAAATGAGCATTATAGCAGAGCGACCCATGTTCTTGGTTCTCAGGTAGTGCTCTGGGACTTGCCTGAACATTGGTCGCTATTCTACTTTTTTTCCTGTGGAACGTACACACCAGTGAATCCTGACCCCCTCCCAACCTTGTGTATGTAGGATTTGCTCTGCCATCGGTCGCCTGAGAACTGGCAATGTTCCTTAGCACTGAGTCAAGGGCTCTTGACTCAGAAGGATGACGGAGCTCCTGGCTTCCCAGGGCGCATGCCCACCAGCAGCCTCCTCACCCTTCCTGCTGTCTCCTCCAGGGCCACCATCCAGCACAGGTACCTTCTTGCCCAGTGCAAATGCACCCTTACCTCATGAGATGCTTGTCCCCTGCTCCCCACCCCCACCTTGGTGTGGCTTCCTTTGCTCACTGGGGGGCCTCTCTGGGCTTCATGTGGATATGTGGGGTGTGGTTGTGTGGGGCACTGTTTAGCTGGTGATGCTGTGGTAAGAAAGAAGTCACCAACCCTTGCTCTAGTCCTCATTGTAGAAAGTTGAGGATTATTTTTTCTTACTACTCTGCTTAAATAAAGCAATGGTAGCTTTGCTTACCGTCTTAGGAAAGGGCTTAAACCCTTCACTTGTGTGTGTGTGTGTGGGGGGGGGGCTGTTTCAGGAGCCACTTAGTCGGCTACAGTGACCTAATTCTTGGCTAATGTCAGCTTGTTAAACAAATTTTAAAAACAAGCAAAAAAACAAGAAATCCAGAGATAGAAGGTGGCTGGTGTTGCATCAGTTACTTAATGATGGCAGGATCAGAGCCTCTGGGATTCTCTGGGCCTTCTCTTCCTGGTTGCAGGAGGGCTGCCACAGTTCTGAGCATTGAGTCTGTGTTCAGACCAGGAAGCACTGGGCAGCTCAGAAAGGAGATGGGGCACAGTGGGGATGATGCCCCCGGAGGTGTTCAATGTGGTACAGCCCTGGGGCCATGAGACTTCTGCCTGTATCTCATGGGCCAGGACTGGGTCACATGGCCCCTTGCTGCAGAGGAGGCTAGAGAATCACATTCTTTGGCTTTCAATGTCTCTATGGTAGATGTTGGCAAGAAAGGAGAGGGTTGGACTGGGTATTGGGTGGCTTGGCTTCCCTCTCTGACATAACCTCTTGAATTCATGTTTAAACTCATGTATTTTTCATGGATTTCATAAGTCATTATTGATCTTTGCTATCACATATCAAGTGTGCCTTGGTGAGTTATATGTTTTTAGTTTCCCTTAGCAGCTTGGAACTACATTTTTATGCATTTTTTTCTTTTTTTTTATTAAATTCAGTTTTATTGAAATACATTCACACACCATACAATCATCCATGGTATACAATCCACTGTCCACAATATGATAACATAGTTATGCGTTCATCACCACAATTTATCTCTGAACATTTTCCTTACATCAGAAAGAACCAGAACAAGAATAAAAAATAAAAGTGAAAAAAGAACACCCAAATCATCCCCCCACCCACCCCATTTGTCCTTTAGTTTTTAACCCCATTTTTCTACTCATCCATACACTAGATAAAGGGAGTGTGATCCACAAGGTTTATGCATTTTTTTACTGAGCATAATCAGACCTTATAACTGGTTAGTTAAATGAAGAAAAGTCAGTTAGGGCAGGGGACCACAAAAATCATTACTGCCTTAAATGGTTTACTTTAACTTAAAATATAAGTTATGTTCATGTTCTAGTCTTTGGCTTTAAGACCAAAGACTGTGGGGTATTGCTGATTGCAGTTACACATAGCTCATGTTTCCTGCAGAGCCCATAGCAAAATGTGAATTTAAAAAGAAGTGGGAAGTGCTTAGGGTGCAGAGTCTGCCTTTTCCCTCAGTCTCCTACCCAGATAATTACAGCAAATAAGTGGCAGTGATGGGTCTGAGAATAAACATTTGGGTAAGCACCTGTCTCAACAGAAGCGGATGGAAGTATGTGGACACACAAGAGAGCAGGTGAGTTAATCCTGGGAGTTGACTGAGTGGTGGTGAAGAGAGGCTTTCCAATACATTGTTCCTAGACCCCAGAATACTATCTGTTGCTCAGATGCCTTTCCCTGGGCTCAAAACCCACTACTCCGTGCCTTATTTCAGGTTTTCCAACCTTGGTCTGGATAATTTTTTTGTTGAGGGAGGTCGCCCTGCGTATCACAGTATGTTTAGTAACACCCCTGGCCTCTACCCACTAAATGCCAGTAGCACTCCCGGTCATGACTATCAAAAATATTCCTAGACATTGCCAAATTCCCCCCTCCGGGGGGGGCAAAGTCACCCCCTCTTCCCCCAATGAGAACCAGTGCCTTATTCGCATAATGATTCGGTTAGAAAATGGCAACTAGAAGGTTTGAGCACATATCCTGAACCTTGAAAGAGGAATGGAAAGTTCTGCAGTGTATCAGAGCCACGACACCAAGCAGAGTGCACACAGGGCGTGCTGCTGGCTTGAAAGTCATTAGATTAGCTTCTCACAACACCCTGGGCATTGAGAAAAGCCTAGATGGAATTCCAGATCTTGCCTTTCCAAGAGGGACTGCTTCCTTCCTCCTCTTGTTTTTGACCCACAGGCAAGAAAACTTATTCTCAGTCCACATGGCTGTGAATTAGCATTTAGCTGGGTAATCTGGTTTGGCAATACCTTCTCAAAACCTGCTTCCAGGTGCCTGGATAACTTATTATATAGCACATCACATACCTCTTCCTGTTTGGCACATACTTGGTTTGGTATGCAGCATTACATATGTTGTAAGATAACTTCTACCAACTTTTAAGTAAAAGGATAGCATTTGTAAATGATTCAAAAATATTTTTATAAATATATAAACCTATATAAAAGTAAAAAGGACAGTATACTTGACCCTCATGTAGCCAGTCCCCCAGCAAGAACAAGGATCAGCTCAGTGGGCAATCATGTTTCAGCTCCATCAGCCCCACTACTCATGCACTCAGCTACTCAGTTCCCTTGCTCTTCAATGTGGGCAGATGTCAGAGGAAGTACCCTTTGCAAAAGAGAAAAAACAAACAGAAAAACAACTTGGAGGAAACAGACTATGAAGAAAGAAGGAAACATTCCTCCCCCTCCCAGAAAAAGAAAAAAAAAGAACCTCATTAAGATCCTCAGAGAATTAAGAGAAGATTTTACAGTCATCAACAGAAATATATTATTTTTAAATATAGGAAAAACACAAATAAGGACTAGTCTGAGAACAAGAAAAGAACTCTTAGAAATTAAAATGTGATCACTGAAATTAAAACAACAACACAAAAACTCGCTGGAAGAATTTAGGAGATAAAGTTGAGTAACTTTCAGAAAGTGGACAGAGATGCAGAAAGAGGAAAGAAATAACTGTGACATGAAGAGGGTCAGTTTAGCAGATCCAACTGCCAAACAATAGGTGTTCCAGAAAGAACACAGCAAATGGAGGCAAAGAAATCATCAAAGCAATAATTCAAGAAAATTTCCCAGAACGGACAGATGTAAGTTTCCAGAAAGTATTTAACCTAATACCCACTGCAAGAGATGAAAATAGACCCACAACAGAGCAAGCCATTATGAACTTTCAGAACCCTGGGGACAAAGTGAAGACCCCAGAAGTTTCCAGAGAGAAATAGCAGATCCTGTGTAAAGAATAAGGAATCAGAATATCTTCAAACTTATTGATAGCAACATTAGGAATCAGATGACATTTGAGCACTACTTTCAAAATTCTGAAGGAAGAAAACTGTCACCCCAGAATTCTTTACCCAGAAATACAGAAATTTTCAGAACTAAGTATAAAAATTTAGCTCCCATTTACTCTTTCTCAGGCTACTGGAGGCTGCTTACCAGAAAAACAAGGAAGTACACCAAGAAAGAGGATACAGAAAATGGGAAATCTAGTGCAGGACAGGGGATCCCCAGGTGGCAGCTGTGTGTAGACAGGAAGATAAACCAGATCAGATAGCCCTGGGAAGATGTCTGCAGGACAAGGAAATGGATATTATACTGAGGCCTCTGAAATTGTGAGGAGATTTAGATTGTTTGCAAAGTGTTTAGGATTGAATTTGCATTCAGTACTTAGAAAATTTAGCAGATAAACGGGTAAGATTAACTCCAGGGAAAACAAAAATTTGTGTGTGAGAGGAAAAATTTAAACTTTGATTTAAATTTACTGCATGGCTCAGCTGTGAACAGCATTTATATAGTTAAAATATGACACTCAGTATTTGGTTTGAATATCGACTTGCAATGGGATAATGGTGGGATGGGAAGAGTGTATATGTGTGGTGGGACCCAGGAGGAAAACTGTTAAATCCTCAACTTCCATAGCGGGAAGTCAATATGTGATGCTGAAAATGAAAACTAAAAACGTAGCAATACAAGCATATTGGCTAGACATTTGGAAATAAGCATCAAAAAACAACATAAAGAGGTGAAATTGGTTGCTTCTGGGCCGTTTGTTATAAACAATCTGCATATATAGCATTGATAACATTAAAAAAAAAAACACCTAAAACTAAATACAATGTTGCACAGAAAAGGGTTAACACAGCAAGTCTGAGACTGCTCTCCTTAGAAGGGCCTACCACTAGCAAGGCTGGCACTTGGCTGGCATCTGGGAACTTGGACTTTGCAAAGGTTCCCACTATTCCTGGAGAAGAATGGCTCACCGTGTCTAAACTGTTTGTATAAACAATGTGGTTTCCACTGAACACCTAATTTCCTTCCAGGAGTCTGGAATTTTGGCACCTACTAGGCAGAGGGTGCCTACGTGACCTGCTCCCAATAAAAACCCTGGGCACTGAGTCTCTAATGAGAATTCCTGGTGGACAGTATTACACATGTTGTCACCATGCAGTGCTGTCATCTGTGTGACTCCACTGGGAGAGGACTCGTGAAACTTCTGCCTGCTGTCCTCCAGGTCTGGCTCTGGGTCTCTTTTCCTTTTGATTTTGTTCTGTACCTTTCACTGTAGTAAATCTTAGCCATGAGACGACTCTGGGCTGAAGCCCTGTGCATCCTTCTAGCAGTTCCTCAAACCTGGGCGTAGTCTTGGGACACCCCACCACCACCACCACCACCACCAAGCTGCAAATATACTTTAATATTAATTGATTGGAGCCTTCTTTTTCTAGCATGGAGATTGGAGAAAGTGTGAGAGGTGAGGATGTCTACATCACTCAGAGTGGCTGTGGAGAGATCAGTGACAACCTGATGGAGCTCCTCATCATGATCAATGCCTGCAAAATCGCCTCATCATCCAGGGTGACTGCCATCATCCCGTGTTTTCCCTATGCCCGGCAAGATAAAAAGGACAAGGTAGGAGATGTGTCCTGTTTGAAAACCTGCTCTGGGTTAATGTCTACACTTCCCTCTCACATATTGCCTCAATCAGTATCTTAATGATAGAGTAAATGGACTTTTTCACCTTGTCTTTTTCAGTGATATGTCTTTGAATCAGCCTTAAAGTTATGTTAATATTTGTAGAAATGGAAACATCAAGCAGGTCTGTTGTTTTTCCAAACCAAACCAAACCATATTTTTACAGATATTAAAATACCCTTATCGTCCTCGTGGTGATGGAACTGTTGTGGATCTTTGACCATGGTGGTGAATACACAAACCTACACATGTGATAAAATTGCATAGACCTAAACAACACACACACACACATACACACACCAACAGGTGCAAATAAAACTGGGGAAATTCGAATCACGTCAGTGGATTGTATGAATGTCAGTGTCCTGGTTGTGACATTGTATTACTGTTTTGCAAGATGTTATCACTGGGGGAAACTGGGTAGAAGGTACATAAGCTCACACTGTATTATTTCTTAGAACTACATGTGAATTTCTAACTGTCTCAAAACAAAAGGTATAACTTATAAAATACCACTATTTTTAACTTTCAAGAAGAATGAAGTTAATATTGCTGAATTATTCTTTTAGCAACACTAGCACTTGAAAAGGCTCTATGAGTCTCTAGAAAAAATTGAAGAAGATGTGGTCTTTGTCTTTGAGGTAGATCAGAGAAGTTGGAGTTCAAGAGGAACTCTAAAGGAGTCAACTCTGAGACGTTATCCCTGCTATGTATCTTATGAATAGATGTTCAATCCAGTTCTGCATGAATCCTTCTAGTTTACAAGCTGCGCTGCTGTTTTGTGATGTGGTAACTAATTATGAGAAATGTCTCCCCTCGTATGCCTACATTTATCTCCCTAGTTTATTTTCTGAAACAACACACAACTTGATCCCCTTAGATTAGAAAAAAAGCCCTTTGTAAATCTGAATTCATGTACCAAGAGCTTCCTAAATTTTGAATCCCAACTTCTTCAGCTGTGGATTCCAGACCCCGTGCTGAACACAAGCATCGGTTAATTTATTGTTAAAAATTTGCTCTGCAGAGCCGCATTCAGCACCCACAATAAAAAGAGTAGAAGGGGTTGGCAAACTTTTTCTGTAAAGGCCACATGGTCTCTGTCCCAACTACTTAATTCCAGTTGTAGCCCAAAAGCAGCCATGGATACTACGAAAATGAGTGGGTGTGACTGTGTGTCTGTGAAACCTTATTTCTGCATACTGAAATTTGAATTTATATGATTCACATCATGACATTTCATTCTTTTTACTTTTCCCCCGCCAACTATTAAAAAATGTGAAAACCATCGTTGGCCCATGAGCAATATAACAAGCAGCTGGCCGGATCCGGCCCGTGGGTTGCAGTTTGTCGAGGCCTGGATAGGCGCACTGACTGGTCTTTAGTATGTGTGTGGCTGTCACTTAGTGACTTAACTTTAGCTTGTGGGCACTTAAAGCCTCAGGTCACATCAGTGCTGCGAAGCCAGGTCCTCCCTGCTTGCTCTGCATTTTTTTCTAACTAAAGTAGGTTTGAAAGTTTTATTTATAAATTTCAACTTATTTGTTTTGTCCCACCCGTATAGTCCGTTGTCTTAGCAATCCCTCCCATTCGTGCCTGATTACAGGATTGTTTGGCATCTGGATCCTTGTCCCTGCTGTAAAGGAGCTAATATTCTAATATTCTGCTGCTACTTTGGTTCCATGTGGCAAGAAGTTTAATACATTCTCACACTAGAACCAATATTTCTATCAAGTGCTCCTCCATCATCTGGAGGGTTTGCATTTTGCGTTTGGCTCTGAGATATGTGATACACATAGTTACCTAACCATGTCTTCTCCCCAGAAAATTCCTCCTTTTATCATTATGCAGTTCTTGGCCCACCATTTGGTTCCGCTTCAACTGTTAATAAATCTTGAGACGCCTACATTTTTTGTATTCAATTTGCAGTTCACCTCTTGTTCCAGGGCTGTATTTTCATAGTTTGTTTCTTTCTCTCCATAATGAAGTCTTTGTTGTATGAGAAACGAGCACTGTCTGTCTGTCCTCCACCCTTGCGTGGTCACTCACATACTGCAGGGGGTGTGACGGCCCTCCCGGCTTCTGTCCTCTAAATGCCAGTGGTGCCTCCAGCCACTGCACTAACAAGAAGTGCCTTGCAGAGTGCTTACAACCCCACTGGGTTTAACTGTTCTGTGGAACCACATTGTCTGACTTAGCTACTTACCCTTTTTCCCAGGGTCAAACATTTAGTTGTGTTTTCCAGTTTTAGCCATTTCAAGCATGTTTCTTTTCCTTCCTTTCAACCTTTCTTAATCACTTTGCCTGAAGTGTGTCTCATGGTAACAAGATGAGAGCTACCATTAGGTTTTTAACCCAACCAGACAAATCCATTACTTTCTGAACTGAACTGCTGACAGATGAGATAAGATTTACATCAGTCAACAATACAGATGCAAGGACGCAATAACCATTGAGAGACTGTACAGGTAGCGGTGTAGGAAATCCTGAGTTAGGAAATCGTGTGTGGTTTGTTGTTAGGGAAAACTGATGGAAAAGAAGGAGTCTTAGGGGAGGGTCTTAGTTTCCTCCAGCCACTGTAACAAATTACCAAACCGGGTGGCTCAAAACAATAGAAATTTATTCTTTCACAATTATGGAGGCTGGAAGTGCAAAATCAAGGTGTCCACAGGGCTGCTTCATTCCTTCTGGAAGTTCTAGGGGAGAATCCTCTCCTTGCCTCTCCCAGCTTCTAGTGGCTGCCGGTATTCCTTGGCTTGAGGCTGGATAACCCCAGTCTTTGCCCTGTCTTCACATGGCCTTCTCTTCTCTGTGTCAGATCTCCCTCTTGCTTTGAGGTACTGTTGTCTGACATTTTGCTTTTTGTGCACTGTGATCCTGGGGAAGGGTAGATAGTCTTTTGTCTTCAGCTAAGTAGCTTACTGATCCACTTTCTTCTGGAAACAATAACATGTCTCTAAGTATTATTTCTTGTGTTGTGCGACATACAAACGTCATTTTTGTTTTTTGAACAAAAAATTCTTTACTCCTTGTGTTTTGGCAGGTTTTGTAACTATTTATGAAGAAATATTTTAGCTGAGTACTATATAATTTACAATCTTATGAAATTATGAAGGTGGAACCAAGAAATAGCAAGGAAATGTACTATTTTATCTTCTGGCAAAGGGACATCATTCCTGTATTATAGTGTATGCAAATACACCCTGTAAATGTTAATTTCATTAAATATGGGATAGGGACTCAAATTTCAGAAACGATCCCAAGTCTTGAGTGCTCTGTAGCCTAAGTTGCATGTAGCAGACAAGAAGCTGTGCAAACTTTTCATTCCATAACAGTCCTTTTACATTGGATTTTAAACAAAGTGGCTCTGGTTTACAAGATTTCATTCCCTGTATGGCACTTTAAAGGAAGAAAAGACATGCTCCTCGTTCTAAAATATGCATTATAGTTAAAACTTCCATTTGTATTTCTGCATATTTTCTAAAGCACTTTTAAAGAAAGAGTGATGTCCCTTTAAAAATGTGATAACCTGGTACCATGTGGTGTTGACTCCTCTAAGCACTGTAAGTTAAACTATATGTAGATTAAAAATAGTAATTAAAAAAAGGGCACATACACTTAGGGCCCACCCAGATGATCCAGGATAATCCCCCAGTCTCAAGATCCTTAATTCAATCACATCTGCAAAGACCTTTTTTCCAAATACGGCAGGATTTACAAGTTCCAGAGATTAGGACCTGATATCTTTGGGGCCACTATTCAGTCCATCCCAGGGCACCTTAAAGGAAGTCACTGATGTGTTAATTAGTGAATATTTTAAGATCAGTTCAAGGTTTTAAATAGTATTGCCATATCATTTATCACCCCAGCTAGGACATTTTTGAGAGTGAAAGGGGGCTCTGTGAAACCAGTGTCACCCAGACTGTTCCAGGCATGCCTCTGTATAGGTCAATCAGATGAACTCTGTAGCCTTGGGATTGACCTTGGAAGTAGTCAGACGTGTAGAATCTTCTGGCACTATTATTTCTGGTTTGTCTGTATAGTCAGTGTGGCTTGTATTATAATAAGGAGATAATGTCATTCATTCACCAAACTTGTCGAAAGGGGAATTCTGGGCTCAGAGATCATTGTGGCCCATAACTTCCCACTGCACTCAAAATACTACCTGGTCTTTAGCCTACCTAAGTGTAGCAAATCACTCAGTCCCCTACTCACTTCACTTGACTGGGAAGTGGTGGTGCTTGTCTTAAGAAATGAAGTGTGCCAAACAGCTCAGTCCATTTCTCCTAAGCATTTTCCTGGTAGGAAGTCAAGCCACTTGATTAAAAGAGAGAAATTAACAGTTTGAAAAATTATTACCAGGAATTTAAAACATACAAAGGCAGACCTCAGGAACTCTGTTGTCCTTTTTCCTTCCCTTGACTATATTGCCTGAGTCATCTAACACAGAGTGAAATGTTCATTCCATGTAATTGCTTTACATAGAATGACCTGCAAAGAAGTCCAGAAAAAAAAAAACTAGAGCCTTTTAATCACGCGCAAAAGCTGGCTTCATTTTCTCTCATCTTACTGCTTCTTTTTAAGCAAGCCATGAACATATATAAATTGTTATTTATGGTTTTTATTTGTGTGTGCAAGAAACCAGAGACAAGTTCTGACAATGAAGGAAGACTTTCATAAATTAGGACACAACAGTGCAATGTGACGTGAACATGGAAAAATGATGCGGACATAACGTGAATCGTAAAAGATGTGGTACAGAAGTGGTCTGAGCTCTGTGATTGCAGCTTTGGAACCAAATGGACTTGGGTTGGAATTCCATCTCTGCTATTTATTCAATTTGTCCTTTGTAAAAGTTACTTAAACCATGTATTTTTTGTTTTCTTATCTGTAAAATAAGGACAGCATTAGTTACTGTTTCGGTTTGCTAAAGCTGCCTGAATGCAGTATACCAGAAATGGGTTGGCTTTTAAGGATGGGGATTTATTAAGTTACAAGTTACAATTCTAAGGCCATGAATATGTCCAAATAAAGGCATCAACAGGACGAAACCTTCTCTGAGGAAAGGCTGCTGGCATCTGGAGTTCCTCTGTCACATGGGAAGGCACACAGCCGGAGTCTGCTGGTCCTTCTCTCCCGGGTTTAGCTTCGGTTTCAGTGGTTTTTTCTTCCTCAGCTCCTTAGGGTCCTTTCTTCACATCTCCAGGGAAAACTCTGGATTTCATCTCTTAGCTTCTCTTTCTAAGCTTTCTCTCTCCGCTAGCTCTCTTAAAGGACTCCAGTAAAGGATTAAGATCCACCTTGAACTGGATGGGTCATATCTCCATGGAAACAACCTATCAAAAGTTCCCATCCACAACAGGTCTCTACGTAGCCACAGGGATGGATTAAAAGAACATAGACTTTTCTGGGGTACATAACAGATTCAAACCAGCACAGTTAACGATTTATAGAGTATCTAGCATATAATATAGGAGTTGGCAACCTTTCTGAAAAAAAAAAAAAAAACCAGATGTTAAATATTTTAGGCTTTGTGGAGCAGACGGTCTGACTTCACTGCTACTCAGTCTGACCATTTTAGTGTGACCACCACCATAGCCCATATGGAAATGAAGGAGCATGGCCAGGTGCCAATAAATCTTCTTTTATGGACACTGAAATCTAAATTTCATAGAATTTTCAGATCCCAAACTATTATTCTTTTGATTGCTTTTCAACCATTTAAAACATAAAAAGTCACCCTTAGCTTGCAGGTTGCACAAAAACAGATAGTGAGCCAGATTTGGTCCATGGGCCATAGTTTGCCAACCCCAATGCAGTAGACACTCAATAATTGCTAATTCCCTTCCCTGGTGAAAACTGTGTACTGTGGGCAAGGCTGGAAATAATTACTTTTGAAGACAGTAGAGGACTTGTACCTTTGGGATTTATTTTCTTCTTTCAAAAGCATTTTCAGTGTTACGTTCTCTTTTCAATTGAGGACAGTTTTGTTTTGCTTTTTTTAAAACCAGAGAAATTGAGGATACTTGTCCTGACATGAATTTCTACAATCTTGCAATTTTTTTTAAAGCTTGTCAAATTTATGCTTTTAGCAGAGAGGTGTTTGGTACATTAAGATCTGGAATATCATGATTGGGATGATGTACAAAACATTTGCCCATTATAAATTTTTCATTAGGGGAGTCTAATGCTTTATTTTTTAACTATTATATTTTTATTCTTACTTTGTTGAAATGCTGCACCAATTTTGTTCTTTTTAGGCTATAAAAGTCAATTAACTTGTCACTCCCTCTCTATAAGATTCAGTTGGGTATCAAGCCAACCAGCAAGCACTGTACAAACCAGATTTGTAAACAAGGTCTGCAGAAGGAAATCAGAAAGTACAAATTTAGAAATTACCCCTGCACTTTGGATTCCAGAAGTAAGAAATGCTCAATGCCAGTGAGGAGAGATCTTTGTGCCGGTTGTAAAATTATACAAAGGGCATGAAATGAATGAGTACCATGAATCAGATTCTATTACGAAGAAGTTGCAGAGGCCAATTTGTTCTTTTTATTATCCTGGAACTTTGACTAAGTAAGTCAGTGAGGCCAGAAACTGGGTGACAAAGAGATCTTGTTATTAAATATTTATTGAAGAACTACTGTACGCACGGTATGGAGCTGTGTGCTACAGATGATGTGAGAACCAACAAAACCAAGTCTTTGCCCTTTAGGAATGTGGAGTCTAGCAGTGAAAATATCATATCTTCTAATATCAGTTTTGCAGTAGGCATCACAGGGCAGTCCCAAATAGTAGAGGCCAAACAATGAGCTAATGCTGTGTCACTTTAGAGGAGGAAAGGGGATTTCCCTCTGGAGTTCTCAGAGTGCCTTAAACTTTGGTGATCCAGACCAGAGCTGGAAGATCAAACACATTGGGGCAGTGGAACTGTTAGGGAGTAGAGATGATGCACGCATGTGGGTGGGGATGCATTCAGGGGTGGCAAGGCTTCAGGTCTTCTCTAGTAAGAGGGGGGAGCATGCCCAGTGCAGACTGTAAGGAGGATCCCTGTAGCAGAGGGCCTGGGAGAAAAACATCCCAGTAGGCTAGAGCCAGGCAGGCTCCAGGTCTTTGGATAGTAGTAAAGCTGAGAAAATGCAGTTTTATCCCAAAGGTGCCATGGGATGTGTAACAGAGGAGTTAAATGATGAGAACATGCGTTATACGAAATGGTTACTGTGCTAGGGTAGATTGAAAATTAAATTTAAAGAAATAGAAAAATATTTCCCTATAATTTCACTTCCTAGAAACATCTACTGTTAACGTTTTGACATATTTCCTTGTGTGTTGAAAAATATATGTATACATGTTTTTTTATTTCTTGTGTATATTTAAGTGCTTACTTGGTATTTGTTGGTCCTCTGCCATATGCCCAGTGTTAAGCACACTGTCTGGCGACAGTCAATAGGTATTTGATGGTTAGAAAGGAAATGAATACATCTCCTTTATTATTGCAAAGTGTGTGATTTTCCTTATCATGCTTTATTGATATTTCCTTTTGGTTTACCTTTCTCATGTACGTCTTGGTTAACGGAATCTATGTCTACCTTTTCTCTTCCCTCTCCCTCTTATAAAACCCATACCTTTTATATTTTAGAGCCATGCCCCGATTTCTGCAAAACTTGTGGCCAATATGCTGTTGGTCGCTGGGGCAGATCACATCATCACCATGGACCTGCATGCCTCTCAGATACAGGTATGGTGTGCTCCTGGTTGTGATCAGGGCCTTAATGCCTGTGGTTAAATCCTAACTCTCTCTCCCTCAGTGTAAATACTTGCAGAAGGAATTTCTCATGTCTGAGTTTGTCTACAACTACTCTCTGGGCTTTGTGGCTTTACTGCACTCGGAAATACAATTCAATGGCAATGTGGCCTGTTTGCCCTACCACACTCCTGAACAGTTTTGGAGGCATGGGAATGGCTTTTTGATAGTAAACTATATAAAAAAGTCCGTCTCAACTTCTGGAAGATAATTTGAATGACAGAGTTGATGGTCTTCTACCCCTTCACAACTTAGTTCCTTCACCTGAAAAACAGGCCGAATTATACTGGACCCACTTTGTGATATATGTTGAATATGCAGTATTTGGTTTATAACGGTGCTTTAGAAATGATCTCTTCTTCCCCACTGCCCTGCAAAGCCATTCTCCTGTTCCTCTCAATACAGGCAGTCATAAAAAAAAAGAGAGAGAAAAGGCTGCAAACATAACAAACTAGACTAAAATGTGCTCCTGGAATGTATCTGTTTTTGTATTTAATTCTATTAACATTAATAAAAGGGAGTCTGTTATAAAGACTTTTGAGTAAAAAATTCAGATTTTACTGAATCAAAGAGATTATCTTGAAAAACCCTGCCACATGATGTACATTTCTCCCCGGAGGGATTCTTTGATATTCCTGTGGATAACTTATATGCGGAACCTGCGGTTCTGCAGTGGATTCGGGAGAATATCGCCAAGTGGAGGAACTGCATCATCGTTTCACCCAATGCAGGGGGAGCCAAAAGGTATGATGCAAGCTTCACAATACAGATTTCTGGCTTAGAGAATGAGTTTTCCTTATCCTATGCATTACAGAAGGAAGTGTGTTTTAAATTACTGTGTTTTAAATTACTTAACACTTTATTTTTGCAAAACGCTACAGGCTTCACTTCCAGAGCAGAAACTTGTCATCTTTATTAACACTTCATCATTTGTGAATGAATATATATATTCGTTTCCTGCAAAGAATAGGTATGGTTTGTTTTGGAAACTCTTTTTCTTTCTGATTTTAAAAGTAATGTGCCTAATTGGAAAATAACGCTTTTAATTACAACACACTTGACTTAGCTAGTCCTTTCTACCTAAAACACTTGGAAGTGGTAGCAGCCAAAATAGAACAAATTAAAAAAAAAAAAGAAACCAATATACACGGAGCAACAAGAAAGAAAGGAAAATATCAGAGGCCAAGAAATAAAGAAGGGGCTGAAAGCCATGCTAGGCAGGGGTGGGTGTGAGATCTGGGGAGAGGCTGGTGGCTTGGGCATTAACACCCACAGAGGGCCCTCCATGGAGAACAAAGATGAAAGCCAGACCTCCACCCACCAGCCCAGGGAGAGAGCCAAGAAGCTTGTCTATACCTGGACCTTTGGAAGGGAGGAGACAGTACTCACCCATGAGAAAGTGAAACTTAGAGCCTGCCCCACATGCGGATGTGCAGTGGGATGCACTGCCCCATGGTGCTGGAATCCCTACACTGCGAAAGTTAACCGGAGAATTGTCCCTGGCTGCAAAGCCACTTCGGAGGCAGTTTCACAACCCCAGTGGCTTGGCAAGCACTCCCTGCTGCAGCTGACCTGATGAGCCAAAGTTAAAAAGCAAAGAGGGAACAACCCACCCCGAGCTTGGAGTCTGCAGATAGCAGGGGAGCAGGCAGCCAATACCTTGGAATGAAAGAGTGATTTGCTGGACTATAAGTAAATTTAGGGGAAAAAACCACAAAACACTGAGGAGGAAAAAGGGGTTGAAATCTACATGGTACTCAAAGACTCATGGTTGAGGAACACTGAGTGGCATAAGGGAATGATGCTGAGCAGAAAAGCTAAAGGGCTTTGCAAAGAGAAGCAAGGAATTAACGCACAATCAGAACACATAGTGTCTGGAATCAAGGATCAGGATAAAAAGGGAATGCTCAGTAGAGTTTACTGCAGGGTGACTCAAAGTGACCTTGGAGAACTCTGCAGCTGCTGTCTAGGAAGAAAATAAAAGTGGAATGGAGCTTCATACCCAGATAAGGCCTCCAGCAGGAAGGGAGATGAAAGAGAGACATCTTCCCACCAGCCCAGCGAGAAAGCCAAGAAGCTTGTACACGTAGGCTCAGGGTGGCAAGTGGCCATTAAGCTTTGCAACTTCTTTACAATGCAAATGCCCGTCCCTCATTTGGCTTCTCATCTACCTGCAGCCCAGCTGTGACCCTGGAAGCAAGTCGAAGAGCTTACAGGGGGCCTAGAAAGCTGTCATCAAGCCCATGTGGGAAAGCGTAGGTCCTGATAACTTAGAGGACTCCCGTTCTGTTTTAAGCTGTGTCTAACAGGCTGCCTTAGTTTCCCAGCACGGCAGAGGAGGAAGAACGGGGGATGCAGCTGGAGATGAGCCTCTGGCAGCAGCAGGAAGTGGCCATTGACAGAAAGGAGACACAAATACATGAAAGACAGAAGGAGACACTGAACTTGAAAGACCCCAGGCAGGCAGCAATAGGTTAGAGAAAGGCCCCGGGTTATAGCGGTTTACAGTGCATGGTGTCTCCAAAATGCCCTCAACTAGGAAGGACATTGAGACTGGATCACTCTGAGTGTTGTCTGCTTAAGAAAACAGGGGAATGCAAAAAACAGGTTAGGGTAGTTTCCACTGAAAATACACACAGTTTACAAGGAAACTTACTTAAGTTACATAGTGGAATCCATACTCAAAAAGGACTGGGATCCATTGGCCTGATCGAAGCTTAGAGGCAAAGAAGGGGGATTAGAGGTGACATGAGCATAAGAAGAGGCAACTTTTAAAAAATAAATCTTATTTTGCTTTAGTATGCATACCATACAGTTCACCATTTAAAGTATGCAATCTAAGATAAAGAAAAAAAATGAAATAAAGTACGCAATCTAATGGTTTTTAGTATAGTCAGAGTTGTACAATCATAACCACTAATTCCAGAACATTTTCTTGACCCCAAAAAGAAACCCAGTTCTCATTAGCAGTCACTCCCCATTCTCCCCCTTCTCCCAATCCTGGGCAACCATTAATCTCCTTTCTGTCTCTATGGATTTGTCTTTTCTGGAGAATTCATATAAATGGAATCATACAATACGTGGCCATTTTTGCCTGACATATTTCTTTTTAACCAGAAAAAAAATTATTTTAGCAGCTGTTAAGCCTAAACAATAACAGATTCCACAAACTTGTACAGCGTTTTTCTTTCCTGTTCCAACCCCTATTATATGTGTATGTATACACACACACACACACACACACACACACACACACACAAACACACACACACATACAGTCTAAGTAAATCATGCACATTCTTCGCAAAAATTCAGCCAGTATAAAAGCGTACTGTCTCTCATTCCTTTTTTAGAGGCCTCTCTTTCCATTGTCAGAATTATGTTATTCAAATATATATCCTCCTAATTTATTCTACACAAATTGTATTCTGCGGTACACACTTCTTCGTTGTGCTTTTTTTCCCAAGAATTACTATATTGTAGCAATGATTCTAAAGCTGTGCAATAGATCAACTTTATTGTTATTTTTTTACAACTGCATGATGTTTCATTGCGTGCATGTATCATAATTCATTCAGTCAGTTCCCCGTTACCCACTTGTAGATAGAGTTCCTTTGGGAACTTACTAGCTTTCACATTTTGTATACTAGTGCAGTAGGATATGTTTCTAGAAGTGGAATTGCCAGGTTTTAGTTTTACAGTGCCAAATTTTGGTTGTTCAAAGAAATGTACCAGTTGACATTCCTATCAAGGATGAATGTACGTGTATTTTTCTACACTGCCGTGCTCACACAGTGGATTATCAAGTTTTTTTTTTTATTTTACAAATCAGATGGGTGACGAACGGTATCTCTTCATGTTAATTTGGGTTGCTGAGCAAAAGGCTAAGGGCCCGTTCTGGAGTGTTCACTTCCTAGGGTGGTCTTTTCATACCTTTTGCCTGTTCTGTTGGCTACAGGTCTTTTTTTATTGATTGTTAGGAGTTCTGTGCAGGCATGAGATAAGAGCTTTGTTTCTTTTTTGTATTACAATTTCATTCCTTTCCCTTTCTTGTACTTTTAGTCTCTGCAGGAATTTAAAAATATCATTATGTAGTCGTATTTATCTATTGATATTATGGCTTCTGGGGTTTTGAAGGATTCACCCTTCTCAAAATTTTTCTTCTCCTATGATTTCTTATATTTTTAGGGTTGCCTTTTTCTTTTTAAGTGTTCCAATTTTTCTTCCATCTGAAATTTATTTAGGAATAAGTAATGAAATAAGAATCCAACTCTTTTTCTCCCCCCAGCTATCTAGTTGTTGAAACACTACTTATTAATCTCCCTTTTCCCTATAGATTTGAGATGCCACTTCTTATTTTTTTTTTACTTTTTTTTTAATCTTCATTTTATTGAGATATATTCACATACCACACAGTCATACAAAACAAATCGTACTTTCGATTGTTTACAGTATCATTACATAGTTGTACATTCATCACCTAAATCAATCCCTGACACCTTCATTAGCACACACACAAAAATAACAAAAATAATAATTAGAGTGAAAAAGAGCAATTGAAGTAAAAAAGAACACTGGGTACCTTTGTCTGTTTGTTTCCTTCCCCTATTTTTCTACTCATCCATCCATAAACTAGACAAAGTGGAGTGTGGTCCTTATGGCTTTCCCAATCCCATTGACACCCCTCATAAGCTACCTTTTTATACAACTGTCTTCGAGATTCATTGGTTCTGGGTTGTAGTTTGATAGTTTCAGGTATCCACCACCAGCTACCCCAATTCTTTAGAACCTAAAAAGGGTTGTCTAAAGTGTGCGTAAGAGTGCCCACCAGAGTGACCTCTCGGCTCGTTTTGGAATCTCTCTGCCACTGAAGCTTATTTCATTTCCTTTCACATCCCCCTTTTGGTCAAGAAGATGTTCTCCGTCCAACGATGCCGGGTCTACATTACTCCCCGGGAGTCATATTCCACGTTGCCAGGGAGATTCACTCCCCTGGGTGTCTGATCCCACGTAGGGGGGAGGGCAGTGATTTCACCTTTCAAGTTGGCTTAGCCAGAGAGACAGGGCCACATGTGAGCAACAAAGAGGCATTCGGGAGGAGGCTCTTAGGCACAACCATAGGGAGGCCTAGCCTCTCCCTTGCAGCAACCGTCTTCCCAAGGGTAAAACCTGTGGTAGAGGGCTCAACCCATCAAACCACCAGTCCCCTATGTCTGTGGTCATGTTAGCAACCATGGAGGTGGGGTAGGCGAATACCCCTGCATTCTCCACAGACTCCTCAAGGGGGACTTCATCTTTTTTTCCCTTGTTTTTCTTTTTTTTTTTTTTTTTTAACTTTCCCTTCTTTTTTAAATCAACTATACGAAAAAAAAGTTAAAAAGAAAACAAACATACAATAAAAGAACATTTCAAAGAGACCATAACAAGGGAGTAAGAAAAAGACAACTAACCTAAGATAACTACTTAACTTCCAACATGTTCCTACTTTATCCCAAGAAAGTTACATAATATAGCAACATTTCTGTGAACTTGTTCCTACTATATCCATCAGAAATTAACAGACCATAGTCATTCCTAGGCATCCCCAGAACGTTAAATAGCTTATCTGTTCTTCTTGGATTATTGTTCCCCCTTCCTTCATTGCTCTCTATTGCTAGTTCCCCTACATTCTACATTAGAAACCATTTGTTTTACATTTTTCAAAGTTCACATTAGTGGTAGCATATAATATTTCTCTTTTTGTGCCTGGCTTATTTCGCTCAGCATTATGTCTTCAAGGTTCATCCATGTTGTCATATGTTTCACGAGATCGTTCCTTCTTACTGCCACGTAGAATTCCGTCGTGTGTATATACCACATTTTATTTATCCACTTATCTGTTGAAGGACATTTGGGTTGTTTCCATCTCTTGGCAATTGTGAATAATGCTGCTATGAACATTGGCGTGCAGATATCTGTTCGTGTCACTGCTTTCCGATCTTCCGGGTATACACCGAGAAGTGCAATCACTGGATCGAATGGTAACTTTATATCTAGTTTTCTAAGGAACTGCCAGACTGACTTCCAGAGTGGCTGAACCATTATACAGTCCCACCAACAATGAATAAGAGGCCCAATTTCTCCACATCCCCTCCAGCATTTGTAGTTTCCTGTTTGTTTAATGGCAGCCATTGTAACCGGTGTTAGATGGTATCTCATTGTAGTCTTAATTTTCATCTCTCTAATAGCTAGTGAAGCTGAACATTTTTTCATGTGTTTCTTGGCCATTTGTATTTCCTCTTCAGAGAACTGTCTTTTCATATCTTTTGCCCATTTTATAATTGGGCTGTCTGTACTACTGTCATTGAGTTGTAGGATTTCTTTATATATGCAAGATATCAGTCTTTTGTCAGATACATGGTTTCCAAAAATTTTTTCCCATTGAGTTGGCTGCCTCTTTACCTTTTTGAGAAATTCCTTTGAGGTGCAGAAACTTCTAAGCTTGAGGAGTTCCCATTTATCTATTTTCTGTTTTGTTGCTTTTGCTTTGTGTGTAAAGTCTAGGAAGTGGCCGCCTAATACAAGGTCTTGAAGATGTTTTCCTACATTATCTTCTAGGAGTTTTATGGTACTTTCTTTTATATTGAGATCTTTGGTCCATTTTGAGTTAATTTTTGTGTAGGGGGTGAGGTAGGGGTCCTCTTTCATTCTTTTGGATATGGATATCCAACTCTCCCAGCCCCATTTGTTGAAAAGACCATTATGACTCAGTTCAGTGACTTTGGGGGCCTTATCAAAGATGAGTCGGCCATAGATCTGAGGGTCTATCTCTGAATTCTCAATTCAATTCCATTGATCTATATGTCTATCTTTGTGACAGTACCATGCTGTTTTGGCAACTGTGGCTTTATAATAAGCTTCAAAGTCAGGGAGTGTAAGTCCTCCCACTTCATTTTTCTTTTTTAGAGTGTCTTTAGCAATTTGAGGCATCTTCCCTTTCCAAATAAATTTGATAACTAGCTTTTCCAAGTCTGCAAAGTAGGTTGTTGGAATTTTGATTGGGATTGCATTGAGTCTGTAGATGAGTTTGGGTAGAATTGACATCTTAATGACATTTAGCCTTCCTATCCATGAACATGGAATATTTTTCCATCTTTTAAGGTCTCCTTCTGTTTCTTTTAGTAGAGTTATGTAGTTTTCTTTGTATAGGTCTTTTACATCTTTGGTTAAGTTTATTCCTAGGTACTTGATTTTTTTAGTTGCTATTGAAAATGGTATCTTTTTCTTGAGTGTCTCCTCAGTTTGTTCATTTCTAGCATATAGAAACATTACTGACTTGTGCATTAATCTTCTATCCCGCTACTTTGCTAAATTTGTTTATTAGCTCTAGTAGCTGTATCGTCGATTTTTCAGGGTTTTCTAGATATAAGATCATATCATCTGCAAACAATGACAGTTTTACTTCTTCTTTTCCAATTTGGATGCCTTTTATTTCTTTGTCTTGCCGGATTGCCCTGGCTAGCACTTCCAGCACAATGTTGAATAACAGTGGTGATAGCGGGCATAACCTTGTCTTGTTCCTGATCTTAGAGGGAAGGCTTTCAGTCTCTCACCATTGAGTACTATGCTGGCTGTGGGTTTTTCATATATGCTCTTTATCATGTTGAGGAAGTTTCCTTCAATTCCTACCTTTTGAAGTGTTTTTATCAAAAAGGGATGTTGGATTTTGTCAAATGCTTTTTCAGCATCTATTGAGATGATCAATTGATTTTTCCCTTTTGACTTGTTAATGTGTTGTAATACATTGATTGATTTTCTTATGTTGAACCATCCTTGCATGCCTGGAATGAACCCCACTTGGTCATGGTGTATGATTTTTTTAATGTGTCTTTGGATTCGATTTGCAAGTATTTTGTTGAGGATTTTTGCATCTATATTCATTAGGGAGATTGGCCGGTAGTTTTCCTTTTTTGTAGCATCTTTGCCTAATTTTGGTATTAGATTGATGTTAGCTTCATAAAATGAGTTAGGTAGTGTTCCATTTTCTTCAATGTTTTGAAAGAGTTTGAGTAAGATTGGTGTCAGTTCTTTCTGGAAAGTTTGGTAGAATTCCCCTGTGAAGCCATCTGGCCCTGGGCATTTATTTGTGGGAAGATTTTTGATGACTGATTGGATCTCTTTGCTTGTGATGGGTTGGTTGAGGTCTTCTATTTCTTCTCTGGTCAGTCTAGGTTGTTCATATGTTTCCAGGAAATTGTCCATTTCTTCTGCATTATCCAGTTTGTTGCCACACAGTTGTTCATAATATCCTCTTGTAATTTTTTTAATTTGTTCAGGATCTGCAGTTATGTCACCTTTTTCATTCATTATTTTGTTTATATGGGTCTTCTCTCTTTTTGATTTTGTCAGTCTAGCTAGGGGCTTGTCAATCTTGTTGATCTTCTCAAAGAACCAACTTTTGGTGATATTTATCCTCTCTATTGTTTTTTTGTTCTGTATGTCATTTATTTCTGCTTTAATCCTTGTTATTTCTTTTCTTCTACTTGGTTTAGGATTGGTTTGCTGTTTAATTTCTAGCTTCTTCAGTTGATCCATTAGTTCTTTGATTTTGGCTCTTTCTTCCTTTGTAATATATGCATTTAGTGCTATAAATTTCCCCCTTAGCACTGCTTTTGCTGCATCCCATAGGTTTTGGTATGTTTGTTCTCATTTTCATTCGTCTCTATATATTTAGCAATTTCTCTTGCTATTTCTTCTTTAACCCACTGATTGTTTAGGAGTGTGTTGTTTAACCTCCAGGTATTTGTGAATTTTCTAAGTCTCTAATGGTTATTGACTTCTAATTGTATTCCATTGTGGTCGGAGAATGTGCTTGGAATAATTTCAATCTTTTTAAATTTATTGAGGCTTGTTTTATGTCCCAGCATATGATCTGTTCTGGAGAAAGTTCCATGAGCACTAGAAAAGTATGTGTATCCTGGTGGTTTGGGATGTAATGTCCTGTATATGTCTGTTAAATCTAATTCATTTATCAGATTGTTTAGGTTTTCAATTTCCTTATTGGTCTTCTGTCTGGTTGATCTATCTATAGGAGAGAGTGATGTGTTGAAGTCTCCCACAATTATTGTGGAAACATCAATTGCTTCCTTTAGTTTTGCCAGTGTTTCTCTCATGTATTTTGTGGCACCTTGATTGGGTGCATAGACATTTACGATTGTTATTTCTTCTTGCTTAATTGCCCCTTTTATTAGTATGTAGTGGCCTTCTTTGTCTGTCAAAACATCCCTGCATTTGAAGTCTATTTTATCTGAGATTAATATTGCTATACCTGCTTTCTTTTGGCTGTAGCTTGCATGAAATATTTTTTTCCATCCTTTCACATTCAGTTTCTTTGTGTCCCTGTGTCTAAGATGAGTCTCTTGTATGCAACATATTGATGGTTCATTTTTTTTTATCCATTCTGAGAATCTGTATCTTTTAATTGGGGAGTTTAATCCATTTGCATTCAACGTTATAACCGTGAAGGGATTTCTTGAATCAACCATCTTATCCTTTGGTTTATGTTTGTCATATTTTTCCCCTCTGTCTATTAATATCCTTTATTGTACCCGTACCGAATCTCTTTAGTACTGAACCTTTCTCCAAGTCTCTCTGTCCCTTCTTTGTTTCTCTGTGTGTAGGGCTCCCTTTAGTATCTCCAGTAAGGCAGGTCTCTTGTTAGCAAATTCTCTCAGCATTTGTTTGTCTGTGAAAAATTTAAGCTCTCCCTCAAATTTGAAGGAGAGCTTTGCTGGATAAAGTATTCTTGGCTGGAAATTTTTCTCACTCAGAATTTTAAATATATCGTGCCACTGCCTTCTTGCCTCCATGGTGGCTGCTGAGTAGTCACTACTTAGTCTGATGCTGTTTCCTTTGTATGTGGTGAATTGCTTTTCTCTTGCTGCTTTCAGAACTTGCTCCTTCTCTTCTATGTTTGACAGTGTGATCAGTATATGTCTCGGAGTGGGTTTATTTGGATTTATTCTATTTGGAGTTCGCTGAGCATTTATGATTTGTGTATTTATGTTGTTTAGAAGATTTGGGAAGTTCTCCCCAACAATTTCTTTGAATACTCTTCGTAGACCTTTACCCTTTTCTTCCCCTTCTGGGACACCAATGAGCCTTATATTTGGACGTTTCATATTATCTATCATATCCCTGAGGTCCATTTCGATTTTTTCAATTTTTTCCCCATTCTTTCTTTTATGCTTTCATTTTCCATTCTGTCATCTTGCAGGTCACTGATTCGTTGTTCAACTTCCTCTAGTCTTGTACTATGAGTGTCCAGGATCTTTTTAATTTGCTCAACAGTTTCTTTAATTTCCATAAGATCATCCATTTTTTTATTTAGTCTTGCAATGTCTTCTTTATGCTCTTCTAGGGTCTTCTTGATTTCCTTTTTCTCCCGTACTATGGTCTCGTTGTTCACCTTTAGTTCTTTGTGTAGCTGCTCTAGGTGCTGTGTCTCTTCTGATCTTTTGATTTGGGTGCTTGGGCTTGGGTTATCCATATCGTCTGGTTTTTTCATATGCTTTATAATTTTCCGTTGTTTTTGGCCTCGTGGCATTTGCTGAACTTGATAGGGTTCTTTTAGGATTTGTAAACCAATTGAAGTCCTTATCTTTAATTTATTAGATCTACAGCTTCGTGGGGTACACTTTCTCTAACTAACCAGCAGGTGGCGTCCACGAGCCACCTGTTCTCCACAAGCCCGTTCTCCCCTGCTTAGCCTTTTTGGTGAGTGGGGGAGTGAGTCTTGTGGGGTCCAATTGGTGTGCCAAGCTTGCGTGTGTAGTTGGTGTTGCCTGCCCTGTATATGGGGCGTGTTTCTGGGCAGTCAGGGAGGGGGGTGGCCCTAACAATCAAATCTCCCTGGTGATCCTAGAGTTTTAAAGCTGCTGCAATAGTCTAATCCTTCAGTTCAGTCCTGCCACAGTTTGTCTCTGCCACTGACCCAGAAGTCCTTGGTATTGGCGTATGGCTCCTGAGACTTGCAAGTGGGCCCCTCTTCCAGGCTGTGCACCCTGGGTCCTCTGTTGAGGGATGACTGTGCTATGTCACAGGTGAGTGCCGTCCCCCCAGGGCAGTTCTGGGCTGCTGGGCTGTGTAGGGAGCCTCCCAGTCTGCTGAAATGATGGCTGAATGGGCCTTTGTTAATTCACACTGCTCCACCTTCCCAACTCTGGGGCAATCAGCTGAGGTTGCAGGGAAGGCTAATGTCCACGCCCAGTTTTGTGGTGTGTGCCTGTTATTTGAAGCACTTCCGTCACACTGCATTTTCTGGGGCAGCTCTGGGCTGTGGGGCTGGCGATGGGCAGGAGTGTATCCTGTCCACCAGGATGATGGCTGTGAATGGACACCCCCCTTTTCTTGGGAAGTTGTGGTGTTTAGTGAATTTTCTCAGCCACTGGATTATTGCCTTTTGTCTCAGAGCTCTCTTAGTTCTGCTCTTGACTTGACCTGCCCAAATTGCAAGTCTTTGAAGCTTTCTGTATTGGGCTTCTTAGAGTAATTGTTTTAGAAAAAGAAAAAAGGATTAAAAAAAAAGGGGGGGGGGCCTTCCTCAGAGATCTAATGGATTATTGAAATGCTAAGAGACAAAGCAACCAGGGCCATTAAGGAAAGGTCCACAGGGCAGAGAGATCAGCTTTTCTTTGGGATTTGCATATGCGCCTCAGGGCCTGAGCTCTGCCCTTCCCCTTTCTATGTTCACCAGAACTCCAAAAATCCTCCGCTTTTATTTTGGAGTTTTTCGTGTTGTTTTTTTTCTATGCCTGTCTCCTCTCTGCTGGGCTGGCTGCTCTCAGATTCTCTGGTGTCTGGTCTCAGTCTATCTATGGTTGGAGTTTGGATCAGTAGAATGAGTTTCCGATAAGGGCTGCCACTGCAGTTCTCCCTTCTCCTTCCCGGAGCTGACAGCCCCTCCTCCCACGGGACTGAGCCTGGCAGGGAGGGGTGCGGGTCCCCTGGCCGCAAAAACTTAACAGATTTCGCTGATCTCAGCAGTTCCACGTTTTCATGAGTGTTGTATGAAGTATGCCCAAAGTCAGATTGCTCTGTGGTGTCCAGTCCACGCAGTTCCTGGCTTTCTACCTACTTTCCTGGAGGAGTAACTAAAACATACAGCTCACCAGTCCGCCATCTTGCCCCCTGCCACTTCTTATTATATACTATGTTCCCATGTCTGTTTGCCAACCCCTACTTTGAATAAATGCAAATAAACTAACCAGAGTAAACAGCCAGTGTTGAGATGCTGTTTGTTCAAAACAGTCCCACCACCCCACCCATGCTCCCTCTGCCAGGAAGCCCAAGCTTTTTAGAAGTATGTGTTTTAGCTTTTGTGCTCCCTCCCTTCCCTTTCCCCAAAGCTTCTGCTACACACTGTCACCATCCTCATATTCTGGAAGAGGCTTTTCTCCAACAGATTCCCTCAGAACAAACAGCCTTGCAGATGGCTCACGATACATGTAACTGACATTATCTTTGGCTTAATTGCATAATGCAAAAAAATCCTATTTCACAGAAAATATCCATTTCACAAATTGGAGCTTGTTGCTTTAGAAAAAACTTTGAGGCTTGACTTGTTCCAGGTAAAACTTAGTATCGCCACAAGAGGTCATACTTGGGCGGTCTTTGAAGCTTCACTGGGTTGACAATTTAAAAAAAAAAACAAACCTAAAAAGGAAACACCCACCACTGTTTAGTAACTGTCAACAGAAAACTGGCATGAAAAGTGGGTGAAACTAAATAATTCCGATTTCACTTCTTCCCCCCAAGTATATAATGATAGGGCATGTGCTATAGAAAATTTGGGAAGTTATAAAGAAGAAAATTATAACTACCTGTATCTCTAACCCGTGATGCCTCTACAAACAATTTGGTATATTATATCACATCTCTCTCTCCTGGGGTTGCCTACACACACACACACACACACACACACACACACACACACAAATACACACACACAAGAAAGAATATAAATAGGTTTCCAGAAGAAATCAAAGGATTTCAGTGTAGCTCTTTGTCTCAACATCACTTGTTAAGAATGTATATAAAAATCAATTATATACCTGGAAAAGGAGAGTTGCTTGTAGCTTTGTTGTAGAAATCCAGATGGCTACCTGAAGGGGCTGGGGCTCCCCACTCATGGGAGATGTCCCTGGCCCCCACTGAGAAGAACCACAGAGCAAACCTTTCCCAGGCTGTGCCTTCCCTGCTGGTCTACCATCAACAGGCATATGAGAGCAGGACTCACCTGGCACAGGTGGGAGAACAGGTCGCACTTGTTCTTAGCAGGTACAGAACTTCAACCACAGAAGTGTTGCTTCCCAGTACTGTGCCATGAACCAGGACCCTGCCGTGCTGTAATCTTCCTAGTACTCCCTGAAATTACAAATGAAAAAAGAAAATTTCCAATATATGTGCAGATGTTAGATAAAGGTTTTCAACTCTTCCTGGAAAACCTGTTTTGTATTCTAAGAAACTAGCTTTCCTTAACTGGAGTTTAAATAGCTTATCTCTTATGATACAAAGTTGTCATGTGGATAGTGGTGTATGTTTTAGGGTGATTGTGTGGCCAAGTTTTTGCCAGTCTTCAAATTTAATTTTTTTTATCAATTAAATCTTGAAACCATTAAACCATTCAGTGTTAGGGAACTGTTGGTAGCTAAACAAATTTAGAGAAGAAAGGTGTCTGCTAGGGTAACTGTGTTTAGGGTTCCAGACTATCTCATCTAGTCTAATCAATAGTCTTGTCTTTAAGTAATCACCATGACCATGATTACGGACATACTTGGATTCATTACCACCATCCTATCATTGGCTCTCCCCTCCCCAAGCAAAACTGTATCCGGCTTTATTAGATACTTCTCATAAACAGTCTTGGTATTTCAGGCGGGACACGGGCAGACAGTTGTTAGCAGTCTACAACAACTCCAACTCCCTTCTTCAACGGACCTCCAAAATCAGACAGCCCCTATAAAACCTGATAAAGTCTTCATCTGATGCTCTGAACAGGGAAGGTTTAGAGTGAGAGCTGACATTTCACATTTAGCATGTTGTTTAACAACTGTTCACGTGCTGACCCTGATTTCCAGGAAATGAAACAAAAATGGCAGAATTCTCAGTTTGAAGACTCACAGCCTAAACAAGGACTCACTGCTCCTTTGAGGGACACCATCTCAGGGGCCTCACTTGAAAGTCCAGATTGGCATTCTGGGAACTGATTTTGGGGGTTCATGTCCCAACAGGTCTTTGGGTTTAAGGGAGTCAAGTCTATGCTGAAGACAGAGGGAAAAGAGGACATGAGGACATAAAAATGAATTTTCATTTTTCTACACCATAAGGCATTTGTGCCAGGGTAAATGACTCCTCAGGAGTCAAGAGGCTTCCTCTAGAAGGTGCTTTCTCCCTTATCAATCCAGCTTCGGATTCATTCTATTAGTGACATTTGCCCCTTCCTCCAAAAACAACAATGTGTGCTAACAACATAGCTTACCAAAAAAAAGGGAAAACTAAATTCAGCATTTTTAGGCAACTTGATAGAAAATAGTGTTTTGTACTGTACAGTCACCAGAAGTACAAACTGATCAAAAATGCATACACTTCACTTGGCATCTCCAGCACCTTCAGCTTTCTATGCCTGGTCTGTTTTGGCATCATTTTCTGCAGGGTTACTCCCATCCTTGGCAGCATCAGCTTTATAGGCTTGGGCTCTGGCTTTGGAGGAGCAGGTTTGACAGATAACCTTGTGGATCTTCTCCTTAGTTCATCCTTCACCTTAGCTTTATCTCCTTTAGCATCTCCTTCAGCCTTTTTCTTGGGGATAGTGGCAATGGTGGTGGGACATGACATAGGCTCTGGATGAAGGGATGCAGCAGCACATGTGCTGTGGTCAGCTTGAGGTCCTTCTCACTTCTGCACATAGTTCTTATCATGTGCTTTAAAGCTATAGTCCAGTATAGTCTTTTTTCTTCCCCACACATTAGACATTACTATTATTATCTTTATACAATCAACATTTATTTAGAATTTTTCACATATTGATCAGCATCTTTGCTTCTTTGCTTACCCAACCCCTACCCCCCGACACACACATTTCTACTTATATGTTATCATTTTCCTTTTTTGCTTGAGTTGCATTCTTTAGAATTTATTTCCTTAAGTAATCATATATTAGATGTGAAATCTCAGGTTGTATAGTTTGGCTGACAATATCTTTATTTTGCCCCCCGGGAAGGCAGTTTTGCTGGGTATAGAACCCAGCCTGATAGGTATTCACTCACGTCACACTGACTTCGGGCTTCCATTGTTGTGTTGAGGATTTGGCCAAAGGTCTGATTGATATCTCTTCTGAGCAACCTATCTTTATCCTTTGCTTCATTTAAGATTTATTGTTTTTTTACTAAGATTGTTTGGAAATTCATTTGTTGGTCATAATAAATAGAGGAATGGGATATTCCAACAGTTCTGGAAAATTCTTAGCTATCAGCCCTTCAAATATTGCCTCTTCCGTGTTCTTTGACCTCTTTCTAAACTTCAGTTTACCTGTGTTACCATCTTACTCTGTTTTTCATGTCTCTTAGCTTCCTTTTCATATTTTCTACCTCTTCCGTTTCTTGGGCTGTATTATATAGTGTTTCCGTTTCTATATTCTAATTCACTCACTCTCTTCTCAGGTGCATTTAATCTGTTTATCGAGTTTTTAATTTCAATTGTAGGATTTTCCATTTCTAGAAATCCTCTTCAATCTTTCCCAAGTCTTGACTGATCATTCTTTGTAGTCCTTTCTCTTGTTCCTATGTCAAGCTTCTGTTTTATTTCTTTAAACATATGAAATAATCATATTATTTTTTCTGCCAATTCCAGAGGCTAATTCTGCTGTGATGATTCTGTTACCACTGGTTTCTGTTGGCTCTCTCTTTTGGTGCCTTGTTTCCTTTGCTGTTTTGTAACTTTCTTCTATGAATCACTCATTTTACTTTGAAGTTTCTTTTTAATCCTTCAGAGAGGATTTGCATTGTTTTTGCCCATCACCCTGGGGCACTACCCAAGAGTATCAGTGAATTATATTCTCCTCTTGAAGTTTCTCGTCATACAAGCAGTAGGAATTTGGACAGATAGCCCTTGGGAGAGCCGATGTATAGTTATGACCTCTCAAGAGAGACGTGACCCCTCCATTCAGCATCTCTCTATTCAGCATCTCTTTCTATTGCTTGCACAGACCCTCCTAAGCCAATGCCTCTTGAACATTTGCTGTGGATGGGACAGCAAAGGAACTGACCTCGTGACTTCCAGGATCTCCCTGTTTTCCCAAGTCTGCCTATCACAGTGGATGTTTTAACCAGGCTCTTGCCCCTATTACCTGCTCTACTAACTGAGCAAATGGTAGTTCCTAAGTAACTTGCTTTAAGCTGCCTGTGCCTATAAAAATAGTACTTACAAATACTAATACATTGAATATCTATTTCTTAGCCATTAGTTTCATCCAGTGGTCAGGGTGCCCTGGCATTCCTTACCAGCTGCCATGAATGCAAGACCATTCTAGTACCTTCCTAACCCATGGATTGCTTGGTGCATCTCCCAGACCATGCCTGGCCCTACAAATGAGACTGGGTGCTTTTTGTTATCTTGACTGTGGTTAGTTCCTACATTCCTAAAGTACGATTTTAAAGAACAGAGTTTTTATTTTCATTGACTAGATTTCATACGCCCCATTTGCTTCTTTGTGCAGGGTCACATCAATTGCAGACGGGTTGAACGTGGAATTTGCTTTGATTCACAAAGAAAGGAAGAAGGCGAATGAAGTGGACCGGATGGTGCTGGTAGGGGATGTGAAAGATCGTGTGGCTATCCTTGTGGACGACATGACTGACACGTGTGGCACCATCTGCCATGCCGCCGCCAAGTACGCGGGGGGTGGGGAGTTGGGAGATATTTACTGAAGGGGCGACAGCATTCCATTAAGAAAGGAAAACTGTCAGCTTTGAGAAACTGGGCCTGCTTTTCCTAATTATTGCTCATTTCTTGGCAGTGCAGTTTTAGACCAAAGGTAATTCGAGGCCCATCTGTTTTCATCATTATTTTGTTGGTAGAAAAAGTATTTAGGATTTTATTTTCATTTTCAAGGTTGAGCTAAAAAGATTCTGAGAAGATGCTGGCCCCAAAACTGAGCACGGAAAGGCAGGCCGACAGTCCTGCTGGATTCTTCAGGCCCTTCCTTCCTCTGCTTGGCGTCAGCCCCATCAGTTTCTGGAAGATGTAGAGCCACACTATCTAGTTCAGGAGCCACCAGCCAGTCACATGTGATCTTGAGCACTTGAATGTGGCCAGTCTGAACTGAGATGTGCTGAAAGTGTAAAATATACACCACGTTTCAAAGACTTAGTATGCAACAAAGAATGTAAAATATCTTATTAATAATTGTTTTATATTGAGTACATGGCATGATGGTGATATTTTGGCTAATATTGGGTTAACCCACTGGTTCTCAACCAAGGGAAGTATTGTCCCCCAGAGGACATTGGGCAATGTCTAGAGACAATGTTTGGTTGTCACAACTGAGGATGTGTTCCTGGTATCTGCTGGGTGGAGGCCAGGGATGTTGCTAAACATGCTGCAATGCTGGGACAGCCCTTACCACAAAGACAAAGCCAGCCCCAAATGCCAATGGTTCTGAGGCTGAGAAACCCTGACTTAATGGAATCTGAAGTGTTTTGCTAACACTTACAAAAAGATCCTTTTTAGGCTAATAAATTCATTTCATGATTTTCTTTACGGAACACACTTGTTGTTTTAACAGTCACACTAGGGGATAATGTTTCAAGAATACCCATGTACACATGCTCCATGTTTTATCGTCTGTTATTCTGCAGGCTGCTCTTGGCTGGAGCCACCAAAGTTTATGCTATCCTTACCCACAGGATCTTCTCTGGGCCGGCTATTTCCAGAATAAACAGTGCTGCCTCTGAGGCTGTTGTTACAAACACAATTCCGCAAGAGGACAAAATGAAACACTGCTCCAAGATTCAGGTACTGCCTACACCACAGGTGGAAGGAACTAGGCAGCAAAGCACCGAGTCTTCTGGGTATGAGTGCTTGCTAATGCATATGCTGGCAGAGTTTGTAGCTTCTCATAACGTTGAGGATATGAATTACATTAGATCCCTGAAAAAGGCAAGGCCATCAAGAGGTCAGGGTTCACTATGAAGAAATAGTGAGCGAATGAAATAGCAATAGTAAAGCAGTAAGAAGCAAGCTGTGCTGAGGATTTTCAGCCTGGCTCCCTCTTGCTCCTCCCAACTTGGTGTCCACAGCCCACCAGAGAGTCAGTAAGAATCACTTTACACCGACGGGCTTGAAATAAGTTGAAAGGGGCTGACTTCCCATTTTGCTTCTCTGTCAAGTTAATCTTGGCAAGTTATTTCATCATTTGCTACCTTTGTTCCCATCAATAGAGCTTGAAAGTGGGCTAAAGTGACCTGCTTCCTGATTTCTAATCAGTCAGAGAGAAACTACTTGTTTGGTAGTAGGAGATACATGGGAAAATGGTCAAAATAGCTGTACTTTTTATTTTCTTGCCTGATTAGCAGTAATTTAGGTTGGGAGTCTGCAAATGACACCCACTAGACCAATCCAGCTCACACTCTGTTTTTTTAAATAAGGTTTTATTGGAACACATTCAGGCCCGTTTGCTTATAATTTGTCTATGGCTGCACTTGTCCTATAAGGGCAGAGTTGAGTAGCTGTGTCAGAGACTATCTGACCCTTTGCAGAATAGTAGTTTGTTGACCTCTGGGTTACCTGATCACAGCTGTGCTCTCGAAATGACATACTCATCATCTTTTCAGAAATAAAGAGAGAAAAACCTTCTATATATATATAACGATTGAATAAAATTACTTTTAAAACAAGAAATGCCCCCAAGTAAAGAAGGTTCTTGGTTAACACCAGCCTGGAAAAGCTTTTGAAGATCTACACTGAAAATCTTACTTCCAGGATCCCACACATGTTTGGTTCAACAGGTTGTAATCTGAAGACAGACTGAAAAGCTCTTTGTCCCCTCAAAAAAAAAAAAAAAAAAAGGTGTTTGAGAGTTTCTGATAGTAACGCATCTTAAGTACTGGGGTAGTAATTTCTGGGCTTTCTGGTTTGTTTTGTTTTGTTTTTCCACATTTTCCCCCTTTACTAGAGAAGATGTAGGTTTAAAGAACAATCATACATAAAATGCATGATTCCCTTATACCACCCCACCACCAGCACCTTGCATTGATGTGGAACATTTGCTACAATTATGATAGCACATTTTAATAATTGTACTATTAACAAGAGTTCATGGTTTAACTTAGGGTTCACTGTATATTGTAGTTCCATGGATTTTTAAAAAAATTTTATTCTGTTATCATATATATAATCTAACATTTCCCCTTTTAATCACATTCAGATATATATTTCAGTGCTGTTATTGCATTCACAATGTTGTGCTTCCATCATCACCGTCTATTACCAAAACATTTCCATCATTCTAAATAGGAACCCTGTATGTTTTAAGCCTTAACTTCCAATTCCCTATCCCTACCTCATCCCCTGGTAACCTATATTCAAGATCCTGATCCTATGAGTTTGCTTATTCCAATTGTTTCAAATCAGTGAGACCATACAATATTTGTCCTTTTGTGTCTGACTTATTTTCCTCAACATAATGTCTTCCAAGTTCATCCATGTTGTTGCATGTACGAGCGCTTCATTCCTTTTTACGACTGAATAATATTCCATCGTGTGTGTGTGTGTGTGTGTACACATATACACACACACATACATACCATATTTTATTTTTCCATTCATCAGTTGATGGACACTTGGGTTGCTTCCATCTTTTGGTGATTGTAAATAATGCTGCTATGAACATCGGCCTGTAAATATCTGTTCTGGTACCTGCTTTCACTTCTTTTGGGTATATACCTAGTAGTGGGATTGCCAGGTTATATGGTAGTTCTGTACTTAGCTTTCTGAAGAACTGCCAAACTGTCTTCCACAGTGGCAACAACATTTTACATCCCCACCAGCAATGAACGAGTGTTCCTATTTCTTCACATCCTCTCCAACACTTGTTAATTTCTTTGTTTTTAATAGCAGCCATTCTGATGGGTATGAAATTGTACCGCATTGTGGTTTTGATTTGCATTTCCCTGATGGCTAATGATGTTGAGCATCTTTTCATGTGCTTTCTGGGTATTTGTATATCTTCCTTAGGTACGTGTCTGTTCAAGTCTTTTGCCCATTTTTAAATTGGGTTAAGTTGAAGGATTTCTTTATATATACTGGATAGTAATCCTTTATCAGATATATGGTTTTCAAATATTTTCTCCCATTATGTAGGTTCTTTTTACTTTCATGATAAAGTCCTTTGAGGAACAAAAGCTTCATTTTGATGAGGTCCCATTTATCTGGTTTTTTTTTTTTCTTTTGTTGCTTGTGCTTTGGGTGCAAATCTAAGAAATCACTGCCTAACACAAGTTCCTGAAGATGCCTTCCTACATTTTCTTCTAGGAGTTTGATAGTTCTGGTTCTTGTATTTATGTCTTTGATCCATTTTGAGTTTATTTTTGTATATGGTATGAGGTAGGGAGTCCTTTTCTGTTTTACAAATGGAGATGCAGTTTTCCCAGTACCATTTGTTGAAGAGACTCTTCTTTCCCAATTGGGTAGTCATCACCTTGTCAAAAATCAGTTGGCCATAAATGTGAGGGCTGATTTCTGAGCTCTCAATTCTATTCCATTGGTTTATATGTCTGTCCTTGTACCAGTACCAAGCTGTTTTGATTACTGTGTCTTTGTAATAAGTTTTAAGATCAGAAAGTGTTGAGTCCTCCAACTTCATTCTCCTTTTTCAAGATGGCTTAAGTTATTTGGGGCACCTTACCCTTCCATATACATTTTTTAAACATTTTTTTAATAATTCAATTTTATTGAGATATATTCACATACCATACAGTCATACAAAGCATATAATCAGTAGTTCACAGTACACCATATAGTTGTGTGTCCATCACCAAAATCAATTTTTGAACATTTTCATTACCACACACACAAAAGTAATAAAGATAGAAATTAACATGAAAAAGAACAATTAAGGTCAAAAAGATCATTCGGTGCTTTTTTTTTGGCCCCCTTTTTTCTACTCATCCATCCATACACTGGACAAATGGGAGTGTGATCCACATGGCTTTCCCAATCACACTGTCACCCCTCATAAGCTACATTGTTATACAATCATCTTCAAAATTCAAGGGTTCTGGGTCCATATAAATTTAATGATTGGCTTTTCCATTTCTCCAAAGCAGGTTGTTGGAATTTTGATTGGGATTGCATTGAATCTATAAAATGCTTTGGGTAGCATTGACATCTTAATTATATTTAGCCTTCCAATCCATGAATATGGAATATTCTTTCATTTATTAGGTTTTCTTTCATTTCTTTTAGCTATGTTTTATAGCTGTCTGTGGACAAGTCCTTTACATCCTTGGTTAGATTTATTCCTAGACATTTGATTCTTTTAAGTTACTGTTGTGAATGGAATTTTTTTTTTTTTTTCATTTCTTGTCTCGATTGTTCATTGCTTGTGTATAGAACCACTACTGACTTTTGGGTGTTGACCTTGTACTCTGCCACTTTGCTGAATTCATTTATTAGCTCTAGAAGCTTTCTTGTGGATTTTTCAGAATTTTGTATATATAGGTACATGTCATCTGCAAATGCAATTTGGATGCAGTTTATCTCTTTTTTCTTGCCTAACTGCTCTTGAAGAACTTTGAGTACAATGTTGAAAAATAGTGGTGACAAGGGGCATCCTTGTCTCATTCCTGATCTTACAGGGAAACCTTTCTTTCACCATTAAGTAGGATGTTAGCTGGGGCTTTTCATAAATGCTCTATATCATGTTGAGGAAGTTTCCTTTTGTTCCTAGTATTCTACCTGTTTTTATCAAGGAGAGGTGCTGCATTTTGTCAAATGACTTTTCTGCATCGAGATGATCATGTGGTCTTTTTCCTTCATTCTGTTAATGTGATATATTACATTAATTGATTTTCTTATGTTGAACCAACCTTGCATACCAGGAATAAATCCCACTTGATCATGGTGTATAATGCTTTCAGTACACTGTTGGATTTCCTTTGCTCATATTTTGTTGAGGATTTTTGCATCTATGTTCATAAGAGATAGTTTTCTTTTCTTGTAATATCTTTATCTGGCTTTGTATGAGGGTGATATGACCTGTAGAATGAGTTTGGGGATTATTCCCTTCTATTCCATTTTTTGGAAGAGTTTGAGCAGACTTAGAGTTAAGTCTTGGAATGTTTGGTAGAATTCCCCTATGAAGCCATCTAGTCCTGGGTTTTTCTTTGTTGGGAAGTTTTGATGACTGATTCAATCTCTTTACTAGTAATTGGTTTGTTCAGATCTTCTTTGTCTTCTTGAGTCAGTGGAGGTCGTTTGTGTATTTCTAGGAATTTACCCATTTCATCTAGGTTATCTAATTTATTGGCATATAGCTGTTCATAGTATCCACCTATAGTCCTTTTTATTTCAGCAGAGTCAGTACTAATGTCCCCCTATACACTTCTGATTTTTGTTATTTGTATCCTCTTTTTTTCTCTGTCAGCCTAGCCAAAAGTTTGTCAATTTCTGTTGATCTTTTCAAAGAACCAACTTTTGGTTTTGTTGATTCTGTCTATTGTTTTTGTTCTCTATCTTATTTTTCTAATCTTTGTTATTCCCTTCCTTCTGCTTGCTTTGGGATTAGTTTGCTCTTCTTTTTCTAGTTCTTCCAGTTTTTGAGGTTTAGGTCTTCAATTTGAAGATTTTCTCTTTTTTTAATGTAAGCATGTAGAGCTATAAATTTCCCTCTCAGCACTGCTTTTCCTGCGTCCCATACATTTTAGTATGTTATAATTTCATTCTCCTCAAGGTATTTCTTAATTTTGTTTCTGATTTCATCTTTAACCCATTGGTTGTTTAAGAGTATGTTGTTTAATTTCCACATATTTGTGAGTTTTCCCTTTCTCCCTCTGTTACTGATTTCTGGCTTCATTCTGTTGTGGTTGGAGATCAAACATTGTATGATTTCAATAGTTTTGAATTTATTGAAGCTTGTTTTATGACCCAAGATATAGTCTATCCTGGCGAATGAACCATGTGCACTTGGAAGAATGTGTATTCTGTTTTCATTGGGCGCAGTGTCCTAAATGTCTGTTAGGTATAGTTGGTTTAGAGTATCATTCAAGTCCTGTACTTCCTTATTGATCTGACTAGATCTTCTATCCATTATTGAGAGTGGTGTGTTAAAGTCTCCTGCTATTAATGTAGAACTGTCAATTTTTCCCTTCAAATCTGTCAGTATTTACTTCACATATTTTGGGGCTCTGTTGTTAGGTGCATATATACTTATAATTTTTACATCTTCCTGTTGAATTGTCCCCTTTATCAGTATGTAATGACCATCTTTGTCCCTCCAACCTGTCTTTTTTTTTTTCATTAGGAAGTAATGTTTTGAGTCTTTATTACCTTTTTAAAATATATATTTAACAATAAGTTAATCTAATTTAATTTTTTAAACATCTTCTATTGTGAAATATAACATTTATGAAGAAAAGTTTAACAAATAGTTATAGAGCAAATGTGAAAATATAGTATGGGTTGCAGTTCCACAATTTCAGTGATTTCTTTCTAACTGCTCTAATACACTAGAAACTAAAAAAGAAAAGTTTGGGAAGTTCTTGTCATTATTTCTTTGACTGTTCCTTCTGACCCTTTCTCTCTTTCTTCTCCTCCTGGGACTCCCATAACATGTATATTGGTGTGCTTGATGGTGTCCCATAGCTATCTTAGGATATTTGCACTTTTAATATTTCTATTTTCTTTGTGCTCCTCAGCATGACTCATTTCAGGTGTCTTGTCTTCAGGTTCACTGATTCTTTCTTCTGCCATTTCCATTCCTCGGAACCCTCTGTGAATTCTTCATTTCAGTCATCATGGTCTTCAGCTCCAGTAGTTCTGTTAGGTTTCTTTTTTAAAATTTCTGTCTCTTTACTAAGACTCTCATATTGCTTATTCATTGTTTTCCTTATATCCTTTAGTTCTTTCCTTCATGTCCTTGAGCATTATAAGATCATTTTTGTAAAGACTTTGTTTGATATGTCCACATTTACATTGTCTTCATTGGTGTTTTCTGTAGTTCTGTTCTCTTCTTTTGCATGGGCCATCATTTCCTGTTTGTCTTGTACTCTTTTGTGGCACACTGTAGATTTTAATATTTTTAAATGTTCACTCTGGAATTTACTTCTTGGGATTTCTGTTTCCTGGTTTTGTAACCAGCTGGTGATAAGACTGAGATTTTCATGAACTTCAGTCCTTCTATCAGGAAGTTCTTCCCAAGTTGAATGTACTGTGCAGGGTTTTCCCTGTCTTACCGGGCCTCTGTCTTGTTCTGGGCTTTTGCTTGTTGGTCGTTTTGGAGTTCCCGTTTTCAGGAGTTTGGTTGTCTCCCTGTTTGCCAGGGGACAAACCCCCTTCCGAGTATCTGAAGCCCACAGGCCTTTGTCCCACACTGTCCACCTCTATAGTTGTTACACTCTTTGTTGTCTCACATTGCTTTTGCCTGGAGGGCAAATGCTGGGGGGAAGAGGGGGGAGTCACCCTGGGAAGGACTTTCAAATTCAGTCTTTCCCAGCCTGAACAGGGCCAGGGACCTACAAAGGTAGTGGAGACCAACTCCAGAGTGCCCTGTGAAAGGGGATCAGGAGGAGCACCAAAAGTGTCTCCAATGGCTCCCCAAAGCTGAGCTCTCCTGGCTTGCCCAGCAAATGCAGCCCTTCAGCTACCTTTCCCCTGCAGCCATGAGGAAACCCTGCATCTTTAAATCTCCACTGCCTCAACCCCTGTCCAGGGAGAGTTGAAACAATGGTGGCCACTGCCTTTGTCCAGAGTGTGGATGAAAACAGTGGCTGATGCTGTCTTCGTTCCAGACAGATCGAAGCAATAGCTGCCCTCAGAGCCAGGACCCAGGGATCTGCATTCACTTATCAAAAGCTGTGATCAATGATTGACTGTGCACACCCCTGTTCTTGGGGAAAAGGATTTTTATTCCCCTTCCTGTCATCATCCAGGGACTGGAATCCATGGTGACCTGCTGTGAAAGTTGAGCATGGGCACTGGTAGCCACTGTGCGGAGACAGCAATTTACAGTTCTTCATCGTAATTTATCAGCTTCTTCCTCCCACTCTCCTGTGGATATTGTACAGTGGTCTTGTGGCCTCTGGGCTTCACGATAGTTGTTACAGACAGTTCCTGCCTGTTTAATAGTTGTTTTGGTGGAAAGACAGAGTCCCGGAGCTCCCCACTCTGCCATCTTCCCCAGAAGTGCCCTCTGGTTTAAGTTTTTAAACAAATATAATGAAGATGTCTCACTTTCCTCTTCCCTTTTCTTTTTCCTTTTTGGCATTTAGGTTATCGGTATCTCAATGATCTTGGCAGAAGCAATCCAGAGGACACATAATGGTCAATCAGTGTCTTACCTGTTTAGCCATGTCCCGCTATAACTCCAAAAGGTGAAGTTTCAAACAAGCCTGCTCTTGATCTCTGTCTTTTTTTTAATTTTAGGACTCAACAGTACTAAAAACACATCACTTCTTTGTATATTCTGATTTGTTTCCCCCTTTAAAGCTCGAGACCACTTATGTCCATGATTTTTTTTTGTGTGGGGGAGTGTTATTTGCTTTTTAAAAGAACTCTCTTAAATGAAAAATGTTGTGTTCTCTTGACTTGTTCTGACAGGTGACATTTTCCTTTGTTCTTTCAGTGCTTTCAGGCCACAACTTTAAGTATATAATTCTCTTGTGGAAATTCCTAGTTTGTATATTTCAGGGGTTGCCAAAGGTGACTTCTGCTTAAAGCCTTGTGTGTAAATATATGATGATAACACCTATGGACATTTGGGGTAAAACCCTGTGTAGAATTAACCCTTTACTTCTCACAGAATGTTGGAAAATTTATAATTCCTTGAATTTTTTTTTTTAATCAGTAACCAGTGTTCAAATAAATCACATGGTTATTGTGCCTAATTTGAACAAAATTTCATTTAGCTTGGGGTGGCCACTGACACATTTCTTTTTTGATAATTTAGACACAGTATAATTCAATATAATTTTTTTCTATTTCTACTTCTGAAAAACATGTTGTAATTGTCACTTTCCTGAAATTCCATGTCCTAAAATCCCAAAATTGCGTTTAGCAAGAGATGTGATTTGGAAACCGTTTTTGTGACACGGTCTCTGAACTCAGTGCCGCGTTGTCGCCTCCTCTGTGCATTCCAGATGGAAGTGGAAGGTACAGGCTGATTTCCAGTTTTCTGGGGTGCATGTCACGTCCTATCATCTTGTTTTTTCGCATCAGTGTTTTAGATATAGATTTTACTTTTCATTTTTTCCAGTAATTTCATGTTGCAGATTTCTGCCAAAATAAAGACTCCCATGAATCCCCTCAAATTTAGTAGCCTGATCCTTATTTTCCTTTTGACATAAATAAAAAAGGCAAGTTTTTAAGAATGCCACCAAATGCATATTTGAACATTTTTTCTTTGTTTTTGATGAAATGTTCTTTTGCCCTTTGTAATTGGAAGTAGCATATCCCTGGGCGACTGATTATTTAAAGCTTTTGTATGAAAAACATAGGTAGGTGAAGCCTACAAAAAAAGTCGAAGTAAGTAAATATAGCTCTATTAGGATAATGTTCAAAAAATGGCCCCAAAGTGATGGCGACGGGGAAATTCGCTAAGGACTGTGTTCTCCAGAAGATGGCCTTTATACTATTCTAAGTGCAGTGCCTCGCTGCTTCTGCATCAGAAACCAAGCGTCAGGTGGTTTGTGAATTTTATTATATATACACATTGGTGAGACAGAGCTGAACAACTGAATTTAGCCCCAAAAGAAGAGAATTCACCTATATTGACAAAGCCTAGGAATAATAAACAAACTTCTCTTCCTTCTGCTGAATCTTTAATCTCATAGCAAATAAATAAATTTCAGAGTACTCTAGATTCTATGGATGGAAAATCAAACTATCAAAATCACTAACAAAAAAAAGCAGTACTTAAGGTTCTGAACATCTCTTCAGCAGAAAAGCAGTACTTAAGGTTTTGAACTTCTCTTCAGCAGAAGATGAATTGAAGTTAGAAAGTAACATTTTAGTTGTTGCAGAAACTAGCATTTTACTGTACCTTAAACAGGCTGTTGGGAAAAAATTACACTGTATCCTGGTAAAATCAGCTATGCAATATAGGTTGACTATATCTAGAAAGGGTTGGCTTGAGATGTGTAAAGAGCTGAATTTGATGCTATGTATTTTATTTTTGATAAATGTGACCTCTGTATCTATTGGAATTTCATTACTTAGAGAAATGAAAATTAATTGTGGACACGCATATATAGATAGGATGACACAGTAGACATGTTGACATGCCTAAAACCAGTTGATTTGAGGGTAATCATTTCAACTGAGATATTTAGAATCTAAGAATGTATAGAGCTACTCTAAAAATAATGATCTCTAGATTTAAAAAAAAGATATAAAAATCTGCCTTGTCATGGCTCTGAGTTAAGAAATAATTGTTTCTGTCATTATTTAACCCCGCTTCTGTATTTTAAAGTACTTTTGGATATACTGATGAACTTATTTGACTAACTTAGACATACACAGTAGAAATGCCAACATTAACTATTTGATGGTTTCAATTCAGCAAAGGTGATGAAGACTCCTCATGAGTAGCTTCTTCCCACGACTGTCACATTCCTTGCTGTTTGTGGTGTGGAAACTTAAGTGAGATCACCAAATATTTGGGTCTTGTCCAACTCTGCTGAATGTAAGCAGACTTGGTATATAACTAGGCAAAAAGGGGAGCCAGAGAAATATGAATATATCAAAATTGTTTAGCTTCAAACTTAAATTTATCAGTGAGCTTATAGATATTCATATTATCCCTTACCTTTGTTAGATATCATGTCAACTATATTCAGAAATATAGCATTTGCAGTGCTTGTATTGGTTTAAGTTCCTCACATACTGTGTTAAAACATTTCAATAAAATCATGTTGCTGTCTACTCCTTTCTTTCATCATTTGTATCATCATTGCAGAGTAATGTTTTGAACAGTGTGCCTGAAAATGTTTTTTACTTTGTTTATAACCCAGCATTTAAAACTTATAGAAAAGCCAGAAGTTCACTGACATCTGCTATTTATCCATGCTGAAGGTATTTCTTTCTAAAGGACTTATTAGCAGTTTTCTTTCCCCAAAGCCTAACAGCTGTGCCACATGAAGTACCCAAGTTGAGAATTCTAGATGTTTCCTATAAAATTAAAAATTGCACAAGTGTGTTTATACATCAAAATAGGGATGTTAAATATCCATCTATTTGATACAGACCAAACTTAAACTTTGGCAGTGTAGGAAGTTTTCATATGCTTTGATTCCAGAAAAACCTAAAAGGGTTTTCTGCCCCATAAAACACCTACCCAAGCAGTAATGCTTTAAGTTACTCTCTTGGGCCTAAGTAAATTGATAATTAAGTTACATCGTAAAGCGCACCTTTAAACTGTGGGTAACTCAGGGTGACAACACATTATCTTAAAGTTGCAGTGAAATACAATGAACTAAAATCAGGACCTTTTCTGAGAAAAAAAGTTGAGCACAGGTTGAAAGAGAGAACATGACAGTGTGTGCCAGAAAGGGGGAGGGGAGTGAGGGAGAGATGGAAATGTCAAAAACACACTTCACTGGCTCTGCAATGTCACCCAGTACCCGCTGCTACGCCTCTTTAGAAGAAAAGTGTTTCATTTCATTTGGCAAGAGCTAAGGGTCAGAGGAGAGAGTCAGGAACTAAGGGGTTCAGAGGATCAGATCAGGCTGGGGAGATCAGAATGGGCTTTGTGAAGGAACTGCCCTTAGAGATGGCAGAATTTTCCAGACATGGCTGGCTGTGTTCCAGCATGGACTGAAGCAGAACAGCATAGTGTGTGCAGTACATGATGTGTTTGTGAAGGTGGGAGCAAGGTTAGCCAGAAACACTGCCATGTCCTTCATCTGAATTGCGTAGAGAAGTCAACTGATTCCTTTTCACTGCAAATGTTCTTCTTAACCCCCTTTGTCCTCCAGGAACACTCTGCCACCTTTTTTCCTGCCCTTGCCCTTGCTTTCAGGTTAAAATCACTTTTCAGGATAGCCATCTCTGCTGTTCTTATGCTGTTGAGCATTTTTTCCTACATGTGTTAGTTTCTTAAGTTTCTTATGTATTTTCCACTGGGCCAATTTTAGCCCCAATAAACTTCCCAAGGTCCCTGATGGAAGCATTTAAGAATGGAGGCAGGGAGGGGGAGGTGAGGCAGACATGTAAGAAAACAGAAGGAAGCAGGGTGCAGAGGGAAGGACAGGAAGGGAGGCTGGATGAATCAACCCGAGCACCAGGGACAGTTTTCCTCTCCCCCTTCCCTCTCCCAGGATAATTTATTTCAGTGTTTCTTAACCTCAGCACTATTGACATTTGGGGCTGGGTATTTCCATTGTGGCATCTGTCTTGTGCATTGTAGGATGCTTAGCAGCATTTCTGGCCTCTAACCACTCAATACCCCATCCCCGACAGCTGTGACAACCAAGAAGGTGTCCAGAAGGCCCCCAGTTGAGAACCACTGATTTATTTTAACCAGCACCTTCTTCCTCAGTCTTTTTCCCTGGCGGTTTAGGTCAGAATTCCAGAGTAGATTCATCCTATCCCCTGGCCCAATCTCAGGTAGAAAAGCATCTTAGGACAAAGTGGATAAGGCAATGACAATCATATGTCTCTCAGAAAACTACATGCCAGTGTTTTGGTACAACCTGAAATTGATAACCAAAGTTACTGCATGATCCTTCTGATGCAGGCTACAGTCCCTGGACCTTGTGTCTGCCGTGAGTCAGGGGTGTAATTTTGAAGAAGCCAATAAAGTATTTGTCCCTGCAGTTTCCTCTAAGAATGGTTCCAGCCTTAGAATAAGCCGAGCATGTTTTTGTCAAGAAATTGATATACTAATGGAGGAACCTTCAAAGAGGTGACTGAATTTTAGACCACGACTTTAAGCGTGAGTTCGAGAGACAGCAGATTTTTTCGTGCATTGTGCAGGTCGTGTGTTACCTGGCCCTTCAGTTATTTTTCATCCCACTGTGAGCGACAAATTGTTATCCCAAAGATAATCTCTTACGTGCTAAGATGGCAAAAGCCTTCCATGTTCAAAGCATAGACCCTGTTGTCTCTCCTGTGAAAGGTCGTGGAATCCGTAAGATTGTGAAGTTAGATGGAGCATTTGTAGCTGGATGATTCCAATCTCACTGGAATGAGGAAACTGAGGCTCAAGTAATGAAGAGCCTTCCTTAGTAAGGTCACATTGTTCCTTAACGGAAGCTGCGTTTAGAGAATGGGGCCTCTTGATTCTTCAACCAGAGAGTTTTGCATTAACCCAAGCAACCACTGATGATTTTAACCACTATCTCATAGCAGTGAAGGAGCTTACTACTAAACCTCAGGGCAGTGAGGAAAAGCACAAGATATGGCACAGTGATGTCTATCAGAACCTGAAATGCTTGCTTCTGCTGATTTGGTTGTCCCCTTTCCTTCTTCCAAGAAAAGTCTTCATTGCATTAACTGCATTTGCCAGGTCCTTTTCAGATCATCTTCCTGAGTGAGATTCAAAATAATAACACTGGGTAGTGGATGTGTCTGTGTGTTCTAGGGCTGCCATAGGAAAGTGCCACAAACTGGGTGGCTTGAAATCCAAAATCAAGGTGTCGCCAGGGCTATACTCCCTCTGAAATCCATAGGGAAGAATACTTCCTTGCCTCCACCTAGCTTCTGGTGGTTGCCAGCAATCTTTGGCATTCCTTGGCTTGCACTTCAGTCTCCGCTCCATTGTCACATGGCATTGTCTCTTGTGTATGTGTCTTCTCTACTTATAAGGACACCAGTCATATTGGATTAGGGTCTCAAGCTACTCCACTATGATATTATCTTAATTTAACTAATTACATCTGCAACAATATTATTTCCAAATAAGGTCACATTCTGAGGTTAGGGGGGTAGGACTTCTACACATCCTTTAGGGAACACAATTCAGCCCCAAATAGGATGTTTGATAATGGTAATTCTGTACGTCAGTTGTTCTTTGAGTGTGATCCCTGGACCAGCAGCATCTGCATTACAGGGGCTTATGAGAAATGCTGATTCTCAGGCCTCACCCCTGACCTACTGGATCAGAAATTCTGGATGGGGCCTGGTGTGCTTTTGGGATGGGGGGTTGGCCTGTGACTCCTATTCACTCTGAAGTTTGAGGGCTGCTCTGTAAGACAAAGTCCTCCAGTAGTTGTCAAACTTGGTTGCACATTGGAGCTATCTAAGTACCTTTAAGGGACATTGATTAAAAAATTGATGCCTGAGCCTTGCCCCCAGAGATTTTGATTTAATTGGTCTGGGAAGCAGGTGGGGAGCAGGATTTTTAAAGCCCCTGAGGTAATTCTAATGTGCAGCTGAGGTTGGAAGGCACACCTGATCCCTGTTCCATGCTAATATAGTTATCCCTGTCCATTGCTTAGGGGCAGAGCCTTTGTTTAATAAAAATGGTTCTGACTCTGGTAAGTTACAATCAAATTTAATTATTCTGTATGACTTGCAGACATAATTTATTGTAAATCTTGTATTCAGCTGAGAAGTTATGCCTAGTTTGTGGACATGTGTGGAGAAGAAGAGCTTCAAACTTATCAGAAGATAAGAAATAAAAGTTTCTGATATTTGTAATCACTTACCCAACCAACTATAATTGCCACATGCTCTTTTGGTTGTTTGATATATTTTGAGTTGTTTCTGATGCTTTAGTTTATGGGAGGAAAAAGACAATGCTGTTTTCTAGGAACACCAAGTAAAAGATAGTGCTCCTGTATTATTAATATTCCATTGATGAAAAGGCAGTTATTACCAACAATATTTATTAAAAATAAAAGTACTTATATCATTTGTAATAATGGGGTTCAATACAAACTCTGTAATATCTAGTTAATTCCCAATGATTTTATTAATATGAGAATCTCCTTAAAGAAATAGTGACTTCAGGAGGGAAGCTGGATTCAAGGGGAAATTAATAGAGGCCTGTTTATTTAACACCATTTTTAAACACCGTTGAGTCAAGCTTCCAGGAAGATGGTGGATTAGGAGAGACAGAGCAAAATGCTCCCTCCATGAAAAACACTAGATAAAGGGCAGAAAGCACTCCATAATGGCAGTTCCAGGGTTCCACTGGCTGGACAGGCACTTCGACACTCATAGTGAGTGTGTATTTGGAGAAGCCAAGAGACTACGTTTAAGATCACTGAGGGTTTGGCCAGGAACACCAGCAGAGAATGGGCGGTTGGAGCCAGCTGACAATCACAGAGGGGAGCAGCCTTCCACACCCCAGGCACCCTCCTCAGCACTTTGCTTGGGTGATAACCCTTCATGGACCCACAGCCAAGACACCCTGCCAGGGACTGGAGGTTGGAGCAGGCAGAGGAGTGCAAAGTGGGCAACTTTCCATGCCCCATGCAGCCATCTTTGCAGTGGCTGGGGAGACGACCCTTTGCAACCCCACAGCCAAGAGCTTCCACAAGGGAATTAGGGATTCGGCAGACTTGTGACAGCTTCCACTCTTCCTCCAAGGAAGCCCATGGTGTGCACAGTCTAGAAGCAAGGGTGCCACAGAGAAGTGCCAGGAGCCCTCCCCCAATTCCAGGGGCTTGTGGGTGCATGGGAGACAAGGACTGTGGGGCTTTTGAACTGAAAGTGAGACGGACAGCTTGGCAGACCCAGGGTACTCCACCTGCAGCCCCAGGAACAGCCAGGACCACTGAATCTTGGAGCAGACTTTGTGCCAAACTACACAGGGCACCCCACCCCACCCCCCACACACAGGGCTGGCATTCGCCAGTGCACACAGAAAATCGGTGCACTGCTTGAACTTCCACATGGTTTGGACCCCCACGCAGTGCACAGATGAAGTTAGGGGAGAACTACCTTGATGGTAAGAGGTGCTCTATAGCGCCATCTGCTGGTAGGTCAACAAAGTGCACTCCACCAAGCTGTGGCTCTGCAAAATTACAGATAAATGTTCAAATAATCCTGCATATCCTAAAAGAACCCTATCAAGATAAGCAAATGCCAAGAGGCCAAAAACAACGGAAAATTATAAAGCAAATGAAGAAACCAGATGATATGGATAACCCAAACATCCAAATTAAAAAGCCAGAGGTGACACAGAACTTGGAGCAATTAATCAAAGAAGTATACAAAAACATCAATGCCATCGCTCAGGATATAAAGGACGAAGAAGAGCTTAGAAGAGCATAAAGAAGAATTTTTGCAAGAGTAAATTGAAAAATAGCGGATCTAATGGAATAAAAGATACTGATGATCAGATTAAAAATACTCTTAAGACACATAACAGCAGATTTGAAGAGGCAGAGGAATGAATTAGCTAACTTGAGGACAGGGTGACGGTATACAGAAGTACAAAGAATGAATGGTGAAAAAAAAATTTGAAATAGATCTCAGGGAAATGGTGGACACCATGAAGTGCACAAATATAAGAATCATTGGTATTCCAGAAGGTGAAGAGAAGAGTAAAGGGCTAGGAAGAGTATTCAAACATATTGTTGGAGAAACTTCCAGCCCTTCTAAATGACATAAATCCGCAAATCAAAGATGCCCAATGAACTCCAAAGAAAATAAATCCAGATAAACCCACTCTGAGACATATTCTTTTGTTTGTTTGTTTGTTTTTCTAATTTTTATTGTGGTAATATACATACAACATAAAATTTCCCATTTTAACCTCTTTTAGTTACACAATTCAGAGGTGTTCATTACATTCACCATTTGAGCTTTCATCACCACCATCCATTAATGAAACTTTTCCAACACCCCAAGCAGAAACTCTGCACCCATTAAGTTTTAACTCCCTATTTCCCCTCCCACTTCCCTTGGTAACCTACACTCTACTTTGTGACCCTATGAATTTGCATATCCTAGTTATTTTATATAAGTGAAATCATACAATATCTGTCCTTTCATGTTAGGTTTGTTTCACCCAACATGATATCTTCAAGGTTCGTCCTTGCTGCAGCATGTGTCAGAACTTCATTTCTTTTTATGACTGAAGAATATTCCATTTTGTGTTAATATCAGACTTTGTTTATCTGTTCATCTCTTGATGGACGCTTGGGTTGCCTCCATCTTTCAGTTTTTGTGAATAATGCACATATGAACCTTTATATATAAATATCTGTTCAAGTCCCTGCTTTCAATTCTTTTGGGTACTATCCTGAGAAATGGGATAGCTGGGTTATATGGTAACTCCATACCTAACTTTCTGAGGAACTGCAAAACTGTTTTCCACAGCAGCTGTACCATTTTATGTTCCCACCAACAATGTACAAAAGTTCTAGTTCTTCATATTTTCGCTGACACTTATTTCCACTTTTTAATGATAACGATTTTAGTGGGTGTAAAGTGGCATCTCATTGTGGTTTTGATTTGCATTTCCCTAATGGCACATTATGTTGAGCATTTTTTTCATGTGCTTATTGGCCATTTGTGTATTTTCTTTGGAGAAATTTCTATTCAAGTCCTTTGTCCATTTTTAATTGGGTTGTCTTTTGTTATTGAGTTGTAAAAGTTCTTCATATATTCTGGATGTTAAACCCTTATCAAATATATGGTTTCCAACTATTTTTCTCCTATTCTGTTTTCACTTTCTTGATAATGTCCTTCAATGCACGAGTTTTAATTTTAACAAAGTCCATTTTATCTATTTGTTTTTCTATTTCTCACGCTTTTGATGTAAAGTCTTAAGAATCCATTGTGCAATACAATATCCTAAAGTTATTCCCCTATGCTTTCTTCTAAGAGTTTTACGGTTTTAGTGCTTGTATTTAGGTTGTTGATCCATTTTGAACTGATTTTTGTATATGGTGTGAAGTAGGGATCCAACTTCATTCTTTTGCATGTGGATATCGAATTTTATCAGCACCATTTGTTGAAGAGACTATTCTTTCCCCATTGAGTGGACTTTTCACCCTTTTCAAAAATCAATTGCCATAGATGTATAGGTTTATTTTGAGTTCTCAATTCTATTCCATTGCCCTATATGTCTGTTCTTGTGTCAGTACCACACTTTTGATATAAGCTTTGTAATAAGTTTTGAAGTCAGGGAGTGTACATCCTCCACTTTTGTTCTTTTTCAGGATATTTTTGTCTATTGAGGGTCCCTTGCCCTTCCGTATGGATTTGGTGATTGGCTTTTCTGTTTCTGCAAAGAAGACAGCTGGAATTTCTATCAGGATTGCATTAAATCTGTAAATCACTTTGGGTAGCATTGACATCTAAATGATATTAAGTCTACCAATCTATGAACATGGGACATCTTTCCATTTATTTAGGCCTTCTTTAATTTCTTTCAGCAATGGTTTTAGTTTTCCATGCACCCAGTCCTTACATCCTTGGTTAATTGATGACCATCTTACTGCTCTCAAAAGCATCCCGCAGTAAGTGGTTTGTGGTGTCTGACTGAGTCTCAATTCTGGTTGTGAACAAGTCACTTAACCACCTTGCACATCAGTTTCCTCATCCATACAATGAGGAATAATAACAGTAACTCATAGAGTTGTTGGAAGGATTAAATAGGATCATGCCTATCAAGTACTTAGAACAATGCAATAGTAGAACTTAGACAATAGTAGATGCTCTGTAAATGTCAACCATTTTTATTCCTAAAATGCAATAAAACCTGCCACTCTTCTGCTTAAACCATTTGTGGCTCCCATACCCCGTGCATATAATCCAAGCTCCTTGGTTTGGCATTCACAGCTCTGCCTGATCTAGGCCATATTATCCCTTCATGCTGGATGCTGATTCCAGCCAGAAGTACACACTCTACTCCAAATGACTGTACTTTCTTGTCTTTTCAGTTCTGAGCCTTCCAAGTGCCAAGGCCTTGCAGGCTGCCCTTTCTCCAAAGCTGAGGAAATTCCAAACTGCCCCCAGTCCAGGCTATGAATGGCAGGTGAGGGCTGCTCTAGACGCCTAGTATCTTGTAGAAATTTAAAACGCTGCTCATGCTTTCTCTAGGCCCCTCTCCTGGGGACCCAGCATGTGTCTAATCTAAGGGCTGAGCCAGAGAAGACAGACACAGTCCCCTCTGAACCTCATTTTTCTCATCCATGCAACGGTGGCATTGGGGACATTCTTTATGCTATATATAACCAAAACTACCTTTTTAAGAGGACCCTTTATTTTTAACTGGAGGCGCCTTTATTCTGTTGAGCACCTGGATGAATCCGGAAATGCAGTTATCTACATAAGAATGGGAGAATTTGGAGTTCCTGAGGTACAGTCTGGGGTGGTAGGTAGTGAGGAGGAGGGCTGGGCAAAGAAGAAAGAGAGAAAATCCATCAAGAGTGGGACAGCATGCACAGCTCAAAATGACGCTTTGAGGAACAGGGAATTTCTAATGTTCACTCTATAGTCATGTATATTGATGTAATGGAAACCCATCTCTCCATCTACAAAAATATCTCCAGGAGAGTCCCCTACACTCACGTATGCTTGGTATGAGTGGCTTTTTGGAGTCATGTGGGAGGAAGGTAGAGTTTCACATCTGGATCCATGTAGAACACAAGAGAAAGGAACCTTAGAGGAGGCAGGGGCCCAGAGGCAGAAGAAACTATGAAAACGTAAGAAGCTGAGCTCTTTGGGGAGTTGCCAGAATCATGAGGAAGACTGTGGACTTCCAAAAAGTCAGCAGACAGGGGGATCACACTAACCTTGTCCAGCTCTCAAGGGCTTGGGAGGCCATAGATGACATTTTGTTTACACAGGATTGATAAACCTACCTTGTAGGTTGTGGAGAACTACAAGAGATGATGAGCAAAGCACCTGATGGACACATGGTAAGCCCTTAATGAACGTTGGTGACAACAATTATTTGAGGTGGAGTTTCTTCACGGTTCTGTCCTCCAGAAAACAGCTGCCGCACCATGACAGAAACAGCATGATAGAAGTTTCCAATGGGAAGATCCAGGGTTCATGCAGCATAAAATGCTAAACCACTGGGTCAATCTAAGCAGGTATTTCCAGTGGTATGAAACAGTTTAAACTCATATTACTTATGACACTAGAGTGGGGAGGTTCCTCTCAGCTCTTGAAGCCTAAGTCTCCGCTGAAACATGTCACTAAGCATAGGCCCAGCCCAAGCTGAGGTATGATTTGGATCAGCCAGGCAGAGTAGGACGCCCTGATAAAGCATGGAATTGAACCAGAAATATGTTAATCAGGTTTCCAGGGCCATTTCTCTTCCACAACTGGCAAAATGTTCCTTGAGCCTTACACTTGCAACAAAGTAGATGGCGCCCTCTTATGGGAATTTTAAAAAACAGCCCTTGCTGGTCTCTGGATTATTATTATTATTATTATTATTATTTTATTGAGATATAATTTACATACCATAAAATTCACTTTCTAAAGGTGTACAATTCAGTGGTTTTTATTTTTTTTTTAATTTTTTTTCTTGTTTTTCTTGTTTTTCTTTTTTTTTTAACTTTCCCTTCTTTTTTAAATCAACAGTATGAAAAAAAAGTTAAAAAGAAAACAAACATACAATAAAAGAACATTTCAAAGAGACCATAACAAAGGAGTAAGAAAAAGACAACTAACCTAAGATAACTACTTAACTTCCAACATGTTCCTACTTTACCCCAAGAAAGTTACCCAATATAGCAACATTTCTGTGAACTTGCTCCTACTATATCCATCAGAAATTAACAGACCACAGTCATTCCTGGGCATCCCCAGAACGTTAAATAGCTTATCTGTTCTTCTTGGATTATTGTTCCCCCTTCCTTAATTGCTCTCTATTGCTGGTTCCCCTACATTCTACATTATAAGCCATTTGTTTTACATTTTTCAAACTTCACATTAATGGTAGCATATAATATTTCTCTTTTTGTGCCTGGCTTATTTCGCTCAGCATTATGTCTTCAAGGTTCATCCATGTTGTCATATGTTTCACGAGATCGTTCCTTCTTACTGCCGCGTAGTATTCCATCGTGTGTATATACATTTTATTTATCCACTCATCTGTTGAAGGACATTTGGGTTGTTTCCATCTCTTGGCAATTGTGAATAATGCTGCTATGAACATTGGCGTGCAGATATCTGTTCGTGTCACTGCTTTGCGACCTTCCGGGTATATACCGAGAAGTGCAATCGCTGGATCGAATGGTAACTCTATATCTAGTTTTCTAAGGAACTGCCAGACTGACTTCCAGAGTGGCTGAACCATTATACAGTCCCACCAACAGTGAATAAGAGTTCCAATTTCTCCACATCCCCTCCAGCATTTGTAGTTTCCTGTTTGTTTAATGGCAGCCATTCTAACCGGTGTTAGATGGTATCTCATTGTGGTCTTAATTTGCATCTCGCTAATAGCTAGTGAAGCTGAACATTTTTTCATGTGTTTCTTGGCCATTTGTATTTCCTCTTCAGAGAACTGTCTTTTCATATCTTTTGCCCATTTTATAATTGGGCCGACTGTACTATTGTCATTGAGTTGTAGGATTTCTTTATATATGCAAGATATCAGTCTTTTGTCAGATACATGGTCTCCAAAAATTTTTTCCCATTGAGTTGGCTGCCTCTTTACCTTTTTGAGAAATTCCTTTGAGGTGCAGAAACTTCTAAGCTTGAGGAGTTCCCATTTATCTATTTTCTCTTTTGTTGCTTGTGCTTTGGGTGTAAAGTCTAGGAAGTGGCCACCTAATACAAGGTCTTGAAGATGTTTTCCTACATTATCTTCTAGGAGTTTTATGGTACTTTCTTTTATATTGAGATCTTTGGTCCATTTTGAGTTAATTTTTGTGTAGGGGGTGAGGTAGGGGTCCTCTTTCATTCTTTTGGATACGGATATCCAACTCTCCCAGCCCCATTTGTTGAAAAGACCATTATGACTCAGTTCAGTGACTTTGGGGGCCTTATCAAAGATCAGTCGGCCATAGATCTGAGGATCTATCTCCGAATTCTCAATTCGATTCCATTGATCTATATGTCTATCTTTGTGCCAGTACCATGCTGTTTTGGCAACTGTGGCTTTATAATAAGCTTCAAAGTCAGGGAGTGTAAGTCCTCCCACTTCGTTTTTCTTTTTTAGAGTGTCTTTAGCAATTCGCGGCATCTTCCCTTTCCAAATAAATTTGATAACTAGCTTTTCCAAGTCTGCAAAGTAGGTTGTTGGAATTTTGATTGGGATTGCATTGCATCTGTAGATGAGTTTGGGTAGAATTGACATCTTAATGACATTTAGCCTTCCTATCCATGAACATGGAATATTTTTCCATCTTTTAAGGTCCCCTTCTATTTTTTTTAGTAGAGTTATGTAGTTTTCTTTGTATAGGTCTTTTACATCTTTGGTTAAGTTTATTCCTAGGTACTTGATTTTTTTAGTTGCTATTGAAAATGGTATCTTTTTCTTGAGTGTCTCTTCAGTTTGTTCATTTCTAGCATATAGAAACATTACTGACTTATGTGCATTAGTCTTGTATCCTACTACTTTGCTAAATTTGTTTATTAGCTCTATTAGCTGTATCATCGATTTCTCAGGGTTTTCTAGATATAAGATCATATCATCTGCAAACAATGACAGTTTTACTTCTTCTTTTCCAATTTGGATGCCTTTTATTTCTTTGTCTTGCCGGATTGCCCTGGCTAGCACTTCCAGCACAATGTTGAATAACAGTGGTGACAGAGGGCATCCTTGTCTTGTTCCTGATCTTAGAGGGAAGGCTTTCAGTCTCTCACCATTGAGTACTATGCTGGCTGTGGGTTTTTCATATATGCTCTTTATCATGTTGAGGAAGTTTCCTTCAATTCCTACCTTTTGAAGTGTTTTTATCAAAAAGGAATGTTGGATTTTGTCAAATGCTTTTCAGCATCTATTGAGATGATCAATTGATTTTTCCCTTTTGACTTGTTAATGTGTTCTAATACATTGATTGATTTTCTTATGTTGAACCATCCTTGCATGCCTGGAATGAACCCCACTTGGTCATGGTGTATGATTTTTTTAATGTGTCTTTGGATTCGATCAAGTATTTTGTTGAGGATTTTTGCATCTATATTCATTAGGGAGATTGGCCGGTAGTTTTCCTTTTTTGTAGCATCTTTGCCTGGTTTTGGTATTAGATTGATGTTAGCTTCATAAAATGAGTTAGGTAGTGTTCCATTTTCTTCAATGTTTTGAAAGAGTTTGAGTAAGATTGGTGTCAGTTCTTTCTGGAAAGTTTGGTAGAATTCCCCTGTGAAGCCATCTGGCCCTGGGCATTTATTTGTGGGAAGATTTTTGATGACTGATTGGATCTCTTTGCTTGTGATGGGTTGGCTGAGGTCTTCTATTTCTTCTCTGGTCAGTCTAGGTTGTTCATATGTTTCCAGAAAATTGTCCATTTCCTCTACATTATCCAGTTTGTTGCCATACAGTTGTTCATAGTATCCTCTTGTAATTTTTTTAATTTCTTCAGGATCTGCAGTTATGTCACCTTTTTCATTCATTATTTTGTTTATATGGGTCTTCTCTCTTTTTGATTTTGTCAGTCTAGCTAGGGGCTTGTCAATCTTGTTGACCTTCTCAAAGAACCAACTTTTGGTGATATTTATCCTTTCTATTGTTTTTTTGTTCTCTATGTCATTTATTTCTGCTTTAATCCTTGTTATTTCTTTTCTTCTACTTGGTTTAGGATTGGTTTGCTGTTCATTTTCTAGCTTCTTCAGTTGATCCATTAGTTCTTTGATTTTGGCTCTTTCTTCCTTTGTAATATATGCGTTTAGTGCTATAAATTTCCCCTTAGCACTGCTTTTGCTGCATCCCATAGGTTTTGGTATGTTGTGTTCTCATTTTCATTCGTCTCTATATATTTAGCAATTTCTCTTGCTATTTCTTCTTTAACCCACTGATTGTTTAGGAGTGTGTTGTTTGACCTCCAGGTATTTGTCAATTTTCTAAGTCTCTGATGGTTATTGACTTCTAATTGTATTCCATTGTGGTCAGAGAATGTGCTTTGAATAATTTCAATCTTTTTAAATTTATTGAGGCTTGTTTTATGTCCCAGCATATGATCTATTCTGGAGAAAGTTCCGTGAGCACTAGAAAAGTATGTGTATCCTGGTGATTTGGGATGTAATGTCCTGTATATCTCTGTTAAATCTAATTCATTTATCAGATTGTTTAGGTTATCAATTTCCTTATTGGTCTTCTGTCTGGTTGATCTATCTATAGGAGAGAGTGATGTGTTGAAGTCTCCCACAATTATTGTGGAAACATCAATTGCTTCCTTTAGTTTTGCCAGTGTTTCTCTCATGTATTTTGTGGCACCTTGATTGGGTGCATAGACATTTACGATTGTTCTTTCTTCTTGCAGAATTGCCCCTTTTATTAGTATATAGTGGCCTTCTTTGTCTCTCAAAACATCCCTGCATTTGAAGTCTATTTTATCTGAGATTAATATTGCTACACCTGCTTTCTTTTGGCTGTAGCTTGCATGAAATATTTTTTTCCATCCTTTCACTTTCAGTTTCTTTGTGTCCCTGTGTCTAAGATGAGTCTCTTGTATGCAACATATTGATGGTTCATTTTTTTTATCCATTCTGCGAATCTATATCTTTTAATTGAGGAGTTTAATCCATTTACATTCAGCGTTATAAACGTGAAGGCATTTCTTGAATCGGCCATCTTATCCTTTGGTTTATGTTTGCCATATTTTTCCCTCTCTCTGTTAATATCCTTTATTGTACCCAAACCAAATCTCTTTAGTACTGAACCTTTCTCCAAGTCTCTCTGTCCTGTCTTTGTTTCTCTGTCTGTAGGGCTCCCTTTAGTATCTCCAGTAGGGCAGGTCTCTTGTTAGCAAATTCTCTCAGCATTTGTTTTTCTGTGAAAAATTTAAGCTCTCCCTCAAATTTGAAGGAGAGCTTCGCTGGATAAAGTATTCTTGGCTGGAAATTTTTCTCACTCAGAATTTTAAATATATCGTGCCACTGCCTTCTGGCCTCCATGGTGGCTGCTGAGCAGTCACTACTTAGTCTGATGCTGTTTCCTTTGTATGTGGTGAATTGCTTTTCTCTTGCTGCTTTCAGAACTTGCTCCTTCTCTTCTGTGTTTGACAGTGTGATCAGTACATGTCTCGGAGTGGGTTTATTTGGATTTATTCTATTTGGAGTTCACTGAGCATTTATGATTTGTGTATTTACGTTGTTTAGAAGATTTGGGAAGTTTTCCCCAACAATTTCTTTGAATACTCTTCCTAGACCTTTACCCTTTTCTTCCCCTTCTGGGACACCAGTGAGTCTTATATTTGGACGTTTCATATTATCTATCATATCCCTGAGGTCCATTTCGATTTTTTCAATTTTTTTCCCCATTCTTTCTTTTATGCTTTCATTTTCCATTCTGTCATCTTCCAGGTCACTGATTCGTTGTTCAACTTCCTCTAGTCTTGTACTATGAGTGTCCAGAATCTTTTTAATTTGGTCAACAGTTTCTTTAATTTCCATAAGATCATCCATTTTTTTATTTAGTCTTGCAATGTCTTCTTTATGCTCTTCTAGAGTCTTCTTGATTTCCTTTATATCCCGTACTATGGTCTCATTGTTCATCTTTAGTTCTTTGAGTAGCTGCTCTAGGTGCTGTGTCTCTTCTGGTCTTTTGATTTGGGTGCTTGGGTTTGGGTTATCCATATCGTCTGTTTTTTTCATATGCTTTATAATTTTCTGTTGTTTTTGGCCTCGTGGCATTTGCTGAACTTGATAGGGTTCTTTTAGGGTTTGTAGACCTATTGAAGTCCTTACTCTAATTTATCAGATCTACAGCTTCATGGAGTACACTTTCTCTAACTAACCGGCAGGTGGCGTCCACGAGCCACCTGTTCTCCACAAGCCAGTTCTCCCCTGCTTAGCCTTTTTGGTGAGTGGGTGAGTGAGTATTGTGGGGCCAAATTGGTGTACCAAGCTTGTGTGTGTAGTTGGTGTTGCCCGCCCTGTATGTGGGGTGTGTTTCTGGGCAGTCGGGGAGGGGGGGTGGCTCTAACAATCAAATCTCCCTGGTGATCCTAGAGTTTTAAAACTGCTGCAATAGTCTAATCCTTCAGTTCAGTCCTGCCACAGTTTGTCTCTGCCACTGACCCACAAGTCCTTGGTATTGGTGTATGGCTCCTGAGACTTGCAAGTGGGCCCCTCTTCCAGGCCGTGCACCCCGGGTCCTCTGTTGAGGGATGACTGTGCTATGTCACAGGTGAGTGCCGTCCCCCCAGGGCAGTTCTGGTCTGCTGGGCTGTGTAGGGAGTCTCCCAGTCTGCTGAAATGATGGCTGAATGGGGCTTTGTTAATTCACACTGCTCCACCTTCCCAACTCTGGGACAATCAGCTGAGGTTGCAGGGAAGGCTAATGCCCATGCCCAGTTTTGTGGTGTGTGCCTGTTATTTGAAGCACTTCCGTTACACTGGGTTGTCTGGGGCAGCTCTGGGATATGGGGCTGGCGATGGGCAGGAGTGTTTCCTGTCCATCAGGATGGTGGCTGTGAGCGGACACCCCCCTTTTCTTGGGTAGTTGTGGTGTTTAGTGAATTTTCTCAGCCACTGGATTATTGCCTTTTGTCTCAGAGCTCTCTTAGTTCTGCTCTTGACTTGACGTGCCCAAATTGAAAGTCTTTGAAGCTTTCTGGCTTTCTGTATTGGGCTTCTTAGAGTAATTGTTTTAGAAAAAGAAAAAAGGATTAAAAAAAAAAAGGGCCCTCCTCAGAGATCTAATGGGTTATTGAAATGCTAAGAGACAAAGCAACCAGGGCCATTAAGGAAAGGTCCACAGGGCAGAGAGATCAGCTTTTCTTTGGGATTTGCATATGCGCCTCAAGGCCTGAGCTCCGCCCTTCCCCTTTCTGTGTTCACCAGAACTCCAAAAATCCTCTGCTTTTATTTTGGAGTTTTTTGTGTTGGTTTTTTTTTCTATGCCTGTCTCCTCTCTGTTGGGCTGGCTGCTCTCAGATTCTCTGGTGTCTGGTCTCAGTCTATCTATGGTTGGAGTTTGGATCAGTAGAATGAGTTTCCGATAAGGGCTGCCACTGCAGTTCTCCCTTCTCCTTCCCGGAGCTGACAGCCCCTCCTCCCACGGGACTGAGCTTGGCAGGGAGGGGTGCGGGTCCCCTGGCCGCAAAAACTTACAGATTTCGTTGATCTCAGCAGTTCGACATTTTCATGAGTGTTGTATGAAGTATGCCCAAAGACAGATTGCTCTGTGGTGTCCAGTCCACGCAGTTCCTGGCTTTCTACCTACTTTCCTGGAGGAGTAACTGAAACATACAGCTCACCAGTCTGCCATCTTGCCCCGCCTCTTCTCTATAGTGTTTTTAGTTGCTATTGCACAAATAGTAGGGCTTCACATCAGATCCATTTTCAAATACCACAAAAGGCTCAGAAAATGAAGGAGGCATAAAAAATGCTTTGAAAATTAGGATAACTAAACCTGATTAAAATAAACTTCTACAGAAGCCAAATGATAAAATCTTAGTGTTAATGGTTGATCTTAGAAACCCCTTTCCTTTTTCTCTTACTCATCTTCTATTTGCCTTGTTTGGTGATACCTATTTTCTGTACTACTTTGACAACAGTAAGAACTAGTCTTAACCCTATGCTTAGCCCTACCTTTCTCTACCAGCCTTCACTAAAAATCCTAAATCTAGGAAACAGAAGCTAGGTAGGCTCCAAGCAAAAGACATGCCTAAGGTAAATTATTTTCTTCTTATTTTCTTCCCAAGTCATCTGTTTTTTGTTTGTTTGTTTGTTTTGAATTTTTGTATAACTGCCTTTAAATTTCCTCTCATACATATATTGTGATATATATATATATATAAGCAATTTGTTTTATTATGATCTTCAACAATGGAGAAATTAGCATTTTCAATCTGATTTATGTTGCTTATGAATGCCACAGTGAGGACGAGTTAACTGAATTCTAATAAGTGCACAAGTCTTATGAGAAGCTTGGTGGTAAAAAAAAAAAGTACTATTCATGGAGGCTGCCAATGGGATGTAAGATCCACTGATTACTATAGATATTCTAAATTTTATTCTTGAATTAAGCCACTTCACCTGACCTGAATAGAGCTGCAAATCTGGACCATTATTTTGGCCCCTTGTTAAACTATTTTAACTGAATTGTGCTTTAGTGTTAAACCATCAACCTGAAACAAGAAATGTGGTAAGAATCAGCTTGATAATAATAGTTGTGTTTATTTGGAGGTGTTCTTGTTAAGGAGGCAGTCCAATACAGTAGAAAGTAAAATTATTCTCAGGTGTCATTAAAAATAATGCTGTGCTTTTCATTAGCTAACGGATGGTTTGGATTTATCTTAGGGATAATATGAACCTTGAAACTAAGTTTTGTTTTGTTTTTAACATCTTTGGAAAGTCACAAACATATATATATATATATATATATATATATATATATATATATATGTACATAGATATACACACACACATATATGTATATATGTATGTATGCATATATGAATATATACATAATATCTTCCATACCATTAGGGGCTTCACAACCCACTGATAATCTATCCATGGACTCCAGGTTAAGAACGGGTGTTGTAACTGATAGTATCAGTTAGTTTGTGCTGCATAACAAACAACCTCCAAAATCTCAGGAGTTATGGCAACAAAAATCTATCTTTTTATGCGTTAGTGTATGTGTCAGCCATGGCTTTGCTGGGTTCATCTGGGATTCAGAGGACTTGGCTCCAGTGTGTAATTTCCTCATTTTCCTTGGACCAGCAGCTACTCAGGGTATATTCCTCTTATAGGGAAACACAGGAGCCTTGTAAGGATTAAAGCATCTCAAAGAGTGCCTGGCACACGTGCAAAAAACATAACTCAATAAATAAAGTTAGCTATTATTGTTGTTGTCATCATTGTTGTGGTTGTTTTTATAGTTATGTTTCTCTCTTTGCCACAGCTGCTATTAAGTTTAAAGACATTTTCTGCCCTCCTCTAGCAAGCATGTATTTTGTGCACCAAACTTTCTCCAGGATTTTCTTATTTTTCAAATGTTATTTCTCTTTCCTCTTTGATTCATTCTTGAATTAATTTTTCATATTGTTAATTGAATATATTGAAGTAAGCATTCCATAAATGCCTCTCCATATTATTAGCTGTAGAATGGTGAATGAATATAGAAACAAATTCCACTGGCTTGATTTTTTCTTTCTTTTTTTTAACCTTGACTACATGTGTTGCCCATCTCTGCCAACTGCATTCAACTTCCTTCTATATGCAGACTAGGCTACATCGACTTTGGACAGCTGACTACCTGAGTATACCCCTCAGTCAGACCCTTTACAGATCCCTTAGTGCCAGGCCTTCTGGCTTCTGGATTTCCCCCTTTCTCATTGGACCCAGCTGCCAAGCAACGTAGTTCTCTCTGCCAAGTCCCACTCTAGTTGCAGCCAATATATTAGATGAGGAATGTACCATATTCTCAGACACCACAATCCCCTAAAACTAGAACTACAAAATAAAGTCATATTCCCTTTCATATCCATATACCAATGTCTCAGAGCAGCTATCCACATGGAAACATGATTTATTGAGTATGGTTGGTAGTCTAAAGAATGATAGGTTAATCTCAAAGAAAATATTACTCCAGTCATTAATTCCTGGGAAAGAGTTTGGGGTCTAAAGAAGCACCTTAAATGATGGGCTTACCCTAAATTATGTTGTACCCATCATCCAATGGATGAATATATATTCTGAATCCAACCACTTCCTATCATTTCCACTGCTAATGCCCCAGCCAGAGCCACCATCATCTCTCACCAGGATCAATGTGGGAGTCCCTAAATGGTTTCCCTGTGTCCACTCTTGCTCCCCTGTAATCAATTCTCCAGTGCTGATCTTCTGGAAATGAAAATCAGAGCATGTCATTCCCTTGCTGACTCTCTTTTCTTTGTGGTCTCCCATCACAATCAGTATAAATGCCAGACTCCTTACCAAGGCCTACAAGGGCCTTTGCAGTATGGATGTGCCCATATTTTTAACTCATCCCCTTCTTGGCTCTTGTCTCACTCACTCTGTGCTGACCCCACTGTCCATCCTGTAACTCATCAAACTCATTCTTGCCTCAAGGCCTTTGTACTTGCTGCACCTTCTGGTTGGACTTGATCTTCCTCCAGATCTTCACATGGCTCAATCCCTCATTTCTTTTAGGTCTGTGCACATACATCACTTCCTCAAAGAGGCCATTCCTAACCACTGTCTGTAATATAAACACCGCCCCCCACCCTGCCTTATGTTTCTTCATTGCTCTTATTACTGCCAAATATTACATCATAGGTTTATCTGTTCATTGTCCTGCTGCTCCCAACTATATTTTTAACATGTCTCTTTGTACCACAGCCAAGTATAAATAGGCATATAATATTTGTTGAATGAATAAATAAACAAACAAATGTGTTTATCATGCCTGCCTTTAAACTCAACATTTACGAAACCCATTGAAATAGTTTGAGCTGCATCTCCTTAGCCTGGTTTTCTGGTGCTGATGTAGAAGCAAACTGCAGGCATGAATTTGGCTATAGAATCCCTTTGCCTCCCACAGTCCTTGAAGTCTGGTTCTGCTACCTCCACTACAATGAACCTGCTTTTGGTAAGGTCACTGATGACTGACCAATTTGCAAACCTGATGGCCTTTTCTCCAATGTAACCATGTTGTAGGATATGCTAATGTTGATCATTCTCTTCTTCTTAAAATCTTTCCTTCTGTAGCTTTCATAACTCCAGCCCACCACCTTTCTGGCCAGTCTTCCTTTGACTGCTGGTTAATCTACACTGAGGACTCATGTAGGGATAGAGGCACATGCTTTCTACTGATTCCTGGGCCATTGCAAACTGGATATATTAAAAATTGAATTGACTATCTTCACCCTTTACCCACAGCCCATGACTGGCTTCCTCATGCTGGTTCATTATGACAAGAACAACCTAATTTCCAAGCTATCCATCTTTTTATCATTCCCTGTCTTTGCTCACATTCCTCACCACCCCACTCTCAACTACACTGGGTTCCTAAAATTTTGATTCCACGGTTTTTTTTCCCTCTCAAAGCATTCTCCTCCCCTTAGATAACTGTCTTGGTCAGGACCTCCAGTTTATTGCTTTAACCATAGCAAAAACTTCCTAAGTTTTCTTCCAGCCTTCAGCCTCTCCCCACTTCCAATGTACTTTTCACCCTAATGTAGAATGATCTTTCTAAAATGCAGATTGGTGGCTTCCCATTACCTTCAGAGTGGAGCCCAAACCTCTTGGCATGACATCCAAATCTCCTCACGATCTTACCACCCCTCTAACTCCCCTCCATGTCTCACTATACATGCTTTGCTAAACTTGACAGAGTCACTTGGTGTTCATTGCATTGTCCAGTGTTCTCTCTCTCTCTCTCTCTCTCTCTCTCTCTCTCTCTCTCTCTCTCTCTCTCTCTCCCTCCCTCTCTCACTCTCTCTCTCTCTCAACTTATCATACAGTGATCCATCAGGGTACCCACCACTCTACCTTTGCCCTCTGGGATCATTTCTGCTACTTCTTCAAGACTCACTTCTAGAGTTCCCTCCATGGGGGATGGCCTCTCGTCTCTGTCAAATGCACTTCCTTGGTGTTTCCATTGCATCTAATAAGTAATCATTAATTTAGTCTATGTTCTCCACTAGATTGGGAGATTCTTGAGAGTAGAAACTTTTTACTTTATGTCTGTAGTCACAGTAAATAAGTCTTAGCACATAGTAAACAGCAAATAAATATTTGTTGACTTTATATAAATTGAGTTGAGTGAGTTAGAAACAGTATCTAGATTCTCAACTCTAGGTAGTTACTTCAGTATTTAGTTCATCAAAAATAATTTCACCATTTAATGGAAATTGAACAATATACTGTCTGGTTGACCTGAGTCAGAATATAAAAAGTGTTTGTAGTTTAGGCCTGTCATTGTAATGTGACACCAAGGTAGATTCAACATGCTTAACAACTTACTAGCATGAAAATCACAGTCATTTGACATGTAGACAATTGGGGCTGGGACAGGTACAGTTACACAGATGAGACCCTCCTCTGTTTTCTCCTCTTATTCTTTCATCTTTTTTACTTCCATTGTCATAGGAGCAATTTGTTCCCTACCAGATTGAAATGGAAATGCTAATTTCTTTGAGTGGATGGTGTTAATATAATTTCAGAGAAAAAAAACAACACTGTCACAGAAAGTACTGGAAATGATCTCACCAACCTACCATCCCTATGACCTTGTTCTGGGCTTTGTTCCAATAATAGAAATGGTTTCCTTTGTTCCGAATGTCCTCCCTCACTCAGGACCCTATGCCATCTTTTCCTCCCCATATATCCCACAGCAGCTATTACGGGTTTACTCTGCTGTTATGACTGCACCTCCAGAGACACCCAGTGCTTTGGGCACCAACTTCAGGGGCATGATAAACTCAGGTCTGCACTGCAGGTGCTCCACTCTAGTCATTGACAAATGGCTTATCCTCTCTGATGATGCATTTTCTCAATTATAAAATGTAGGTGACAACACCTACTCCTTAGCGTTGGTGAGGCCATGCAAGTAAACTTCTTTATCCACCCAGTGTCCTGCACATAGTAATTGTGTACCATATATTTTCATTTTATATGTAAAAGCCATATAGTCCCAGAATGTAAACTTCCCAGATTCCTTTATAAACCATTGCTCTGGGTAGGTCATTTCTATAGTTGGGTATCTCATTTAGAGTTTGACTGCATCCTGAGGGATGAGTCTTGTTATCTGACACGAAGCCCCCCATTCAGTGAAGAACTTGCTGCCCCCAGCTGCTGGGAGGGCTAGTGGTAGATAGGCTTCAGCTGGCAGCCCCTTCAGGGATCATTCTGCTGCAGAGAGCCCCCTCACCCGAAGTCAAGCCCTTTCTTGGGGTGAACTATGTACAATGACTGATTAATACAGGGTCTGGCCATTCTGCCCAAATTAGGATAATTCTGAAGGGTCATTCCAGCTCCAGAGCCACCCATGGGGTTGGCTGACATGGTGGTTGTGCCTGCATTGCAGCTCGACTTCTCTCTTTGCCCAGTTGCTCTTTCCCCTTGCCCTCACAGGTGCTGATCCCAATAAATGCCCTTGTCCCAATCTCTGTTTCAAAGTCTCCACCCTGGAGAGCCATTTGCAACAGTACTTGAAAGAAAAGGGTGTCTCTTGCAATGTTATATTCACCATAGTTGCTACTTCTAGACTAAGCACATAGCAAACACTGAGTAAATCCTAAGGGTTGAGTGATTGGGTCACATTTTCTTTGCATCCAACCAGTCAAAATTGAGTGTGCAGTTTGTTTTGATAGTTGCCTGTGACATGGATAAGTTCATATGTAGACTGAACCCATGATGAGCCAAATATCCCAGTGGAACACTCACTATTTAGCCCAAGCCCCTCTCATCACTGCCACCAGCAAAACACCCTTCTGTCATCCTAGTTGGCATGGCAGCCAGATGTCCCCAATAACTGCTTATAAGCCTGATCTCTCAGGACGAAGTCAGGGTAACAAAGTAGAAATAACTGACCCAGAGCAATGGTTTGGAAAGGGATGATTAAGGAGTTGAGAAGCACACACATTTAAATTCAGGGGACCAGTGCAGGGTCAGGAGAATATGGTGGCACAAACACATTGAAAGTTACCTGCCCCAGGCTGGTGTGGTTATAACAGCTTAGCAAAGGAGAGCCCAAATGGAGAGAAGGTCACTGTGTCTCCAAAGCTAACCAGCAGGGGCAGGTATCTTTGTGTCCTTGGGAAACAGACCCCTAAAGAGAGGATAGAAACATCAACAACACTAGTTACCAGTTCCAGACAACTCCCTTTGCTTTGATTTCTTGCCCCTCCAGAGAGTACATCGTGGTGACAGCTGACATGAGGATTGGCATCTGCTTGGCAGAAGCAGTTCTCAGTGTTCAATGAACAAATCAGGATTCTGCTACATGCACTGGTCTACTGTGAGTGTCATTAATGTAGGTGGGTCATCCCTGAGAGGGCACTCAATTATGGGAGCCATGAGCTAGTTGGGCTATGCGTTTCTCTAGCTGATGGCAATACTCCAGAATATGGTTAGAAACATGTGATGACCTGTCCAAGGAGCCAGTTTATCTCCTAAAATGATGTCTTTGCCTCCTTACTTTCTGCAGCTGTATGTATTTTTTTAAGTTCTCCTGCTAAGGAGCCTGAAAACTCATGTGAATTGATCTCAACTATGTAAAAAAATATTCATATGCATTCATTTATATATCAAACAAATATCTTTGGGGTCTATTAGTGGCAGGCACTGTGTCATGAGAAACGGGGTTGAGTGTGTTTACCCTTGAAACCAGCCCCTCCTTCATAAATCTTAGTCTCCATAGAAGTGTATGTGTGCCCACACATGCCAGCCAAGACCACCTGTGTTTTGAAATGGAGACAGAAGTGGCTCAATAGCCCCATTTCCTGTCCTGTGTGAAACCCAATACTCTGGTGGATATTTCTGCAAATTCCTGGGGACTTGAAGGCTCCTGGGCTACTTCTGACTCTGCATTCTTGCTCCCATGCAACAACTGCCTCACCGTCTACGACTGATCGCTTCTCTCTGCTCTCCACGTTCAACTCAGACCCAGGATTCACTGCTTTCCTCCCTCACAATCTCCTTACACATGGCTACTATGTGTGTAGAGGGCTCCTCTGAAGGTTTGGAAAAATAAAAAAATGGAGGGGGGGCATTGTACTAATGCTATTTACTTAAAATTGAGTCAAAGACATGATATCTTCCTAAAGGTTTTAAAAGCCTTCCCACCACAGGGAAATTTCTTTCAGGTCAATTGTTGCCACAAACTACTGTCTGCTGTTATTTTCATTGGGCTTTTCCCCCTCTTCATCCACCTCTGTTCTCTCCCAACCTCCAATATGCTGGTCAATTTTTATGCAGCAAAATTTTGCTATCTCTTTGTTTCTCATTTTTCTTCCTAAGTGAGCTATCAAGCAATTAGGTTGAACCATATAGAAATGCTGACATTTGATCATCATTAACCTACACAAACGGTAATTTCATTTGAGTTAACCCATTATTTTCCCAAAGACAGTTTCCTTTCTATGAGTGCCATCTGCTAAAATAATAGTATACTTCCAGACATGCCTATGAAGATATACTTTACATCCATGTATATGCAGAGAAAATATAGTAAAAGAAAAAATAAGTGGCAATCCCTAGGGGAATAGAGAAATATTTGTTTTCTTTGGCACCTTTCTTTATATTTTCTTTTATTTCCCTTTTTCTACAATGAATATACATTGCTTTTTATAAACAGAAAATTATTTCTTTTTAATAAAATGTCTGTGCAAGAATGAAACTAATAAACCTGAGATATTGCAAGTTTAGCTCTTCCAGTAGACTATTCATGCTGTTTGAAAACATAGCAGAGCTAGAGAAATCAGTGTGCAGAAATTTCCACATCTGTGGAAAATTTTCATTGTAATTGCAAAAACTAACATTTATTAGCCTGAGCTTTAAATGTTAGTTTTTGTGGTACGTGATTAAATCCTGTATATTTTCCTGATTACAAAAGCCATATACAGTGTGATTAAAACATTTAGAACTGCAGATACATAAAATGTTGAAATCGGATATCCTCCCCCAACTGGATGCTCCTTTCCCTATAATATGAAATATGCAGTGTGTACAATTTTACAACTTGGTTTGTTCACTGAAAATATATACCTTGGGTATCTTTTCCTGGAAGCATCTATAGATCTATATGCACATTTCATTTCCCCTTTCTGCCAGTTTCTCTTCTTTACTAAAATATGGGAGGACAAGAAATGGTATCACCAAACAGCCTCTCCTTTTCTCCCTCTTTCCATACATCAGCAGCTGTGTTGAGCACAACTGAATTGCTGTTTCTTCTCAATAAACCTGAAAAGGACTATAAAAAATGTGAAATAAAAAAAATAAAGAAGGGGCCTCTGACTTGTCCCTAAACCCTTTAATGTTAATGCAAGTGGAAGAGATAGAAGAAGGCTTGGGACTCCGACCCAGTTGCCTGTGTTTGATGGTATCTGCATTTCGCCTCCTAAACACCTTGTATTCCATGAACATATCAAATTCTCATTCTGTTCATAGGTAGATTCGATTCTGAGATACAAAGAATCCCAGTTTATAAAAGATCAAGGAGACAGGGTCAAACGGATTCATTTCTAGCATGGTGCACCCCATGGAGGTGTCATTCAAGAAAAATGTGTTTAGTTTTTGGTCAAAAGGGGGAGGAAGAAGATGTATGAAATTATCTGATGTTTAAGGTCACTTGACTTTGTTCAAGAAATGGGGGTGGGGTGGGGGGTTGGGTTTTGGCCTTATATAAAAATAACTTAAAAATTTTCCTAACTTTTGAACCAATAATTCTGCATAGAATCTAGATTAGAAAAAATGAATCAAAGATCATCAGGAGATCTGTGCACAAAGATATTCATTGTAGCACGATTAATAACAGTACGTAAATAAAAAATAGGAGGGAGATGTTACATATAAAGAAGACCACACCATGGACTAGTCCACAGTCTTCAAAAACAGCTAGGAAGAGCTTCAATAATTTGGGGAAAGGTTTCTGCTTTAATAGTAAGTGAAAAAAGCAGGATATAAAAAAATACGTGTACCGTATAATCCTAACAATGCAAAAAATATACGTGAATCAGTTATAAAGGAAATACACCAAGAGTTAAAGTGGTGGATTCTGGGTGCTGATCGTTTTTCTCCTTTCTCCTTTTGTATATTTCCCAATTTTCTATATTTCTTTCCTATATTTCCCTAATAACAGTAAGTTGTAAATAAATTTGTTAAAAATAAAAAGAGATCTAAGCTTTAATCCTGGAACACAAGCATCTGATCCCAGCCATCAAGTCTTTGTTTTTTGCTTTGGGGTAATTTAAAATCTTTATGCTTGTTTTCTCATCTCCTCATTAGGGAATAACAGAATTCGCTTGGTTATTCAATTTTTAAAATATCCGCGTCCTTTCCTCTCACATCTGTCTTTCATGTATTTCATAGATTAAACGAGGTGCTTTTCATGGCTGAAAAAATACACCGGAGGGGCTGGGGGTGCAAGGAGATGATGCTACACATAATAATACAACCCATACATGGACCTGGTGGAACAAGGGGGATATCTATAGATAGTAATAGATTATCTTTATATTATTTCTCTGTTTCAATTATTTATCTTGTTCTCAAGTCTCTATGAATAATGATACTGACTATGAGCCTGACTTTTTAAAAAAGTTACACTGCATAATTATATTTTAGAGGCATAGTATTATTTAAATAGGCATCTCAATATTATTCAGACACATTTTAATCTTACCAGGACTCAAAGTCTTTGAATAATGCAAACTTTCCTAATATTACTCATCACACTTAGTGTGGGCAGGTTGATTGTAGGCATATTGTTAGTTCCTTTCAGTAAGTTAAGTTGGATTGTGTTTGTCTATGTTCTTGGATTTCCATGGTTTCAGAATTTTCTGAAATCCAAAGTCTGCTTATGTGATGGCCTTAAAATATGTCCACAAATTCTTTGATATTGGTTCCTTTAAAAGATGGAGTCTTACTCCTTCCCCCTTGAGTGTGGGCTGTACTCAGTGACTTGTGTCTAACAAATAGAATGTGCTGTAAGTGATGGTGTATGATTTCTAAAACTAAATCATAAAAGGTATTGCGGCCTCCTTGTTGCTCTCTGTCTCGGACACTCACACTTGGGGAAGCTGGCCACCATATTGTGAAGACACTCAAGCAGCCCTGTGGAGAGGCCAGTGGGGTAAAGGACAGAGGCTTCCTGCCAACAGCTATGTGATGGAGCCATCTGGGAAGCAGATTGTCATCTCAGTCAAGACTTCAAATGACTACAGTCCTGCTGACAACCTAGCTGAAACCTCAAGAGGGACCCTGAGCCAAAATTGCCTAGCTGAGCTGCTCCCAAATTCTTAACCCACAGAACTGAGATAATAACACTTTATTGTTTGGAGCCACTAGGTTTTTGGATAATTAGTTATGCAGCAATAGATAACTAATAGAGCTTATCGCAGACCTTTATTACTGGAAAACTACCCTGAAAGTTTTTTTTAATATCCTGACCTCATAGTGTCTACCATATGACAGGATCTGAACTACATCAGAGGCATTTACTGGTGAGGAAAATAGATCCAGAATCTGCTGTCAGGTAGCTTACAACTGAATTCCATAAACATATAATGAGAGAAGAAAAGAAACAAACATGTTTGATGCTGAGAAAGTTAACATAACTTAGCCTTGATTTAGAAAATGGAAAATGATATCTAATTTAAGGGTTATGAGGTTGGAAAATAAGATGAAATATAGTCCCTGACAGAGTTGTCACTCTATAAATTCTTGCTATTATTGTTATAGAGGCGGATTTTCATCCCTGGCCTCTTTTTTTCTAGACTTCAAGTTAGAGCCCCTGCACAATGTGAGAAGTATGTAATCATTGCACTGGTGTGGAAGGCAGCTTTTTTATTTTTTTTTTCACTGAAAGTTTTGAAAAGTTAGAAACTTTATAAGAAAAAGCTCTCCATTGTCTTTCTCAAAACTATTGGTGTGAACGCCTCTTAGGGAAACTATGGTTCCGTGGCTAAGATTTGACTCAGAGCCTATCAAAAGGTAGCTATGAATATATATTTTCATTACTAATAGTTTAGAATAATAAATAAGCTAAGTTCCCACACTGACGTGCCAACATACTAAATGCCCTCAGCTATTTTGTTAGAAGATAGAATAATATTTCTCATTCTGGACCATGTGTGTAAATTTTATTCCAAACAACCCTTTTATTGTTCAGAGAAATATCTATCCATCATGACATTTTTTAATTCAAAATTACATGGGTTCCCCCTTTTCTTAATCATATGGTTTGTTTCAAATGCATCTCATCAGTTATGTTGATTCCTTAAGCCACTTGAAAAGAGGATCTGATACACATCCACTTTGTTTATCCTCTTCTGCTTTCACATCTGGGAGTCATCATGAGAAAAAGTCCCAAATCTAAATAAAGTTTAGATAGAGGATCAGCAATTTTAAGGGTGCAAATCTAGTTAAATGAAGTACAAAGTGAAACAGCTTCATGACTGTGAGTAAGATGGTTATTTCTGAGCAGAGGCTGCTTGAGCCTCTGGCATTTTCCTATATGCACAATTGTGCCCTGGATTGCTCTGTTGTTATGGTAACCATCACTGTATACCTCACGAAAATCTTGTATTGAAATGTACTATAAGCACGAAGCATACATTTTTCATATTTTTTCCCAAGATAATTTTTCATGGTTCCATGTAGTAGTCCAACACGATAGATTTATTTGAGCCTAAAAAATCTTAAGTACATATTCTCCCACTTTGAGATTTAGAACTAGCTTCTGTGACTAGAATGGCAATTCACCATCAAATAGATTTCATGCATTTCAAATGATTAGACATTCTTTCAAAGAAAGAAGCAGGGGAAATTGCATTTGGTGGTCTTAGGGGCTAATCTGCATCACTCACTCCCTGATATAAGCAGAATTAGATTGATTCAGATTTCAAACTACTGTGAGACAATGTGCAGGAACGTCAAACAAGGTGTGACATTTCTGCCTCTATCCCATAAGGAATGGATAAATGTTGAAATTTGCTTGCTGCTGTCTGTTTAATGCATACAGCAAAGTCGATGGCTTCTCAACATCAGGGCTGGCTATTCCTCTTCTGATTTTTTTTACAGAAGTAACTATGTGATGGGTTTGGCCCCTGAATGAGACACACGATTCTCATTATCAGAATCCTTAGCACTCAAATAATGGGGAGGAAGCTGTAGATTATAATAAAATATAGCAAACTAAAACTGATGTAAAACAACAACAACAACAACAACAACTTCCAATAACCTAATTCAGCAACTACTGAGGATGCCTCCTGGAGAGATTTTTGCATTAAGTGCTCATATCAAGAGAAAGGACCCACATCCATTTATCTCACATGTTTAATTCTCAAAGTTATTCCTCTTTCTCTAGGGAAAGATTATATAACTGAACATGTTGTAACAAATGAAAGTAAGACATGGAAAAATCCCATTGTTAAGTAAATTGCTGACCTTGTGTGAATTTTTGCCAACATTTCTTAGATGCAAACTTAGTGTTTTTTTTTTACAATATTAATATTATTTTGCTATGTTAATCCCTGTATAACCATACTTATTGCCAAGGCTAGAATATTATGTTAAGAATTTGCAAAGAACTCAAAGATTTCAAGTTTTAAATTTGCTTTTTCAATATTGAAAATAATTTGCTGATTGCAATATCTTGCCTTAATTTTTTTAAGAGAAAGACCTTTTCAATCAACTGGACAAGCTTGCTAGAATATGGCTTGAGAAGGAAGAAAGATTTTTTTTTAAATAGCTAAGCAGTTCTAAGATAAAATTTATGAACTTTGGAAATGGAAAGAAACAAAGATTAAATGAATTAAAATGTCCCTGAACCAGTATGTAAGATAGGATGGAAAGGTGAATGGCATCTAATTTAGTTTGCTTGGACACAAATACCACAGGCAAATCCCAGCTACTCAAGGTTCTCATGAAGTAAATACCCCAAGCTAGAGACTGTAGAGAACTGAACTAAGCCACAGCCTTCGCAGTCTGTCCACTGATAGGAAACTGCTGACCCGGTGTGCATTTCAGGAATGGATATGTGGTGTAGCCCACACAAACTGCCCTCTGCATAGAGAACTAGTGTCCGGCTTCCCTCCTGAGGAGTCCCATTGATCAACTCCCAATTAAACAGGCTCTACCTTCCTACTGGATCTGCTCAACCAGGGACTGCATTCTTGGTACCAGGGCATCCAAACATGATGTGAAATCACAGCAGATGGAGGTACACGCCTGTTGTCATCCATTCTCAGGCCTCACTGTTCTTCATTACAAACAGTTTGTAACACTTAGGAAGGGAAGTGGCTGATGCTATATTGCACTTTAAGTTTACAAGTATAAATGTGTTAAGGGCTAAATTTCTTATTCTCTAGATTTGCGCTGTCCAATTCAGTAGCCACTAGCCACATGAGGCTATTTAAATGTAAACTTAACTAGCATTAAATGAATTAAAATTCAGTTCCCTAGCTGTATTAGGCATGTTTCAAGTGCTCATCATCTACACGCAGCTAGTGGCTGATGGCTACTGTGATGGACAACGTAGGTTAGAACATTTTCATCAAAATTCCCATTGGCCAACATTGCTATAGATGAGGAACAAGTGATAAAAATTAATCGAGACTAAAGGTATGGTTTCAGAAAAAATATGTTGAAATAACATACAGGTTTTGAATGTTTTAAATTTTATGATATCTTAGAAATGACATATAAATATGTTTTGGTGGCTAAGAGAAAATAATTAAGGAAATAAAGGCTGCATTCAAAAATGGGACTGATATAATATTTTCCAAGTTTCTAAAAATGTATTCAACAAAAATGTGTGGCTCTCCTCCAGATCAGATACTGTGCCAGGTATGGATTCAAAGATAAAGAATCATAGTTTCTTGCCTTGTGGCATATTCTAAAGAAGTTCAGAGAGGGCACACAGAGATATAAATGATTGACACAAGCAATCCTGAATGGATCCCACACAGATCCTGCTCCAGGTGGGTAGTGGAACTCTGGAGCACCTCTCAGGACCCTCAAGAGTGAGGCGTTCATTTCACCAGCTGCTGGGAATGATCCTGCTGACTGCTCATCGCTGACCCCCTCCCTAGGAAGGGACCTGCCCAGCTCAAGTTTAGGCCTCCTCTAGAGAGGAATCACTGGTTGGTGTGCAATTACAAAGGCCTGGCCCCCTGGTTCAACTTGGGACAGTTCTGAAGGGCCATCCCAGCACCAGAGCTCCCTGTAGGCTGAGGTCTCTGCTCCAAATGCCTTACAGTTCTGCTCCATCCTCTGCCAGTTCTATGTCCCTCCTTTCTCTATAGGTTAGAGATGCAGGCAAATCTCCATCTCAGAGTGGTATTCAGTACTGTAGGGAAATAAAAGTGGTCCAGGGTCTAATCATTAGCCTCACAGGCTCAAAAGCCTGACTTTGTCAGCACACTAAGGGTGGAACTGTCTTTAAAGGTATACAGCAAAGTCGATGGCTTCTCAACATCAGGGCTGGCTATTCCTCTAACCATGACATTGGCATGTAAAAGCCAGAATGCCAATGTGTTATTTCAATGTTCCCATTGTGACTGTCATGAAGAGCAATATACTCTCTCCCTGTAGCCTACCATATACAGAAAACCAAATGATCATCATCAGCATAGAGTCAGAACCAAGGTTCACCATGATCGTTCCAATGGGTGTTGGCAGAAGACTAAGAGAAGGCTTAGATGGCTGCAGAAGGAATGGTTTGAGTAGGAAGTAGATAGAAATTACTCTAACAGCCCAGCCTGGACATGGCGAGGGGCTGATTAGGGTTGTGTCAGTGAAATGGGAAGGACAGAAATAGACATAAGATATATTTAAAGCTAATAGTGATGATCATCTGAACATATCCAGTTAGAAAACTTGAAAAAGCAGCACTACTTTAAATGTCTCATCAAACAGTTCAAATAAATTAAAACTTACTTAATAATTAAAAAATATATTATTACCAGATTCACCATCAGTGATGTCTTATCAATGCTTTATTTGATATGTGAGTTCCAAATTTTGACTTCCTCATGATATTGAAATTTAGACTTGGACTTTCATTTTATTTTATTTTGTTATTATAAGAATTGTCAGTGGAAATATGTGAAAAGTGGTGATGATGTCCTTTATTGTAAGTGCAAAATGGCAAAGGAATTGGTCATTATAGATGCAAAGCAAAATTTGGAATGCATGAATTAGCAAATACTTACATTTAAGCCAGCACATGAATATATAACTTATGATATTCTTATTGAAGTTAAATTTGGATCAAGAAGAATTCAGATATAAAAATGTGATCCAGAGAAATTAGTTGATTTAAAAATTCTCATTAAGTTCCTAGTAGGTATGTTGGACCATATTGATTCAACAGAGGAAAAAAAAGAAGATTAATTACACTTGATACCTGACTGCCAGGTGCTTCAAACCCAGGAACCTCCCCTGATGTGGGCATGAGAACACTGTACAGAGTGGCTGACCAAAACCAACTCTCTCACTTGTGTCATATTTTTTAGGGCTTCAGGATAGGACTCTGAATTAGCCAAGATTTCATATTAAATACCTCCCCAAGTATAAAATGAAGGAGTTTTCCCCTTCCCCCTGACCTCCCAGAATTACCAGTAGACACAAGACATTGAGTAGCCATGAGAGCAAAGAGAAAATTTGAGATCACAGGTGATTACTGTCCAAAAGAGGAAGGTCATGGTACAAATCAGGTTTTTATTATTTGATGTGTCTGGTGCATAGTTTGGGGTTGTGTAGGTAACAAAGTTTTTAGAGACGTGAGTTCAGAAGGAAAATTCAATACTGGCTGGAAGCTCAGTGAAGTGATAAGGGTCCCTTATCTCTAATGCAGAAAGGATACTTGTTGGGGAATGAATCACGTCCCCCACAAAAGCCCCCAGGCCTGGGGTTGTGAACCCGTTTGTCAATAGGACCTTCAAAGATAGTATTAGTGAAGGAGTTCCCAAACTGAAGGATGGTGGGCCTTATTCCAATATGGCTGAAGGTCTTATAAGCAATGGAAATTGGACATGGGAAGAAGAAGCCCTGTGGAACAGCCAGAAGCTGGAAGTCAACAGAGTGCAGCAGAGAAAGGAGAAGATGCCACCATCTGCATTGGCATGTGACGGAAAAGCCAAGGAATCCCAAATACTGACGGCCAGCCAGAAGATACCCACCCAGGGAAAAAGCAAGCCTTCCAGCCTCTGAAACTATGAGCCAATAAATTCCCACTGTTTAAGCCAACCCATTGTATGGTATCTGTTTTAGCAGCTAGGAAACTAAAACAGACATTCGTGCAGGTAAATATCATGGATTCTGGCTATGTTGGGTTCACGTGGCATTGAGGGGAGCAAGTCAAATCAGGTCACACCATGAATATACGTCAGCAGACCTGGGAATCACACTGCAAGAAACATACTTAAATTGTTTGACTGTTACTCCTCTATACTGAAGTGAATAATGGACCTGAACTTGGAGTTTAAAGAAACTGCATGTTCTTTGTAGACCTGGGTTTATTTTATTCGTGTGAATTATCTGGTTGGATGTGCTATTTCATAGAGAATATAGACTGGTGGATCAGTAGGAAATTTCCTAGAGAATATACAGAGCAAGGCTGTGAATACCAAGGATGGGGGTATGCAGGAGAAATAGCTCCATTCTCTAAGGGCAGGCGAAGCTGAACCCAGAAGCAGATCTTGTGTTTTGGGGTTTTACTGTGTTGCTTATCCTGGAACTTTTAGATTGAAGTCAAAGCTTTCTGACTTTGGCCAGTTCTGCAGTTAAAGTCAGGAATGTGCCCTCTGCTTCTTACTCTTCCCCCCATCTGAGTGTAGAGAACGAAACCCCACAGAAAACTCAAAGGAGAATTCCAACTGAGGGAAAAATCTTCTAATTCTTGCTACTCCAAGTGTGGTCCTTGGACGAACAGCATCAGCCTCACCCGGGAACTTGTGGGAAATGCAGAATCTCAAGCCATACCCTGGACCTGCTGAATTAGACTGTGCAAGTTAACAAGACCCCCAGTGACTTGCATGCACGGTAAAGCCTGGAGAGCAGTGAGATAACTTAGTGGCTCTCAAAGTTTAACATATAACAGAATCACCTGTGAAACTACAGATTGGGAGGGGGACCCCCAGAGTTTCTGGTTGAGTAGGTCTGAGAAAGTGCCTGAAAATCAGCATTTCTAGTACATTTCCAGGGGCTGCTGCTGTCTGGGCTGGGGGCCACACTCTGAGAAGCCCTGCTCCGGTTCACTCTCCTCATTCACCAAGGATCCGGATACCCCTGATTTCACATTCCAGCTCTGACACCTGCAGCTGCATAACACGGGACACTCCTTTACTTCTGTGAGTCCAAGTTTCCTTCTCTGTTATACAAAGAGAGTACCAAGTTCATTGGAGTGTGTGAGAATTAAGGGAGATACAAAAAAGCCAAGCCTCTCCCCTATGCCTGACCACAGAATGTGCTCCTCGAAGTTTGTGGTCCTCATACGAGCAGCAGCTGCCCCTTAGAAATGCAGAGTCTCAGTCCCTACCCAGGCCTACAGAATCAGACTCTGCATTTTAACAAGACCCCCCGGTAATAATTATGCACATGAAAGTCTGAGAAACACAGCTCTGTAAGCACACATATCCTCATTTCCCAGTTTCAGCTGAGGGTGCTGAAGCCCAGGAAATGGACATTTCCAGCCCCAGATCAGGCATTAGAAGCTTGAGCCCCTAAATCCCTCTTCAGTGTTCCAGCCGCGCTGAAGCTTTGAAGCCCAGTCTCAGGCCCAGACGCCCACCAATACCTGTCTAAGTGTTTGCAAGAACACTGTGAGGCACCAAAAGCATAAAATATGTATGCGTAAAAATGAACTTGTCTCTTAACCCCAGCACACCAAGAAACAGGGCCTGAGAGGAGAGCGAAGGATTTCCATGCCTTAGGATTTGCTGATTTGATTTTTTGTTTGCTTCTTTGGGGTAGTCATATTAAGGTTCTACCTGAAAACTTGAGGTCAGGAGAGAAGTAGGAAAAAGAAGGGGTGGAAACAGAGGCCACACCGGGCATAAAGATTCCGACAAGGAAAGAAAGGAAGCTCTTTGGGCTGCCAAGGAGAATGAATTGCTCACAGGGAGAACCGGTTTCTGGTGGAACAAATGGTGCAGATGAGTTCCCACTGCAAAAATCAGCCCCCTCAATGTTCTGGTGTGTGATTCTTTGGGAACAGAGTACTGTTTGGGAGTCATTAACATTTGTAGCTATTTTATTGTACAACCCAAATAAAAATGACTCCTTCCTGAACATTCTAACAAACAAAATGACATTGAAATGACTGCTGTAGAGTTTAGAAGGCAGCATTGCTTTTGGTGTATTTATGAATAATATGTGAAAAATAATCTGACAGGAAATAAAAAATAACAAGACTATTTGATAATGAATAAAATGCTGGAGCATTCTGGAAACTGTCACCATCACTCCCTGCCCCCCGAATTAGCCCATAATTTTAAGTCTAATCTTCTCATTGAACTTGCTCTTTGACACCTTTTGCACTGTAATAGAAGGAGTTTGCTTTCATCTCATTAGACAGAATACATTTTTCTTTCCTTGAGTCTGAAGAAGACTGAACACACATAAGCCATTTTCCCAAATGCTGCAGCAACAGTATTTACACTACCCATTACAGTGGAGACCAGTACAGTGATATTCACTTTATAAGTGAAAGAAGTTGAGAGATGGGAAGTAATTTATCCGAGGTCACAGCCAGTCCAGGTTGAAGACAGGCTTAAAATTTAGATCCCCTGTCTGTAGCCTCTTGATAAAAAACATAAACATAAAAATGATAAGATCCATGTAGGATATAGATTTTAAACTTTGTCTTCCTCTCCTTACTTGGCTATTTTTTTCCTCTCTATCCTTTAGGCACTGACATGTCCTGGACATAGAGCCAGGGTTATGTTCATGAAATGAGAAACAACTTTGGAGGAAATGGATTTCAGTTAGTCCTAAGGAAAAACTCATTTGTGAGAATTTGGCCTTCAGTTGAAGATTGGGCAGAGCCCCTTTGGATAAATCCACTATTCAACTCATTCACTAAATAAGATCTCTGAGAAATTTGCCTCCTGCCCACCACCCCCCCCCCTCCAGCTCCCAGCTACACTTCAAAATTAAACAAAATGGGAAAAATCAGGAAGTGATTGCCTTTGTGGGGGTGGGGGGTGGAGATTACTGGCTGGGAAGGGAGGGACAAGATGGAACTTCAGGGGTGAACATCAGATCTCATTTCATAGGGGTTTGGGTTACAACAGGGGTATGCATTTGGCCAAACTCCCTGAATGATACATTTAAGATTTGTTTATTTCATTATAGGTTAATTTTACCTAAAGAAAAACCTGTAAAGTAAAACAAACTCACTAAGAAAATACTTGGGGCTGTGAAAGAGTTAAGAGTTGCATTTTGATCAGCTTCTGTCATCATCTTTTCCAACCACAAATATAAGTGTCTTTGACCACCACTGTTGAGGGGAACAGCTGGAAGTTCTCAGGAACCAAGACCTATATATGAAGTGGAGGAGATATTCACTGGGGGCAATTTTCTTTCTGCAGCTCTGCCAGGAAACCAGATCTCTGCCACTAAAGCAAGCAGGCTTCCTTTGGCAGTCAATTCTTAGGTAAAAATAGTCACTGGCTTTATGAGTGTGTGGGCAGAGTGGGATAGCTGAAGACTTGCAGACACTTTGATGGCTTCCCTAGAGAATCCCATGCAGGGTGGTGGGAATTTGGCATCGTGGGCTCTCTGATGTTGCTCCCCAAGTAAGTGTAGAAACGGGTCCAGAAACCAGCAGGGAGAAGAGGCCCTGCTTTGGCATGAGGTTGCACAAGCCATTGTGACTGTGCAAAAAATTCTAAAAGAATGTGGTTAAAGAATAAATTTCATTAAAATTGAATTGTTTCGTGGTTCTTCATTACTCTTCTGTTCCAACTTTATCATTCTATTTCCCCAATTTACCAACTGGTTTGCCTCTGTTACTTTATCATCATGAAATATTTCCAGCAAAGAAAACAGAGCATGATACGGCAAAGAGCAGCGAATCAAAGATCCAGTCTTGTCTTTTTTTCCATATTGAAAATGTGTTTCAATTAGTGATCAGTAATTAAATTATTAGTAACTAAACAGTTCAAATTAATTTGAGTTGTCCCTCTGTTCACAATTACTCTTTTGGCACTTTTTCCTCACCTTTATATTATACATATTTGGAAATTGGTACTTGGATGTGATAACTGGTAACTGGATACTACTGCTATCTTCCTAAATGGGTGCATATAACTATATGAGTGACTCTATTACAAGCTTTTTGCATTTATAATTTAAACATCCAGATTATTAACTTAATGGAATTGTGATCAAAATAATCGGTGTGTACTGTATTATTAATCTGCTTTCCTGCCCTTACAGTCAGTAGTTACTGGTAGTTATAACACTAGCAGCAACCTCAAACTTTAAAACAGACATCTTTATTTATAATGTAAGTCAGCAGCTCTCAAATACTTTGGTCTCAGGAACCATTTATAGTCTTGAGAATCATTGAGAGGATTCCAAAGAACTTTTGTTGTGTAGATTCTATCAGTCCATAGTTATTGTATTAGAACTCCAGGCTACGGAAATTTTTTAAATGCTTTTTTAATGCATTTAAAATAACAATAATAAAGTCATTAGATGTTAACATAAATAACATGTTTATGAAAATAACTTTTCAAAATAAAAATAAATTTATTGAGAAGAGTGGCATTGTTGTACATTTTTGAAAATCTCTTCAAGGTCTGCCTTACTAGAAAACAGGTGGATTCTCATATCTGCTTCTGCATTAAATCTATCGTGAAACGTTGTTTTGGTTGAAGAACAGGAAGAAAACCTGGCCTTACACAGATACATAGGTGGGAATGGAAGAGGTATCTTAAGAGCCTTTTCAGATAGTTGTGGATTCTTTGATACTATGCCAAATCATGACAAGTGATAGTTTATTTAAGAAAAGGTACATTGTGAAATTTGAAACCCTACCGAAGGACTTTTCTATACTCTGTTACATTAAAATCCGAGGGTTTATCTTGCATTTTGAATGGATCTCTCACCAATGCATGGTTTTGTCGTATCATGCGTTGGTCACTAGGAAAACATTGGCTCAGGGAGTTATGCAGATGTTCTTTATACAATATAAATAATCCCACTTTTTAATAACACCACTGGGACCATCAGAGAGGGCTTTAAGTTTTGTGAAGCTATCATGGCCATGGTAGCAGATTGAAATTTTTGAAAATTTTAATTGTCACTTGAAAAGTCAAATTTTATTATTGGCAACAATCAATATAACAGGCTCACTTTATTCATTTTCAAGAAAAAAGTGTGCCAAATGCCCAAGTCTGAATAATCATAAGCTGACAGTTGTCCTTTCAAGTTAAAATGGTGTTACAGGAAAAGAGCGACTAGTTCAGCTGGCAACTAAAATAGTGGCAGTTCAAACAGTCCCTCGAGTTGTCTTCCCTTGAGGCAACCACTGAACTTTCGCATGCAGCAGCAATTATTTAGACATACTTATTTTGCCACACAGAATTTTAAAAGATGTGTAAAGTAGTATATTTTAACTGGCATTTGTCTCTCCTGCAAGTACACAGTTATGAAGAACACGACAACCATTAGAACAATCTGGTGACACTGCCTTTATTCACACTTAGGCACCAGCAATTTTACTCCCCACTGCTTTGCAATCCTAGTGCAAATATCAACAATGAAAAAGACAAATACCATCTTAGAATTATTATGAGAATAGTTTTTCCCCCATAAACAAGGTTTTATCAGAACACAGGCAGGCTCATTTGTAAATAAATGTCTATGTCTGCTTTTGTGCCACAACACTGGAGTTAAGTTGCATCAGAAACCATATGGCCCACAAAGCCAAAAATGTTTACTGCCTGGCCCAATACCGAAAAAAATTGTCAACCATGATCTATTTGATCATTTCAGTATGCAAGTACTGAATAAAGATGTCAAGATAACCTATAAAGTCCCTGCTAAGACAAAGGCATGCACTATTAGGCAGACAACCAGCAGCTAAACATTATCAGAAAAAAATCAACTATGAGAACAGTTTTGACTTCACGGAACCCTTAAAAGGGTCTCAAAGACTCCCACGGGTCTGGAGACCACTTTTCAAGAGCCACTGATGTAAAACTCTCAACAATATTTTTTACTCTTTAGGTAAGTTTAGACTCAGAATTTTATGTGTTTAGTGTTACAGATGAATTTAGCATTCTTTCATTCAGGAATTATATGTACACATACACTGGCAATAGAGGGCTAAACAAAATCACAGTCCTTGCCCTCATGGAATTTCTATTCTACTGGTTGAGACAAAACTGTAACCCCATAATCAGATAACTGTAAATGTATAACTGGTAGGTGCTATGAGAATTTTGGCAGAAGCAGTTTACTTCATTTATAGGTGGGAGGGTTAAGAAACAATGTTTCTGAGGGCACAATGTTTGCCTTAAGCCCTACTGATCCACAGGCATGGTGGTGGACAGTGTTCTAGGGACCAGCACGTGCAAAGGTCCTGAGGCAGGCGGGAGCTTGGCATGTTCAAGAAATGGGCAACAGCTCTGAAAGGGAGGGAGGGAGGATAGTGGGAGATAATGTCAGAGAGAAAAGTATGGGCCAGAACATGCAATGGCCTCTGTTAACATTTTGATCTTTATTCAGAGAACAAAGTGAGACCATAGAAGGGTTTCTAGAAGGGGTGGGTTAATCAGATTGGCAGTATTAAAAGATCGTCTGGGCAGCAGGGCTGAGAATCAATGGACTGGTTGATTGGGGGCTGGGCAGATGAAAGCAGGGGGATCATTTAGAAGGCTGTTGGAGTAGTTTTAGCAAGAGAGCAAAGACAGAAGAATTGTATTAGAGAGCTACCACGGGTAGAAAGTAATATGAATTCGATGGAGGGGTGGGCCTTGGTAGGGAAGAAAAGGGCTTAAGAGATGACACAGTGGTTTCTAGTTTGCCCAGCTTGACGGATGGTGGTGCCTTGGGGTAGCCATTTCCCACTTAACTCAGGCTATATGGGAACAAAAACTGGAAAAGAAAAAGGAGAAAAAAACACCAGCAACTAAGGCCAGGGACTGAGGGAAGGATCAGATTACTAGGAGAGGGATTTGAATTTATTAAATTAATTATAACAGTCCCTGCCTAAAAAGAAAATATTGCAAGGGATTATTTAGAGGTCCCTAAGAATATTAAGTTAAGTTTACCTTTATATACAGATTTTTAGCAGCAAAACAGTTTGTATGGTGATTGGTGTTCCTTATAGAAGACGATTTGTCAAGACATATTCAAAAAAGGAGAGAACTTTCAAGAATTCCAAAAGTAAGTTGATGGTCCAACACCCCAGGGCAGCCTGCCTTGGCTTTACACCCACTGTGTGCCAAGCTCTCTTAGATGTGTTCACAAGTAGGATCTCATTTAATATTTATGATAGCACAATGTGGTAAATATCATCATTGCTTTCATTTTACAGATGCAGAAATGGAACCTCAAAAATGTTGATGTTTGTTGAGGATCACACCACTTCCAAAAGTCAAAACCAGGATTCTAACACTATTCTTTATTAAAACAGCTGAGTGATATTTCTAATGCAGATGTTTCTAGGTTTTAGGAGGTTATGGACACCTTTGAGATTGTACTGAAATTTATCAACCTTCTCTCTAAAAAAGTTCACATCTACACATGCACAATTTTACATCCCATTTCTAGCAATCTTCAGATCTCTGGAAACCCATCAAGAGATTGCCCAGAACCAACTGAAACCCAGAGTTAACAAGGCCTATTTTAAGGTCTTTTTTAAAGCTATCTCTGGTGGTGTTTTTAAATCTAGTCAATAAACGATTTTATCAACAATCATATAAAAAATCAACAATCTTAGTTATCCAAATTAAAAACTGGTTACTCTCCATAGTATTACCACATAACCAGCAATTCTACTCTTAGGAATATACCCAAGAGAAGTGAAAACAGGTGTTCAAAGAAAGACTTATACATGAATGTACACAGCAGCATTATTTATAATAGCTGAAAAGTGGAAACAACCTAAATGTCCATTAATGGGTAATGGATAAACAAAACGTAATCTATCTATTCATTCAATGAAATATCATTCAGACGTAAAAAGAAATGAAGTACAGAAAGCTGCTACAACATGGATGAACCTTGGAAACAGTATATAAAGTGAAAGAAGTCAGTCATAAAAGGACACATATGGTATGTTTCCACTTATAGGCAAATACATTGAGACAGAAAGTTGAGGGGTGGTTGCCAGGGGCTGGGGGGAGGGCACAAAGGAAACTGACTGCTAATGCACATGGGGTTTCTTTTTTTGGGGGGTGAGGAAAATGTTCTGGAACTAGATAGTGGTGATGGTCACACAATATGGTGAATGTATTCAAAGCCACTGAATTGAATACTTTCAAATGGTTAAAACGGTGAATTTTATGTGATGACTTTTACCTCAATTAAAAAAAAAATGCTTTCCCAGCTATGCCTTCCCAGCTATGCCTTCTTTGTTCTGTATACCTTCCTTTGCCTGGGCTATTTAGAAGGAGTTGGCATTCTTTAGTCTGTCCCCAGGTGTGGTCTCTCTAGTGGGCTGATATGTACCTACAAGCTGAATCCTGGCAGCCTTCTCCAGAGGTGTCCATTTGGGGCAGGCAAAGTGTATGACCATCTCTATGCAAAAAGATTCCATGTGCTTGCCCTCCTGTCCACGTTTTATTTGCATTAAAAGACATCAATATTATGGAGACAGTATGCATGATCTGCAACGGGTGGAGGTGGCCTAAGGGTAGATCGACTGAGGAACAGAATGGTGAACTGTTGTGTGTGCATGCAATGGAATACTGAACAACTGCAAGAAGGAGTGAAGCTGTGAGACACCCAACGAGGTGAATGGATCCTGTAGACAGCATTTTGAGTGAACTATGCCAGAAACAAAGGCAAACACTATAATACCTCACCAATATGGACAAACTACAATGTGTAAATTTAGAACTGAACCTTAAAGCACAGCTTATCAGGGGAATGCTTATTGTAACAGTCCCTAGATTGTAAGCTCTTGCAGCAGTCACATTTATTCCTGAATTTTAATGGCTATTGCCAGATTCCAAGATGCTGATCGCTTTGTGTATAACCTGATCAATCCCTGGGACTTTGGGTATCTGTGTGACACCTGAAACTCAGAGCTAGAACTTGGCAGATATGAATGTCAGTATTAGCACATAAAGCAACTGTTAAAAAAGCTGAAAAAGAGTCCAGACTTCAACTAGAGATATGAATGAAGCAGATGTGGTTAGGACTAGAGCAAATTGGGCCAAAGGGTAAAGGACAATACTGACTGTGTTTTAAAACTTCAAATTCCATGCAAGACCATGGGAAGAGACGTTTAGTTGGTGCAAGATCTATATTTCCTAAACAATTTTACTCGTACAGTCTGTTCAAATACCTTAACTACATGGAATTTTTAATAGGAACTGAGACCTGGTAGGTTTGCATAGGTTAGTATGAAATAGCAACACATCCCAAAGTAATTTGGACAGAGAATAAAAGTATATGTGCAGGCCCCCCCTGAGGAGCTGGGGGAAAATGCAGAGGTGTTGGGCTTTCTCACCTGGATTATTGCTGATGTTCTCACAAACATTGAGGACTGGCGGTCTGATGTGCTGAGCCCTCTATCATGGGGCTTGCCCTTATGAAGCTCGTTAGCGCAAAGGAGAGGCTAAACCTGCTTATAATTGTGCCTAAGAGTCTCCCCCTGAGAACCTCTTTGTTGCTCAGATGTGGCCCTCTCTTTCAAGCTAAGCCAACTCAGCAGGTGAACTCACTGCCCCACCACCACCACCATGTGGGACCTGACTCCCAGGGGTGTAAATCTTCCTGGCAACGCAGGCTATGACTCCCAGGGATGAACTGGGACCTGATATCATGGGATTGAGAACATCTTCTTGACCAAAAGAGGGATGTGAAATGAAATGAAACAAAGTTTCAGTGACTGGGAGATTCCAAATGGAGTTGAGAAGTCACTCTGGTGGGCATTCTTATGTATTATATAGATAACCCTTTTTAGGTTTTAATGCATTGTAATAGATAGAAGTAAATTCCTGAAACTATCAAACTGCAACCCAATAGCCTTGACTCTTGAAGATGATTGTATAGCAATGTAGCTTACAAGGGGTGACAGTGTGATTATGAAAGCCTTGTGGATCGCACTCCCTTTATCCAGTGTATGGATGAATGGGCAGAAGAATGGGGACAAAAAACTAAATGAAAAATTGGGTGGGAGGAGGAGGATGATTTGGGTGTTTTTACTTTAATTTTTTTTTTTTTACAATGACAAATTTTAAATTTTATTTTATGAAAATTTTATCTTGTTACATGTTTTTATAAAAATGAAACAATTTCCAATTCCAGTATTCAATGTTCATCTGGTAGCCACTGTAAAGAATCAGTATCAACTTTAAGCATTTCTAGCTAGACCTATGTATTTACAATTTTAAGAGTAATATGAACTACTTAACATTGAAAATACTCCTCAACCATCATGTGCAACAGTTGAGAATACTTTGCTAAGTCATGAATTCTTCCAGAATCATAACTGAAACAGGAAGAGAAGAAAAGAATATGTTGTTGTGCTCCTAAAAGTAAGGATTTGATAATTTTATTAATTTGCCTTTTCTTTTATCTAAGCACATCTCTGCCAAAACGTCCCTGTTTTTTAAAGCAGTGCTCATCTCCACTGTTCGCAGTGCCACAGCCCATGCACCAGGAAGGCATTTGGACTTAGTGATCTTTGTCTGGAAGACACAGGACAAGAGATGTGGAGAAATGTTAGTCGTGGAAGAGGATGTTTAGGGTTATGTGCTACACAGAGCCAGGACTGAGCTCTGGTTCCTGAGAGGCCAACACACCTGTGTGTGTATTTGATTATAACAGCTTTATTGAGATATAATTCACATACTGCACAATTCACCCATTTAAAGCATATAGCTCAGTAGTTTTTAGTATATGCACAGAGTTGTGCAACCATCACCACTAATTCCAGAACATTTTCATCACCCTGAAAACGAAACTCCATACCCGTCAGCAGTCACTCCCCAGCCTCTGGCAATCACTAATCTACTTTCTGTTTCTGTGGATTTGCCCATTCTGGACATCTCATATAAATGGAGTCATATGCAGCCTTTTGTATCTGACTTCTTTCATTTAGTGCAATGTTCAACCATGTTGTAGCATGTATCAGGACTTCATTCTTTTTTATGGCTGAATAATGTTCCATTGCTTGGGTATACTACATGTTATTTATCTGTTCATCAGCTGATGGACAGTTTCCACTTGTTGGCAATTATGAGAAACGATGCTATGAACATTTGTGTACAAGTTTTTGTACAAATGTTTTCAGTTATCTTGGGTATATACCTAGACGGGGAATTGCTGGGTCATGTGTTCTTTCCTTGTTTTTTTTTTTTTTTTTAACTTTTTTTTTTTTAAATCAACTGTATGAAAAATAAAAAAAATAAAAAAAATAATTAAAAAAAACATACAATAAAAGAACATTTCAAAGAGACCATAACAAGGGAGTAAGAAAAAGACAACTAACCTAAGATAACTGCTTTACTTCCAACATGTTCCTACTCTACCCCAAGAAAGTTACCTAATATAGCAACATTTCTGTGAACTTGTTCGTACTATACCCATCAGAAATTAACAGACCATAGTCATTCCTGGCATTCCCAGAACGTTAAATAGCTTATCTGTTATTCTCGGATTATTGTTCCCCCTTCCTTAATTGCTCTCTATTGCTAGTTCCCCTACATTCTACATTATAAACCATTTGTTTTACATTTTTCAAAGCTCACATTAGTGGTAGCATATAATATTTCTCTTTTTGTGCCTGGCTTATTTCGCTCAGCATTATGTCTTCAAGGTTCATCCATGTTGTCATATGTTTCACGAGATCGTTCCTTCTTACTGCCGCGTAGTATTCCATCGTGTGTATATACCACATTTTATTTATCCACTCATCTGTTGAAGGACATTTGGGTTGTTTCCATCTCTTGGCAATTGTGAATAATGCTGCTATGAACATTGGCGTGCAGATATCTGTTCGTGTCACTGCTTTCCGATCTTCCAGGTATATACCGAGAAGTGCAATCACTGGATCGAATGGTAACTCTATATCTAGTTTTCTAAGGAGCTGCCAGACTGACTTCCAGAGTGGCTGAACCATTATACAGTCCCACCAACAATGAATAAGAGTTCCAATTTCTCCACATCCCCTCCAGCATTTGTAGTTTCCTGTTTGTTTAATGGCAGCCACTCTAATTGGTGTTAGATGGTATCTCATTGTGGTCTTAATTTGCATCTCTCTAATAGCTAGTGAAGCTGAACATTTTTTCATGTGTTTCTTGGCCATTTGTATTTCCTCTTCAGAGAACTGTCTTTTCATATCTTTTGCCCATTTTATAATTGGGCTGTCTGTACTATTGTCATTGAGTTGTAGGATTTCTTTATAAATGCAAGATATCAGTCTTTTGTCAGATACATGGTTTCCAAAAATTTTTTCCCATTGAGTTGGCTGCCTCTTTACCTTTCTGAGAAATTCCTTTGAGGTGCAGAAACTTCTAATCTTGAGGAGTTCCCATTTATCTATTTTCTCTTTTGTTGCTTGTGCTTTGGGTGTAAAGTCTAGGAAGTGGCCGCCTAATACAAGGTCTTGAAGATGTTTTCCTAAATTATCTTCTAGGAGTTTTATGGTACTTTCTTTTATATTGAGATCTTTGGTCCATTTTGAGTTAATTTTTGTGTAGGGGGTGAGGTAGGGGTCCTCTTTCATTCTTTTGGATATGGATATCCAACTCTCCCAGCCCCATTTGTTGAAAAGACCATTATGACCCAGTTCAGTGACTTTGGGGGCCTTATCAAAGATCGGTTGGCCATAGATCTGGGGGTCTATCTCTGAATTCTCAATTCGATTCCATTGATCTATATGTCTATCTTTGTGCCAGTACCATGCTCTTTTGACAACTGTGGCTTTATAATAAGCTTCAAAGTCAGGGAGTGTAAGTCCTCCCACTTCGTTTTTCTTTTTTAGAGTGCCTTTAGCAATTCGAGGCATCTTCCCTTTCCAAATAAATTTGATAACTAGCTTTTCCAAGTCTGCAAAGTAGGTTGTTGGAATTTTGATTGGGATTGCATTGAATCTGTAGATGAGTTTGGGTAGAATTGACATCTTAATGACATTTAGCCTTCCTATCCATGAACATGGAATATTTTTCCATCTTTTAAGGTCCCCTTCTATTTTTTTTAATAGAGTTATGTAGTTTTCTTTGTATAGGTCTTTTACGTCTTTGGTTAAGTTTATTCCTAGGTACTTGATTTTTTTAGTTGCTATTGAAAATGGTATCTTTTTCTTGAATGTCTCTTCAGTTTGTTCATTTCTAGCATATAGAAACATTACTGACTTATGTGCATTAATCTTGTATCCTGCTACTTTTCTAAATTTATTTATTAGCTCTAGTAGCTGTATCATCGATTTCTCAGGGTTTTCCTACTTTAATTTTTTATTCTTATTTTTACTTTTTCTGGTACAAGGAAAATGTTCAAAAATAGATTGGAGTGATGAAAGCACAACTATATGATGGTACTGTGAACAACTGATTGTACACTTTGGATGATTGTATGGTATGTGAATATATCTCAATAAAATTAAATTTTAAAAGACTTCAATAGATGGACTTTTTAAGCCTTTAAACCTGAAACATCATTCTGGTTCTCCATTGGGAAGGGGGTGATTGTGCTCCCAGGAGACATGTGTCAATGTCTGGAGACAATTTGGTTGTCACAATTTGGGGGGGGGGGTGCTACTGGCATCTAGCAGGTGGAAGCTAGAGATATTGCTAAACCTCCTACAATGCACAGGACAGACCCCACAACAAAGAATGATCCAGCCCCAAATGTCAACAGCTCCAAGGTTGAGAAACCCAGGAGTACAATAGCATTGGCAACTTATGATGTAATTGAAAATGCCAATAACTATGTGGACAGTCTCCTCGAGATTGTTCCCGTTCTCTTGATCTCTGCCACATGTGACGGCCAAATGCTGAAACAGCCCCAAAGGTGAGGCAGGGTGGGTACTGAGACTCTCCAGAGAAATCAAGGGCCTCAGTCTTGCAGCTTATTGATCCCACCAAGACTGTAGCCCATAGGCCCTGGGACATGCACCGATCTCGGAGCTCTGAAATGCAAGCTGATCCCTCAGGGTCCAGCACTGTGGTCCACACTTGCTGGTCTGCCTGTCAGAGATCAGCAGGGAAAGAGTTAAAATGTGATTCGCAGCATAAGAACATGCCCTGTAAAGGAAGGAACTGATTCATATCATTGTTCTGGATTCGGGCTAATAATTTCATCACCAGTGGTTTCTCTCATAACCAGGTTTATTCATTAATTTTTGCTAGCATATTTATATACGGTTTGCCCTTTTATCTTGTATTTATCTTGCAACCAAGCAAGGGTGATGCTGGCTGTAGAGACATATTTCATTTTCTGTAATAATACTCACATATTGGTAAAACAAATGCTTTTAAAAATGGGCATGAACTGATTCAGAAATTGGATCCTCCATTGTAAAAACCTTGTTACAGTCTTTCCAGAAGAAAGCAAACACATGTTACATAAAACAGCAACAGATTTGTAAAGATTCTCCTTATTATCCTGCAGAGAGATTCCATGTTCAAAACACCCTTAACTATACTTACACTAACTTAGAAAACACCTCAGGCCAAACCTTGAGTAATTATCTGAGCAGTTTACTTGCTGGAAGATTCACTTCCTATAAATTATGCTCAGCCTCTCCCTGGGAAAAATGTTGCTGTTAGGAGATGTCACGTTGAACACATTGTTTGACAATCTGGTGGTCACACGGGGGAAGGGTTCATTATAGTTCCTCAGTAATGAGTTTCCCAAATGCCATTTGAAGCTGCCCCTAAAGCAGTAAGTTTTCCAGTGGTGGCCATACATAATGATTGGAAAAATATGTTAAAGGACAGGGGGCACTTGCTTCTCCAGAGTCACTTACACCAAAGTTTCCATGAAATGAAATTCTCATCTTTCTTCATCCAGGGGTCAAGGCAACCCTTTCTAATAACACTGCACACTTTGGAGAGGCCATGGAGGCACAAACTTCATATGCTGGTGATTGGAAGACTATTGCTTAAATAGCAAGCCATGTAGTTAGAAGAAATTAACAAATACATGTGACAATGGGTATGGACACCAGGCTCTGCCCCGAAATAGTTGCATGGAAACCTCTGTTTCAAACCATCCTGAGCTAGGAAGAACGTGTGAGGCCCAACCATGTGGTTCTCTTGGAAAATGCTTGCCTCACGGTCTTGACCAAAGACATGGCATTCAGACAGAGGGGCTCAGACATTGTCTTAGAATCACATCCTTTTGAACGGGGCTGAGAGGCGGTGCACACAGCAGCTGAAGATGAATGCTAGAGGACTTGGATCTCAGCTAAAGGACAGTATTCCAGTTACTGAACTTTCAGCAAATGGCTGTTTTGAAAGTCAAGATCTTCTTCAGAAAGGATTTCCTTGTGTGAAAAAATGGCACTTTTGCCCAGTCATCATCTTGAATTAGAAAAGAATTTCCAGCTCAACCAAGATAAAATGAATTTTTCCACACTGAGAAACATCCAGGGTCTGTCTGCACCACTAAAATTACAGATAGAATTCAAGGTGGTGCAGCAGGCTCAGCGGCTTCCATTTCTTCAGAGCTCAAATTTTTCATGGAAATTTTGAGGGGTAGTGATGAGACTATTGGATTTGAAGATATTCTTAATGATCCATCACAAAATGAAGTAAAGGGAGAACCATACTTGATGGTTAAATTTAAACTTGGTTTACTGTAACACAGTTGTGCTGTTAATGAAAACAGTGACTGCAACTTGTTTATAGTTGTCTTTCTACTATAATTTGATGTACACAATATTAAAAGTACTGACACATGAGAATTTTTGCCTAAATAGTATCAGTGATCATTTGAAATTATTTGGTTCTTTGGTTTATGGCTATGTGACAATTGAAAACAATAAAGGGAGATGAGTTTAAAGCTAGTATATATTAAAACAGTGGCCTTCTAAGTCTTTAAAAAAATCATTGCTAATGAATATTATAAATCTGCCTGCAGGTTCCAATTAAACCCATTTTCTAAGTATTCCATAAATTTAATTTTGAATAGTTATTATCAATATTTGAATGTGCAGCCTTTATAGTAGCATCTTTCAGAATAAATATTTGTAATTGATCTCACTGGCAACTTCAAATTAAGAACAAAATAAGAGGTTTATACTTTATCCTGTTTCAGTATCAGCCATTAATACTCATAAGAATATTTGCTTTATTGATACTATTTTAAATTACAACCATTCTTTGATTCATTCAAGTTGAAAACTATAAGTTCAGAGGTTTTGATTTTGGTCTTGTCTTTAAAGTGAAAAAATTAAAGTAACCAGAAGAAGTATATTAACCTGTGGTTCTTCAGAGATTTGATATATATTAAAATATATTTAATATGTTACTAAGTAATACTGTTAAAGAAAAGTAAGTCTCATCTTTCCTTGTTCTTGCTTTATATTTTACAAGATGCTTAAATTTAAAAAATTACAACCTTCATACATACACTCACACAATAATTTCTTTAAAAATTTTCACCATGCTTCTTGTTTTTTATAAGGGTATTCTTTATGAAACTGGTATACAAAAATTAAAGAGTTTGAGAACATTAGTAAGTGGGTCATCTTTCATTAAAACAAAACTAATTATTCTATGTTTTAAATAACAGTTGTGAAGTATCAACTAAAAAATGTTTTATCAAAACAAAAAAAAGAATCCCATCCTTTTAAAACAAAACAAAACAGAAAACCTCCCTAATGCTTTTTTGAAGGGTTTCTTCACAACATAAAGATTCCCAAAATTTCCCTGTTGCCTTTATTATTTCTAACCCCACGGTTAATATCTTACATTACTGGGGCACATTTGTCAAAACTAAGAACCTGGCATGGGCATTACTATTAACTAAACTCCAGACTTTATTTGGATTTCTTCAGTTTTCCCACTCCTCTCCTTTTTCTGCTGCATGATCCCTTCTGGGACAGCACATGCACTGAGTGGTCACGCCTCCTTAGTGCTCCCCTTGCCTCTCAGAAGCCTCCTCTCTTCTTTGTGCTGAGGCCTAAGCTTCACAGTAGACTTTTAGGAAGGCTTCCTAAACATAGGAGCCAGCTTTTTAATTCTGTCCATAACTCAAACAACAACAACAATAATCAAACAAAATCCTGTGGAAAAGTGAAATATTCAGCCAGATGGCTCTCCTGGCTGCCATTTTTATCTATGTAAAACCAGTCAGCATCCATGTTACAAATTTATCTTCCATGATTTTATTGGTTAGTCTGGCATAAGTCAACAGATAGCTGGAACTACCTCATGGGTCAGGTGACAAGCAAGTTCCTTGCAACTAGACTTCTCGACTAAGAAAGAACAGAAGTTGGACCAGACCAAGCTGAAGTGTTTGAGGGGAAGTTCAGATGGCTGGATGACCATATCCAGAGAGTTGGGAACCAGGCAATCTGGAAGATCCCAAGTATATAACATCAGGAAGGGGAACAAACAGCAGGAGCATGGGGGAGGGTTGGGAATGGTGGGTGGGCAGATGGACTGGCAGGCGAGTAAAGGAAAGGCCTAGGTGACATGCAGGAGCCATCAGGTGATGATGGGGAGGTTGGGTAGGAAGAGCAGGAAGGACATCAACTGGGGCCCACACTGCCAGCAAATCAGAGGCAGGATCTGGGTCCAAGGTCTCAGAGCTTAGGTTCTCAGCTGGTGTCTGCGGCAGGGTGTGGGCAGGCAGGGACTACCCAGGCACAAGATACCTGGGGTTCAAGGTACAAGGTACCTGGGACACAAGGGCAGAGAGCTGATTACAGGAAGCCCAACCATTAGCATCAGGGCAAGGTAAGAGCAAGGCCAGAACCCAGGTCAGTTTGAGGTTGAATTAACTGCCCTGTGGTACTAGAGATTTTAAATTCCTCAAGACAAGGAAAAGAAACAGTCTCTGACCCCAACTCAGGGTTTCTCTGCTCCGGCACTCTAGACACTTTGGATCTAATAATTCTTTGTAGGGGGAGCTGTCCTGTGCACTGTAGGATATGTAGCAGGATCCCTGGTTTCCACCTACTAGATTACAGTCGTATCCCCAACCCCAGGTGTGACATCCAAAAATGTCTTCAGAATTACTAAATGTCCCCTGGAGGGGCAAAGTCATCCCTGGTTGACTAAAATAAGACAGATCCAGGAGGAGGCATTAAGTGACTTCAGTTGTAGAAGAAAAACAGTCTGGGGGAAGGAAACCAGGCTGGTTATTACATCCCAGAAAGGAAGTCAAGGAGAAGTGATGTGATGGTTCCTTTGTAAAGGGCTACTGGATGTGGCAGGTGTCCGAGAAAACTTTAGACAGAGGGAGAAGCTTTAGACAGAGGGAGTCTGGGATGTTAAATTGCCTTGCTCCATACGAACACATAGGCAGGAGAAATGGGTTGGTATTTACTGATTTAATGGGTCAAATTTAATTTAGGCTTAAAACAATGTTTGGTGCATAAAGCCAAAAGAAATAAAAGTTTTCTTTTTCTCACACCATGAAAGCCTACCTAGCTTTGAAATGCCTTTGGCCAATGTGGGAATAAGGATATTTTATTGAATAATGCCTCTTTTCATTTTGAGTCGTCTTCAGCAGAGTCTTATAAAGGCACTAAATAAGCCTTTTTTTTTAAATCCCAGAAAATAGTAGTCATTTTAAGCACTTTAGGGGAATTGTAACTTAATAGATACAGTTCTAGCCTAGATTACTCTGATTTTTTGTTTGGCTTTGATGTTTGGGAATAAAGTAGCAAAGAGCAGTGACTGTCAGACCTTTGCTGCCTGTCTCTTGGTTTCACGCCATTATCACCTCATTACACTGTGGTGGCAGCTTCTAAAATGGCTCTCAATGACCCCACCTCCTGTTGTTCACGCCCTTGTGGAGTCCCCTCCCTTTGAGTGTGGGCTGCAGCTACTGAAATGCTTTTGGCAAATAGAATATCACTTCCAAGATTAAGTTCTGTCTTAGTTTGCAAGGGCTGCCGTAACAAAGTACCACAAACTTAAAACACAGAAATTTATTGTCTCACGGTTCTGGAGGCCACAAGTCTGAAATTGTGTCATTAGGGCCATGCTTCCTTTGAATCTGTAGGGAATAATCTGTTCCATATCTCTCTCCTGGCTTCTGGCAGGGGCTTGCCAGCGATCCAGGGCATTCTGTGCCTCGGTCATCACATGACATTCTCCCCGCTGTCTGTTTCACTGTGTCCAATTCTCCTTTTCTTATACGGACACCAGTCATATTGGAATAAGTCCACCCTACTCCAGCATGACCTCATGGTAACTTGCCTAACTCCATCTGTAATGACCCTATTTCCAAATTAGGTCACATTCTGAGGTACTGGGGATTAGGACTTCAACCTCCCCTGTTGAGGGACACAATTCAATCCATAACAAGTTCTAGAGACTATTAGTTCCACCTTACTCTCTGGCTCTTCTTGTTTGTTGGCTCTGGTGTAGGATATGTAGCAGGACCTAGGTTGTGCCGGTTTTCTCCAATGTCTGAGAGAAACTGAATCCTGCCAACAACCACTTGCATGAACTTGGAAGTTGATCCTCCGTCAGTAGAGCCTTGAGTTGACCGCAGCCCTGGCCAATACCTTGTTTGCAGCCTGAGAGAGACCCTAAGCCAGGGGACCAGCTAAGCTGTGCCCAGATTCCTGACCCACAGGAACTGTGAGATACTAAATATTGTTGTCTTAAATTGTTATGTTTTGGCTAACTTGTTACACAGCAGTAGTTGACTAATACATACTCTAATGTCATTCTGCACTTAGATGAGTGGCATAATATTGTGTCATCAAACGTGGCAACACATAGCAGTAAAGATAAAACAGTTAAATTTGAACTCCAGCTCCTAATGGGTAGGGAGGGACCATGAGGTGGGGCTACAGCAAACATGACACACAGAAGTTAAGGTTGTAGAGAAATGAAAAAGAATCTACTTGTGGCACAGAAACAGAAAGTTCATCATTTCTAGCAAGAAAAGAGAAAGGCTCCAAATGTTTATAATATGCCACCCACTGCAACAGGGGTGGGCAGAAATAAGCAGAAGACCAAAGAACGGTGGTAAGAATGTCAAGTGGAGTCTCGGTTACACAGTGGGGAAGGGTACTAGGAAGGAAAAGATCCAGTGTTCTAGGAGCACCAAGGATTCATGGAATAAAATGGCGATTGTGGTTTCAGATTCAAACAAAGCCATTTGCTATGCTGCAGAGAACAACATTCTCCCTTCTACACTCACCCATTGCCCCGCCCCTGCCCCATATCCACCTTCCATTAGCTTCCCTTTCCATAAGCTGTGATTTTATAAAGATACCCTCACAGGCAGGGGAAAAAGACTTTTAAGCTTGATTTGCAGTCTGCAGAAGTAATACGTGTTGCGTATGTTTTCTAATCACGTTTGCATTAGGGCCAAATGATATGTGGAGCCCGTAGATCAGATACTCCAAGGAATATACAGAAGAAATATGCAAGGCAATTACAGACATTCACTAGACACTTGCCACTCAAAGCCTGGTCCATCAAGCAGCAGCTTGAGCATCACCTGAGCCCTGTTAGGACTGTAGAATCTCAGGCCCTGCCCCAGACCTATGAAATCAGAATCTGCATTTTAACAGGGGCCCTGGGTGACCGGTTTGCAAATTAAAGTTTGAGAAGCAGTGGCCTATACCATATAGAGAATGGACCCAGAAAATCTTGACATCGGACATTGTTAAAGATGTATAGGAATATGGTATGCATAAAAGCATAGTAGATTGCTACAATAATTACATTTTCCTTTGCATAATGCTATAACAGTTGAAGTGTTTTCACATATAACACTTCAATTATACCAGGAAGGCTCTCCTCTGTCATACTGCAGAATATCTGAGCCCTTCACGTAGGGAGGTCTGGGGCTTCCCTAACCATGACACTTAGCCCAAAGTGAGTGACACTTAGCCACTCCAGGTTCTGACTTCCAGTATGTGAGAATGCAACAGGCAATGGGGGAGCATGCTTGCTACTGTTTCCAAGACTCTACATTTTCTCCATCAAGGACACTTGTGAGTTCACTCGCTTTCTGCCTTTTCTGCAGAAAAGTAACAAAAATACTAGAGTCTGATCATTGAGTGCCTGCCATGTGAAATAGGGACTATTCTCCTCTTGTCAAAGCTGATAAAACCAAGGCACAGAGAGGTTAAATCATTAAGTCTCCCTCTGAAGGCAAAGAAGGGAGACAACATGGAGAGACAAGTTACAAAGAAAAAACCTGCAATTCCCTCTGTGCATCATCGCAGGGGGATAGTTGGGCCAGAATTTGGGCGGCTTATTTGGAAGACCAACTGGGTTAATCTGGTCATTTTCTCTCTCTTACTAATAAGGGGCAAAACTGAACTCCACCCTAGGTGTGGTTCCCTGCAAAGGCCAAACCATCTGTCTGTATCAGTGGCTCCCAAACCGGGCTGCATATTGGAATCGCCAAGGCAGATTCTAAATCTCACTGCCAGGACACACCCCAACCAACGAAATCAGAATCTCTAAGATTGAAAAACACTGCTTTATCTCCTACTTCCAACCTTGTATCCCAACCTAAGGCCACATATATGACTACCTCAAATCCATACTCAACATAACCAGCCAGGCTGGAGGAGGGCAACTCTATGACTATTTCAAGTTGACTTCATAATCTTAGGATTTAACACAAAACAAAGACACCAGCTTTTCTCAGAATAGCTGAACCTCCCCTGTTTTCAAGAGGCAGGACAGAAGCTCAAATTTCTCTTTCTAGAAGGATCTCTGGCCAGGACATCCTGTTCCTGTGCAGCTTTCTGAACCCCATGCGCACGCTTCTATTTAAAAGCCCTCTGTCTACAAATGCTCAAAGGAGCAGACAATCTGCTTTCTCCTTCACTTTTAGTTGGTGTGCACTGGAAATAAATTTTGGTGTTTGATCTGACAAGTGGTAACAGGACCCTGCAGAAAGGCAGCCTGGTAGAAGAGGGTTTGGGAACAGGTCGATCTTCAGACAATATGCACCAGTGCATTCTGACCAGGTGGTAAAATACTGATGTACAGAACTTCAGGGCCAGTTAGGAAATAAACATTGCTCTGAGCAACCCAGGTGGTCCTGTGATCCAGCATGTGTGACCCAGCAGGGAGTTCCAGGTTGGGGCTCAGCTCTAGGGTCTTCGTGTCCTGAAAGCTCTCACTTCATGCCACACAGTTGTTAAATCTTCTGAATATCATCCCTGGTTAAAGCTCATGCTTCAGATTCAAATGACCTGGATTTAATTTGGCTCTACCACTTAAACACCTTTCCATGGGGTCTTAGTTTCTGTTTCTAAACATGAAGTTTACATAAACTGTAAAATGTTTGCACCATGACCAATAAATGCCACTATTGTGTTTTAGTTTCTTGATCAGTTACTAATAAGGATGCTCACATCCCTGTGAGCTTGGAGGTGTCCAGCCTAGAGGGCTGGCAGATTATGCTGCTTCTCTTGGGTGTTGCTGTTGTGGTGGTGGTTGTTAGGGGCTGTTTATCTCTTCATCACAGATCACATTTTGGAAATATTTTCAAAATCTGATGCACATTTTACATCTTCTAAATCAAAGAAGGGATCAAGTGCTGTTCCCTTTGCTCTGACTCAAGGCACATGCTGTGGCCTTTGCACATTACCATTTTTTGCTGGTGTGTTTGCCTCTACTTAGGATTGCCAGATAAAATTGGTCCAAACATACTTATGCTAAAAAATTATGTTATTTATCTAAAGTTAAAATTTATGTGGGTGTTCAGCCAAATCTGGCTACTCAAAGGTTCCATTAGCCTCTCCCCACTTCTACTTTGCTTCCTCTAATCTGTGGAGAGCTAAAACCCAGAGCTGCCAAGAGTAAGAAGCTCAATTCTTTTCCATCTATGCTGGCTTCCCGTTAGCTTTAAATACTATCTCTAATCTAATCAAACCCATTTCTCCAATTCCTCTCTCCTGACCTCTAGTTACTTGGATCCAGTTGGCTCCTCAACATCTCTGCTTGATTGTCTATCAGCATCTCAATCCTAATATACTCAAGCTTCCTCCTCCAACATTCTACATCTCAGTACATGGCACTGAAGGACAACAACCTAAGAGTCACCTTAGGTGCTGATCTTTCCCACACACCCCCTTTCCAGTCCTGGTCCTGGAGACCGTCTCTCCAAACATTTCTCCAATCCATCCATTACTCTCCATTCCCGCTGCTAAAATCCTGGTCTACACCATCATGCCCTCTTGCCAGGACTAGTGCCATAGACCCAGCTGGTCTCCCAGAACCCCTTCTTGTCTCTTTTCTCCCATTCCCCACACAGCAGTTGGAAGGATCTTCTCAAAGCAGTAATCAGATCATATCACATGCCCCCACCCCCACCCCCCAGCCTTGCATTGGTTTACGCACTCAAAATTGGATGAACAGGATGGAAGGTAAATCTACAACAGAGGTTCCCAACCAGGAGCGATTCTGCCCCCAAGCCCCACCCAAGGGACATTGGCAATGTCCAAAGACATTTTTGGTTGTCACAACAGGGGGGTGCCACTGACATCTAGCGGGTGGAGGCCAGAGGTGCAGCCAAACATCCTACAATGCACAGGACAGTCCTCTACAACCAAGAACTATCCAGTCCCAAATGTCAAGAGAGCTGAGGCCAAGAAATCCTGGCCCAAAGTAAGTAGTATCACAGTTTTTAGATGAAAGAGTCAGGGACACTGCCCCCAGCCCTAGCTGGAAAGTTCTTGTGTTGACCAGCCCACCGTCTGCATTATTGAACGCCCTCACTCAACCACTCCCTTCGGCTGCTGCAGGGGAGGACCTGCCTCCAGAGTAAGGCAACAAAGAGAAGCTGAGCTGTGCTGGAGAGGCTTGTACATTCCTCCCAGGGAATAGCAACCATGAATAGTGTGCTTACAACTTATATGACCTCAAGAAAACCATACCCCTCCTAAATAATAAAACAAATCACAAAGCCGTGTGCACCGAAGGGTTATATTTCCAAAGGTGCCAGGGCACAGCCAATGAAAGCCTGGAGCCGTATAGTACTGGCTACCCAGGGAATTTGCAGAGAACAAAGGTTTCTGATTTTCCCCCCAGCTGTTAGACGTCCTGAAACAAGGTAAGAAAGTTCCTTTTGTGTCTATTGACAATTAAAGGCTGATGTAGGCAATGTGTTTAGATCTCTTGGAAAAATGATGAAAATTTTTTTCTTCTGTTGAAGCATCTTTTCCAATGACATTTCAACAAATAATAAGGGCAACTTCAGAAAGTGTGTTTTCCCATCTTACGAAAAATGCAAAACAACTATTGTTCTTTTTTGCTTTGTTAGGCTAAATAGACTTGACCTAAGGCTAGCCCTTCCTGCTACTGAATAATCCTGTGTAATTTGAAAGCCACTGCCAAGTAGATGCTAATTATCTCCCTCAACTAACTTTCCTGTTAACCATTTTTAACGTGGATCTCCCTGATGGGTGGTGCACACTCCGCTGTGGGTGGACACCAGAAAAGTTCTGTAATCCCCTTTCCCTTGATAGGGCAAAGCCCAAACCTATCTCTGTCTGCCAGGCTTAGGGAGCCCCCACAGTGTTAAGAGACTAAGTAAAATGAGGGAAGAAGATGGAGCCTTGGTTTTGGCAGAAGACTCCACGGGAGACAAAATGGATGCTTAAAGGAGTCAATATTTTGGAGACTTAGAAATAGGATGTTCACGACAGAATCACCTCTTTAGGCCAGTAGCTCTCAACTCTGGCTGGATGTTTAAATCCCTGGGGAGCTTTAAAAAGTGCTGACGCTTAGGCTGGGCCTGGGGAAGGACCAGTGCATTGGGATTTTTAAAAAAGTTTCCCAAGTGACTCTAATGGGTGTTGAAGGTAGACACCACTCACTGCCTTAGACCAGGGTTTCACCACTTCAGCACTATTGACATATTGGGTCGGATAATTCTTTGTGGTGGGGGCTGTCCTGTGCATTGTAGGATGTTTAGCAGCACCCCTAGTCTCTAAGCACCAGATGCCAGTAGTACCCCCTTCCCAGTTATGACACCAAAATGTCTCCAGACATAGCCAAGTAGTTCCTAGGGGAGGGGCAAAATCACCCCGAGTTGAGAACCACTATCTTGGGTACTGTGTGCTGAATGTAGTTCACTGATGATAGCCACACAGACAGCATCCTGGGGTTTGGAGGTAAAGCTCCCTAAAATAAAAATCTAAGGAAGGAGTTCATGCTTAATTGGTACAGAGTTTCTGTTTGGGGTGATGGAAAAGTTTTGGTAATGGATGGTGGAAATGGTAGCATGACATTGGGAGTGTGGTTAACACCAGTGAAGTGTATATTTGAAACTGGATAAAATGGGCAATTTTAGGTTGTATGTAAGTAATAGAATAAAATTAAAACAACAACAACAACAACAACTATAAACCTGTACAACACAAAGAGCAAACCCTAATGTAAACTATGGATGATGGTTAATAGCATAATTAAAATAATATTGTTTCATCAATTGTAACAAAGGTACCACACCAATGCAAAATGCTAATAACAGGGAAAACTGTGTGTGTGAGGAGGGTGGTTTATGGGAACTCTGTACTTTATGCGTGATTTTTCTGTAAACCTATAACTAATTAAAAAAAGTAACTCCTGTACAAACTGTAAAATAAAACTGACAATCAGGGAAATTTCCCATCCTCATTCAGTCCAGAGGGATTAGTGGTACGCTATGGGATTACAGGTATACAGGCGCTATTGTCTTTATAGTCTATATTTGAATACACAAGCCCATGGCCAAAATGATTTCTATGATGTCAAATATCTCTCTGGAAAGACAAAGGAAGCAAATGATTCCCTCTCTAAGCTATTCAATATTTCCCGCAGGCAGCCTCCTCCCCTTCATTCTCCACTGCTCCAGAAACAACTTTCTAGCCCTGAGCTTTCCAATATGGTAGTCTCTAGCCATGTGTGGCTAATTAAATTTAATTTTAAATTAATTAAAATCTAATAAAATGTAAAAATTCAGTTCCTCTGTCACACTAGCCACATTTCAATTGCTTAATAGCTACATGTGGCTGGTGGCTAGAGTAATTTAGTGCAGATATAGAACATTTTTGTCATGGCTGAATATTCTGCTGGAGAGCACTGTTTAACCATAGAACTTATGGTGACATTCCCCTGCTTATAAACCTCCAACAAGTTAGCTCCCTATTGCCTCTAGGGTCAAGTTCAGTCTCCTTAGGTTGGCATTTAAGGTGTCCCTTCCAGTCTCTTTGCTCCTCAGTCTCCATCCCTTTTCTGAGAGACTCCTCAACTCTGAACAATGTGCTTCCCTACCTCTAAGCCCTTGCTGGTACTGTTTTCTTTGCCAGAAATGCCCTTTCTCTAACTTTGCCACATGGCAAACTCATACTCATTCTTCAGATTCAGCTCAAATGTCCCTCCAATGCCCCTTCCCCCATCCTGATCCTCTGGATCCCAAACCATTGCCCTATTCACTGCTGCCCTATGGAAATAAATACCTTTCCATTACACACTTGTCACATTTTGTCATGAATAGTTGTGTTCATATTGGTCTCCCATGCCTAACTCAGAGCTTCTCAAGGTTGAAGAATGGCTTTAGTCCTCTTCACATCACCAAAAGCTAGAACCATGTAGCACTCACATTTTGAATGAAATAATCTACTAGCAGATGAACAAAATGGCATGGATTGGGCACATTTAATACTACAGAATTCCAAGAACCCATACCTCCTTGAAATTGATGGCATCTCTTTAGGGTAAAAATATGTGGCTTTCATTTTCTGAGCAGAATGTGCATATTTGATAACTAAAGGGCTCTTTACTGGGATAGAAGATAAATTCATTTAAGGGTTATATCATCTGATGGTGTGCCAGTTTAGATACACTGTGTCCCCCAAAAAGCCATGTTCTTTAATGCAATCTTGTGGGGGCAGATTTATTAGTCTTTTGATTAGGGTGGAAACTTTTGATTGAGTGTTTCCAAGGAGATGTAACCCACCCAACTGTGGGTGATCATTTGATTAGATTATTCCCATGGAGGTGTAGTCCTGCCCATTCATGGTGAGTCTTGATTAATTCATTGCAGTATTTAAGAGAGGAGCTAAGAACTGACACAGACCCAGATGCTTGCTGATGCTTAGAGATGATTGGAAATGCGGATAGAAGGATGTTTGAAGATGCTAAGCTAAAGATGAAGCCCAGAGTTTGCCCCAGAGAAGCCAAGAGAGACCCAGAGACATTTTGGGGAACGCCACTTTGAAATGCAACCTGGGAGCAAAGGAACAGCAGACACCAGCCACATGCCTTCCCAGCTGGCAGAGGTGTTCTGGATGCCATCAGCCATTTTTCAGTGAAGGTATCCTCTTCTTGATGCCTTAGTTTGGACACTTTTATGGCCACAGAACTGTAAATTTGTAGCCAAATAAACCCCCTTTATAAAAGCCAATCCATTTCTGGTATTTTGCATAATGGCAGCATTAGCAAACCGGAACAGATGGGTTGATCATCACAAAGAGTAAAAAAGAAAATGAAAAGGAAATTTACTGCTCTTTTATGTAGACTTCATCTCTTATTTCAGTTTAACAGAAATATCCCAAGAGAAAAAACATGTGAATGGAGAAAAATGTAGAAAGGATCTCTTAGCACTATAGTTATACAGTGTTTCTTCTGTGGTATATTCTTGAATCTTTCTCAAGGGTCATTTGCCTGCATCATCAAACCCAGAGTTGTATCTTACACTTGCTTCTTCTTCCCCTCAGTGCTTAACACAGTGTCAAGCATGTAACTGGTGCACAGTTAATACTTGTTGAATGATTAAGATAAAAACAAACAAACAAAAAAAAACAGATGGTGGGGAGCAGCACAAAGCCACCGTGGAAACAAGACTTTGAGTGAAACGACTTTTTAAGACTGTATTAGTTTTCTATGGCTGCTGTAACCAATTGCATCAAACTCAGTGGCTTAAAAGAACACAAGTGTATTCTCTTATAGTTCTGGAGGTCAGAAGTCCAACATAGCTCTCATTGGGCTAAAATCAAGGTGTAGACAGAGCTGCATTCCCTTCTGGAGGCTCTAGGAGAGAATCCGCTCCCTTTGCCTTTTCCAGCATCTAGAGGCTGCCTGCATTCCTTGGCTCTTGGCCCCTTTCTCTATGTTCAAAGCCAGCAATGGTGGGCTGAGTCCTACTTGTGCTGCTATCTCTCTGGCTCTCTCTGTGACCCGTCTGTGGTCACATTTCCCTCTGACCTCAGCCAGGAAATGTTCTTTGCTTTTAAGGACCCATGTGATTAGTAGACTGGGCCCAACCAGATAATCCAGGATAATCTCCCCATCTCAAGATCCATAGCAAAGTCTCCTTTGCCATGTAAGGTAACATTCACAGGTTCCAGGGATTAGGGCATGACCATCTTTGGGGCCATTATTCTGCTGACCACAAAGAGTCACAAAGAATGACTAGAACTGGAAAAAAAAAAAGCAAAAAACAAAAACTGCTATGTGTTCTTGGTTTCTTCAGAGGCAGCATAAAGAATAAATACCAAAGCTTTAGATATGAGAATAGTTTTTGCCTAGATCTATTTTTAGGACAGCACTTTTCCAGAATATACAAATAGTATATGGTATCTGCCAATAGTTTAGAAATGCAGAAAAATTTGAAAAAAACAAATCACTCTAAATCCCAAGTAGTCATAACCACAATTACTATTATTTATGTGTATATAAATATGTGTAAAATTTATATATCTTTTTAAAATATTGAATTATTGGCTTATTCCATTTAGTATCCTGCTTTTTCCCACTAAATATTATCTTAAATATTTTCTGATGTCATTAAATATTATTCAAAAAAGATAATCTCTCCTGACTACATAATGTCCCACCATATTGCTGACTCTTCATGTATTTGCTCATTATTCTATTGTTGGATTTAAGGACTATTTCTAGGAACATGATCATGCATAAATCTGTATGTTCATCTCAGATTATTTCCTTAAGGAAATTTAGCAAATGGGGAATTAGTATATCAGAGATGACAGATAAGCTTTCAGATTGCTGTACCCATTGCCATATTTCCCCCCATAAAGATCATTCTCATTTTACCCCCCTCCGCCCCCACATAAGAAGCATAAAAAAGTGCCATCTGCACTGAATTCTGGACAGCACTTGCCAGTTTTATGGGTAAAAAATTATGTCATTTTTCTATTAATTGGCGATCCTTTGATTTCTGATAAGTTGGCCATTTTGTTTATAGGCCATTTTTCATGTCTCCGGGAAAATTCAAAGTCTATTGTTGGACTCTAGAGAAGAATGCTACAAAAATCATAGTGCATAGAGGACTAGAATTCAGGAGTGCTTCCACAAAGCTAGAATTATGTTCTTTGGTGTAATGAGTTTTTAAATGTCTGTATCAATCAGAACAAATGCTTCAATACACTTATTTAAACCCCCTTTTAATTTTAGTCTCCATTTATCTATTTTTAAAGGCCTTAAGACCTTGCCATAGAGTCCAAGAAAATACTTTTGTATTTGTAGATAAAGTACACAACCACTGCCATTCTCATCTGGGGCCACTACAAGGGCATCCTAATTGTTTTTCTCTGATTCCATATGAATTGTTTTATAAAAATATAAATCATATCACATTAGTTCCTGACTCAAATCTCTTTAATAACTTTCTGTTGCACTTAGATTTAAAAAGTGCATCTTTCTTGGCTGTTATTTAAAAACAACAACAACAACAGATTAAAACAAGTGTTGGCAAGGATGTGGAGAAACTGGAATGTAAAATGGTACAGCCTCTGTGGAGAATAGTTTGATGGTTACTCAAAAATGTAAACGCAGACTTACCATTTGCTCTGGCAATTCCGCTCTTAGGTATATACCTCAAGGAACTGAAAGCAGGGACTCAAACATATACCTATACTCCAGTGTTCGTAGCAGCATTATTCACAATAGCCAGTTGGTAAAAACAACTCAAATGTCCATCAAGAGATGAATGGATAAACAAAAGGTAGTATATCCATACAATGAAAAACTACTCAGCCATAAAAAGAATGAAATTCTTACACATGCTACAACAAGGATGAATTGTGAAAATATTTTGCTAAGTGCAATAAGCCAGACACAAAAGGACAAATATTGTGAATCCACTTACATGAAATATCTAGAATAAGCAAATTCACAGAGACAGAAAGCAGATTGTTTAAAGGGTAAAAAGTTTCTGTTTGGGGTGATGAAAAATTTTAGTCGTGGAAAGTGGTAACGGTAGCACAACTTTGTAAATGTAATTAATGCCACAGAAGTATACACTTAAAAATGGTTAAAATGGCAAATTTTATATATATTACCACAATGTTTTAGTTTCCTAGGCTGCTAAAAGCAGATACCATGAGATGGATTGGCTTAAACAATGGGAATTTAATAGCTTACAGTTTGAGGCTCAGAAAACGGCCAAATCTAGGTGTCATCAAGGCGATGCTTTCTTCCTGAAGACTGGCTGCCAGTGATCCTTGATTCCTCTGCCATATGGCAAAGCACATGGCACTATGTGCTGGTCTTTCCCGTCTCTTCCGGGTCTCGATTTCAGCTTCTTGCTTCAGTGGCTTTCTCTCTCTGTCTGAATTTCATTCCACTTATAAAGGACTCCAGTAAGAGGATTAAGACCCATCCTGAATGAGGTGGGGCACACCTTGACTGAAGTAGCTGCATCAAAAGGTCCTACATACAATGGGTCCACACCCACAGGAACGGATTAGCTTTAAGAACATGTTTTTCCACTCTGTGTGCAGGTATCACCTGGCCCTCTTCATGTCTTCCTATAGGAATTGAGGCTTGGGGAACCAGTATAAGAAAAGGTTGGTACTTTTTGCTATTGCAAAAGGTACCTTTACCTATTGCTGTTGCTTTAATAAAGACCTTTATCTTTGAAAAAAAAAGAAATAACATGCTTTTCTGGGGTACATGTGGCCCCAAACCACCACACACAATAAAAAAGAAAATCCATCCTTCTTAATCTAGTTTATAATGGCCTTCATGACAACCTCTGAGACCTCATCTGTCCACTGGTCCATTTGCTCACTACACTCAGCTGCACTGGACTTTTCTCTGTCCCTAAAACTCACAAAATTTATTTCCAACTTTGGACCTTGGCTCTAACTATTCCCTCTGCCTGGAATGTCAACCCCTGCCAATATTCCTACGGATAGCTCCTTCTTGTCATTCATTTATATCAGCTTAAATGTCACCTCTCCAGAGAGGTTTTCCCTGACCATCCCATCTAAATGAGTCATATTTTTATTGATTGATTTATGTTGTTTTTTCACTAGAATAGCTCCATAAGAGCAGGAACCTGATCTATCTTGTCAAGAATATTCCTGAAGAGGAAGTGGAGAATCCAGTGGAGGACTCCAAGAGCTTAGAAGATGGTGGAGGCAGTAATGGAAGGAATCTGGTCTCTGAAAGACTGCGTGGAGCCTAGCACCCTGCTCCATGTCACCCCCTGCTAACGTGCATTAGATTACGACGTAGCCAAGAAACAAATCTTTGCTGTTATGTTTGCCACTGAAATTCTGGGGCTGTTGGTTACAGCAGTTAACCTCTCCTGACTAATAAAGTCCCCACTGCTTAGAACTCCATTTAACCTTCAGAAGTGCAGCTTCCATGTGTCTTTGGTCTCACACAGGTCATCTCCCAAGGTGGGGAGACTGTCAGCAGCAGTGGATCCTGGAAACAGGGTTGGAAGCAAGACTGGAATAGCAGAGGTGAGCCTGGGGTTTACTTGAGAATAGATCAAGTGATAACCTCACCTTAGAAGTGAAGAGCAAGTACCAAGTTAGAAGCAAGCACCAAGCCAGAAGAGCAGTAGCAGACACAATATCCATAGATGGAAGAACCTCGAAACAACAGAAAACTTCTTACATAACCTCAGATACAGGGTCCAGTGGTTGCCTTTTCCAGGGCACGGTAGCCAGTGTTGAAAAGCTGCCGCTATGTAGGAATTCATCACTCTGGGTAGATTTTGCTCAACACAGATATAATGTGCTTGTGTGGGAGGGGGCAGGAAGTGGGGAATGATTAGCCTAAGATATCACCCAGTCCTGAATAATTAGACATTAAAATATCTTCCAAATCATCCCAAATAGGTGATTATTTTACCATGATTATCTTGCCACTATTTAATCTACAAAGAAATTTAGTTTATGTTGAGACTGTGCCAACTAGGATTTTTGAATTTCACCCAATTGGATTAGGGATTTTTTGTGGGATAACAAGGGTTATACCATTTAACTCTCACAATAATCCCATTTTTAAAACAAGAATTCCATTTAACCTTTCTTTGCCTCACTATATATTACTCAAAATTTAAGATTCAGCTCAGGAGTTACTCACCTCCTCCAGGAAGCCTTCTTTGTGTTTCATCTGGCTGGATTTACCCCACTTTTGTGGTCCCACCAAACTGTGTAAATGTATTTAACACATTGTAGTACCTATCTGTCTTCCCTGTGTGACTATGATTTTCCTGAAGTCAGGAACTGTGTTTATTCTTCTTTGCATCTTTATTGCCTACCGGTGCACCCTGCGCCACAGTAAGTCGTTTCTTTATCAAATAAATAAATCTTGGGAAGCAGGAAGTCTGGGTTACAATGGAGAGCAACAGTGTTTCTCCCCAATGGTTAACAGTACTAGCAGGAACTTAGAGAATTTGGAATGAAAAAGTGGGAAAATGCTTTATGAGTATGAATTAATTTGGATGAAAATAACTTGGGTACTATTTGGTCTGAATAAAAACACAATAATCATTAAATAGATCTAGAAGGTAGAGAGAATTCTAGAAAAATAATCCTTACACGATTGCTTTTTAACCAGTTTTCAGTCCAATGAATAATAATCGAAGCCTTAGTATGAGCAAATTACTGTGCCAAATGAGAGAGAAGAAAATACTTCTGCCAGTTAACATTTCATAATTCTATGATCTTATAATTCTGAACACCTACATAAGGTATTTTTAAACCCTGGGAGTCACGTTGGATAGATTTACATCAAGAACCAGGCATTATGGATTCAGAGCTTGCGTAGATTTCGTTCGTCAAAGTTTCACTGCAAACCAGTGTCACTGGGTCATTTTTAGACTCAGGCGATTCCCCCAGAGTGGACCATTATGCCGCTTGGCAGTTTTCAAGGTGCCAGTTCATTCTGTTTTATGTCCTGTCCGTTTTTCTAAGAGACAAGCAGCCAGATGGTTAATTGCCTTTTCTTAAGCACATGTACACTCACAGAAAAGGTGCGAGAAGGGCCCTTGGAAAGATGAGCCTCTTACACAGCAGGCTGAGTCCCTGTACACAAGTTGGGATTGTTGACCCATTGAATATGCCCTAAAGGCCTTTCAGCCACACAAAACCCCAGGCTTCTCCATTAGCATATCAGAAGTGGTGCAGTGGTGGGAAAGCTGCAGGCAACAAAGGATATGGCCCAGTGGCATTGTCTCACTGGTGCTTACAGAAGCAGAAAAAATGATCAATGGGCGAGGGCTGCAGTGATGGACAGATGTTGACATATTTTCTTGGGTGACCAAGTCTTCCACCACCCACTACTTGATCCTCTCTAAAGAATGTCCACCCCCACTCTGAAGGAATAGTTCCTCCAACATTATACAAGACATTATACAAGGAAGAGGGACATTCCCTCAGGGGGCTAGAAGTAAAAACCTCTCTCTAGCTAAAACGAAGACACAGTTTCAGCCTTAACTTGAACCATGACTGGCAGGGATTTGTCAATTGTTTTTCAGACTTCCAAGCCTTTTTTCTTTTTAAACATAACTTAATGATAAATAGGAAGGCCCGTTGCCAGTTATAATACCCTCAAAGAGAATGAATCACTGTTTATGTTACAGTACCTCGTCTCATGCATCAGCCAGTTTATTATTTTATACTAAAGGGAGAAAAGATGTTTAATGAAAATGTAAATTTACATCCTTGTTGTCCTAGATCATTTCTCATCTCTGAAGTATGAGACCAGTGTTCCAATTCTTTATAGCAGTGGTTCTCCAACAGGGGTGATTTTGCCCCCCAGGGGACATTTGACAATGTCTGGAGACATTTTCGGTAGTCACAACTGGGAGGAGAGGGTGTTCCTGGCATCTAGTGGGTAGAAGCCAGGGATGCTGCTCAACATCCTACAATGCCCACGACAGCCCCCACACTAAGAATGATCCAAAATGCTGAGGCAATACTGCTGTCATCTTCTTTATAAATATAATTTTTAAATTCTTCTCGAGTCAAATTGCTACTTATAAATGGGTACCTTGAGGGACTTATGTTCCCATGCTCATTATATTAATTTAGGATATTTAACAATTTTTGACAAAGAGACAGAACCTAAATTATAATTTCTCATCTTTGGCTGCATCATTGAAAGATTTAATCTAAGCAGTGGGTGTAAAATTTTAGAAATTCATATATTGAGCACAGAAGGGTGAAAAATTTCCTACACACAGTAATTTGACTTTCTTACAGCCAAGAATATGTCTTTTACTTCATGCTCAGCTGAGTCTTAAATATAACCCAAATGGCATAAAATTTGATTGAAGAATTCTTCCTCCTCACTTGGAAATATTTGTAACGTCTTAGAAAAATAACACAATGGGGTACGCTATAATTGTCCAATTAAATACGTACAATCAAATTTACTTTAAAAATCACATGCTGTAATTGGTTTGTGTTATTTAATACCATGTTTTCTGGATTGTGGGAGCCCTGGGCCCCCAAGTGTCTTGAAGACTGCACACAGCAGCTTGCTTGACCTAGGACAGTTAAGGTTTGACCTATTCTCCTTGTAATATCAGGTGCTAAATGTAATCTATACCCAAAACTACCTCCTTCCTGAGACTCCCTGAGATACTGTTATCTACAAGATAATCTATAATCCTCCCCTCCTCCCTGTTGATTACAATCAATCCCTAAATTACACGATGCTGCTCCCCGCCTTATGTTCTCATCCATTGGAATGTCGAGCCCTTATAACCAGCTTATTCAGCCCCCCAAAATGCGGACTATTTCCACATTGTGCTCTGAACTCGCCACCATTCAGAGCAGGTCCTGAATCCATTCAGAGAGGCTCCTGAATTCAGGGCAACATGACTCGACTTCCCCACCCTGTAGGTGAGCCCCATAATAAAAGCTTGTGCCTCAGAACATGTCCAGTGCTTTCTTTAGTCCTTTGGCTACAAATGCCCTCTTGGGCCGTGACGTGGATCAAATTTTTTCAGATTAATATTTACAAATCAGAATATTTGTAATCCATATACATGTATGCATATACATATACATAGAAAGATGTATAGAAAAAATATATATTGCTTTCCTTACATTCAAATTTTTCTATTCAAATCACTCCAGATCCAGGACCCTAAGATTTATTGATCATTGGTTATTATATATCTTGGTATATGGTTTTGATAACCGCATTCTTCAAAAGGAAAAGTAGAGTTTGGATGCCAGGAAACAATTGCAGGGGATTATAGTGGATCTTTATAAAGAAGAACATAAAATGGAGACCAAAGTTTAATTGCCTTAATTCATCTTCAATTATCTTATGCTATGGTCTGAATGATACAAGTCTATTCCTTAAAAATTCTTAGTTAAAATTACTCTATTTAGGAATTGATCGGCCCCAAGACACTTCTAAAATCAGAGCTATGTTCTGTGTTGAAGAAATTTCACCATTTAAAAGTATTTTTACTTTCTGTGAAACATAGTGTCATATATTCTAATACAGTGGTTCAGAATTGGGCCTTTAAAAACATACTCATTCCCTAGGCCCAAACTGGTTGGATCGGAATATCTGAGGATGGTCCCAGGCATTGGTAGTAAAACAAAACAAACAACACACAAACACACACACACACACAGCAAATGACTCCAGCATGCTGCTATGACTGGGAACCATCCCTCTGGAGATGCCAGCAGTCCGTTCAATATGGGTGCTCTCTCTCTAGCTATTCAGAACACTGCCAGGTGTCTGTGGCTGCTAACTTCAGCATCTAGATTGCACCTGGGTAGCAGGGCCTCTTCACCACTAGACGGGGGACCTGATAATTCATCATCGGAACGAAACTTTGAGAAAGAGAGTGCTAATAATTACACTGGTGTCAAATAGGACCATTCCAGAAACACTGGGATAGATGGTTATTCCAAGCCTAAGGAATTAAACAATCTGAAGTGTTTCTTAATTCTACTGTATGGCCTGCAATAATGATATGTCTGGTTTCACTGGAGCATCATATAAACCAATTACCAACCTGGAATTATCAGGAAAATCTGGTTTTTATGGTGGATGCCTTGGGAGAGTTTGATGTCTTACAACAATAAACTATAAAGATGAATGAGACAAAGATATTAATAATGCTTTCAAGATATTAATAATTTAGTAGAAGCACAGAAACATAAGCAAATGCTGTAATACATCATGTTTTATGCTGTAACAGAAATGTATAAACTAGTAGAAGACAGAAGAAGCAATGAAAAGTCTGTTTTCCCAAATTGTGGTTAAGCATCTGGAGAAACTTCTGATACAGATTACCTAAAAATACTGGATAAAATACAAGAAAAAAAATTTTTTTTAATGCATGATGAGGCAGACAGGAAAGTAAGGAAAACTCCCCGAGACCAGAACACAACGAGAAATCTAAATCCCAAATATCAGAGAAGTCTGGAGCCAGTGTTTGCCCCGAGGGCATCTGCCATGCCTGGTGGCCTCCAGCTTGGCCTTTCCCCCACAACCTGGGAGACGGAGACAAAGCTTGGGGTTCGCACATGGTGGAAGGCTGCCGGGACTCCCAGGTATCCAGTGGAGACTATCACAGGCAACAGAATCAGCAGGTGAACTGGGAGGTAGCAGGGACATTTTCCTGTCTCAGTGTTGATAGAGGGAGGAAGAGAATCACCTACAAGAATGCATTTGGTATGCAACAATTTAGCAGTGATTGATTTTTTAAATTGCCTTCCTGAATGATAAAATCTCCCTGGGGAACTAAGAGTGACAGAGTAGTATAATGCAGGAATGCTGAAGCCCAAAAAAGGTCTGCCTCTTACCCCAGGTGAGCTCTGCCAAGCCCCTTGCTTCCCTGACCTCAGCTTATTCACCTATAAAATGAAGGAGGTTGAGTATATGATGCCTATTGTTTCTGTTCCATTTAGAGAGAAAATTAACTAAACGTGATGATGAATTTAGAAAATTTTTTAAAGAATTAAAAATTTAAAAATTTTTCAATAAATTTACAAAGCTCTGTCTAGTAGAATAATACATAATTTATAAAATGTTTTTTGGCCAAGTATTTTGTAATTAAGACAAACTTCATCATAGCAGAAAAATGACCTAGCCTTTTGGCTATATTTCTATAGATAAATATATCTTTTTTGAAAATAGATAATTATATCTTAAACCCCCATTAACAGTCCTAATCCATAAATCTGCAGATGAGGAAAGCGCTTATTCACAGGTGTGTCGGGGGTTTGTAGTACAAGTTTATACATCCTCTGGATATGATAAATTCTGGAAGTTATAAAGAAACACAGCCCAACCTTATTACTCAGAAATGACAGGGAGTATAATTACTTCCTGGCTTAATTGGACACGTGCTATGAATCCAGCTGTGAGCCTAACTAGGAAGAAAAAGATTACTAGTAGAAACTATAATACAGTGTATATTTTGTTTTTATATATATATATGTGTGTATATATATATAATATATTATATAATGGCCAGGCAGTTATAACTGCCAGCAATAAAAGCAGAAACCATTTTCTCAGCATGCTTTTATTATGTGCACCTGTGATATCATTATCATTAATTTGAATCAAGATTGAAAGCTCAAGGGTCAAAAAGCTATTTCTTCTAGCACCTTGTCTTGAAATCCAGGGGAGCTTTGTTAGGAGCAAATGATTTTCTAATTGTACTTTATAAAAATAGGAACCCTTCTTAGACCACAAATATTTAAAAAAAAAAACAAAAAACAAAGAAAACAGAGCTGATAGTTTCAGAAGATGCCATTGGGTAAAACAAAATCAAGGATTCAATTTAGAACCCTTTGCAATGTTCTTTCATGGTTATTAATTTATTCCAATTCTAATCCTATGTTCAGAGCTTCATTTGTGTCCCATCCCATTTGGTATTTCACAGCATTTTAATACCTAAATTCTCACACCATTGGTGTGTGTGCATGTTTAATTTTTCTAAATTATTTTCTGAGCTAAACCTAAATTTGGGAACTTCTTTTTCTTAATGGCCTCTCTGTAGAGGCCTATATAAATAGGTGAGGACTTCTCCTGTTCCCTGGCCCAAATTTTCCACTGAACAACTGCCGAGATTCAACCCCACCCAAACCCCACCTTGAGACCTCAGCCAAATGGCCCTACTGACCTTTCTACTGCCCCCCACTCCCAAAGGTCAAATACCTGACTTAAATATTTTTTACACCAGGGTCTATTTCATACTTCCCTGCTATTCTCTGTTAGCAGGGCCAATCCTGCTACCCTTGGATCCCAGGTTAACTCAGGAGCACAGCCCTCTCTTTCTGTACTATCTTCTTAGACTGCTTATTAAACCATAGGCTCTCAGCTCAAACCTTCCCTTCCACTCTGCTCTGTGCCTTTCTACTGCCCCCCACTCCCAAAGGTCAAATACCTGACTTAAATATTTTTTACACCAGGGTCTATTTCATACTTCCCTGCTATTCTCTGTTAGCAGGGCCAATCCTGCTACCCTTGGATCCCAGGTTAACTCAGGAGCACAGCCCTCTCTTTCTGTACTATCTTCTTAGACTGCTTATTAAACCATAGGCTCTCAGCTCAAACCTTCCCTTCCACTCTGCTCTGTGATGCTGGGCCTGGGACTCGGCAGACCTCACTGCCCCTTTGCCATCTGGCACCCTGTTAGATTCTGCCAGGAGGGGTTGCTAGATGGTGATGGAAGGATGGAGGAGGGAGAATGGGGCTCCTTCCTATTTGCTTGCTGGTCTTCCTGTCAGTCTTATTCCAGACATGCTTTCTGCTCCTTGGCAGCAGCAGTTGCTTCCAACTTCAAGTATTTTTCTCCATCCCCTCAGAGGTACCAGTCCCAGCTGACTCAGAGCTGCCTCCTCCGAGATCTGGGCCCCAGGCTCTATAGACCTCTTCTCAGAAATTTTAGGTTCTGATAGCCCCAACTTCTTCCATTTGTTCCCATAGGCCTAGGTGGCCACTGATTTCTGTGGTAGTGACTATCTCTGTGTTGCCTCAGTGTTCTCTTCTTGTCTTTTCAGTCCTCGGATACCTATTTAACCTAGTGCCTATGTTAAATTTTCTCTGTTAAAATAACTGGTATGTTTCCTCCTTTCTTGGCTGCATCTTGACTAAGACTCTTCTCCAGAGCCCTCTAAGTTTCTGACTTCTCACACATGCCACATATTGATAGAAGGGAGCCTGGAAATATCCCTGGCAACTTGCCTAGGGTTTACCGTCCCTTGTTGAGATCTATGTGATCAACCAGTTGGGATTATTGTCCAACCCCCTCCCCCCTTCCCCCCCCACACACACTGTAGACCCATAAACCCAACGACTCTGTCCAAGGGCTCTTTTTGGCCTTTGCTCAGAAAAACCAAGTTCGCTGCCATGGAACTATAGCAACTAGCTTGGGTCCAGGGCACCCCTATCTTTGAGTCCAGCCTTAGCAGGATCACCTATGTCTTACTCAGTGTCAGTCTGCTTTCCATTCCTACTGTTTAGGAGCGAGTTGGCCCCTCCCTGGAGAGTCACACCCTAGCTGATGGGGTGGGGGTGGGGTGGGGGGGCACTTCTAGACAAACCCAAATATTCCTCATCTTAGTCCCATGGGGCACATTTTCTTAGGTACATTTATATTCTTCAAGACAAAATGGGCCTTAAAAGTTATCTATCATCTACTCCAACCTTTCATTCTAGGGAAAATCTATAAATTCTATACTTTACAAAATGACAACAGTAGATAAATAAAATTTTAAAAAATGGTTGACTAGATAATCTGTATATATAATTTTCCCTTTACCTGATGCTGTCAGGCAGCCAAGAAATCAAAAGGAACTCTTACAAAATACATATATATTTTATTTTGATCTTTAAGCCATGAGGTTATAATCTCAAAAAATGCCAGATTTAAGAATATGTAAATTCTATGGAGGAGCACTAAAGCAATTTTCCTACAACCATTCAGAGCTGTCGTTCCTACAAATTGTAATTGTAGTGAAATAGAATGTTTCCAAATCATGATGAGGGGAGGCAGTGTTCTGTGATCTGGGACATGCAATGCCAGCTAAGAATGCAGTACATAATCTGAATATCTAGAATACAAAATGGAAACAATAAGAATATGCTAGGGCATATTAAGCTAATATTATACAGTTATTCAAAACAGTTTACAATGGTTTGGTCCTTTGAGCATCCAGAGCCAAATTCTGACAAGATCCCATTTAATCCTATGCATGTTCTAGTCTCATACTTGATTATGACAGTCTCACCACTATTAAAACAACCATGGTTATGTACATTTAAAAAGCACTTTAAACAACGAATTTTGAGTTTCTTTTCCTCAGAAATGTAAAAGAGCAGCTGGAGTTGAAAAATCAGGATGGTTATCTGTAGTTACATTTAAATGTCCTTATTCCATTCAGAATGTTAGTTATCTATTAGCTATCAATTGCTGCATTAAAAAAAAAACAAAAAACAAAAAAAAACAACTACCCCAAATCTTAGCAGCTTAAATCAACATTTATTAACTCCGTTTCTGTGGGCCAGGAATTCCAGAGCCCCTTATCTGAGAGGGTCTGGCTGAAATGCTCTCATGTGGTTGCAGTCCAGCTATGGACCAGGGCTGCGATCATCTGAAGGCTTGACTGGGGCTAAGGACCTGCTTGCAGGCTCACTTACATGGCTACTGGCAGGCCTCGTGGCCCAGTGGGATGTTGGTCAGAGGCTTCCGTTCCTCCACAGGGCTACACAAAACATAGCAGTTTGCTTCCTTTACAGGGAGTAATCAGAAGAGAGCAAGCAAGAGAAAGAATATGTCCCCAAGATGGAAACCGCAGTCTTTTTAGAACCTAATCTCAGAAATAACATCCTATCACTTCAGTCACATTCTATTCATTGGAAGCGAATCAGTAAGTCCAGTCACACTGAAAGAACAGGGATTATGGTCTACCAGGAGGTGGGCATCACCGGGGCCTTCTTGGAGGCTGCCTACAAAACTCATAATCACCGAGGAGAAACTGGATATAGTTGACTTGAAAGCAAAATAGATTCCATAGTTTAGCAAAGTGACTCTGGCCTCCACCAAAGAGAAACTGTCTATTCAATTACAGATATATATGGGTGTTGGGAGTGATAAGGAAATTTCACTTTAAGGTCAGACAGAAATACTCTCATTTCAATTTTATGTAACCACCCCTCCTCTTCTTAAAGAGCTCAAAATATTTATTTTTTGGTCTCTCATTTATCCTGGGTCTTTTTAGGAAAGATAAGGGATGGCAGCAGTATTGGCTCAACTGTGGTTTTGAGTCCCTAAATGCATTGTTAGTTTCATTATTGAGATTATTTGACTTGCATGATTCACTCAGACCACATCCCCAGCTGACATTTTGACTGCAGTTTTGTAAGACCCAAAAGCAGAAGACCCAGCTAAGCCACACCAAGACCCTTGACACAAAAAATCTGCGAGATAATAAGTGTGTTGTTTTAAGCCACTAAGTTTATGGTAATATTGTTATACACAAACAGATTTCTAACACAGATGGCCAATGATTAGTTTAATTTGCAACCTCCAATCACTGGAACAATGAATGAGGTATTCACTATCCTTCTCAATGAATTTTTTCTATCCCAGATTAATAGCTCACTAAATATTCAGAGCTGAAAGGAGCCTTGGACAACATCCAATCCAACCTCTAATGTCCGGATGAGGAAACTGAGGTATGGACAGGCAAGTGACTTGCCCAAGCTCATACTAAGTCAGACCTCCTGACACCCTGTTTAAGCTTTAATCATAACACAGTTGGCTTTCCTATCTGCTTTCCTCAGCCTCAATGAGATATTTTGGATGTATCAGTCATCTTTTCCTGCATAAAAAACAATTTCAAAAATCTGATTGTCATACAACCACAGGCAGTTATTTCTTCTTTACAGGTAAGCTGGAGGTGAACTGGAGTTTACTTTATCTTGGCTGGGCTGGGCTGACTCCAAGCTGAGAACTGGTCTAAGTCTGTTCTGTTCCATCTGTCTCATTGTCTTTAGAGTGGTAGCTACCCGATGTATGCTTTTTGCAGAGTGAAAAGTAGGACTGAAAGCGCTTTTCAAGCTTTTATTTTCTTCATGCCCACTAACATATTACCGGCCACGCTCAACATTAATCAATGGGCAAGGAAGTATCCCATAGAGGTGAGGTGGGGGAGTGAATATTAGCTGAACAATAAGTCAATTCATCACACAGAGCTAATGAGAAAAGAGAAGAGGAACTCCCAGAGCCTGCATTTTTCTCTGCTTAGGTAATACTTGCACATTCTTAAAAAAAAAAAAAAAAAAAAAACTTTTAGAGGTGAATGACTCACATTTGTATAATTCAAAGGAACATCTTCAATGCAGGATCCAGGCCATGTAGAGGGTTCCTTGCATGACTTACCACAAAGATGATGTTTTGGAATCTTGTGCTATTCCTCATCCACACCAAGTTGGAAGCAGACTGTGGCCTTATAAGGCCTTATGCAGGCTTACTAACATAGACTCTGATGAGAACTTGTTAAACTTTTTGGTGGCAGCCAAACTTATATAGTAGTTGTCGAAGCCCACATCATATATTACAGGGCCTTGCATTGAAAGGTACATTGTAAACTTGCAAAAAAACAGCCTCTTTCTTGAAACCTTTTAACAATGACCTCTACCAGGGAATCGACAAAATATGGCCTGTGGATCAAATCTAGCCTGCTAATTTTTTTATGTAATTCTATTGCGATATATTCACATACCATAAAATCATCCAAAGTGTACAATCAGTTGTTCACAGTATCATCATATAGTTGTGCATTCATCACCACAATCAATTTTTTTTAACATTTTCATTACTCCAAGAAATAAAAACAAAAAAAAGAATAAAAATTAAAAGTAAAAAAGAATACCCAAAACATCTTATACTCCTTTCCGCCCCCCCATTATTCATTTACTTTTTGTCCTCCTTTTTTCTACTCATCTGTCCATATACCGGATAAACGGAGTGTGGGCCACAAGGTTTTCACAATCACACAATCATCCCGTATAAGCTATATAGTTATACAATCATCTTCAAGAATCAAGGATACTGGATTGCAGTTCAACAGTTTCAGGTATTTCCTTCTAGCTATTCTAGTACACTAAAAACTAAAAAGGGATATCTATATAATGCATAAGAATAACCTCCAGAATGACCTCTCAACTCCATTTGAAATCTCTCAGACACTGAGACTTTATTTTGTTTCATTATTCTTCCCCATTTTGGTCAAGAAGGCTTTCTCAATCCCACGATGCCAGGACTAGGCTCATCTCTGGGAGTCATGTCCCATGTAGCGGGGGAGGGCAATGAGTTTACCTGCAGTGTTCACTTAGGGAGAGACAGGCCACATCTGAGCAACAAAAGAGGTTCTTTGGGGGTGACTCTTAGGCACAATTATAAGTAGGCTTAGCCTCTCCTTTGCAGTAACAAGCTTCATAAGAGAAAGCCCCAAGATCGAGGGATTGGCCTACTACAATGGTAGTCCCCAATACTTGCGAGAATATCAGGAATTCCCCAGGTAGGAAAGTTTAATATTTCCAGTTTTACACCAGTCCCTCAAGGGGGCTTTGGAAATACTTTTTATACTCTGTCCAAATTACTCTTGGATGTTTCGGGGTTTCATGCTAAGTTGTAGAAACCAACCAGATCTTAACCCCTATTCAAAGTTCCACATAATTGTGGTATTTGACAAAACTGACCATACAAGTTACACTATATAGCATGCTGCAGAAAATATAGATTTTCCACCAAATAATCATCTCTTCCTTTGGTTTCACATGGAAGTCGAAGTTTTAAAGCACAGTCAATATCATCCTTTTCCCTTTATTCTGGTTTACCTTAGTCTTAACAAAGTCCATTTTGTTCATATCTCTAATTAATGTCTGATCTCTTTTTCAGCTTCTTTAACATTTGCTGTATGGGATAATGCTGACATTCATAGCTACCAAACTCAGGCTCTGAGTCTTAGGTGTCACACAGATACCTGAAGTTCCAGGGACCAACCAGGTTATACACAAACAGCTGATCATCTCAGAATTTAGAAATAACCATTACAACTCATATATAGATGTGACTGCTATAAGACTTTACAATCTAGGAACCTCTACTGTAAGCCTTCCCCTGATAACCTATGCTCTCAGATTCAATTCTCAGAGTTTGCACATTGTGGTTAGTCCATATTAGTGAGGCGTTATAATGTGTGTCTTTTCAATTCTGGCTTATTTCACTCAACATATTGTCCTCAAGGTCCATTCAGGGATAAGGCTGGATTGGTTCACACAGCTGAGGTTCACACAGTTTTCCTCTTACAGGTCTATTTTAACTTATCCAGGATTCGAAATCCAAAAAGCTCTGAAAACCAACCTTTGCCCTAAGTTTGATGCAAATTCATTTGGTGGCAAAACTTGACCTGAATCGACATGTGGCAATTTTAGTCTCAATTTATTCTATTCAACATGGATATTCATATGTTTTACTGAGAAATAATAAGGATTGGATTCTGGATCCTGCTGAGACATATAGGTGCAATGTCTGTACTTCACTGCCTTTCTAAAATCTGAACTCTGAATTTTGCTGGCCTTGTAGGTGTCATAAAAGGAGTAGTGGTCTTTACTCCTCACTTACCTCCCCACCACACACAGACTCACCCCAAGGTTAGACCTTGAATTAATCTGCCCAAAGGAGCCTTTGGGTTTGCAAAGCAAACACACTTGCTCAAAATCACTGCTTCAGGGACCATAATTAATAGGAATACCATACTAGTATCACACAAATACTAGGGACAAATAATTAAGGGCTGAAAAGAACTACGAGGTGTTTCGGGTCATGAGAATTGTTTAAAATGTAGAGTGATGAGGATTGTACAACTAAGTGATAATAATATGAGATATGGATGGATTATCATGGACATAACATATGCTTTGTGAACTTAGGAACCCCCTACTTAATAAATCAAGCCTTCAATGGTAAGGCTTGCTCTGGTGAAACTTATGGTTGACAAGGGGAGGCTAAGCCCACCTGTAATTGTGCCTAGGAATCACCTCCAGAGAACCTCTTTTGTTGCTCAAATGTGGACTTTTTCTCTCTAAGCCCTACTCTGCAAATAAATTCCTCCTCCCCCCCACCCTGCCCCAACATGGGACAGGACCTCCCAGGTGAGTGAGTCTCCCTGGTGACATGGGACACGGATTCCAGGATGAGCCTGACCCTGGCATCAAGGGATTGAGAATGCTTTTTTAACCAAAAAAGGGAAAAGAACGGCAATAAAATAAGGTTTTAGTGGCTAGGAGAATTCAAATAGAGTCAAGAGGCTATCCTGGAGGTTACTCCTATACAAACTTCACCGAGATATGCCAAATGACCACAGTATGATAAGCCCAAGTCAACAGTAGTCCCCCAAACCCTAAAGAATACCCAGATCCCTATCTGAGGCTCTATAAAAGTTTCACTCACTAACTTTATTCTTCGGAAACTTAAATCCTTCAGAGAACTCCTATGACAGCTAAGTCCCAAAACCCAGAGGCAATAACCTCTTCAAGAACATCAACCAGGTGTGTTCTCTTGTTGCATAAATCTTTTCAACATGAACAAGTCAGAGTGGTTACTGCCTAGACATCCCTGAAATTCAGGAAAGTGTTTAAACTAGAAAAAGGGGTAGCAACAGACAAGATGGAATTTAACAAAGGATTATGAATACTGAATCACTGTATAATTTTCTTTTCCTTAGTTTCTAGGATATTAGAATAGTTAGAAGGAAAGGATTGAAATGGTGGAACTGTTGCCCATAGCGTCCTTTGAAATTTGCTCTATAGCTACTTGTTAAATTGTAATGTGAAAGTTATCACCTTTTTGTATATATATTTCACAATAAGGAAATAACTGAAACTATGGTGCTGTAACTCATAACATTTTTGGAAATTTCCTATATAACTACTTGTTAAATCATACTTTGAAAGATATTATCTTTTTGTATATGTATTTCACAATAAGGAAATAACTGCAATTGTGGAATTGTAACCCATAACATTCATTGAAATTTGCTAACTACTTATTAAATTGCACTTGGAAAGTTATCACTTCTATTTATATATGTTATATTCTACCATTTAAAAAGATGATTAAAAAAAAAAATCACTGCTTCGGGCCTGAAAATTTCCAATAGGGAGGACAGAGAGGAATGGCCATGAGACCCATGCTCTAAAGAAGGCAGATCTAGGCCCTGACCTTGGAGTATCACTCATTCTTGGACAGGAAAATGCAGAAAAGGAAACAAAGCAGTGGCTGAACTGGGCCCATTTAGTTCATCCCCCAGCTTCTCCTATCAGATAAGCTGTTCCCCTTCTTCATGAATAAAAGTCAGAAGCCATTTTTCTTCCCAGTGAAATCCATCATAAAAACAGGAGGCCAGAGGACTGGCATACCATCCTCACTGTGGGAATCACTGGGTTGTGACCTTGGATCCAACTTTCTACATCTCTGGGCCTCAGTTTCCTCACCTGTCAACTGAGGGATGAGGAAAGGACACTGGTCTTTACTGGTCATGTTTATATGCATTCTACATGTATTATCTTATATAATCATCAAAGAAGATACAAAATTCTAGGCAGCAAGAACAGAGAGGTTAAGCAATCACCCACCATGTAGTAGCCAATTATAGGTCCAGGAGTCAAATCCAGGCCTGCCTTACCATAAAACCAACTGCCCCAAGTGCACACAACTAGCTTTCAAACCCTGTGATTTCCACAAGGTGTCCATATACTTTATTTATTTTGAGTTCTGCCATTCCAGAGAATTGCTTTTCAATGTTAAATGAGGTCATCTGAATGCACACCATTTGTATCATTCCCTTTATTTTCTTTTTCCCTATGGAAACCAGCCACTTTTGTATAGAGAGTTAATTTGTAATTCAGGAAAGAAAGAAAATAAACGATTGGTATGTAGTCAGTTCCTGGTTCTGCCTGCATTAGAAACAAAAGATCAGCTAGATAGTGGCACAGGGCCACTCTTCCTTAATGTGCTCATTGCTATGGATGCTCAGGTCCACTTCACCTCCCTCTTCCCTTGTGACCCAGAGATAATAAACCTCCAAAGAGCTTGCCGGAGGCTAGTAAGAGTCTAAGTTGATCACATCTTGGATGAATCTAATCTTATTTGAGGCTTTTGAGAACCTTCTTCTGACCTCATTAAACCAGCTTTCTTTCTGGGCACAGACATGCATGGGCTGTTTAAAAATGAACTTCACATGGTTATTTAAGAGAATGTGTTTTTCTGCAAGCTAAATAATTACTATAAGATTTCAAGCATATCATTCAGACTTTACTACATAATCTCTCAAAACATTCAAGGAATATATAGGGTCTTATGGTTTGCTTTATGTTACCTTCCCCCTTATGAAGCCTCCCCGGAGCCCTGACCACTTTTCCCCAGCTTTGCACACCATTCACACACACCTTACCAATTGGTAGCTTTCTATTCAAAGCTTCAATGGATTATAGATAAATTTTCCACTGTGGGAACATTTTCATGTTTAAAATTAAAATTACAGCATAGCTCTGAGTAGCATTTTAAACTGAGACACCAAGTCATACCTGATACAGATGAATCATTTTATAGTGTGCAACAAACTTGACAGGCAGAGCAAGATGTATCTGAAAATGTAGGCATTGGCTTCTAGCATCTGTCCACGTAAACCTATCTTTAAAAAATGTTCACATCCAACCTTCTTTGGGGAGATCGGGAAGCATCGGGATGACTTTTTACCCAATCAAATATCAGATTTTCCTATGAATCAGGAAGAAGGTTCTAATGTTTATTTAAAAGGGATGTCTTCTCTTTTTTTTTGTAAAGGGACTTCTTAACAGAATTGTGTCTAGTGGAGTGCTGGAGCTTCGCATACTGACCCACAAGAGCTGATTGTTAGATGCTCAGAAATTTTGCGGTTTGGCTGACATCACATTGGTAGCTTGAATTTGTCCAGGGTCAGAGTATTTACACCACAAGAATCAGTAAATGCTACAATTCAGGGCTATTATTACGATTATTATTATTATTTTGGAGAGCTGGTTTACAAAGATACTACAGATTTGGTCTCTTCTTAAAAAAAACAAACCAAACCAAACAAAAACACAACTCACTAACAATCAACATTATGCATGAAATGCCTACCATGTCCTTTTTAAGATGGTGGATCCACCCCCACCCCTCGAAAAGAACAATTTTTGTATTGTGGAATTTACAACCCATTTGAGAAAAGAAAGCAACAAAGGAATGCAGCAGTGACCATGAGGATGCTAGGAGTTAAAAGAAGAGAGAGAAAGAGGTGGGCACACACATGGCACCAGGCCTGAAGGTCAGGCAGGACAGGAAAATGGACAATAAGGCAGAGAAAGCCATGGAAAAGTGGCAGTAAGCTACAGAAGGAATAAAATCCACCAGGAATAAGAAAAGAAAATGTGGAGTGAGAAAGTACAGTGGTGTGGGGATAGCTTGCAACTGCCTTGTGAAGCCTTTCTCATACAACATCTCATTCTGATCCTCAAACCAAGCCTGAGAGATGACAGCAATTGAGGCTCAGAGAATTCATGTGACACAGCTGTACGAGCACCTGGTCTGAACAAAAGATTTGTCTTATCCTGAGTTCAGTATTTTTCTCACTGTACCAGGTTGACTCTGCCCATATACATTTTTAATCAAGTAACAAAGAAAAGCAGCAATGGAAAACACTATTAAACAAATATTTAACACATCCTGGTTTACTTTAAATGTGCAAATAGGATGTACTCGGTTGCTTTGACTGACTGGAAAGTGTAACTTCCAAGTATAATTGCTTTCAAGAGTTAAGCTACACTTTCTCTGCAAGGCATCCAAAGTACCCAAGCCCACAACCTCACCGTATTCAATCCTAACTCTTGACGGGAAACAGAATAATAACTAGAGCTCAATTTCTAAGAAAAAGACAACATGGGACAAGTAAAAAATAGTGTTATCTAAACTATGAGGGCTGGATTCTTAGGTCCCCTGAGAGTCAACTTCTCTAAAAGAAATATTTTTGTTCTTCTCCCCAAACCATACACTAAACCTCAAAATGAAGAGACAAGAACTGAACTTTGGGGTTTAAAATTTTCCAGTAACCTGAATCTCACAAACAATGTTGAGTGACAGAAGCCAGACACAAATGAAATACTTTCTCATTTCATTTCTATAAAGTACCAAGAACAGGCAAAACTGATCTGTGCTGTTAGAAGTCAGCTCAGTGGTTACCCTTGGTGGGGCAAGGGGTGTAGTGACAAGAAGTGGTCACTAAAGAGACTTTTGGAATTTAGGTAATAGTCAGTTTCTCCATGTTTACACAGGTATGTTCATTTTGTAAAAATTCATTAAGCAGTATAGATATAGGATGTACACTTTTTTAATGTAGGTTATACTTCAATAAAAAGGTACTTAAATATTTCCTTCATCCTTAAATAGGATAGAGCCAGGATTGCAATACTTTAAGGCACAAAAAAATGACACTGGAAAATGCTTGGTAGTAAGAACGTGAATTATGGGAAGCTTGGTCCAGCAGACTCTGGGAAGGAGCAATATTAGGAGGTTGAAGGGAAGAGGGCGATGAAAACAGGAACACTGTCATGTAGCATCCTTCCAAGTGTGTGCCAGATTCTAGCTGAAGGATACTCAAGAGGATTAGAGATGCGGTAAGAGGTGGTCTCAGGCCCCTGGATGACACATAAATAATATCAGGATCTGGTCCAGCCCAGGGCCATTTTCCCATACTTCAGCAGACTGGTTGCCCCTTGAGATCTTAATTCAGAAAGACATGATTTCAGATAAAGATGGTAAAGGCCAGTCCCATCCAGACCAAATAAAATAGATGTTCAACAGGAAAAAGTGGAGCATAGGACCCCTTGAATCTCACTCTTCATTACTCCAGCAGATACTAAAGATTGTAGGATTTTCAAGCAGAAAGAGATATATAATTTAAGAGACATACAATCTTATCCCCTTTCTAGGCTGTCTAAGCGTATTCTTACACAGAGTTAGATCATTAGGGAGGTCCAGGTTACATTAGTCTCTTACCCCACCCCCCCACTCCCCAATCAAAATTGCTTTCTCCAGGTTATACCTTGGAGTAGGCATCTGACTCTTTTTCTATGCTGTGGAGCCCACTGGCTGTCTCGAGAAGCCCATGGGACCCTTCTCAGTATAAGGGTTTAAATGCATAAATAAAATGTATAGGCTTACAAAGAAGACCACTTATACTGAAATTCAGTTCTCAAATTATTTTTAAAATTTGATATAGCAACATGCATGCATTCATTAATGCATTACAAATAAGAGCTGGCTGGGGTCTTAAAACAATCATAATTTCAAAGTAGTGGTGGGAACAAAGGAAAATTTCAAGCTATCTGCAACAACTGTATTGTGATAAGATTATATCTGTGATTTCTATTGGTGGCAAAGTTAAAGCTATTACTAAAACTCTGTGAAGGCTTCATTCACAGTGGAAGGAAATGCTAAATGTCAGTTAAAGGTCAGTGGAAATAAGGATGTAATTTTTTTCTGTCCAAGTCCATGGACCCCATGAATTCTACCCACAGACTTGGTATCTGTGGATCTTTGTCAACAACCTCTATTTTAAAGTATATTCTCAGCCTATTTTCAGATATAATATCCACTTGAAAATAACATAACTGTTTTTTTTTTGTAAAACAGTTTAACATTGTGCAATGTATGATTCAAAGTCTCCTGAATAAAGGGCTTAGATTTTAGTATTAAGAGAAACTTTTCTCTGTAAAATAAGCAGGGTTATGTGGAAAAGTCCTGCTTACATTTTTACCCATATCAAATTTTGTATTTATTAACAGTAACTATATTTATTCTTATGGCTTGCATATTCAGTTCCTCTACCTTTTCATGAGTTTAGATTTCCACTGCTATTGGATGAGCCTAATTTTACTTGTGTCTTTTATTGTAAGCCATCACATGGTTTTTGCTTTGTTTAAGCAGGGTAGTATAAATACATAAGTAACAATAATTGTCCCATCATGTTTTTGGCTGCAGGGCCACCATGAGGATCCAGGTCTCCTGTTTCTAAGCTCCTGGCCCACAGGCCCCGTGAACTTTCCTGGGCACAAATACTTGCTTACCACTTCATTATTTGCTTGCAAAACTAACTAACAAACTAGATATTTTAATCCTGAAAAGATAAGGATAGAAGGTTTCATTTCTAGGGACAGATGAAAATGACATCTGAAAGCCCATTGAGGCAGACAGGCAGAAGGAACAAAATCTGCTAAGGATAACATATACATCAAAACTCACATCCTTCCAGTGTAGGAAAAGTTTCATAGATGCTTTCCATTGTAAAGAAAGGATGAAATCATTTTTAAGTGAAGCAGTTGTGCTTTTTACTTAATCTGTCCATCACATGAGAATTTGAAGTGGCTTTATGAAAATTCCAAAACGTTAGCAAGGTGGCTAGCTTAGGAAGGACCAAATATCCTGCTCAAGAGAACACCATTGAGACTCTCTATTCTCTCTGGAACATTCTTGAGATTTAAAATTTAATGTGGATCATTCTATCCTTACCTTTAGGTTGGAGGAAGAAAATGAGCCCATCATCAATGCCATATTTCCATATATTTGAAAATCCTAGTAAATAATAGGCATAAGATTTAGAACTACCTTGTGCTATAATCGAATATGGATTTGTATTTACATAGGAGGGATTGGTCTCCAGTGGACAGGAGTTGCCTTTGAAAAATATCCAAATATAAGAAACAGTTTGTATGCTGGAGGGTCCACCGGGGCTGACTTCTGGGCAACAGTATAATTTCCTCTCATGTTCTAATCTTCCCAATCCATATTTAAATGTGATTTCTTTTTCTTGAACTCATTTCAATTTTAAAATTCTAGGCTTTAGGGAGAAAAATTAGCAGAAGAATGCATTCGTTATCTTTAAAGATACTAAAGTGACAGGAAAGGTCTTATCATTCTTTGTATTCCCTTCATTGTACTGCTTTCATGATATATAATAAATCTATTTACTGGACCAGAAAGGAGCCTTCTGAGGCAGTCAAGAGAGAAGAGAGATGAATTGTGATAATTTTCTTTGCCCTTATTTCACAAATGCTGTGGGTGTGACTTTCTTCACCATTCAGCTTGAAAGTGACCGTTACAGCAGATGACTCCACCCGAGAGAGGCAAGACTATAAATGTTTTCTCCATCCTTTTGCCTCTACATTTGAAGTGGGCACTACATGGGTCATTGCTACTGGGTTTCGGTGATAATCATCAGAGCCAGCTCCCTGAAACTTTTGGGTCTGGCCACCCACCCTGCCCGCCAGACCTTCAGACGCCTTAAAGTAGTCCTCTCTATTAGAGTCCTCAGGAGACGTTCATAACTTCAGGGTAGACATTTTAACAGTTTTGTCAAAGAGACAAGAATTTTTCTCACTGCCCCTTCCCCCACCTATTTTATTTAAAGCTTTCTGGTTTAATGTCTTTCTCCTCCATTGTAGCCCAGACACCAGGCGCCTCATGGGTGCGAGCCTCAAGGTCTTTGTGCAGGCAGGCCTGGTACTTGAGAAGATGAAAATCTAAATTGCAGATCTAGAGCCAAATCCATACAAATAAGACATAGGATGATCTATAAATGCTATAAATGCAATCAGAACAACAGGAAGCAGGTCCTGAAGGATTAGAAAGTACCACTCAACTCTCCTATCTAATCTTATGGAAAATTGTCCAAAAACAAAAAGCAAAATTAAACTTCCCCCGAGACTTTTATGACTCTCTTGTCTTCCACCTGCCTGTTGCTTTCTTGTATCACAGAGTAATAATAATACCAACCACTGATGGAGAGCTTCCCATTGCCAGGCACTGTGCTTTACATGCATGGCTTCATCTAATTCTTGCACCAACTCTGTGGTATGTGCTGCTCCTTTCCACATTATCCAGATGAAGAAACCGAAAATTAGAAAAGCTGGGTAAAGTGCTGTGGAAGTCACAAAACATTTCTAGCTTTCTGCTTTCTGGGAACATGTCAGGCTTGCACCTTGTGGTTGAGCAAGGCCACATTGACCAGTTCTGGCTGAGGAGATGCTAGTGGAAGTGACAGGTATCATTTGCAGGCTGAGAGCTAATTGTAGGTTTAAGACCCTCCAGAGCTCTCAGTTCCTCTCTGCCTCGGCAACTGGCAACATTCAAGATGGTGGCTGCTTCATCAGCCTGGGTCTTAGATTGAGGAGATGCAGGGAGGGCTGCCAGCTGCCCTGCAATGGACATGTAGTGTAAGAGAGAAATAAGCATTTGTATTACAAGCTGCTAAGAACTGGGGCTGTTTGTTGCTCCAGCACAACCTGTCCTCTCCTGACTGACACAGATGCCTCTTAGAGCCCATGGCTGGCCAAAGCAGAGATTATCTGATCCCCAAGTCCAAGCTCTCAAACAGAATGATATATTATCTCATGTGATATTAGGCAGGCCAGCCAGATCCTCTTTCTCAGGCATTTAAACAGGAAATGTTAGGAGAGAGCTTAGCAGCAGTCAAAGAAGTGAAAGATAAATGAAAGGGGGTCCAGGAACTCTTAAAGGTGAAGGATGGCAGAATGAGCTGATCACCCCAGTTGCCCTTGACCCTGCCAGTTCTCCAGATTTGTTCCTGTCTATGTGGGGCCTGGATGTGTGAACATTTCTGGGATCTCATGAAATTTGGGTCCACGTAATTGCCTCATTGCAACCAATGGAGTTTAATACCAAAACAAACTGTGTTTGAGATACAGGGTATGTAAGAAAGGAATAAGTTTCGTTTTCACATAGAGACAGCATGGAATAAGGGAAATGGAGGCAAAACCAGTTTAAACAAGCCCCAGACAAAGAGAAGAGAGAATCTGCCTGCTCCTTATATGGAAAAGTAACCATAGTTACTGGAATGTAAAGAGATATGAGGTAATATCAGAGGCGGGAACTCACAGCAAAAAAAATAAAAATAAAAATTTGGGGGGGATAGGCTGATCAGTTCAAAATCTCAATAATGAGCTAGTTGGCTCTCTGGGATTGGCTGTACAAATTAAAATCTCAAAAGATGAATTAGTGTTCTCGGATAGGCTGTAACCTCTGTAGTACCCAGTCAATGGGGAAACAGGGGAGGGACTTGCGAATTAGGAGTAGGAGATTTAAAGATCGCCATTCTCTTCCTCTGGCGCGCCAGCCTTCCACGTGTTTGGCTGGACGCCCTATCTTGCAAGATCGTAAATAAATTCTTTTCTCCTCCAGAACCGAGAGAGCGTTTATTCCCTTACAGGTACCGCTTTATTTCCGACAACTTGGGGGCTCATCCGGGATCCAAAGCTTCGGAGGGGGACCCCCGAGGTGGACAAAGGGAAGGCGCGCCCCGCTGATTGAGCGGTCTCGGACTCTGCCATTGGGGGCCCATCTCTGGCAGCTAAAGGGCCCGAGACCAGACGCTTGGATCTGCCGGTTGTGGATGAGAAAAGGGGGAAAAGGAAAGGCTTGCCTCTGTTTGACCAGGCAACTCCGTGCACGGACCAAGGTAAGGAAAGTAATATATTGCCTTGGTGGTCGGGAATTCCTGATGAGTCTGGAGCTGCTTGTGTGTGACTGAGACGTGCGACATACTGCACGAAGCGAGTGCGGAGTCTCAATCTGCGGTTCCCTTCTCCCGCGAGGGAAAGGGCCAGAGACGGACGAAGCAAAAGGAACTGAGAGAAAGAAGCCCAGACAAGACTCAGGATGGGAAATAGAGGCAGTTGGCTGGCCAGGGAAGAAGAAAAGGGGGCACCTATAGAGTCCCTCGGGGACATCCCTCCAGATAGCCCACTAGGTAGGATGTTAAAATATTGGACTGATAGCGATCAGAACAAGGGAAGGGACAAAAAGAAAATGATTAAATATTGTTGTTACATTTGGACTGAAGAAAGCATTTCACCGTCAGATGTATTCTGGCCAAAGTATGGGACAGAGGAGGACTGGCTCTGTGCCAACCTTGTAATTTATGTTAATGAGAAGAAACCCTTTTCTAAGGAGGAGTCTGATTATGCCATGTGCTGGCTAAAGAACAAAAAAACTCCCCTCTACCCTGTGAAAGATAAAAACCCAAACTTGGAAGATGAGTTGGTAGAATCTAAACCCTGGGACCCCTTATTAAGCCTTCCTCCTCCCTACTATTCCCCTCCTCCTCCAGGGCAGAGATTGTTAGAGTCTGAGGACCTAATAAAGTCCACACAGGTTCCAGGGGAATCAGGAGGCCCATCGGCGCCAACTGCCCCACCAGATATGACCCATCAATGGTTGAGGAAAGAATTAACACAGTGCAAAAAGGATGTACAGAATTTTCCATTTCCAAAAACTCTTGAAGGAAAGAGAGTAAGGGAACATCACCCCGTTAAATCCCTTTACCCCTTGAGGGAGGTGCCTATGGGGCCAAAGGAAGTCGGGTATGTAAATGCCCCATTAACGAGTGCAGAAGTAAGAAATTTTAAGAAGGAGATGAAATCGCTAATAGAGGACCCAATGGGGCTGACTGAGCAAATAGATCAGTTCCTAGGCTCTAGCCTATACACGTGGTCTGAACTTATGTCCATATTAAACATCCTCTTTACGAAAGAGGAGAGAGGAATGATAAGAGGGGCTGCTATGAAAGAATGGGAAAGGCAACACCCGCCAGGGCAAGGGGTGATGGCAGCAGAGCAAAAATTTCCAAATACTGACCCCGATTGGTATAATAATGATAAAGAGGATAGGGCACAAATGAAGGATCTCAGAGACCTCATTGTAGAGGGAATAAAATTGGCAGTACCCAAATCTCAAAATTTGGATAAGGCCTTTGAGGTAAATCAAGAGAAAGATGAGTCTCCCTCTGCTTATCTACAAAGATTGAGAGAACAAGTAAGGAAATATTCAGGTATGGACCCTGATGACCCTGTAGCCCAGGGAATGTTAAAGGTCAGCTATGTGAGGGGATCTTGGCCTGATATTCGGAAAAAGATCCAGAAAATAGATGGATGGATGAATAAGCCATTGGAGGAGTTATTAAGGGAAGCACAGAAAGCATTTGTAAGAAGGGAGGACGAAAAACAAAAGCAGCAGGCTAAAGTCATGATAGCCACTGTTGACCACTTGGTCAAGAAAAGATTAGAAACAGGAAATGGAGGATGCAGACAGAGGGGAGATAGGGGAGGGGGCTGGGCTGATTTAAAAAAAAGGAGCAAGGAAAATGCAGAACTCTGCAGGGTGTTATCATTGTGAAAAGCCTGGCCATTTCAAAAGGGAGTGCCCAGACTTACAGAAGGAGGGTCGAGTTATACCGCTAATGAATTTTGAAGACTAGGAGAGTCAGAGGCTCCTCATCTCAGAAGCCCACCGGGAGCCTTTAGTAAATTTAAAGGTGGGCCCATATCAAGAGGAAATTACATTCTTGGTAGACACTGGAGCAGCTTGCTCCTCTGTAAATCATCTTCCAAAGGGGGCCAGGCTCTCTGGCAGTTCCCTCACCGTCACAGGGGTAAAAGGGGAGGGATTTAAAGTTCCCATTCTTGAACCTACTAACATTTGTTGGGAAAATAATCAAATCATAGCTCCCTTGTTGCACATCCCAGAAGCTGGGAGTAATTTATTAGGAAGAGACCTAATAATACCTATGGGACTGGATTTAGAGGTAAGGAATGGACGGATTGAGGTTTTGGCCCTGCTCACTGAAGAAGATGAAAAAGACATTAAGGAGGAGGTATGGGTAAAAGAAGGAAACAGGGGAGGGTTGCAAATTCCCCCAATTAAAATCAAGTTAAAAAAGGAAGGGGAGGTTGTGTGCCAGAAACAATATCCTATTCCTCTTAAAGGAAGACAGGGATTCCAACCCATCATTGAGGGTCTCCTTCGAGATGGACTCTTGGAAACCTGTATGTCCTCTTTTAATACTCCCATTCTCCCCATTCAGAAACCAGATGGTAGCTGGAGAATGGTGCAGGATCTAAGGGCCCTACCCTCCCTCGAAGGATTTAGTTCCTGCAAGTCTGTGCAGGATTCATGAGTAGAGAAGAGAATGATTGCTTTATTGGCTCTGGACCTCGATGGCTACATAATTATACTCTTTACTCATGAGATGGAACGGAAGTGACTGTGTAAACATATTACATGTCATTACCGAAAATCACAATGTGGCTTCTTCCTGGCTGCCCGGCTAAATGCTAAATTACCAGCTGTGCCAGGGAGGGCAGAACCAAAGAAAAACACAGGGAAGAGATTGGCTACCAAGATGGGAACATTAGTGGAAACTTTGATGTGTGATTAAAGTGCTTTTAAAATATATGAGAGACATTAAAAAATGCATACATAATTCCAATATCTTAACAAAGATTTTCATTTGTTTGATGTTCCTTCAAACTTATCCATATGAACTTATTTGTTTCTAAGTTTGATCAAACTATATACATTTTATTCATTTGGCTTCTTTAACATTATTTTATAAACACTTTCCCTTGATCTTACATTTTCATCAAAAAATTTTTAATAACAATGTTATATCTCATTGTATTTATACACTAACACCTCCTTTATTTAATCATTTTCTTGTTACTGGATGCAGATGCTTGTGTTTGTTTTTTTTTAATCCATTGTAAAAAAAATTCTGCTGTAAATATCTTCATACATATGCAATTTTCTCCTTTTGAATATTCCTACTTCCTCCATTCTAAGATGCACATTTTTCTTTTTTAAATATATATCAGGTTACATTTTGGTATCAAGATGATGGTATTTCTTTTTTTCCTTTAAAAAGTTATAATTACATTGATGTTGCATTTTTAACTGTCTTAGAATTGGAGAAATATAATGCTTCTATAATATAAATTTGGAATAGAGGGTTTACTGAGGCAAAAGATATAAAGAGATTTATGAAGCTTGATATGTATATTAAAATGTATTCTAAAAGAACTTTGCCAGTAACAACTTTAGCAATATATGTATGTTGCTATTTTCCCTACAGCTTTGCCAGCATGAGAGATTTTACTTTTTTCTTTGATTTTAATAGTTTTAAAAGATGCAAATTGTTCCCTCATTATTATTTTTACTTTAATTTATTTAGGTATTCTACTCTTTGCATGTGTAGGAGCTCTGATGTAAGAAGAACAAAAGACAAAATTGAAAGACATCCCAGAAACCATTCAAAAGAAAAGGCCTTGATGTTCAGTCACTAATTTAGAAGGAAAAAAGTAAGAGGTTCCATCCAGCTCCCTGGCTCTTCGCTTTTCATGTTGTTATTATCGGTTCCTCTGCCATAGGCAAAACCAGAAGAATCCTGGGCAGCCATTTCTTTACAGAATCATAGTTTTTGAGCTAGATGAACCCTTAGAGACCTCTGGTCAAACCCCTCATTTTGCATATGATTAAATGAAAATCCAGTGAGATTCAAACTGTTCAGGATGTTGCAGCTACTAAGTGGCAGGGCTGAAATTTGAAACCAAGGTTTAGGACTTTTCTACCATGCTACTCTACCTCTTTGGTGCAAATGCCATTTGAGGGCAGGGCAGTATAATATTTAGGCTCAGGACATTATTAGTCAAGAAAGTAAATTTTTATGATTCTAGATTTAAGATTACAAAACTAAACATTATAGAATTAACCTACATCTGAATCTGTTGCACAAAACTAGAAGCAAATGTCATCATTCCCTATAAAAGTCTTAGGCAATGAATTCTAAATAAGATGTCTTAAGTTTAGCAACTCAGATTACTAGGTGATTAAGCCCTCTGGGGAACTGAATCACCGTGCACTTGAATTTTTCTCACTGTAGATTCAGCCTTATTACTTACTAAATATTGATGCTATGCTCACCTTTTCCAAACCAAAATTAACACTTGAATTTTACATCTAAACAATGGCATATTTTTATCCCATCACCTTTAGCATTTTTCTATTTCTAATCTTTCATGATCTTATAAAATTTTCCAAAACTGTTAACCCAAGACATAGGCTTTATCAGTCTGTGACAACAAAATTAAGTCACATTTCCATTACAAACCCAAATTGCTATGGCATGAACTTAGATCAGCAAAATTTCTGGAACTGGCCCTCCTCAAAATGTTTTGACAGCTATTTTTGAGGTCCCTAGGGTAATGTCTCGTGAATATCTAGGACTAGACGTCATCTTTCCCCCTGCCTCCTCATCTTTCTTCCACATGGTCACCTTTCTGTGCAGTAGTGCCACTGGACACCACTGTCCTCCACTGGTGACCATTCTCAATCCGTGCCTATTGTAGTCTCAAAGCAAGGTTAGCACTTTTCTGAATTTCCCATATCTAAACTGTGAGGATGCCAGTTTAAAAAGCATGTCTTGAAGCCTCCAGGAAAAGGAAACTGAAGACAGAGAATAACTTAAAACAGCAGATATCTTTAGATAAAAAAGCAGATATCTTTAGAGCTGATAAGTCCAAACCCAAAATATAAAACCCTAACTAATTTCCAGCAGTCCCTCACATGGCAGGGAGCCAGCTTAAAAGGAATCAGGGTACTCCAGGTACTTCCCTACCTTGGAGTTCAGGCCTATTACCCCTGAAAGATCAAGTCCTCCCAACTTTCCCAAGCCCAAGCCTGGCTTTATTTCCTATTTAGAACAACTGACAAGGAAAATACCCATTCCCTTTGTGTGTGTGGTGGTGGCGGTAGTAGGCGGGGAACACTATACCCATTCAAAGGATGGGTCTGGGCTCCACAGCCTGAACAAGATAACCACAGTGGCAGGCAGGCCATTTTCCAAAGTCTGAATTTTATACAGTCTTAAATTTACCCTGCCGGAGGGAAAAACTTTCCCTTCAGTGGAAAACTATGCATTGTCTAGGGCAGAGGGCACTCGTTTGAATGATCTGAATCTATGGGAGCTCTCTTACAACTCGATAAATTGTTGATAACTGATGCAAAATGTTTGTTGTCTGTAGATATGCAAATTCTGTCCTGTCTGGTAGAAAGGTAGAGACTCAATTGACTTCCCTTCCCCACTGTAGAAAAGGCCAGTTTTGTCCCAATTTGCATATTTATTTCAATATTCCCGATTTATAACTCTGTCTATTCCTTATATTTCCCTTTGAACTGGTTGTAGTACCTCACTGTTTTCCCCATTAATGAGTTGAATAAAATCTTTAACCAGTGTTCATTTTCCTATCTCTATGAAAGTCATGATTTTGCCTGTTGACCAAGAAATAACAAACTAAACTACAAGGAAACAAATGTTTATTTGGGATCTTAGAATTGCAATTATGGGAGCACAGATTCAGGTAGCAACCCAATTTGTATATCATCTTGGTATTTCCCAGCAAGGGTTTTTAAAGAAAAAGATTACATAAGTTGTTTGTGATCGGTGGATATTTGGGGTGCTCCAAATGTCCTTCAGTTTACATAGTTTACTTAGTCCCTTACCTTGTGTTTTGTGGCTGGTGTCTGGATATCTTTAGGGTTTTGAGGAACATTGTTGCTAGAGGCTTTGCATACTTTGGTAGTTTGTGGTATCTGGCTGAGACCTGCATCAGAGTAACCTCTAGAATGACCTCCCAATTCCATTTGAAGTGTCTTAGCCAAAGTAACTCTATTTTGTTTTATTTCTTTTTACGGACTCTAAAGAAAACTCTTTAACACCATGTATGGGACCATAAAGCCTTGTTAGTTTTTGCTACATCAAGTCTAGTTTAGTTCTTGTTATATTTTTCCATCAGTATGAGGAATGTAGAAGGTCAGGTCCACCCGTCCCACACCACCTCCTCCCACTGCATAACACACACACACACAATATACAGGCACATATACACAATTCCAAAAAATAAGCAATCTTTTTTAGCCATAAAACAGTCTAAAATTCACCTGTAAGAAGACAGTGTTCTCTAATTCAACAGAGGCACAGTCCTGGTGATATACCAAGTTGAACATGAAATATCTCAGTTGGAAGGGTCTGTATCTGGGTTACTTCCCTATATCTGGGACTTCTTTAAGAAGGCTGAGTACTTTACTTTCATCTATACCAGAGTTCCTCAACCTCCGCACCATTGACATCTTGGAGTGGATAATTCTTCGTTGTGGGATGTCCTGTGCATTGTAGGATGTTTAGCCACACCCCCACGAGATGCCAGTAGCACACCCGCCTTTCCCAGGTTGTGACAATCAAAAAAACTTTAGTTATTGCCAAATGTCCCTTGGGGGCAAAATCACTCCCAGTTGAGAACTACTGATTTATGTCATTAAAAGTCTCCCAAAATGGTTCCTTCTAGAGTACAAGGAGAATCTCCCCAAAGATAAAAGTAAATGTATGCAGTGAATACATATCAACATGAATGAGTCTCAGAAATAGTGTTGAGTGAACACAGCAAGTTGCAGAATGCTTTGCACAGTGACATCCTACTTACGTAAATCTGAAAATCACAAAACCTTATAATGTATATTGTTTATTGAAACATACATATGGAGTGTCGAAAGACAAATTGGAGTCGAGTTTGGAGATGACAGCATTTTATTCAGGACACCAAAAGTTTTGCTACAGCAAGGAAGCAAGATCACTTGTAAAAACAGAAGTAGCTTTGAGCTTCTAGGGATGGCATGCAATTTTTATAGACATAAAAAAGGAAGTTAGCTTGAGTCCTATTGATTGGACAAGGGGTTGTCCGTCTTATAGGGGTGGGTTTAGGACAGGCAGGCTGTATTTTGTATTGGGTCAAATGAAACTAACTCGAGGCTTGATTGCCTATCTGGGTCGGCTGCCTTGGTGGGAATTTCAAATTTCCAAAGATTTCAAGAGGAAACTCAAGTAGGAGTTCAAAGAGAAAATAGGGTACAGGTTTGTTAGTTTGTTTTGCTTTTGCTCTGAGATGTCCCCAGGGCTTTCTCTATATAATTTTATCAAGAGTAAAAGCAAAAAACTATGAGCATCAAGAACACATACCAATTTAATGAGTAGAGTTTCCTACGGGAAGGGAGGAAGGGAATTATGACAGGCAAGGCTTACAAAGGAAAATGCAATTGTATCTGTAATGTTAGGCTTATTTTTAAAAGAGAGCTAAAACAAGTACTGCAAAACATTATCATTTTTTTTCCCTTTTGGGCAGTGAATATTATGTTACTGTACATACTTAACTGCATTTTTTAAAAATTCACAATAAAATAAGAAAAATACATCTTAAATTTCTAATATTCTTTGAACCCATGTGTTATTAATTTTTCAATCATCTGTTGTATATTGTTCATACTGCTGCTTGCCTCCACAATTATAGGTAGCTATGAGTTGGCAGTGTTTATAGAGTGGTTTCTGGGCTCAGAATCTAATGACAACCATAATTTAATGCTATCACCTTATATTTATGGAGCGCTTTATATTTCTCCAGTACACTTATGTCTATCTTCTCATTTTATATTCACAACTTCCATCACTTTCAGTCTTAGGCTCAAGTATATTCACCATGTAAATTTTTTTTTCCCAAGGGGCACAGAGCTTTATTCTTTCCTTCCAAGGGGGTCTACACTTACTCAAATTTGAGAAATACTGAACTAAAGGAAACCCATCAATCTGAAGATGAAGGCACGAGGCTCAGACCAGTCACACAACTGGGAGGTGGCAGAATACAGGAACTGGACCCCAGACTTACAATTCTAAGTCCACTGCTCTTGGAACTAGGCACCACACAGTCAACTTCATTTGCTACCTAAGAGGGTAGGTTACATCGCCAAGGTCCTTTTGGAATCTAGAATTTTAATTATGGGTCCTAATGAAAAACAAAAGCAAAGAATTAAGTCAGGTTTTCTCAGTAGTATTAGATTAATGATTTAAATTTGGCAATAAATCACAAGCTTGTATTACTGAGAGTCATAATATAAAAAGAATGGCTGAGAAATCCAATTAGACTGTCTATGTGTAGGACCTTGTACGTATTCCTGTCCCTTTCCTGCATGTGCCTTGAGGCCATGTTTCTGTCTACTGCTATTTTTGTAGTTCTTACAGATTTTCTATGGGCACTGGTACAGGTTTGTTTCATTTAAATGAGGATGGTCTGGCTAAATTCCTAAGAGCAAAATGGTAAACACAAACCAGTTATTTCCGCTCACCAAAGGGAAAACTCCTGAAATAACGACAACATAGCATTTTTGACAAGACTCTTCAATTTTTAAAAAGGAACCCAAACATAGGAGCTGTGATATTAGAAACACTGCTGACACACATGTAGGTATTGATAACTTTTAGAAGAATACTTATATATCCAGAGGCCTAGGCCAACTACTATAGGAAAGTAACTTACTGTGAAAATAGTATTTTTAACAAGACTGTGATGAATTCCAGAACAGCTGTCAGAAGACACTCCATGCTAATCAGATGCTTTAAATACAGTCAAGCCTATATGCGGAATGGGGGCTTCTCTCCAACATTCAGTCAAAGGTAGCAAACAGTGTTACAATGATGCACCTGATGCACCTTAATTCTTCACCTTTCTTCTGGAGAGAAAAGTTCACGGCCTCTTGTGCACTTAATTAGCAAAACAAAGCACCACAGGGAAGCCCTGCTGACCAGAGGAGAGTTTCTGCAGAAGTTAATTTCTTTCTTTACTCTTTTCTTAAAATATATTCACTATATATGTCTATGTATTTACAAAACATTTAAATTAAATATGAACCTTGTATTTAAGGATGAAGTTACCAGTAATATTTCATCTTTCTGTGTGGCTTAAAAAGCCTGATGGCCAGCAGGATTTTTTTGTTGTTTCTTTTTTAATGGACCATATGCCAGAATGTCATTTGGTCTACTGAGCCTTTGGTTCTGCCTCTCTGTCTCATTGTTTCTTTAAAAGAGTCATCCCTTCTCTAAAGGCTGCATGTGAAAATACACAGTGGAATGGAGCTTTAAAATGCACACCACTTTCGTATGTGTTATGTGTAAAAGAGACAGAAGGTATTTTATTATTGTATCTTGACTGTAGAATAAGCAAGATATACTGACTTTATGCTCAATATCCACGTTTTAAAACAATGCTTCCTTCAACTGCAAAAAGGTGCTGTTCCACCCCGCATGCATGTTATCAGTGGGACCATCCAGAGGACGATGGCTATCTTCTCCACTGGTCATGTTCATATTGTCTGCTTCCTGATCCTCTGTCTCTCCAGTACTGTCCTTGACTTGAGTGACCAGACCCATAGCCTGTTCTTTGGTAATTAGAGCCTTGTCTTCACCATGTTGCTATAAGCTCACAAGTTGACTAGTTGATTTTCCTTGGAGGCACACAGCCTGGAGCAATAAAAGCATGCAAATCCTTGGGGCAAAGAGGTATATCAAGAGGCAGCATAAAGCTTTAAATGGGTTTTCTAAAGTCTGCAGCTCTCCTCTTGCGGAGGCAAGATTGAAACAGGCCAGGAATGTGTCAAAGCGCAGGCCTTGGATTCCCGGCTACTGGTTCAGCCACAGTCTTTTCAAACTAGGTGTTCCCCCTGGAATGTTCATCTGTAGAGGCTTAACCAGGTCTGGATGCTTCAGTGGGTTCCCCGAGTACACAAACCACTCCTTTACTGTGGAGCAGGCGCTAGCACCATCTCTACAGTCTCCCAGCGTGAGTGAGTAAACTCTCTGTGGAACACGACCGTAAATGAAGGCCTGGCTCGGTAGAGCCTGATCAAGCTCATCTTTCAAGGTGTTGCCGCATTTGATCTCTCCACTGCACATAATACTGTACACCAGATAGCTTTCCACTTGGACATGATGTATTCTTACAACCACGAATCCCTGCAAGCCTCTCACACCCACAACGGAACTCCTGGAAAGGATCCTTCATCTTAAAGGTCGGTTCATTTCACTCTCTTCTTTAGGAGTCCTGAGGGCTTTAAAAGGGTGCCTAGTATTATTACGCTCCAGGTCTCATGCTACAAGCTGCGGATACAACAATGAAGAAGACAAAGCCCCTAAAGGAGATGTTGAATTTTGAAAGAAGGCGGCAAATTGAAGTTAGTTGGAGAAGAAGAAAGCAGATCAGTGGTTGCCTAGAGACGTGCGCGCGACCACCTGGAGACTCGCCTGCAACCTGGGCCGCTGCCGCTGCACCACCGCAGCCTCCGCCGCAAATGCTCCAGTCACCGGGTAAATTCATAAAAAACGCTTTTTTTTTTTTTTTTTTGCCATCTACTTTAGTTTGGGTTCCTCCTGAAGCAGACTGAGACAAGGGTCCTAGTGCAAGTGGTTTCAGAGGTGATCTCAGCAAGCACTGATAGGGGAAGTGAGAGGGAAGGGAACTAATAAAGGACACACTATATATAGAGCAGGTTACAGCTGGGGGCAATTGAGGCTAATTCTGCTGGGGAAGTTTGGGAAACAACTTAGAACATGCCTCAGAACTCGGCTCATGGAGAAACATGGAAGCTGGGGTATTTTGATCCAACTCCCAGCCCTCATTGGCTGAGGACTGCTCTGAGTTGACAACTTTCAATTACTCGGCCTGCCCCTCTCTGGGTCAAGAGAGAGCCTGTGGGTGGAGAGTCACAGGTGGTTGTAAAATGGATGTCACTAGCTTGTGCTGGAACCATGAGTGCTGGGGAGAAATGGGCAGAGCATGGAAAACATCTGCTACAACACCTTCCTAGAGGTGTGTACTGTATTTTCATATACTGTCTTACATTTACAGTTTATGTAACATTTTCACAAATATCACAATAAATCAGATGAGTAGGACCTTATTTTATTTGTAATGATAAATCCCAGCTAAATCAATTTACTTGCCTGAGGCTTGAAACAGTGTCTTTTGACCCCAAGTCCAATGCCCACTAAGTTGCCATATAATGGTCCACTAACTTGCATGGCTGCTGTCTCCCTATCCTGGGGGTTATTAAACTATGGTCTGTCGAGCAAATCTAGCCTGCCATTTTTTTTTTTTTTTTTTTTTTTTTTTTAATCTTCATTTTATTGAGATATATTCACATACCACGCAGTCATACAAAACAAATCGTACTTTCGATTGTTTACAGTACCATTACATAGTGGTACATTCATCACCCAAATCAATCCCTGACACCTTCATTAGCACATACACAAAAATAACAAGAATAATAATTAGAGTGAAAAAGAGCAATTGAAGTAAAAAAGAACACTGGGTACCTTTGTCTGTTTGTTTCCTTCCCCTATTTTTCTACTCATCCATCCATAAACTAGACAAAGTGGAGTGTGGTCCTTATGGCTTTCCCAATCCCATTGTCACCCCTCATAAGCTACATTTTTATACAACTGTCTTCGAGATTCATGGGTTCTGGGTTGTAGTTTGATAGTTTCAGGTATCCACCACCAGCTACCCCAATTCTTTAGAACCTAAAAAGGGTTGTCTAAAGTGTACATAAGAGTGCCCACCAGAGTGACCTCTCGGCTCCTTTTGGAATCTCTCTGCCACTAAAGCTTATTTCATTTCCTTTCACATCCCCCTTTTGGTCAAGAAGATGTTCTCCGTCCCACGATGCCAGGTCTACATTCCTCCCCGGGAGTCATATTCCACGTTGCCAGGGAGCTTCACTCCCCTGGGTGTCTGATCCCACGTAGGGGGAAGGGCAGTGATTTCACCTTTCAAGTTGGCTTAGCTAGAGAGACAGGGCCACATCTGAGCAACAAAGAGGCATTCGGGAGGAGGCTCTTAGGCACAACCATAGGGAGGCCTAGCCTCTCCTTTGCAGCAACCGTCTTCCCAAGGGTAAAAACTGTGGTAGAGGGCTCAACCCATCAAACCACCAGTCCCCTATGTCTGTGGTCATGTTAGCAACCATGGAGGTGGGGTAGGCGAATACCCCTGCATTCTCCACAGGCTCCTCAAGGGGGCACTACATCTTTTCTTTTTCCTTGTTTTTCTCTTTTTTTTTTTTTTATAACTTTTCCTTCTTTTTTAAATCAACTGTATGAAAAAAAGTTAAAAAGAAAACAAACATACAATAAAAGAACATTTCAAAGAGACCATAACAAGGGAGTAAGAAAAAGACAACTAACCTAAGATAACTGCTTTACTTCCAACATGTTCCTACTTTACCCCAAGAAAGTTACCTAATATAGCAACATTTCTGTGAACTTGCTCCTACTATATCCATCAGAAATTAACAGACCATAGTCATTCCTGGGCATCCCCAGAACGTTAAATAGCTTATCTGTTCTTCTTGGATTATTGTTCCCCCTTCCTTAATTGCTCTCTATTGCTAGTTCCCCTACATTCTACATTATAAACCATTTGTTTTACATTTTTCAAAGTTCACATTAGTGGTAGCATATAATATTTCTCTTTTTGTGCCTGGCTTATTTCGCTCAGCATTATGTCTTCAAGGTTCATCCATGTTGTCATATGTTTCACGAGATCGTTCCTTCTTACTGCCGCGTAGTATTCCATCGTGTGTATATACCACATTTTATTTATCCACTCATCTGTTGAAGGACATTTGGGTTGTTTCCATCTCTTGGCAATTGTGAATAATGCTGCTATGAACATTGGCGTGCAGATATCTGTTCGTGTCACTGCTTTCCGATCTTCCGGGTATATACCGAGAAGTGCAATCGCTGGATCGAATGGTAACTCTATATCTAATTTTCTAAGGAACTGCCAGACTGACTTCCAGAGTGGCTGAACCATTATACAGTCCCACCAACAATGAATAAAAGTCCCAGTTTCTCCACATCCCCTCCAGCATTTGTAGTTTCCTGTTTGTTTAATGGCAGCCATTCTAACCGGTGTTAGATGGTATCTCATTGTGGTCTTAATTTGCATCTCTCTAATAGCTAGTGAAGCTGAACATTTTTTCATGTGTTTCTTGGCCATTTGTATTTCCTCTTCAGAGAACTGTCTTTTCATATCTTTAGCCCATTTTATAATTGGGCCGACTGTACTATTGTCATTGAGTTGTAGGATTTCTTTATATATGCAAGATATCAGTCTTTTGTCAGATACATGGTTTCCAAAAATTTTTTCCCATTGAGTTGGCTGCCTCTTTACCTTTTTGAGAAATTCCTTTGAGGTGCAGAAACTTCTAATCTTGAGGAGTTCCCATTTGTCTATTTTCTCTTTTGTTGCTTGTGCTTTGGGTGTAAAGTCTAGGAAGTGGCCGCCTAATACAAGGTCTTGAAGATGTTTTCCTACATTATCTTCTAGGAGTTTTATGGTACTTTCTTTTATATTGAGATCTTTGGTCCATTTTGAGTTAATTTTTGTGTAGGGGGTGAGGTAGGGGTCCTCTTTCATTCTTTTGGATATGGATATCCAACTCTCCCAGCCCCATTTGTTGAAAAGACCATTATGACTCAGTTCAGTGACTTTGGGGGCCTTAGCAAAGATCAGTCGACCATAGATCTGAGGGTCTATCTCTGAATTCTCAATTTGATTCCATTGATCTATATGTCTATCTTTGTGCCAGTACCATGCTGTTTTGGCAACTGTGGCTTTATAATAAGCTTCAAAGTCAGGCAGTGTAAGTCCTCCCACTTCGTTTTTCTTTTTCAGAGTGTCTTTAGCAATTCGAGGCATCTTCCCTTTCCAAATAAATTTGATAACTAGCTTTTCCAAGTCTGCAAAGTAGGTTGTTGGAATTTTGATTGGGATTGCATTGAATCTGTAGATGAGTTTGGGTAGAATTGACATCTTAATGACATTTAGTCTTCCTATCCATGAACATGGAATATTTTTCCATCTTTTCAGGTCCCCTTCTATTTCTTTTAGTAGAGTTATGTAGTTTTCTTTGTATAGGTCTTTTACATCTTTGGTTAAGTTTATTCCTAGGTACTCGATTTTTTTAGTTGCTATTGAAAATGGTATCTTTTTCTTGAGTGTCTCTTCAATTTGTTCATTTCTAGCATATAGAAACATTACTGACTTATGTGCATTAACCTTGTATCCCGCTACTTTGCTAAATTTGTTTATAGCTCTAGTAGCTGTATCGTCGATTTCTCAGGGTTTTCTAGATATAAGATCATATCATCTGCAAACAATGACAGTTTTACTTCTTCTTTTCCAATTTGGATGCCTTTTATTTCTTCGTCTTGCCGGATTGCCCTGGCTAGCACTTCCAGCACAATGTTGAATAACAGTGGTGACAGCGGGCATCCTTGTCTTGTTCCTGATCTTAGAGGGAAGGCTTTCAGTCTCTCACCATTGAGTACTATGCTGGCTGTGGGTTTTTCATATATGCTCTTTATCATGTTGAGGAAGTTTCCTTCAATTCCTACCTTTTGAAGTGTTTTTATCAAAAAGGGATGTTGGATTTTGTCAAATGCTTTTTCAGCATCTATTGAGATGATCAATTGATTTTTCCCTTTTGACTTGTTAATGTGTTGTAATACATTGATTGATTTTCTTATGTTGAACCATCCTTGCATGCCTGGAATGAACCCCACTTGGTCATGGTGTATGATTTTTTTAATGTGTCTTTGGATTCGATTTGCAAGTATTTTGTTGAGGATTTTTGCATCTATATTCATTAGGGAGATTGGCCGGTAGTTTTCCTTTTTTGTAGCATCTTTGCCTGGTTTTGGTATTAGATTGATGTTAGCTTCATAGAATGAGTTAGGTAGTGTTCCATTTTCTTCAATGTTTTGAAAGAGTTTGAGTAAGATTGGTGTCAGTTCTTTCTGGAAAGTTTGGTAGAATTCCCCTGTGAAGCCATCTGGCCCTGGGCATTTATTTGTGGGAAGATTTTTGATGACTGATTGGATCTCTTTGCTTGTGATGGGTTGGTTGAGGTCTTCTATTTCTTCTCTGGTCAGTCTAGGTTGTTCATATGTTTCCAGGAAATTGTCCATTTCCTCTACATTATCCAGTTTGTTGCCATACAGTTGTTCATAGTATCCTCTTAGAATTTTTTAAATTTCTTCAGGATCTGCAGTTATGTCACCTTTTTCATTCATTATTTTGTTTATATGGGTCTTCTCTCTTTTTGATTTTGTCAGTCTAGCTAGGGGCTTGTCAATCTTGTTGATCTTCTCAAAGAACCAACTTTTGGTGATATTTATCCTCTCTATTGTTTTTTTGTTCTCTATGTCATTTATTTCTGCTTTAATCCTTGTTATTTCTTTTCTTCTACTTGGTTTAGGATTGGTTTGCTGTTCATTTTCTAGCTTCTTCAGTTGATCCATTAGTTCTTTGATTTTGGCTCTTTCTTCCTTTTTAATGTATGCGTTTAGTGCTATAAATTTCCCCCTCAGCACTGCTTTTGCTGCATCCCATAGGTTTTGGTATGTTGTGTTCTCATTTTCATTCGTCTCTATATATTTAGCAATTTCTCTTGCTATTTCTTCTTTAACCCACTGATTGTTTAGGAGTGTGTTGTTTAACCTCCAGGTATTTGTGAATTTTCTAAGTCTCTGATGGTTATTGACTTCTAATTGTATTCCATTGTGGTCAGAGAATGTGCTTTGAATAATTTCAATCTTTTTAAATTTATTGAGGCTTGTTTTATGTCCCAGCATATGATCTATTCTGGAGAAAGTTCCATGAGCACTAGAAAAGTATGTGTATCCTGGTGATTTGGGATGTAATGTCCTGTATATGTCTGTTAAATCTAATTCATTTATCAGATTGTTTAGGTTTTCAATTTCCTTATTGGTCTTCTGTCTGTTTGATCTATCTATAGGAGAGAGTGATGTGTTGAAGTCTCCCACAATTATTGTGGAAACATCAATTGCTTCCTTTAGTTTTGCCAGTGTTTCTCTCATGTATTTTGTGGCACCTTGATTGGGTGCATAGACATTTACGATTGTTATTTCTTCTTGCTGAATTGCCCCTTTTATTAGTATGTAGTGGCCTTCTTTGTCTCTCAAAACATCCCTGCATTTGAAGTCTATTTTATCTGAGATTAATATTGCTACACCTGCTTTCTTTTGGCTGTAGCTTGCATGAAATATTTTTTTCCATCCTTTCACTTTCAGTTTCTTTGTGTCCCTGTGTCTAAGATGAGTCTCTTGTATGCAACATATTGATGGTTCATTTTTTTTTATCCATTCTGCGAATCTATATCTTTTAATTGGGGAGTTTAATCCATTTACATTCAGCGTTATAACCGTGAAGGCATTTCTTGAATCAGCCATCTTATCCTTTGGTTTATGTTTGTCATATTTTTCCCCTCTGTCTATTAATATCCTTTATTGGACCCATACCGAATCTCTTTAGTACTGAACCTTTCTCCAAGTCTCTCTGTCCTTTCTTTGTTTCTCTGTCTGTAGGGCTCCCTTTAGTATCTCCAGTAGGGCAAGTCTCTTGTTAGCAAATTCTCTCAGCATTTGTTTGTCTGTGAAAAATTTAAGCTCTCCCTCAAATTTGAAGGAGAGCTTTGCTGGATAAAGTATTCTTGGCTGGAAATTTTTCTCACTCAGAATTTGAAATATATCGTGCCACTGCCTTCTTGCCTCCATGGTGGCTGCTGAGTAGTCACTACTTAGTCTTATGCTGTTTCCTTTGTATGTGGTGAATTGCTTTTCTCTTGCTGCTTTCAGAACTTGCTCCTTCTCTTCTGTGTTTGACAGTGTGATCAGTATATGTCTTGGAGTGGGTTTATTTGGATTTATTCTATTTGGAGTTCGCTGAGCATTTATGATTTGTATATTTATGTTGTTTAGAAGATTTGGGAAGTTTTCCCCAACAATTTCTTTGAATACTCTTCCTAGACCTTTACCCTTTTCTTCCCCTTCTGGGACACCAATGAGTCTTATATTTGGACGTTTCATATTATCTATCATATCCCTGAGGTCCATTTCGATTTTTTCAATTTTTTTCCCCATTCTTTCTTTTATGCTTTCATTTTCCATTCTGTCATCTTCCAGGTCACTGATTCGTTGTTCAACTTCCTCTAGTCTTCTACTATGAGTGTCCAGAATCTTTTTAATTTGGTCAACAGTTTCTTTAATTTCCATAAGATCATCCATTTTTTTATTTAGTCTTGCAATGTCTTCTTTATGCTCTTCTAGAGTCTTCTTGATTTCCTTCATATCCCGTACTATGGTCTCATTGTTCATCTTTAGTTCTTTGAGTAGCTGCTCTAGGTGCTGTGTCTCTTCTGGTCTTTTGATTTGGGTGCTTGGGCTTGGGTTATCCATATCGTCTGGTTTTTTCATATGCTTTATAATTTTCTGTTGTTTTTGGACTCGTGGCATTTGCTGAACTTGATAGGGTTCTTTTAGGATTTGTAGACCAATTGAAGTCCTTATCTTTAATTTATCAGATCAACAGCTTCGTGGAGTACACTTTCTCTAACTAACCAGCAGGTGGCGTCCACGAGCCACCTGTTCTCCACAAGCCAGTTCTCCCCTGCTTAGCCTTTTTGGTGAGTGGGGGAGTGAGTCTTGTGGGGTCCAATTGGTGTACCAAGCTTGCGTGTGTATTTGGTGTTGCCTGCCCTGTATATGGGGCGTGTTTCTGGGCAGTCAGGGAGGGGGGGTGGCTCTAACAATCAAATCTCCCTGGTGATCCTAGAGTTTTAAAGCTGCTGCAATAGTCTAATCCTTCAGTTCAGTCCTGCCACAGTTTGTCTCTGCCACTGACCCACAAGTCCTTGGTATTGGCGTATGGCTCCTGAGACTTGCAAGTGGGCCCCTCTTCCAGGCTGTGCACCCCGGGTCCTCTGTTGAGGGATGACTGTGCTATGTCACAGGTGAGTGCCGTCCCCCCAGGGCAGTTCTGGGCTGCTGGGCTGTGTAGGGAGGCTCCCCGTCTGCTCAAATGATGGCTGAATGGGGCTTTGTTAATTCACACTGCTCTACCTTCCCAACTCTGGGACAATTAGCTGAGGTTGCAGGGAAGGCTAATGTCCACGCCCAGTTTTGTGGTGTGTGCCTGTTATTTGAAGCACTTCTGTCACACAGGGTTGTCTGGGGCAGTTCTGGGCTATGGGGCTGGCGATGGGCAGGAGTGTTTCCTGTCCACCAGGATGATGGCTGTGAGCGGACACCCCCCTTTTCTTGGGAAGTTGTGGTGTTTAGTGAATTTTCTCAGCCACTGGATTATTGCCTTTTGTCTCAGAGCTCTCCTAGTTCTGCTCTTGACTTGACCTGCCCAAATTGCAAGTCTTTGAAGCTTTCTGTATTGGGCTTCTTAGAGTAATTGTTTTAGAAAAAGAAAAAAGGATTAAAGAAAAAAAAAAAAAAAAAGGGCCCTCCTCAGAGATCTAATGGGTTATTGAAATGCTAAGAGACAAAGCAACCAGGGCCATTAAGGAAAGGTCCACAGGGCAGAGAGATCAGCTTTTCTTTGGGATTTGCATATGCGCCTCAGGGCCTGAGCTCGGGCCTGAGCTCTGCCCTTCCCCTTTCTATGTTCACCAGAACTCCAAAAATCCTCCGCTTTTATTTTGGAGTTTTTCGTGTTGTTTTTTTTCTATGCCTGTCTCCTCTCTGCTGGGCTGGCTGCTCTGAGATTCTCTGGTGTCTGGTCTCCGTCTATCTATGGTTGGAGTTTGGATCAGCAGAATGAGTTTCCGATAAGGGCTGCCACTGCAGTTCTCCCTTCTCCTTCCTGGAGCTGACAGCCCCTCCTCCCATGGGACTGAGCCTGGCAGGGAGGGGCGCGGGTCCCCTGGCCGCAAAAACTTACAGATTTCTCTGATCTCAGCAGTTCCACGTTTTCATGAGTGTTGTATGAAGTATGCCCAAAGTCAGATTGCTCTGTGGTGTCCAGTCCACGCAGTTCCTGGCTTTCTACCTACTTTCCTGGAGGAGTAACCAAAACATACAGCTCACCAGTCTGCCATCTTGCCCCGCCCCCTGCCATCTTGCCCCGCCCCCCATTTGTTTTTGTAAATAAAGTTTTATTAGAACTCAGCCATGCCCACTCATTTTCATACCATCTATAGCTGCTCTCATGCTACACTGGCAGTATTGTGTAGTTGCAACAGAGGCCTGCAAAGCTGAAAATATTTACTGTCTTACCCTTTACAAGAAAAGTTTACCAACCCCTGCTCTATACTATAAGTTAGCAGAAAAGTTAACATTTTCGAGAATTTTGTGAACAAGCTTGTAAGATGAAAAATACTTTTATTACTTATAAAAATTCCATTTTTATAAAGTGGGTTAAGGGCAAGATAGTCTTTAAAAACCCCTTCCATAAGAACAAATGTTGGCCATTTGCCTTAAAACATGTATCAAGAGCCAGGAACAAACTTGAGGCATTTCCATCTCTATAGAGGAATGAATTATAAACACCTAGTCCAGACACAGAAAATAGTTATCATTCATTGTGCCAAATCCCAACTGTTTAAAGATTGTGTGGATAATGATTCCAAACCTATGTCCAGGCTTAGTGAAAGAGAGGGTCATAATTGGGGAGTAATGTCTGCAATGGGCGTAGGAGGGGACACAGAGTCACCTGTCATGGGATGGCAGGAGAAAAGAGCAAGGAGAGGAAAGCATGCACTTAGAGTAGATAGTCAGAGCAGGCTTTATCTTCTGTGATCACAGGGAAATGAGGAAGACTGCTGAAAGAGAAGCATACAATAAGCAGGAAAAACCGAGCTGGGGTCTTAGGCTCCTATTTGGAAGGTGTTCAAAACTGGCAGCCTTCTTTGGTTTTGTTTTGTTTTCATTAATAGACTTTATTTTTTTTTTTTTTTGGTGTATTTTTTTTATTAAATTCAGTTTTATTGAAATACATTCACACACCATACAATCATCCATGGTGTACAATCCACTGTCCACAGTATGATAACATAGTTATGCGTTCATCACCACAATCTATCTCTGAACATTTTCCTTACATCAGAAAGAACCAGAACAAGAATAAAAAATAAAAGTGAAAAAAGAACACCCAAATCATCCCCCCATCCCACCCCATTTGTCCTTTAGTTTTTATCCCCATTTTTCTACTCATCCATACACTAGATAAAGGGGGTGTGATCCACAAGGTCTTCACAATCACACTGTCACCCCTTGTAATCTACATTATTATATAATTGTTTTCAGGAGTCCAGACTGCTGGGTTGGAGTTTGGTAGTTTCAGGTATTTACTTCTAGCTATTCCAATACATTGAAACCTAAGAGGTGTTAAATAGACTTTATTTTTAAGAGCAATTTTAGTTTTACAGAAAAATTGAGCTGATAATATAGAGTTCCCATCTACTCTTCTCCCCCACTCACGGTTTCCACTTTTATTAACATCTTGCCTTGGTATCATACATTTGTTACAATGAATGAACCAATATTGATACACTATTATTAACTGAAGTCCATAGTTTACAATAAGGTTCACTCTTCCTGTTGTATAATCCTTTGTTACAGAGAACAGAATATTCTGGGCATATTTCGAAATGGTTACTTTCCCTCTCCCGTTGCCCAAAGCAGTGGAGATCTTTTCCAATGTTCACCTTGAGAACCTGGTGGGGCCCCTGAAGTTAAAACACGTGAAAGTATGGGGGCCTCACCAGGATTGTCAAGCCAGTCCACATTCAGAATCCAGCAATTCGTCAATTTATCAATTACTATTTAAGTGTTTCTACCAGTTATTGGTGCCAGAGGCTTCTGCTCCCAGTAAACTGTGATTTTCTGTTTTTGCCTATCTCTTCAGTTTTACGGGTGTCAATTTGCCCTGGGACCACAATTCTCTGGTGGATCTAAGAAGAGTTGTTCATTTTCAGTTTGTTCAGCTTTTTTTCCTATTGTAAGGATGGGAGTGATGACTTCCAAGCTCTTTACATGTCAGAAATCAGGAGGCATGACCAGTATACAAGACGCATCACCAGTATACAACAAGAGGCAGTATATACCTGAGTGTGATTAGCTGATGACCCATGGGGATTAGATATATTGATTACTGCCAACAGCTACTGACCCGTTCATAAAACCAACTCTTCATCTAAAATCATATTCTACAAATACAGGATTTTTCTGAATTATTGGTCAAATTAAATGCAATTTTCAAAAGAGGGACCTTTTAGTGAGATGTGGTTTTATGGTTGGACAAGATTTCTATTTCTGCTGTAATAAATTCCAATGGACCTTTCAGTGACAGAATGAGTTTCTTGAAAATTCTGTGCATGGCAGTTGTTCATTCTCAAGCAATGTTGCTCTGGAACGTGCTTTCTCTGAGTTGTAAGCAGTCCTCCACCCCACCTCATGAGTTTCCAGCTCCTTGCCCTTGAATCTGAAACAGGTTGGTGGATTCCAGCCTGAGAGACCTACTGCTTACTAAGACACTCTTCCTAGGATGAATGAGCATTGGACTAGAGACAAGAATTACAGCTTTTATTCGAGTAGCTAAATCTGTGACTATATCTTTCTAAATTAAGTCTGTTTTGTTATGGCCTGTCTCTAGATTGCAATTAGCAGTCTTATTGGTCAGGATGGTATGGAGAAAATAAAAGAACCTCATGCTTTTAAAATTTTATTCCTTGATCCAGTGGTTCTCAAATGTGGCAATTCTGCCCACCCCCCACCCCAAGGGACATTTCACAATTTCTGGAGATATTTTTGGTTGTCACAACTGGGGTGGGGGGGTGGGGGTGGGGTTGCTATTGGCATGCAGTGGGTAGAGGCTGGAGATACTGCTAAACATCCTACAATGCACAGGATGGCACCCCACAACAAAGAATTATCCAGTACAAAACATTAATAGTGTCAGTGGAGAAATCCTGCTATATTCTGAGAAATTAGCCACCACAGCCCATAACTCTCCTTGGCTTACCAGGATCCTAATGACATCATTATTCTTATCTCTTTCATTAATTTTTACATTACAAAGATCACACTTCTCTCTGGACCGACTCTTTTTCTTTTTCTTTTTTTTTTTTTTTTTAATAAATTTATTTTTAGGGAAGTTTTAGGCTTATAGAAAAATTGCACAGAAAGTTTCCATATACACCCCCTACACATACCCCCCCCCCCATAGTCTCTCCCTATTTTAACTGTTTGCATTACAGTGTGGCACATTTGTTACAACTGATGAACCAATATTGACACATTATTAGTAATTAAAGTCCATAGTTTGCATTAGGGCTCACTCATTGTGAATATAATTCTCCAAGGTTTTTTCTTTTTTTTTTTTTTAAATCAGAGAAACTTTCACAGTATCTTAATCTAGGACAAAACATTAAAATACAAAGTACATACACAAAGCACCATGTATTTTCAATCAGTCGCCCATCCTCTGATTCCATGTTAGGGGAGACTGGGCTAAAGCCATGTTACTGTGCTCATGTCAGGCACTGGGTCAACCGATCCATTTGGATTCAGATCAGTAGGTGAACAACATTCTTTCTTTTTGCATTTGGCTGAATAGATTATGTAGACGCTTCTCATTAGGAAAATTCCAGGAATGACTGAGAAGTAACTTCCATAAATCAAAAACTGAATGCTGACCAGAAGCCCCAGGCCCTGGTTGTCAACCAGGGTCACAGTTAGGATGGTCTGGATCAACAAGGCCAAGAAGGTGTTGATTCTGAACACCAGGGCATAGCGTTCCATGCTAAGATTCACAGCAATCTGAAATACTGCTATGGTTATAAGAAACATGTAACTTGACTTGACTATCAAAAGACCAGCATAGCAAACCCAAATATTAGTTGTGTAATGCATGAGAAACAGAGAGCCCGCATCTGCTGCTAAGAAGATCCCCAGGGCCAGCTCCCCCACGAGATCCCAGTTGACCTTCACGTAGCCAACTGAGAAGGCTGCCAGGGCCCCTCCAAAGTTTGTGAGGGCATCCACTGCTCCATTATATATTGCAGAACTTTGGGACAGTGCCTTGTAATCCCACAGGATTTGAACATAGCTCAAAACCTGGTTAAAACTGGCTGTGGATAAAGCCCACCAGAGGGACCAGTAAAAATGATGCTTTGAGGAGTAGCACTCCCTCAAGTCATGGAACCACAGTGTAAAAACTCTCAAAGCCACATTTTCTGTCTTTGGGCTGCCCAACTGGCCATCATCCATAGGCCCTGAAATGTTGATGGACTCTCGGTCTACTGGTTGGTGATCCTTACGGGGCTCATCTAAGACAGCATCTTTTGCTGATGGCCTTTGAAGAGCTTCTTTGCTGGGTTTTGCATGGAAGAACATACTCTTCTTGGGCATTGGCAAAAAAAGTGAGAAAAGGAAGACCACAGTGACAGAGGCCAAGGATATGACATTGAGGTAAAGGTACGACATGTCGGCCAGGGATGCCAGCACCTGGGCCAGCACGGAGGCCGCCGTGTAGGCCACCAGCATCACGCTCCGACAGTAGCTGCTCACTCGCTGGTAGTGTTCCGGGCTGACCACACTGTATATGTAGGCATAGTAGGCCACCTCAGTGGCAGAGACCAAGCCGTAGGTGACCTCCAGCACCTGCATGGCCATTAGACCTTGACCGAATATGAGCAGCACCTGGTTCACAATGAAGCTGATGCCCTGTAAGATGGTAACTGGCTTGTAGCGGACGTAGTCGGTGATAATGAATATGGGAGCAGCAGTGCCAGGTAAGAATATGTCCACAGAGGAAGGATGTCGTTTGTGATCACACTGAGGCTCATATTTTTATCTGGTCCTGCTAAAAAAGGCACAACAAATGGTTCTGATGGCCTCATCATTGAGAAAAATCCAAATAAGCAGAGAATTACAGTGGGAAAAACCCAGGAATGGCTTGGTAAAGTTTGGCCACAATCCATGTCTGATTAAACTTTGTGGTCTCCAAAGCAAGGGAAGGAGAGGAGCCCGACTCTTTTTCATAAGGCCCAAGGTTTTCATTTTGAAATCCTACCCCACAAATCCCACAAGTCAATGATTCACAGTAACAGCTACCTACTGGAGGCTTAACTAGGTGCCAGAGCCCTAAGATTTAAACAGCCTTGAAAAAATTATACACTGTTTGGCAGGCAGGTTATACATGGAAAATAAGTAATAATACCAGGTAACTCCAAATTATAGGTATTGATAAAATTGCAGAAATAAACTTGGTGGAGAGAGGACAACCAGCATCTTTTGAGTTACTGAGCTACAGATATAGTTTACAGATGTTCTCTGATCTGGTCTTCATAGCAATCCCATGGGCGGACTTGTTTTTGTCAAATGAAGCAGTCAAAAAGGGAGCAGGGTGATACTTTAAAGGCAGTTTTCCCCCTTTCTGCTAATAACTCAAATATGTGCCTTGAAGAAATGTAGAAGTTAAAAAAAAGTCTAAGGAGGAACATAAAATCACCCTTATTCTACTTTTAGAGATATCTGTTTAGCACACTTCTGTGCAGCTTATTGTTTGCATGTATAATGCATTTTAAGTTTACCTGGGTTTATACGGTATATATCACATTATATATTTTCCTCTCCCCACAATATTATACTTCATGGGCACTTCTACAGCTCAATAAGTACTTTCTAAAGCATGATTTTTAATGGTTACATAATCATATGACTACTTCCTGATATGTTTGACCGTTCCCTTTGATGTGTGGCAATATTGTTCCGAAAAAAGAAAAATAAGAAAAGAGAACAAAAGGATCAGAATATTTCATTGGTGTATTCAAACACCAAACTTCAAAAACAACAACAAAAAATACCACACCAACACAAAGAATAGACAACAGATCTTTGATTTTTCCATCCTGCCTAACAATGCTGGGTTTTATAAATATCTGTGAAATGATGTACAAATTCACGTACACAGGTGTTGATATTTTTCACTGGGCCCAGAAAAATATGATTGTTGCGATATCTGCTTCTATAAAACTGATAAGATAACAAAGTTAAGTCATCAGAATTCATAACTGGGTTTCATTTTTAAGATAAATAGAATAGCTTCAAAGAGGTACCCTGTTGTGTGTGTGCGTGCATGTGTGTATGGTCTCTCTTGACTTTTTTTTGTATTATTTTTGTAAAGTACCAAAATAGTAATTTTAGTGTCAGTCTCAGAAGTTCTAAGCTTGTTACATAAAAAAAATTGTTATTAGTGTAGTGTATTGTGCTTTTATTCAGACATAATGATCAATATATGAGCCATGAATTAATTTTAGAGTACAGAGTTAATTTTAGAAATCATCTAAATTGTGGCCTGAGAGAAACTGTAAGACTGCTAAGTATAAGGGACCTTGGTGAATCAGGGTGTGCCAGGGCTGGAAGCCCAAATGCCAGACCTTGTCTTCTGCTTAGCCTAAACCCAGGACCAGCTGTCCTTGATGCCATCTGATACAAACTCTTTAGTTACACTCTCACTGCCAAACATTTTCTTCAATAAAGTCAAATGATAAAGGAAAAACCCCAAATGATACGGATCCCATAAGTTTTGGACAAAAAATCCAGTTAGTAGCACATTAGACTGATTCTAAAGCACATTTCATTCCCTGCAAGGCAAGAAATGATTGCATTTGAATTCAATCTATATGGGTAATAAGATCATTACTACCAAAGAAGGTAATCATTTTCACCAGTGACTCAAAAAACAAACAGAGGGATGGGTGTGAAGTGGGTTTAAGAGACAGAAAACCTTCTCAGGAATAGTTCATGTTTAATTATGGCACCCAAATTGTTTCTTGTGGCTGATGCTTTCATTGGCTGACCTTGGTGAGTGGAAGTGGGGAGTAGCTAAGAGTAATCCTGAAGAAATATAACATTTTCTTTTAAGAAAGGAAAATTGGCGATATACCAGTTTTATATTTAGCATTACTGTAGTCTAACATATCAGTATTCCATTATTGGGGAAGGTTACAGAAAAAGTGGGAACACTAAGGGAAATAAAGAAATAGTAAGCTAAGACCACCACTGTCATGAAAAAAAAATAGACTTATTTATTGCAGGTTGCTTCTGCTGCTCTCTGAGCATTCTGAAGGAAATAGTCACAGAACTGCAGCCACATGGCATGCTTTTTTTCCCCCAGAATTGCCATAACATTGGCTTACACACTGGACATTTTATTTTGTTTTCAAAGAAATTACAGATTAGGATTCTTGTGAAATCTAAATGTCATTACTGATAAGAAATTTAGGTTGTCCCAAAAGCACAATAAGAATTTTACATGGTGAGGAAAAGAAAAGATTTGCTTTGGTAAATGGGTATCAAATATATATACATGCACACGCGCACACACACACATACATATGTATACAAATGTATATATATGTGTGTAATTTTTTTTGCTAGTTCTAATAATATTTATTGTATCATTTTTTCTAGGAAGTTTCTAAACTTTGGACTTATTGAGATTAGGTAAATCCCTGGCCAGCATAAAAATCATATTGAGTAATTTGTAATAAATGTGCTTAACCATCTTTTCCATCAAGTATAAAAATAAAGAAAATAATATGTTTTAAGGCATGTCTAGAGCAAACTGACATATTCCTTCATCCACAAAGTCACATCCAATTCATGAAAAAACAAGAGACTGAGTTGTCACTACTCTGTAGTGTCTCTCCCTGTTCATTCATTACTTTATTCAGCAGCATATCCTAGAAAATCATTAATAACTAGCTCTCCTCAAACAAAAAGCCCTGATGTGTAGCATTTGTCAGTTCTGCCAGCCTGGCCAGTTTCAAGGCCACTGATCACTGAACACCAAGTGATAAAGAAATGCTGATAATCGGCTCTCATGCGATGATAAGGGCTGCCTTGAGCACTCTAATGCCCATAACCAGGAGAGAAAGGAATATTTCAGAACATGCAACTGCTTAGAATGCTTACATCATAATGGACTACTGGGAGGGCAAGGGCTGAAGCTGGCAAGGCAGGCAGGAGTCAGAGCATGAAGAGCTCGACTCCCTCTCCAAGATATTCAGTGACTATAGCATTTGGCAGATGCTAAGGTAGGAGATGATGGTGGCTCTTACGATTGTAGTGACCATAGTATTTTGAAGGAATCCAGGGAAGAGATGACAGTGACCCTAACCATATGGTAGTGTCCATGGGATTTTGTAGATATCCAGGGAAGAAATGAGGGTGTTCCTACCTAGGTAGTGGACATGGGATATTGAAGGGATATAGGTAGGAAACAATGATAAACCTAACCATGGAAGTGATCATGGGATTTCACAGGTATCCAGGTAAGAGAGGATGTGTCCTTAGCAATGGAATTTATCTGGGAGTTTGTAAGTATCCATATAAGAAACAGCGTGTTTCTCAACCTGGTACAGACCAAAGGCTTCTGTGGGTATCAGGGTAAGAGAAGATGTGTCAAAACCATGATTGTGACAAAGGTATTTTCCAAGTATCCAGACAAGAGATGACAGTCAACCTAAACAGTGTAGTGAATATGAGATTTTGAAGGCATTCAAGTTAGTAGTGATGGTGACTTGAACCACGGTAGTAACCATGGAATTTCCACATATGCCGGTAACAGATGAGGTGTCTCTAATTTCAGTTATCGCCATGGTTTTTTTTCAGGTTCCAAGAAAGAAATGAAGGTGAACTTAGCCATGATAGTGAACATGGGATTTGGTAAGTATTGGGTGAAAGAAATAATGTGGGCTATAACTGAGTGGAGACCAGGGTATTTTGGAGGTGTCCAGGTAAGTAATCACGTGTCCTAAGCACAGGAATGACCATGGGATTTTGAGGTTCCAATGACTAGATGATTGTGAACTTAACAGTGGAAGTAAATGTGAGAAATTACTGGTATCCAGATAAGAGATGACACTGGCCTTCAATACATTAGAGATCTATGATTTTCAATTATTTAGAGAAGTGATGATGGTGTCCCAATCTCTAACTAGATGCTGACCTTAAAGTTCTGCAAGTATCAAGGTAGAATTGTTGATGATTCCCCCAATGATGGTGGAGTCCATGGGATTTTTCAGGGTTCCAGGTAGAAGAAGGTGTTTTCCTTTAACATAGTTGTCCTCATTTTTTAAAAACAAGCTCCAGTCAAGAAATGATGATGAACCTAACAATGGTAGTGAAAGTGGCACTTTGCTGGTATCCAGGTAAGAAACGTACAGTATACACCATCTCATTTTCAGATACCTAGAAAGTGATTATGGTATCACTAACATTTGTTAGTACCATGTTTACTTCTAGCTATTCTTGTAATAAATATGTGTCCATACCAATACGAGTAAGCAAGATATTGTACTGTTTTTCTAGTTTAGAGATAATGTGTGTATAACACTGGAAGTAACTAGGGTTTTGCAGGTATCTAGGTAACTTCTCAGGGATTTACTCACTGTAGAAGGGCTCATGCGATTTTTGCAGATACCCAGTCAAGAGTGATGGTGTCTCTAACTAAGGTGTTGACCTTGACATCTTAAATCATCCGGGTGGAGTTGATGGTATGTCAAATGATGGTGGTGACTGTTGGATTTTGCATGGGTCCAGATAAAAGGAGATGTGTCCTTAAACACATTATTTACAATGTTTTGGGTAACAATCAAGATATAATGATGAAACCAAAAGTAGTAGTGAACTTTGGGGTTTGCTGCTAGCCAAGTAAGAGATGATATTGACTTAGACCCACAGTAGAGACCTTCTGAATTTCAGTTATCTACATAAAACTGACTGTGTACCAAATTCTTAATAATATTTTGCAGATACACAAATAAGAAATTATTGAGTCCCTTCCAATAGTAGTAAGAATGAGTTTTATTTTTTTCTTGTTTAGAGATTTGTGTTTAACATTGGTGGTGAGTGAGGAATTTTCAGGCGTCCAGGTAAATTATCATGGGGTTTCTTATGACAGTAGTGGCCATGGGACCTTACTGATGTTCAGTCAAGAAAGGATGGTGTATCTAACTACAGTGTTGAACTTGGAATTCTTCCAAGTACTCAGGTAGAGTTGATAAGTCCCTAACTGTGGAAATGACCAAGGCAATTCTCAGATGTTCATGTACAGAAGAGGTACCCTAAAAACATTCATCAAAATGTTTTGCATGATCTAGGTATGAGATGATGATAGATGCAACAATGCTTGCAAACATGGGGGATTACTGGTATCCAGGTAACTGATAATGTAGGCCTTAACAACAACACACTCTCTGATCTTCAGAGATCTAAATACGTGATAATGGTGTCTTCAACATCGGCTGTGGTCATGGGATTTTGCAGGTATTCAGATCCAATTGATAAGGATCCTTACAAATACTTGTAGGAAGATGACCTTAATGTTCTCCAGTTTAGAGGAAATGTGTGTTTAATCTTGGTAGTGACCAATAGTTTTGGAGGTATCCAGGAAACTTATCATGGGGTTCTTCAAAACAGTAGGATCCAAGGAATTATTGCAAATGCCCAGTTAAGAGAAACTGTGTTTCTAGCTACAGTGTTCACCATGAAATTCTGCAGGAATGCAGGTAAAGTTGTTGGGTACAATTAAAGAGGAAGGAACCAAGGATATCTGCAGGTCTCCAGATGGAAAAAGATGTGTCCTTAAACACATATTTGCAAAAAAGTTTTCTGGTTCCAGTTAAGAGATCATGACGAACCTAACACTGCTCGTTAATGTGGAACATTGTTGGTATTCACGTAAGGAACAATATGGGCATTTGCCACAGTAAAGCCCATCAGATTTTCAGATATCTAAATGAGTGAAGATGAATCCCTAACACTTGTTAGTATCAAGTTTTTTGGCAGGGATTCAGTAAGAAATGACAGTGCCCTAACCAGTAATACTAAGCATGAAATGTTACTGTTAACATGTTTAAAGAAACTGCATGTTTAATCTAGGTAGATTGAGTGAGGGATCTGCATTTATCCAGATGAGTTATTTTGCAGTTCCTCACCACGTAGTTATCATATTTTAGAATTTTAGTAGGTAGACAGTCAAAAGATGCTGATGTCACTAACTACAGTGTTGACCTTGGATGTCAAGAAACACCAGGTACAGATTGGGGTCCCGTCAAGGTATAAATAACAAAGTTCCTATACGGTATCAAAGGAGAATAAGATGTGTCCTTGAAAAGAAAAGCTGCTAGGTTGTCTAGATTCCAGTAAAAACTTCATGGAGAATCTAAACCGGATGGTTAACATGGAACATGGACAGTAATCATCTACGTAATGGAATGTGTGGGCTTTATAAAACTCTTCAGATATACACGTAACATAAAATGAAATCCATAACAATACATACCATATTTCTTATAGACATTCAGGTAAGACATGGTAATCTTTCTACAAACACAAGAAAGCATAAGATCGGAATGAGTTCTAGTTCACAGAAAATGTATGAAAAAACACACAAGTGACTAAGAGATTCAAGTATGCAGATAAGTTATCATCATGTTCCTCACCAAAGTAATGACCATGGGATTTTTATAGTGGAGTAAAAAGATATATTTGTCTCTAATTGCAATATTCAATTTTGATTTCGGCTATATAAGGTTAGGTGAAGGAACTCAAAAGGATAGAAGTGGCAAAAGATTTCTGAGGGTAACCAGGTTGAAAAAGAAGTGACTGAGGGATTTAAAGGTATCACAAGAAGTTACTACAGTGTTCCTCAACAAAGTGGTGATCGTGGGATTTTTACAAGTGTCTACTCAAGAAATGTTGGTGTCTCTACTACATTACTGACCTTGGATCTCTGCCGTGATGTCGCTGTAGTTGAGGGGTCCTGTCAGGGTCGAAATAACTAAGTGTAGTTTTTCAGGTGTCAAGGAAGAAACTGAGGTCTCCTCCAAAACCTTTCTCATGCTGTGTTTCTGTGGTTCAGAAAACGGAACGTGGTGAACCTAACTATGGTCGTTAACGTGGGGCACTGCTGGATCCCAGGTAGTGTGGAAGTGGGCCTTCACTGCAGTACAGACCATCTGATCTTCTGATATCTAGGTAGGCGATGACGAATTCTCTTTACACATAGTAGTTGTGCTTTTTCTCCCCTAAGTTGGTACTTCCACTTTGTGCAGGGATTCAGTTTAGAAATGGTAGTGTCCCTCACACTCCCACAAAGCACGAAATCTTACGGTTTTCTAGCTTAGGGAACAAATGGGTTTGACCCTGGTAGTTGGTGAGGGATGTGCAGTTGTTCAAATGAGTTCTTTTAGGGTCCCTCTGCACAGTAGTGACCTTGGAATTCTTGCAGGGGTCCAGGCAAGAGAAGTTGGTTTCACTAACCGTGGGCTGACCTTGGAGTCCTGCAACTATCCAGGTGATATTTGTGGGTCCTGTAATGCGGGCAGTGACCAAGGTAAATTGTCGAGGTCCAGTGAAATCATGCGTGTTCTTAAACACATTTATCATTCTATGTTTTTCAGGTTCCAGTCAAGAGATCTTGGTAAGATAAAGCTGCTTGCTTACGTGGGATATTGTGGAATCCAGGCAAGGGATGATATGACCTTTAACCGCTGCACAGACCCTTATGTCTTCAGTTATCTAAGTAAGTGATGAGGAAATGCCTACCACCTTTGGTACCATGTTTCCTTGCAGGCATTCAGATAAGAAATGACAGTCTCCTTACCAATACTACTCATCATGCGGTCTTAGCATTTGCTACCTCAGAGACTCGGGATGGCCAATGCCGGTAGTAGTGAGGGAGGGATTCGGGGTATCCAGATAAGTTATCGTCGTGTTCCTCACCAAAGCAATGACCATGGGATATTGGTGGTGCCGTCAAAAGATGCTTTTGCTTCTAATTTCAGTGCTGACCTTGGATTTCTGCAAGTTGTCAGGTTAGTTGAAGGGACTCAAAAGGGGAGAAGTGGCCAACGTTTTCTCAGGGCATCCAGGTTGAAAAAGAAGTGTTCTTCAACACGTGTCACTCCGTGTTTTCCAGTTTCCAGTCCAGACATCATGTCTAAGCTGCAATGGTCGTTCACTCTGGACACTGCTGGAATTCAGGTAAGGGATGATGTGGGCCTTAACCAGAGTACAGACCACCTGAGCTTTCCGATAGCTAGGTAAGTGATGATTAAATCTCTACCTGTTTGTTACCATGTTCTTTGGCAGGCATTCAGGTAAGAATTCATAGCCTCCCTATGAATACTCGTAAGCATAAGCGTTTCAAGTTTCCTAGCTGAGAGAATTCTGTCTTTGACCCAGGTAGGAGTGAGTGACTTCCAGGTAATTCAGGTAAGTTACACTGGGGTTCCTCACCATGGTAGTGATCATCTGACTTGTTTTCAGGTCAAGACAATTAGGTTTCCCTGACTACAGTTTTGACTGTGGAATTCTGCTACTCTCCAGGTAATAACCTTGGGTCCCCTAACGTTGGAAGTAATCAAGTTAGATTTCAGGGTTCCAATTTCAAAAAAAAAGAAATGTCCTCCAACACATTAATCACACTGTGTTTTTCAGGTTGAGGTCAAGATATCCTGATGAAGCTGACAAGGGTTGTTAACATGGGACGTGGCTGCTATCCAGGTAAATGATTCCAAGGGCCTGAACCACAGCATAGACCCTCTGATCTTCAGCTACCCAGGCAAGTGACGATGATTTCTCTAGCACATTCTGATGATGAAAGCCCTAACACGTGTAGGTACCATGTTTTTTCTCAGGAGACTAGGTAAGAAAGGATTGTGCCCCTCCAACTTTTAGTAACTTGAGTCTTTCTGTTGATAAGGTCAACAAGATATGCACACATGCATTTGATCTGGGTACTGAGTGAGGGATGTGCAGATATCCTGATTAATATTGGTTCTCTCACTAATTGGCCCTGTGATTTTTACAGGTGTCGGGTCCAAAGAAGTTGGTTTCTCTAAGTATGCTCTTGACCTTGGAGTTCTGGAACTTTCCAGGCAATACTCATGGGTCCCTTAACCCTGGAAGTAACCAAGGTAAATTGCAGGGCTTGGTTTAAAAACTTCGCAACCCTAAACCTCTTTGTCACTATGTGCTTTTCAGATTCTTCCTCAAGAGATCCTGGTGAGTTCACCAATCAATCAGTCAATCAGTCAGTCAGTCAGTAAGTAAATAAATAGGTACATAAATAAAAAGAGTGCTCATCTATGTGTAGCTTTGCTGGAATCCAGGTGAGGGGGTGACGTGAGCCTTAGCCACTCTAGAGAGCATCTGATTTTTATATACCTAGGTACAAGTGATGATGAGGGTGCTAACATTTCTGTAGCACACACGTGGTTAATCATGGCAGTGAGTGAGGGGTTCAGGTATCTGGATAATTTATCATGGCATTCCTCACCAGAGTAGTGACCGTGGGATTTTTGTAGGTGTCTGGTCAAGAGATACCGCTGTCACTGATTATGTTATGGGCCGTGGATTTTGGCAAATGCCAGCTAGAATTTTGGGCCCCATCGCACTGGAAAGCACGAAGGTGTTAAGGGTGTCTTGGTAGAAGAGCATGTTTCCTAAAACACCTGTGTCACAATATATTTTTCAGACTCTGTCAAGGGATCCTGTTCAAGCTAACAATGGTTGTTAAAATGGGACACTGGTGGTATCCAGGTAAGTGATGATGCGGGCCATAACCACAGGACAGACCACCTGGTGTGATATCTAGGTAAGTGATGATGAATCCCTAAAACATGTTGGTTCCATTCTTTCCATACAGGATTTCAGGTAAGCAATAGTAGTGTTCCTACAATACCAGTAAGCGTGAGAGCTTCCTAGGTTCCATGTGTGAAAATGTATGCTTCAACCCAGTAGTGAGTGAGGGATTTGAAGGCATCAAAAGAAGTTACTACAGTGTTCCTCAACAAAGTGGTGATCGTGGGATTTTTACAGGTGTCTACTCAAGAGATATTGGTTTCTCTACTTCATTATTGACCTTGGATCTCTGCAGTGATATCAGTGTTGTTGAGCGGTCCTTTCAGGTTCGAAGTAACTAAGGGTATTTTTTCAGGTGTCAAGGAAGGAACCGAAGTTCACAGGTAGTTTTGCTATGGTCCTTCACCACAGTACAGACCATGTGATCATCTGATTTGTAGGTAAGTCATTATGAAATCTAACCCATGTTGATGATGCAAATCCTAACAAATGTGGTTACTAGTTTTTTCAGACTTTCAGGTAAGATATGACACCATCCTGACCAATGCTTATAAATTTTATACCTTAGTGTTTTCTAGTTTAGGGTAAATATGTGTTTAAATCTGATAGTGAGGGAGTGCTTTTCAGTTATCCAGATAAGTTTTCTTCGTTTTTGTCAACACACTATTGACTGTAGTGTTTTCACTATTTTCATTTCAAGAGATGTTGGTTTCCCTCACTATGGCAATGACCTTGGTGTTGTTCATATATCCAGGTACACATGATGTTTTCCCTATGTTTTTGGCCCAAGTTTATTTACAGTCATCCAGATCATAGAATATGTTTTTTAGGTTCCAGTCAAGGGATCATGTTGAATCCAGCAATACTCACTCATGGGGGATATTGCTGGTTTCCAGGTAGTATTAATATGGGCCTTATCCATAGTACAGACTATCCTATCTTTAGATGTTTAGGTAAGTGTTGATGATATCCCTAATACTTATTGGTACCATGGTTTTTTTGCAGGTATTTGGGTAGGAAATGATAGTGTCCCTCACAATACTAGTAACCATAGTAAGCATGAGATCCTACTGTTTTCTAGTTTAGAGAAAATGTGTGTTTAATCCTGGTTATGAGTGAGGGACCTGCAGGTATTCCTGTAATTTTGCATGGTGTTCTTCACCCCAATAGTGAGTATGGGATTTTTGCAGATGTCCAGTCAAGGGATTTTTGTGTCTCTAACTACAGTGTTGACCTTTGACTTCCACAGTTTCCAGGTAGAGTTGATGGTTCCCTTCAAGTTGAAAGTGAGCAAGTTTACCACATATGTCCAGGGAGAAAAAGATATGTACTTGAGCATATTTTCATATTCTGATTTCCAGGATCCAGTCTAGAATTCATGTTGAACCTAACAATGTTTGTTAACTAGGTTCGGTGTTGTTACCCAGGGAAGGGATAATGTGGGCTTTACCAGAGTAAATACCATCTGACTTTTAGATATCCAGATAAATAATGATGAAACCCTTAACATTTGTTGGTACTATGTTTTTTGCAGGCATTTTATAAGAAATGATAGTTTCCTATCAAAACTTATTAGCATGAGATCTTACTGTTTTTTAGCTTAAAGAAAATATATTTAACCCTAGTAGTGAGCAAGGAATTTGAAGGTATCCACACAAGTTAACCTGGTCCTCCTTACCACTGTAATAACCACAGTTTTTATATAGGTATCCAGTCATGATGTGATGTTGTCCCTAACTATGGTGCTGACCCTGGTTTTACAAGTATCAGGTAGAAATGATAGTTCCCTTTAGTATGGTAGAGGCAGTGGGATTTTACTGGTGTCCTGGATGAAGATTTATCCCTCTTTTGACTATGGGTTTTTGTAAATTCCAGTCAATAAACTTGTGACCCTTCCCATGGTCCTTCACAAGATTTGGCTGAGAGCCATGTTCTCGATGATGGTGGATGCACCAAAGGTCGAGGTCATGGGATTTCCCGGATATCCAGGTAAGCAGTGATGGTACTCTTAAACCAACAGTGTGACCATGTGTATTTTCAAGTGTCATCAAAAGTTATAGTGATCCTAACCATCATAGTGACCATGGGATTTCTGCAGGTTTCCTGTCAAGATGATGTTATGTCTACCTAAGGATACTAACCTTGGAAATTAGCAGGTTTCCAGGTAACAGTTGATGTTTCTTTAATCAAGGTAGTGTCCATGCAATTTTGTAGTTATCCAGACATGGGATGATATGTCCCTACAGTAGTGTTTATCCTGGCCATGTAGGTATTCTGGTAAGAGATGATACTGTATCAGTTACCGTAGTGACCACAGTGTTTTGGCAGGTATCCTGGCAGGTAATGATGATGTCTCTAACTACCGTGTTGGACTTCATTTTACCATGCTAGTGGCCTTAGGAATTTTACTTGTCCAAGTAAGAGGTGATGTGTCCCTAACCATGTTAGATACCATGGGAGTTTGCAGGTATCTAGATAAGTGATGATGGTGGTCCTAACTATGGGAGCAGGCATGGGATTTTGTGGTTTCCTGGTAAGACATAATGTTGTCACTCACCATGGTAATGACCATGGATTTTTGCAATTTTCCAGGATAGAGATGATATTTCATTAGTAGTTACAATGCTAACCATGGAATTGTGCAGGTATCTAGGTAAGAAATAATATGTCTGCAACTATGTTATTTACTTTCTGATGTTTTAGGTATTCTGAGATGACGGTATTCCTAGCAACGGCAGTGCCCACAGGATTCTGCAGATACCTAGTCAAGAGCTAATGATGGCCCTAACAGTGCTGGTGTCCATGGGATTGAAAGAAAAATGGAATACTTTTCTTGGTTAATTATATATTTTGTTAAATGGATGTTAATATTCAACAAGTTTTAAATTGTCACTCCCAATCATATTTTCTTATGTTCTTTTCCTTATTTGCTCGATTTCTACATAATGGCATTTGCATCAGGAATCTGAGGCCCACATTTAAGTAAATATTTTAATATCTGAGAGCCATTAATACAAACATATTTTATGTAAAATTTGTTCATTCCTAAAGAAATTAGACTATAGATCCAATTCTTGGTTGAAGAGTTAAGGGAGATAAGGAAGAGGAATATTAGTGTGCACACTGTACAGAAAACCATTTGTACTTGTACCTGAGTGATATGAATAGGTATTAGAAGAGAACATATGTTAGAAAAATATGTGAAACACCCTACAGAATAATGGGGGATTTGAATAGCTTTTAGGTATTAATTCATTATTTGACTTATATCATTAAAACAGAGAAAATGAGAGCTGGATAAGAACTTGATGATCAACTAGTCCAACACCACTAGCTAATGAATATGATCCCTGAGGCCAGAGAGGTTAATCAAGGTCACACAGTGACCTAGTTGCAGGGACAAGTGCTCTCTCCACTGCCCTGTTTCCTTTGTTTGAAAGCCTGAGACCAATTAAAAAGCAATAAAGTAAGTGCTCATGTGCTTATGTGAATCAATACATCCCAGGAAATGTACTTCTAACTGGTTGGACTCTCCTTGATGCACTTTCTTTTTTTTGCTCAAATATTCAAGGTAAAATTTTCCTTGGTGAATCTCCGGGTCTCAGTCCTAAGTTCCCAGCTGCCCATGGCCCCAATGACAGGAAGTACTCAAGTCTGAATTTCAATTTAGTAAAGTAAGATGCTCTTGCCCTTTCATCCTCCTCTGACACTACCCTGCTTCTCAGATCCATTTTATGATCATTGTTCATCTGACTATGAAATCACTAATCTGCATGTCAATGCCATTGACTATATGTCAGACCAAGAGTCATCAACTCCAATTCCACAGGAAGACAGAAGACAAGGGCTAATCTACAATCACAGGTGAGGATAACGCTGGAGAAAGAAAATGGAAGGAATAGGGATGAAAAATTTTGACAAAATCCCTTCACTTCTGGGCCATGTAGATGATAGGTACTCAGTAAATAAGTGATGAAGTAAATTAATGCTTCTTAATTTGTGTATGATTATGGACTGGCTCATTCAATGGCCATTCCTACTTTCTTCTAGTGTGAGAAGGCAAGAAAGAACAAAGCTCCATTTCCCAGTTTCTTGCAACATAAGTGTAAGCGTGATTCAGATTCCACTGTTAGATGCAATGGTGTGTAACATTTATTGGAACTGAGTCACAGGTAGAAAGGCAGGGAGTGGACATCCATTTTGCTGGCCTGAGGAGTTTAGAATTCATAAAACAAAGAGGCAAACCAAAGCTAGAGATGTAGCTTAGGGTCATAGATTCTATTTAAGGAAACTGTTTCAATTTTACATTTTTCACTCCTAATTTAATATTTTACATACAATATTGTCATAGGGATAAAAGAAGTTCAAAATCAAGAAAAAGCTAACCACTATACCATCACTGGGAAACATGAACATACTTTCAGTGTTCCTCTATTTTCTACCAGTTATTATCCATATTTAGCCGTATTGTATAGGTACCATAAGATTGATATAATTTTGTATTCTGATTTCTTTCTCTTAAAATTATGTTGTAAATATATATACACATATATTTTACTATATTGAAAAATACAAAAATGACAAGGAAAACATTGTGTAAATCTATGCATGTGTAAAACATTCATTCATTCAGCAAGTGCTAACTGGTGCAAGGTCAGGTCCAGGCTCTGGGGATCAGCAATGAGAAAGCCCATGCCCTAAGATTACATTCTCCAGGGGATTATGGCTACAGTGATCCAAACTTCCTAAGGTCTCTGGGATAGTACCACCTCAGTTGATTGTCCCAGTGTAAGTTAGTAATAGTTTTCACTCTCAAAGTTGTCCCAGTTTGGATGATACATTTTATGGTCACCCTGGATATAATAGATAAAATACAAGTAAAGACATTAATTGCAGAGTAATAAGGACCATAAACAATAACCTAAGATAAGGTGATAGTGAGTAATTGGGGATAGAGGCTGCTTTAGTTTGAGTAGTCAGGAAAGCACTCTCTGAGGATGCGACATTTGAGCTAAGACTGAATGACAGAAAGGAGCCAATCAGGTAATGATTCAAGGAATGAGCATTCTAGGAACAGCAAATGCAAGCAGATGTGTTTAGGGTACTGGAAAGAGACAAGGCAGAGGGAAAGTACTGCATGCATGGAAGAGTGTAGCCAAAGACGAGGCACAGGGGTAGGCAAGGGATAGATCTTGCAAGGCCTTGTGCAATGGGTGGTAACTGAAAGAGAGCCATGTGATCTAATTTGTGCATCCAGGCCCAATTTATTCAAATCCATAGGACAGCAAATCACTATCCAGTGAGCCTTCCCATAATTAGAAACACAATGGAAAACAACAGACAGTACCATTTTAGGGAAAATCCTATCAGTTTATTACCAACACAGGAATGAAGGATAAATTATTATATGACTTCAAGTTTAATATCAAACTTAAATTAAATTCCTGAGAAGCATGTATATTTACAATTTTCCCCCTAAAGCATTAAAGGATAAAATAACTCAGTGTTCTCAATTTTAGAACTTTAGAACAGACTTGTGAATAAATGCAAATATTTACAAGTTTAACCCAGTTCCCCTCTCATGGTTAATGCCATTAGTTAAGGATTTATGCAGTTTGAACATGATTGGGACAAGTCTCCAGAAACAAGGAAATGGCAATTTGGGGCTGACTGAGTTAGTCCCCATGGAAGGAATGAGTTGGTACAGGGAGGGAGGAGGAGCAAAAGGCCAGAAGCCTAGTAGAACTCCTTGGTAATCATTGTTCCAAAAGCTTCCAGGTTCCTTCTGAGTCATTTTAAAGAGGCACATCGCAGAGGGGTAACTCCATCTGACCAGACTTGGTCTTCCAAGGACACAGCCCTTGGAAGGATGTAAGGGCCAAATTCCTAATCACATTCTGCTCACCAAACCATGTCAGCTCAGAGGGAGGGACACCCCTGGTTTAAAGGGAAGGGGCCATGCCCAGAAGGGTTGTCTTTTCTATACAACGTGAAGGCTTGGTTTGTGCCTAGTTATCCTGTGTTTGGGGGACTCACAGGGCCCTTCTGGGCCTCTAATTAGCCCGCCTTACTGTCTAAATGTCTTAGCAGATGCACCCTCACTAGTTTGCTAATTCTGTCTCCTGGTTCTCAACCTGGATATAAGACTATGTTGATTACATACAGGGCATAAAACAAATAGAAGCATTTTCCATTGTTCATCCACAAATAATTAGTTGCTAGAAGCTGCTCTGGAAAGCAGGATTACACACAGCACACACACTGCTGAATCCATCATTATGTTAAGCTCTGCCCCTTCCTAGTGCCAGGATTCCCAATAGGACCTCCATCACCCCTTCTATCTCCATTTAGTACTTCTAGTCTTTTCTAACTCCCCCAGGACTAAGTTAAGTTAGATACTAACGTGTGGGAGAAGTTTCGAAAACAACACTTTTCATAGCAGTGGTTGGAACTAATGGTGTTTTTTCATCTAAAAATGTGTTACAAACATTAATTAAGCTTATGGTCCCTGGTGGGCTTAGGCAGGGAGGATACTCACTGAGAATTTCAACTTTTCCCCAAGCTGCACAAAATCTTCATGGAAAGAGAAGCTCTGGGACTTCAGCCTAACGGTCCTTTTCTTTAGATATCTTTAGAACTTTTGTAATGCTCAGAAAAAGTTTTACATATCGTCAGAACTTTTGTGATGCTCAGAAAATGGTCTTTTGTAATGCTTCATAAAATGAAATCCTTTGGAACACTTAATAAAACAAAGTCCAGCTAATATGAACAACTTGTCAAAAAGTAGTGTTTTTTTTTTTTATTATAGGAAAGTGTGTATCTATTGAGTCAGTGCAGTAGGAAAAGGGAGTAACTGCAAACCTAAATAAATTCAGTAAGACATTACTGATCTCTTAATAGGAAGGGAAAAAATATCCCTAGCAGGTATAAGAAGGAAGGATATGAGAGAATAGATCGTTAAAAGCATTCTTCCCATTTCCTCTTTCTGATGCAGAAATCCAAACAGAATAGCTTCAGAAGAAACACCTGGAGAAGCAGTATCTCCACTTTCAAAACGTACAAATTTACAGGCATAATGTGATGGTGAAATTTATTCATGGTCGTTTTCATCTAAATCGGTGGTTCTCAACCAGGGGTAATTTTCCCTCCCTTCCCCAACCCGAGACACTTGGCACTGTCTGAAGGTATTTTTGGTCTTCACAACTGGGTGTGTGTGTGTGTGTATGTGTATGTATGTGTGGTACTGGTAACTAGTGGGTGGAGGCCAGGGATGCTGCTAAACATCCCACATTGTATAGGAGAGTCCCCACCACAAAGAGTTATCTGGCCCCAAATGTGAATAGTGTCGAGGTTGAGAAACCCTCCTCTGACTCATTAGCTTGTGGGAGAGGAAATACATGGCAGCCTTTCCATCTGCTCAGTCTGGGCTGCCTTCATTAGGTCTGAGAACCCAACCTCTGCAAAGAGTCTAAAGGACCTTTTCCTAGTTATAACACTGTCAATTTTCTCAGAAGATAATGGCTTTACTTTTATTTGAAAGTGATCAGTGCTCCTCTTATACAGAAAGACATATACTCCCAAACCAGTGATTGTCTACTGTAATGTAGCAGATGGGACTATTCTTCAGCAGGTATTTACACCTCTTCCCCCACTAATCTCCATGGGGGTCGGGGGGGGAACCATACTTCTCTGCCCCATTGACCTGGGCTTGGCCATGTGTCGTGCTTTGGCCATAGAACGTGGGTATAAAGGACTGTGGGCTGGTTCTAAAACTAGACTTTGAGAGGCATCATGTGGTCACACTTGCCCTTAAAGGGGGAGTGCCAATCTCCTAGGAGAAGGCCATGCAAAGAAAAGATCAAGGACCCATAATGAGAGCAGTCCAGCAAACCCCCTCCCTGAAGCAAAGTACAACCCCATCCTCCAACCCCCACCCCACCCCAGCCAGCCAACCTACAGAACCAAGAGTGAGAAACAAATGGTAAGCCATTAAGATTTGTGGTGATTTGTCATGCAGCATTATTTTGACAAGAGCTAACATGTACTATATTGCCCTTAGAGAAGGAGTAATTGACCCTGCACAGGGGAGATGGCAAAGACTTCAGAGTAGAAGTAACATTTAAGCAGCTTACTCTTAAAAATATAGACTTTTGAAAAAAAGTTGGAAAATATGGAAATTAAAACATTAAGTCAAAGGTGGGCCAGTTGACCAAGAAGGTAGTAAGCCACTCCAGAGTGCCACCCCCCACCCTCCCCACAGAACTTTTGAACAACCGGTAAAAACTGCCAGAGCCATCTTCCTCAAAACTCTAGGAAAGAGTTAAAGGGTGGAAGTAACTGAGCAAGTACCAAATCAAGAAAAAGAAGCTTTAAAAATGGTAGGAGCTGCCTGTGGCATGCTTGTTGGCCCCTCTACCACCCCTCCCTGACCAGATATGGAGCCAGCCTTCACTCACAATGCAGGTCCCTGGCCCTGTTCTGCAGGGAGCAGAGTAAACCCTAGGTACACCTGGCAGGCCTCTATGTTGATACCTATCTATTGGGTAGCAAGCAGTGTGAAAAGCTGAATCAGGAAACTTGTCTCTGCCTCACCCTCTAAAAACTTGCCCTGCAGGCAGAAGCAGCTTGCAGACAGCTAAAGCAGTATAAGAAACAAGTCAAAGTGGCCTGGGGCAAAAGATTACAGGATTTAAGAGATACAATATACCACCTGGGAGGAGGGGGGAGTCTGTTTCCTAGGGAGTAGAGGGGACATTTAGATTCCTGTAAACTGGGGAATTCCTAGGGCCAGGAGTGAGCATAAGCCCAGGACAAGATACAGGCTCAGAAAAGAAGAGGAACCTGTACTTCACTTTAGCCTCAGGCTATTCTTCTTGATCAGAGGGGAAAACTCTGAAGGAGGATACCAGCCAATGCAGAGCCAATTTTCAAAGAATAAGAAAAGTGTTTTTTGCATTGGTTTGTTTGTTTGTGTTAGCTCCTGGCACTCAAAAAAATCTCTGTCATATCACCAGTTGGATACAGACAGCACAAGGACTAAATCCCAGAGTTAACCCTTTAAAATATGAAACAAAAAATGAAGGTCAATCCAAAGGAACAAGATAAAATTCAGAAACCATCAACGAAGAAGACCACACTTTGGACATACTGGAAAAAGACATTAAAAAAAAAAAAGTCTATCAATATATCAATATGCTCAAGGAGATAAATGAAAACATGGAGAAAAGACTAAACAATAACTGGAAAATAATGCATGAACAATATAAGAATCTCAATAAAGAGGTAAAGATATTAAAAAGGTACCAAACAGAAATACTGGAGTTGAAGACCACAATAACTGAAATGAAAAATTTCCTAGAAAGTTTCAAGAGCAGATTGGAACTGGTGGAAGAAAGAATCAGTGAACTTGAAGACAAGACAACAGAAATAATTCAGGCTGAGAAGAAAAAAGAAAAAAGGAATGAAAAAGTAAACAGAGCCTAAGAGACCTGTGGGACACCATCATAATATACGCATTATGGGAGTCCTAGAAGGAGACAGAGAAAAGTTCAAAAGGAATATTCAAAGAAACATTGGCAGAAAACTTCCTAAATTTAACAAAGGACATGAATATACACATTCAAGAATCCCAACAAATCCCAAACAGGGTAAACCAAAGAGAACTATGTCCAAACACATAGTAGTTATACTGTCAAATGCAAAGGACAAGGAGAAAGTTCTGAAAGCTGCAAGAGAAAAGTGACATGCTATGTACAAGGGAGCCCCAATAATATTAAATGTCAATTTCTCAGAGTACTGACAGAAAACAATTGCCAACCAAGAATTTTATGTCCAGCAACACTGTCATTCAAAAAGGAGGGAGAGGATAAAGATGACGAAGTGAGAACTTCAGGGCCTCCATCCCCCCCACAGAAGTTTTTAACAACCAGCAAGAACTGGCAGAAACCTTTTCAGGCTCCAGAAAACAGTTGAAGGACTGCAGTAATAGGTGAGTGCTGAATCAAGAAAAAGTCTTCTTAAAAGCAGTGGGATCTCATGGCACCCTGGCTGGCCCCTCCCACCCCTCACCAGTTCAGTGTGGAGCCAGCCCAGCCTCCTAGTGTGGATCCCTGGTCCCAGTTCCAGAGGGAGCAGAATGGACCTCATGTTCATGCTAGGAGCATCTGTCTGATTGTGGCCATCCCAGAACTTGCCCTGCATGTGGAAGACAGCTCAGAGTGCTCTCCTACAGAAAGCTGTGGGAGAACAGTCAACTTGCACTGCCTGGGGCAAGTGATTGTTGGCTATAGGACATTCAGTGCATTGCATGTGACAAGGATGAATCTTGAAGACATGCTGAGTGAAATAAATCAAACAAAAAAGGACAAATATTGTATGATGTCACTCATATGAAATAATTATAAATAGCAAATTCCTAGAGGCTGACACTAGAATACAGGTTACCATGGGCCAGGATGAGGGTAGGGAATAGGGAGTTAATGCTCAATTGGTATAGCATTTCTGTTTGGGGTGATGGAAAAATTTTGAGAATGGATGGTGATAATGGTAGCACAACATTGTGAACATAATTCATGTTATATATTTGAAAGTGATTAAAAGGAAATTTGGGGTTGTATATATGTTATTAAAATAAACATTTTTTAAAAACCATAGGACTATACCATATAAAAAGTGAACCCTAATATAAACTATGGACTACAGTTAATAGTATATTTATAATAATATTGTTTCATCAATTGTAACAAAGGTACCATGCTAATGTAAAGTGTTAATAATAGGGAAGATTGTGTGTGAAGGGTAGTATTTGGGAACTTTGTTTGTTCTGCATAATTTTTCTGTAAACCTACAACTTCTCTAATAAAAAAAAGAAAACAAAAGAAAGTCAAAGGGATTACATCCACTAATTTTTAAAAATATTTCCATAGAATCCTTCCATGCCTTTATGCATTCTGGGATTCTATCATTTGTGTTTAACATATCATCAGTCATCAGTGTTCTTACATAAGAGCAAATATTCTTTGAAAATATCATTTGTAATGGTTGTATAATATTCATTGTAGCAATAACTTGGGGTTTCAAGAACAAATTGAAGCACACCAGAAGAACATTATTTTATTTATTTATTTAAAATTATTTATGGAATCCTTACTATGTGCCAGGCACTGTTCAAGGCATGAGAACAGCAACTGCTATAAAGCAGACAAAGTTCCAAATGTCTACTAACAAGTGACTAGACGAATGAATTGTGGTCTATCCATACAGTGGAATACCACTCAGCAATAAAATGGAACTAACTACATGCTACAACATGTGTGAACCTCAAAAACATGCTAAAAGAAAGAAGCCAGATGCAGCAGACTACATAATGTATGATTGTATTTACATAAAACTGTAGATAGATATTATCCTGACAGAAAGCAAATCGGCAGTTGTGGGGGGCAGTAGGGAGTGGCAGTGATGGGGGAAAAGGAATTATAAGGGCACAATTAACCTTTTGGGGGGGAATGGATATGTTTATGATCTTGATCATAGTGATGTGTTCACAAATGTATAACTTTGTCAAAATTGTAAATGTGTGCAGTTCATTACATGTCAATTATACCTCAATAAAGTTGTTGTTAAAGTAATGGGATTAGGGTAAGGGCTGTAGAAGTGAAGAAGCATTATGAGCAGAAGGAAACACTTGTACAAAGACAGAGAGGCATTTTATTTAATAAACACATAGGATTTACCATGTACTAGGCATGGGTCCAAGAGTTTTACAAATATGAACTGATTTTATCCTTACCCCTCCCTATCACCATGAGTTAAGCACTATTATTGCCATCCCCATTTTGCAGATAAAGAAACTGAGGCACAGAGAGATTAGGTAATTTGCCCAAAGTAACAAAGTAATTATCACAGCCAGGCTGTGAATCCACGAGCCTGGGTCTATAGTCCATGCTCTTCAGAACCACACTGTGCTGCCTCCACATATGTAGGAACACAGTTAGTAGTGTCTGCACGTATATTTGAAGAGCCCATGTGATGGAAGCTCAATGAGCAGGGAGGAGAGAAGAAGGAGGAGAGCCTGGGAATATAGGTTGGGGTTAGGTTTATTTAAGCATAGAAAGTCCAGTCCATATAACATGCGGCTATATTGGAGACCTGTGAATACTATTCTTTGTTTTGAAAGAACTAATTTTTGTTAATTATCAAGTACTAATGATCTCCTCAATGGAAGATATTTTAAAGCAAAATTTCTACTAACCTTATAAAGGCTGTAGTTCCAAATGTACAAATTGATCAGATAGTGTATTATGCTTCCCAAGAGCTTCAGAATCAGGTGACATTGCTCACAAAAAAAGAGACACATTCCCTTTCAGAGCGGGCATTTGCAGGCTTTTCTTTGTACCCACTTAGGGAGATGAAAATGGAAAGAGAACAGCAGAGGCACAAAGCTACCTCATTAGAGACTACAGAACTGCCACTGCTTTTCTTTCTGGCTTTAACACAGATCACCTACAAAATCTCCTTTGCTTGTCTAAAGCTCTGAAAAGAACACAATTGGAAACTGGGCTCTCAAAGGCTATTAACTGAAAAAGTAGGCTGCCAAGATCCTTGAAGTTGATAACAACTACAAAATACACTTCCAGCTGCAGATGAGTTAGGAACAAGAGCCTTAATTTCATGTGTCTTCTTGAGTCCAAGAGCTCATTGCTGCTCATCTTGACAGGTCTTGGGTCACCTCATTTTGGATTCTGGCCTCCATACAGAAGACTTCTCCTAAGTCTTTCTCTCCCTGTTTTATTTCCTGCCTAAATATATCTGCAGAACACTGAAGAGTGGATTATGTCCTTAGCTTGATGACCCTTGGTTGAGTTCAGCAGCTCATTCCTCACAGAAGCCAGGAGGGTTGACATAGCCCCCTCCTCCCTTCTCCAGCTTCTGTGTGGCTTCCATTTTATAGAATGGACACCAGCATCTGGGCCTCCTCCCCACACCCATGCATTTGAGAGTGCACACTTGAGACCTATGGGCTAGATTCAGCTTTCACAAATATTGTCTTTAGCTTATAGCATTTAAAAACAAGTCTGAATTCATTGCCAACTTTCAAACTCAGATACAGCAAGTAAACATTTGTATTCCTAGCTATTCTTAAAAGAAAATCTGTGATGGATTGGGTTTCAGTCTTTGTGCTGGCCTTGAGATCTCAAGGTCAAGCCTTTGTGCAACCACTGACAAAGCAATGCAGGACTCAGAAGCTACTGAGGGAATGAGATTGCTGCTCCACTCATTTAATTTCCCCCACCCTTAAGTTTTTTCCTTCTCCTTCCATCAAACGATTTATCTTTTATCTTTTGGTACCCTATGAATATTTATAAGTCACTTCAAATTTGGGGAGAAATGAAACACACACACACATAATTATATACGCATATATTTTTAAAAATCAACCCCGATACGTGTTCACTGAAAGGATGAATGAATCAATGAATCAATCAAGATGTGTGTGCGTGCACGTGCATGTGTACAGGCATACCTCAGAGATATTGTGGGCTCAGTTCCAGACCACCGCAATAAAGCAAATAGCACAATAAAGCAAGTCATGTGAATTTTTTGGTTTCCCAGTGAATTTAAAAGTTATATTTACACCATACTGCAGTCTATTAAGTGTGCAATAGCATTATGCCTAAAAAAATAATGTCCATACCTTAATTTAAAAATAATTTCTTGCTAAAAAATGCTAACCATCGTCTGAACCTTCAGAGTCGTAATCTTTTTGCTGGTGGAGGATCTTGCCTCCATGTTGATGGCTGCTGACTAATCAGCGTGGTGGTAGCTAAAGGTTGGGTTGGCTGTGGTAATTTCTTAAAATAAGACAACAATGAAGTTTGCCACATTGATTGACTCTTTCATGAAAGATTTCTATGCAGCATGCGATGCTGTTTGATAGCATCTTACCCACAGTACAACTTCTTTCAAAATTGGAGTCAATCCTCTCAAACCCTGCTGCTGCTTTATCAACTAAGTTTATGTAATACTCTAAATCCTTTGTTATCATTTCAACAAGGTTCACAGCATCTTCATCAGGAGTAGATTCCATCTCAAGAAAACTTTTTCTTTGCTCATACATAAGAAGCAACTCCTCCTCCGTTCAAGTTTTATCATGAGATTGCAGCAATCCAGTAACATCTTCAGGCTCCACTTTCAATTCTTTTCTCTTGCTATTTCCACCATATCTGCAGTTACTTCCTCCACTGAAGTACTGAACCCCTCAAAGTTATCCATGAGGGTTGGAATCAACTTCTTCCAAATCCTGTTAACGTTGATACTTTTACCTCCTTCCACAAATCACAAACGTTCTTAATGGCATCTAGAATGGTGAATCCTTTCCAGAAGGTTTTCAATTTACTTTGCCCTGACCCACCAGAGGAATCACTATCTATGGACACTTTAGCCTCGCAAAATGTATTTCTTCAATAATAATACTTGAAAGCCAAAAATACTCCTTGTTCCATGGGCTGCATAATGGATATTGTATTAGCAGGCATGAAAACAACATTAATCTCATTGTACCTCTCCATCAGAGCTCTTGGTTGAACAAGTGCATTGTCAATGAGCAGTAATATGTTTAAAGGAATCTTTTTTCTCAGCAATAGGTCCCAACAGTGGGCTTAAAATATTCAGTAATCCATGTTATGAACAGATATGCTGTCCTCCAGGCTTTGTTGTTCCATTTACAGTGCACATGAAGAGTAGATTTACCATAATTTTTAAGGCCCCTAGAATTTTCACAATGTTAAATAAGCATTGATTTCAACTTCATGTCTCCAGCTGCATTACCTCCTAAGAAGAGAATCAGTCTGTCCTTTGAAGCTTTGAAACCAGGCATCGACTTCTCTCTAACTATGAAAGTCCTAGGTGGCATCTTCTTCTGATAAAAGTCTGTTTCATCTACACTGAAAATCTGTTGTTTAATGTAGCCACCTTCATCAATTCTCTTAGCTAGATCTTCTGGATAACTTGCTGCAGCTTCTACATCAGCACTTGCTGCTTTACCTTGCACTTCTACGTTATAGAGAAGGCTTCTTTCCTTACACTTCATGAACCAACCTCTGCTAGCTTCAAACATTTCTTTTGCAACTTCCTCACCTCTCTCAGCCTTCATAAAATTGAAGAGAGTTAGGGCCTTGCTCTGGATTAGGCTTTGGCTTAAGGGAATGTTGTGGCTGGCTTGATCTTCTATACAGACCACTAAAATTTTATCCCCATCAGCAGTAAGGCTGTTTTGCTTTCTTATCATTCATGTTTTCACCGGACTAGCACTTTTAATTTCCTCCAAGAACGTTTCCTTTGCATTCACAACTTGGTTAATTGTTTGGCACAAGAGGCCTAGCTTTTGGCCTATCTAGGCTTTCGATGTACCATCCTCACTAAGCCTAATTATTTCTATCTTTTGATTTAACGTGAGAGATGGGCGACGCTTCCTTTCACTTGAACACTTACAGGCCATTGTAGGGTTATTAATTGGCCTAATTTCAATCTTTCTATGTCTCAGGGAATAGGGAAGTCCAAGGAGAGGGAGAGAGATGGGGGAACAGCTGGTTGGTGGAGCAGTCAGAACACACAGAACATTTATCAAGTAAGTTCACCATCTTATATTAGCGTGGTTCATGGTGACCCAAAACAATTACAATAGTAACATCAAAGATCACTGATCACGGATCACCACAACAGACGTAATAATGATGAAAAATTTGAAATATTGAGAGTATCACCAAAATGTGACACCGAGACATGAAGTGAGCACATGCAGTTCAAAAAATGACACCAACAGACTTGCTCAATGCAGGGTTGCCATAAACCTTTGAGTTATAAAAATGCAATGTCTCTGAAGCACAACAAAGCAAAGCAAAATAAAATGAGGTATGCCTGTATTCTCAAAACATCCAAAGAGAATTCTGCATTGAATTCAGAAATAAATATAACATTTGAAAGGCAACTTAGTGTTTAACAAACTCTTAAGAAGAATAATATGTAATAAGCAGGGGGAAACATAACATTCACAAGTTAAAAGAACTCATATCTGTAGGGTACTTCATGGTCTACACAGTACGTCCCCATATATTGTCTCCTAGTTCCACCTCCTCATTATTACTTTTCTATGATGGGGTCATTATCCCTATTTCATCAGGAAGAAGCTCAAGCTCAGTGGGGTTCAGTGATGTGCCCAAGATAACAGAATTAGCGGTTGATGGATCCAGGACTTGAACCAATGTCTCTAAGGATATGGGTTGCCCTACTGTGTGGTCCACTCCAATCACAGCTCATTCAAATGATGAGACAGCCCACATCTTGTCATTTTACAAACTTCATCACTATAGCATCCATCCCCCACAGCGTTCTGCACAATAACAGGGAGTTCCAGTAACCTGAATTCTTTGATTTCCATTCTCTCCTTTTCCTCCCTCCTCCATCCTAGACCCCCTAACTTGTTCAGCAGACTCTTAACCAAGACTCACACCCAAAGAGCTGATTTCCAAATATCCTTTGGAGACAATATTCTATTCTTACACAAGAGATGATAGTTTGGTTTTGTTTTTTAATTGGCAAAACTACCTAGGTCACTTTGCCTTCTGGGAAATTCCTGATCTGTTACAAATACATTAAAATAAATCTTTCAGAAGTAAGAAATCTTATTACATGGTGTTCTCCTGTGTGATGAATAGGAAGGGGCAGTGTCAGCCAAAGAAGTTAGCTGAAAGGGAGAAGCCAAGGCTGATAATTCCACGGCAGTCACCACTGTCTGGGTGACTCAAAGCAAGGAGATTCCTGGACTTTAGTTTCCCTATGTGCAGAATTAAGCAAAAGAAGAGTGGGGGAGATCTCAGGACCTTCTTTGTTTTGAGGTTCCGATGTTCATTGTGTGGCCTGGTATGTTATTAAGGGACATAGGAAAGCAGACTCTGCCTCGCTGTACCTGCTGCTGACGTGTTACCTCATGTCTCTCATTGTTCTAGTTTGCTAATGCTGCGGAATGCAAAACACCAGAGATGGATTGGCTTTTATAAAAAGGGGGTTTATTTGGCTACACAGTTACAGTCTTAAGGCCATAAAGTGTCCAAGGTAACACATCAGTAATCGGGTACCTTCACTGGAGGATGGCCGATGGCGTCCGGAAAACCTCTGTTAGCTGGGAAGGCACGTGGCTGGTGTCTGCTCCAAAGTTCTGGTTTCAAAATGGCTTTCTCCCAGGACATTCCTCTCCAGCAAGCTTGCTCCTCTTCAAAACATCACTCACAGCTGCACTGAGTTCTGTCTCCCTGAGTCAGCACGTTTATATGGCTCCACTGATCAAGGCCCACCCTGAATGGGTGGGGCCACACCTCCATGGAAATATCCCATCAGTTATCATCTACAGTTGGGTGGGGCGCATCTCCATGCAAACAACCTAATCCAAACTTTCCAACTTAATCCCCACTATTATGTCTGCCCCACAAGATTGCATCAAAGAATATGGCTTTTTTTGGGGGACATAATACATTCAAACTGGCACACTCATCATCTCAGGAGTTTCCCTCATCTAGGCACATCCAGAGGACAAAGATATCACCACTGCACAAGCAGCCTGCAGTGATTAGAGTGACGGGCTCACTTTCATGAGTCAGAGCCCGCATGACTGTGAGCATCAGGGACAGAAGGGCTCTGTGCTGACAGCCCAGCTCTAAAGGTCAGTTGTCTTTCAGATCAAGCACGTTTGTCAGTTTAACCCAATTCTGATATCTAAAGACCTGGGCTGATGGGAAGCACAAGGAGAGGGATGAGGACTCTGATAAGACAGGTCTTCTTTAAATGTTCATTCTGGGCTGCTCCCTTGTTTATATCAAACACCATGTTATTCAAGGTGTCTTCATATTAATGATCTTACTAGAGGCTCATGGGATGATATTGTTTCCATTTACAAAATGTGGAAATTAAAACAGATTTATGACGGCAAGAAAAGAAATGAGCTATCAAGTCATGAAAGATAGGGAGGAACCTTAAATGCATACTGCTAAGTGAAAGAAGCTAGTCTGAAAAGATTACATATTGTATGATTCCCACTAATTGACAATTCTGGAAAAGGCACAACTATAGACACAGTAAAAAGATCATTGGTTTTCAGGAGTTCAGTGCGGGGGCAGGGGAGGGATGAAAAGGTGGGGCACAAGGGATTTTTAGGGCAGTGAAACTATTCTTTATGATGCTGTAAAGGCACACAAACAACATTATGCATTCGTCAAAACCCATAGAACTATACACACAAAGAGTAAACCCTAATGTAAACTATGGGCTTTAGTAAATAATGATGTATTGGTTCATGGATTATAACAAATGTACCACACTAATTCAAGATGTTAATTATAGGGGAAACTGCATGCAGGGAGTAGGAGGAGAGGGGTATATGGGAACTCTGTATGTATTCTATGCAATTTTCCTATAAACCTAAAACTGCTTTAAAAAATAAAGCCTATTAAAAAGAAAACAGAATTATAAATGCTTAAGCAGTGACAAGTTCACACTGCTATTTTGTGAAAGAGCTGGAACTAAAACCCCAAGGAGCTGACCCCAGGCCTGTCTCCCTGCAGCAACCTTGCCCAAAGTATAGTCTGTGGAACAGTCATTCCCTAGGATGTCAATAGGTGTATATATGTATGTATGTATGTATGTATGTACGTATATATGTATAAATAAATAAATAAAATTACTCTCAAATAGATTTGGAAAGTTTTGGGTCAAAGTCCAGCATTTGGCAGACCTTCTCAGAGACTCGAATATGCTAGTATCCATGGCAAAGTTACAATGGAGAATTTGGTACATAGCATTTTCCCAAATCATAAGACCATGCGAACCACTCTTTAAGGGTGTTTCACACAATGAGTGTTTTTTAGGACATACTCTGCTTAACAGTTCACTGCATTAATCGTGGGTTACATCCAATCATGGGTTACATCACAGATCCCCATGAACTGTTCATTATCAAGGCTGAGTTTTATTGGGGTCTAGGGACACAGAATTAGAATGACAGCTCATGTGAAATACGGGAAGTTTTCTGTGTTTATAAATAGTCACTTGTATTCCCTAGGAGAATATCGTCCTCCCCCACCCCATTGACATCAGGTTTGGCCACATGACTTGTCTTGGCCAATGAAATGAGACTAGATATCATTTGTGTGACTTCTGAGGGAAAGGCTTTAGAGCTAGCATGTGGCTTTCCACATATGTTTCCCCCTGCCAAAATGATCAGCAATGGTTTGGATAGAGGTAGCTCCATAGCCTGGGACCTGCAGTGAAGACCCATAATGAGAAATAATACTTCGCTGTTGTAAGCCACTGAGATTTGGGTGCATTTATTACCACAGCATAACCTATCCCATCCTGACCATTACCATTTCTAAAACATTTGTCATCACATAATTAAGTATCAATATGGTATTTCTGCAGCAAACACTTACTAATATGCAATATTTGATAAGTCATCATGATTCCGCAGAAAATTCAGTGGTCTTCAGGTTAGGAGACCTATTTCTAATTTGTTTAGCCCTTAATAATGTCACAGAATTCTCCTGAGCGTCAACTTTTAAAAATGCCTATACTACCTACCTCACACAGTTGATGAGACAATGCAATTACACATACCCACACACATATATACAATAAAGTACTTTAAAACTGCACCATGCTAAGCAAATGTAAGCAATGTGTTGTACTGAGCTGGATTTCAGAATTCCCGCCTTGTCAGCAATGAATGAAATCACCTTCAAGTGAAGAAGCAATGCTCTTGACCCATTTCTCTGGTTCCTTTTCATCATATTTTTACAAATTTTACAGCAGTGGAATACCAAATTAATCAATATTAAGTATTAAAGTTTTCCATCCCTATCAGTATGCTTTGGGCTCTAAGTAGAAGAAGGCCTGGTTTACATGGACTTGAACAATAAGAGCATATTTCATCAGACAAAACACCATAAATAATCAACAGTTTGATAATATTAGACTTACCCTCTCTGACTCTCCTTTCTTCTGTCTCCAGCATCAGCTTCATCCTAAAGCTGGATTTCCTCCTGGTCAGCAGATAGCCACTGAAAGCCATCAGGTCTACAACAGGCACAAGAAAGAGAAAGGAAATACAAACATTTCACTCACAGAAGCATGTAAGCTCTTCCTCAACTTACCGGAAACACGTATCAAGGGCTTGGCCTGGGCTAATAGGCCACCGAGTGTCCTGGCAATTCTGATTTAAACGGGGATCACTCCAAACTTTCAGATCAAGTATGTTTGCTAAGTGTTGATGACCGATATGCCTTGTCAGGTTAAGGAAGTTCCCTTCCATTTCTAGTCTGCTAGAAGCTTTTAACACAAATGCTGACATTTGTTGAATTTCTGGGAGCTCAGATGAGAAGGAAATCAGAACAAAATCAGAGTTTATTAGTAAGGGGGAAGGAAGACACAGATAAGACACTAATTCTTGGCAAAGCAGCTCAACAGGAGAAAATCTAGCACCTTGTGAATTTCCACAGACCTGCGAACTGTTTAATGTTCAGATTTGCAAACCTGATAATTGGGCATAAGTAAAATCTCCTAACACTTAGCTCTACCATCTGTTGCTGACATAACAATTTTACATAATATGGAAAATGCCAGATGGAAGCTATGCATTAGCCACGTCCAAGATGTTTTATGTCCACAACACACATGGAATAGAAGAAATAGGTTCATTCCATACACTATTGCAGTTCATAGTTCTCCAGTTATAATTCTGGCCATGTATGGAAAAGGACAACTTCCTAATCACTTGTCACACTCCCTTGGTGTTTGGAAAGTTGCAGGCAAGGGTAGTCCCAGAATTTCTGTCCAGTACAGACTTAGAAGCTAAAATTTATTTGGAGCTGGAGTTTTGGGGTTAGGGAAGGTAACACATTTGAAACTGTTTGCAAAGCAAATATACAGTTTTAAATTAGAATTTATATTATGGCCTATAAGAATAACAAAGTTTTCTAAAGATGTTTTATTTTTACTTTATATAAGTAAATCTTACATAAGATTGAGAAAATATCAATTGTCCATATCATAGAATAAGAAATCAAGGGAGACATGTTGCTATGGAACAAATGTAATGGGAAACCTTCCAGGGGAAATAAGATTCCTCCCATAAGCCTTATGCAGGATTAAAAAACTTCATAAAGTTTCCCATTTATTATAAAATGTTTCAAACATATATTAATATAAAAAGTAATATAATAGACATTCATGTGCTCACCATACAGATGCATCAAATGTTAATACTTTAAAGTTCTGTACTTACTCCTCCTGATATTACCCCTTCCTTTTGCCATAAAGCTATCCTCTATCTGGTAGCAATCTTCTGAATGTTTTAGACTGTTACCATACATGTATGTGTCCATAATCAGACTATAGTTCTGAAAATGGCATCATGAGATATCCTTCAGCTTGCCTTTTCATCTTTGTTTTGATGAGTTTTATCTATGTTGTCCTAGTTCCCTCCTTTGAACCATTCTACAATATTCCGTTACCGAATATACTACAATCTACTTACCCATCCTTCTGTTCATGAACCTTGAAGCTATTTTCATTTTCACCATTACAAATAATTCTCAAAGAACAATTCAGCATGTGATTCCCTGTTCACATGTCAGAGAACTTCTCTAAATTATAGTCTCACAGAGATAGAGTTGAGAAATTCCATTCCAGCATGATCAATTTATACCTCCACCTGCAATGTATGGAAGTTCCTTTTCCTCTGTTTTGTCAATCTGTTGGATATGGAATGACATAGCCTTGTTTCATCTTCATTTTCCTGATCACTAGAGAACTTAATTGAGCAACTTTACATTTAGTTGGCATTTAGATTGCCTCTTTGTGAATTTGCTTCTTTGTATATTTTGCCCATTTGGGGTATTTGCCCTTTTTTTGCTGAATTGTAAAAGTTTTTTGTATATTTTAGATACTATCATTTGTTGATTACATGTATTGCAAATATCTTCTTCTGCCTGTGGTTTGTATTTTAATTTTATTTAAGGTGTTTTTTTGTTGCACATATGTTTAGTTATATTTGTCTATCTTTTCCTTAATAGTTTTGTTTTCTTGTGCTTGTCTATGAAATCCTCTAATTCAAGATCACAAGGATATTCTCCTTTATTTTCTCCCAGAAGTTTTAATGTTTTCTTTTGACATTTAGATCTTTAGTCTGCCTGGAATTTTTCTTTGTGAGGTATAAGATAGAGACTTCATTTTCATTCCAGAAGGATAACTAATTTTCCCATCCTCATTAGCTGAGTAGTTCATATTTCCCCCATTGATTTGTAACACCTTCTCTGTCATGCATCAAGTCTCCATGAACAACTGGGTCTGTTTTGTCCATCTCTGAAAAAAGAGCATGCTGTTTAACTTTATCTTTTTAATAAATCTTGATGTCTGGTAGGGCAAACTCCAAGGCTATATCTTAACTATCATTGGCTCTCTTCTCTCCCATATGAATGTAAGAATCGCCTTGTCAAGTTTACGGAAAATCCTATTGGTATTTTTATTTGAATTCTATTGCATTTATAGATTGATTTGGAGAGAATTGCCACCTTATTGATCTTGTCTTTCCACCCATGAACATACTATTTCTCTCTGCATATATTCATGGCATCTCTTATGTCCTTCAGTACTGTTCTGTATTTTCTACGTAAAAGGCTTTGCACACCTTGTAGAGTTCACAGCTTTGTTGCATGATAAATGAGAACTTTAAAACATTTTCTAATGTGTGTGGAAAGCTAAAATGATAGTGTGCTGATTTTGTAGACTTACCAGTCTAAAAGTTTGTTTTAGATTCTCTTGAATTTTCTCTGGAGATAATCATACTGTTTACAAATAATGACTATTTTTATCTCCTTTAAAAAATTCTTAGACCTCTTATTTCTTTGACTTGTCTAGAACCTCCAACACAAAATAGACCAATGAGTATCCTGGCAATTCTGATATAAACGGGAATGACTCCCAAGTTTCAGATCAAGTATGTTTGCAAAGCATTGATGACCGACATGCCTTGTCAGGTTAAGGAAGTTCCTTTCTATTCCTAGTCTGCTAGAAGATTTAACGTGGATGCTGACTTTTGTTGAATTTCTTTAATCAACTGAGAAAATATGGCTTTAATGCTCTAGCCTTTTAAATGATATATAACATTACGAGAAGTCTGAAAGTTGAACTACTCATTCAGTGCCGGGAGAAACCCTACTTGAGATTATTGTGTGTGTGTGTGTGCACGCGCATGTGTGCTGTGTGGATTAAATATCCTAAATTTAATTCTCTGTCATCTTATTTATTTATGATTCCTGCATTACAGTTCATAAGTGAGATTGGTCTAAAATCATTGTATTGTACTGATCTTACCCAATTTTAGCATCATAAAATAAGTTGGCAAGCATTCCCTCTTTTTCCATCATCTTAAACAGTTTGCACAAAATGGGGGTTATCTGTTCCTAGAAGGCTTGTTCAAAATCATCAGATAAATCCCCTTGAGAATGATGTCTTTTTAATAACAATGGGGAGAGGTAGAGAAACCGTTGCTACCTATTCAATTAATGTCAGTAGCTGTTGGTTTCTCTAGACATTCTAGTCTTCCCTGAGGAAAATTTGAGAATTTTTATCTTTTAGAAAACTATTCATTTTCTCTTTGTTCACAGTATTCTCTTATGAGTTTTAAAATCTCTACTATAACCCTAGTTACATCCTTTTTAATATTTCTACAAGTATTTATTTGTGCTTTTGCTCTTTTTCCTTGGCCATTTTGCATAAAATTTTGTCTATGTTTATTAACTTCTTCCCCATATGACCAGATGTTGTATGGGGATTCTCTGCAAGATGATTTCCTACACTTTGATGCAGTCAGTACACTCTGGAGACCTATTGTCTGGGTTCTGGCCAGGAGGCCAGGAGTCCTGGGGCATCCTGGTTCCCTCCCTCCCATCCGTCCCTGCTGCTGCCCCGCCACCCTCCTTTGCTGGCATCTCCCACTGCTTCCAGCCTCAGCCCACATCCTGCAGTGAACACACCGTGCTCAGAAGGCCCACATGCCCCTGCCTGGAACATCCTGGCCTCTGGCAACTTCCAACTGTCTGTGCTACCTTCTGTGGCCGGTCGTTGCCTAGTCTATCCCCTTCAGGCTTCACGTCTGTGGCCACTGATTATTCCACAATCCATTGAGCTCTGCCAGCAGACTGCCTGATCTGCCCCATCAGGAAAAATATATAATATCTATTGCACATATTGCCCACCAAATAAATTAGGATATATATAGCTTTGAAACATAAGCGTGCTATTCTTTAGCGAAATTGGGGAGGGGGCGAATATAATTTTGGAAAAAATATATAGAAATAAAGGAAAAAGGAAGAAAACAATTCAAATAGAGAAAATGAAAATCGCTCATATACATAGATGTAGTCACTTTATATCATCTTTACTGTTTACTTACCTAGAATGGCGATCATTCTAGGTAAGTTTTATATCCTGATGTGTTTTTTTAAAAAACTTAATGGGATATCATGAACATTTTTATTTCATTAAAATATTATTCATAAACACATATGTAGTAGCTACATAGTATGAGTATGCTGCATTTTCTTTAACTCTTCTATTAATGGACATATAAATTGTTCCCATTGTTTTGTTTTTAAAAAAGCACTGTGATTCTTATACAAATATCTTTGCCCATGTATTTGATTATTTTCTTATAATAAGTTTTAAAGGTAGAATTTTTAGGTCAATTAGAATGACCATTTCTGCATCCTTGAAGCATATGCCAAATGGCCTTTCATTGAGATGGTACTAATTTATCTTTCCATCAGCATTCATACTATCTTTTAAATTTTACTTCTTTGCCACTTAGGAGGATGAAACTGTTGCTAACTGAACATAGAAGAAACACAGCCTTACGATCACAGGAAATTTAAAAAAATAAACTTACTAAAATATAAACACTGTTGCTAACTGAATTTAATTTGCATTTCTTTGAATACCAATGAGGTGAACATTTTTCTATATGTTAGTAAAAGACTCAGTTCCTCCTGACACTTTCCAGGCTGACTTTTGCTGACTTTTTTCCATTAGTGGCTTAATGCTTTTCTTATTTATATTTAAATAAAAAGGATATTAGCACATTAGCCTTCTGCTTGAAGCAAAATTTTTTTCCAGATTGTTTTTACGTTTTTTAATTTGTAAATAAAAAAAGTACCTTTTTGACCTAAAGAAATTTTTTTATTTTTTATGTAGTCAAATAAAAGAATTTATTCCTTCTAACTTCTCTTTCTGATATATGCTTAAAGGGCCCTTCTTCATTCCAATAAATATTGAACTATCAACATTTCCCCCACTATTTTTTTTGCTTTTATGGTTTACACTTAATTCTTAAAAGTATTTGCATTTTGTTCTTTGAATGGTTTGAGATCTAAATGTATCACTTTTCCCTCAATGGTCAATTTTTTTCAACTCTGATGAATAATCTCTTGGCCATTGGTTTGTGATGCTTCCTTTATAACACATTATTTTCTCATATATATTAGGATCATTTTTCTATAGTTACATTTCCATTAATGAATATATCTATTTTCATGCTAGTGCCATGCTGTTTTCATTTCTGTAATTTTATAATATATCTCTGTGTGTGTGTGTGTGCACATACAATGAAATAATGAAATAATGCATCTCTTTCTAAAACAACGAGGGTCCACTGGCATATTTCTTAAAATGTATACTAGTCTTTAACATCTAGCACAGTGGCTCAATTCATTAATCTTAGAGTTGTGCTAAATCCATACAGTAATTTGGAAGAAAATCACACCTCTAATATTCGGCTTTCTCATCTCATTGCTTGGGTTGTACATTCATTTATCCAAGTCTTCTTCTAACTATCAGTTAAAGTTTATAATTTTCCTCACGTAGACTCATTTTTTAAATTAAGGATATATCTGGATAATTTGAGGAGAAGCACTGTTCCTCCCACACCTCATAAATCTTTTGATGGTTACTACTGGGAGAGCAGGAAATCTAGTTATTTTAATACATTTATCTCTAACCATTTTATGGAACTCCTATAAAAATAACTAATGCTATTATCCTGGGGTTTCTCAATAGGCAATCATATCATCTCCAAATAACATTTTTGTCTTCTTATTTCCAAGAACAATGCCCCTATATCTGCTCTGGAATAATATTAACTAACATGAATGTAGTAGGATCCTTGTTTTCTTTCTGCTTTCAGTGGGCTCTTGTCTCCTATGTTGGTCTTTTGTAATCCTGCAGTGCCTGACGGTGATTCAACACCTTTGTTATTTCATCTGGATTTTCCAGGCAGCCTATGAGCTCCTTGTGAGGACAGCCGCCCTGTGCGCCCATGTCTGAAACTCCACGGCTGGTCTCTGCAGCCCCCCACACGGGGTCAGAATGAATGCATGGGATGCTGGATTCTGGGGAGCCCCTAGCAGACTCAGCTGCTTCTCTCTGCGTGTGGCCTGAGCAGACACTTGGGTTTCCTCATGTGCTACTGTCTGTTGCTGACAGCACACTCAGGAATAAATACAAATTGCAGCAATTCCACGTGACAGACTGACAAAGTTCTAAAATAGAAGTCTTTACTTGCTGTAAAATAAAATATAACAATTCCAACTTTCCCACCAATCCTCTCACCAGAAGTAAACACTATTAACAATTTGGTGAGTGTGTGTTTGTGTATACATGCATATATATAGAAACACATGCATTTCTAGACTTGGATTTTTATGCTTTCACAAATATATGTACATATTTAATATGAGCTTCTTTGTAATGTCTTTCCAATTTAATAATATAAATATTGCTTATTATTTTCAACAGCTATATAATATTCCATCGTATAGCTATACTATAATCATCCTTTCTCCTAGTAATAAATATTTCCAGTTTGTTTCCTTGTATCTTGAACCAGCATGGGTGTAGGATAGATTTCTAGATATAGGCTGTTGAAACATCAACTAAACACTTTTTTTTTTTTTTTAATTTTAGCTTAATTATACAAGATAATTTCAACTAGTCCTTCCACCATGAATGCAAAGTCTGGTCCATGAACTGTTACTTACTAGCCCATAAGATAAGTACAGAAATTGAGAGTAAGCATTTAGAAACTTTTATCCTAATTTGATATTTCCATGATATCCAAACATGGAATTTTATATTTTACAAAAGTATAGGATTTTAAAAACCTGATTATTTTAAAATAACAACAACAATAATAAAAGAATCATGGAAAGAGTCCATTTGGAGAGTATGGATTAGGTGAGACCAAAAGCTTTTCTTTGCAAAAACATATACATTTTAGAAATATTCTCTTAGGAGACATGAAGGATAGTGTAAAAATTTGTTATACATTTTTAAATGTTATATTGGAAAAAATATATGCTGCACATGGGATTGACTGTGGGATATGACCAATAATATAGTCAACTCTTAACAAGGCAAAGAAAAAGGAACCTGATTCTTCACCACAAACAGTTTGGAAAGCAAACTAAAGTGTTTGTCCTATGAGAGTCCAGGAGAGGTTCCTTTTTTTTTTTCCTTTCCTAAATCCTTGCCACTACTTGGTATTGTCAAAGATTAAAATGTTGGTTAATCTGTTGGTAATGATAACTCACTGTTGTTTCGATATAACTTTCCATGGTTACCAACACTGTTCATCTCTTTATTGATGTTCCAGTTTCTTTTTGTCAATTTGTATTTTTTGCTTGGAGGTTCTTCTTTATTTCTGGTATCTGTGGATTTCACATTCTTGAGTTTCTCTATGTATTTTAAAAGTACTTTTGTTATACTTTACCCAATAATTCTATGTATTTGGACCGTGGAGAACTGGCCTCCCCAGATGGCTCTATTATATTTTCTTATTGGGCATTGCTGGTTTAATAAACAGCTAATGATTTTTGTAGTTGTTTTTCCTTTAGATTTCCTTATTGGTAATAATAGTTTTTAGGAAAGACAATTTTCTCTTTCTTTTTCCAATATCTTTACCCCTTTTTTAAAATTCTTTCCTTATGGCAATATCATACTTTACTGGACACACCCTTATGGACCATTTCAGTTTCTCTTGGTAGCCCACATCATGTACATAGCCTGTCAATCTAATAGTATGATGGTCAAAAAAGCACAATTTGAAATTATAAATTTGTTATTCATTAAGTAGAGACTATCTGGAAAAAGAAACGTCCTATGTCTAGTTTGGCCAAGGCTGCTGGAATAAAGCACCACAGACTAGTTGGCTTAAGCAACAGATTTATTGTCTTAGGTTCTAGAGGCTAGATGTCCAACATCCAGGTGTTGGCAGGGCCATGCTCCCTCTTAAAGAGGAAAATCCATTCCATCCCTCTCCCCTGGCATCGGGTGGGTGGCCAGCAATCCATGGTGTTCAATCTTTGACTCTGTCATATGGCCATCTCTCGCTCCGTCTCTCTGCTGTGTCCAAATTTCCTCTCCTTACCAGGACTACAGTCACACTGGATTTGGGTCCATCCTAATCAAGTTTGTTCTCATTTTAACTAGTAACATCTAGGAAGATCCTATTTAAAAATAAGTTCACATTCATGGGACCAGGGGTTGGGCCTCGAACATGTCCTTTTGGAGGATACAATTCAATCCATAATATTTACGCTCCCCATGCGATCAATCCCTGATCAGGGCTGCTGATTCTCTCAAACAACAATGCTGTCCAACCTCTTCAGAGGCTTTGAGATTTGGCCCTGGTTCTATCCTCTGTTCATGAATCATGTCCACTCAGAGCCTCACACCCTTCAATTCTTGAAGCAGGTCAAATGGAGCCCTGAAATATAGCTACCTGGGGGTGTTGAAGCAGGAATGCATGAGGTCAGCCCTGGGCAGCTGAGCATGTATGTCAGGGCAATAGCTGCTCACAGATTTACAAACAACCGCCGAGTGGCAAGTTGACAGAGGGCACAATGTACACATGGAAATGAACGAGGCACTTGAAGTGATCAAATGTCAGTGCAGACAGCTGGCCCAGGAGGTTGGCTGACACTGCCTGCTGGAGTGCAGCTGTCAGGGAAGGAGAGAGCCAAGTGCTGGAGCCATTGGCAGTGCCAGCCCAACAGGCAAAAACCCAGGACAGGGAAGAGCTGAGAAGCTCCAGGACAGACAGTTGGGTCACAGCCTGGGATATGCAGTCATGCCTTGTGACCAAAATGAAATGCTCATGAGTGTTGCTCTCTCTTGCTCTCTCTCTCACCTGAAAAGAAACACTTTCTTACATGTCTTAAGATTTAAGGCCTTGGGGCTGCCTCTTGTGCCATACCAGACAATAAAATCTATAGCCAGGGCCACTGTCCTATGTTCTAGGATCACAAAGGGTCAAAAAGTCCCATAATCGGCTCTGATCCAGATGCACTATTAAGTAAGATACAAAAGGTTATGCCAGAGATATGGAGGACAGAGGTCAGGTGCAAGGACAAGCATGGACCCAGCATCAAACTCAGCATGGCAAACTGAGTAGGATGCTGGAAATCATGTAAGTGGGCTGAATGGGAAAAACATCACAGGAGCTAGAGGATTACACAGTCTGTCCACAGGCTATTTTGCGGAGGCCCAAAGTCCCACCACCATGGACACTTCTTTATGGTGGTTTTAAAGGTATTAATTTCTGAACTCAGTGTCTGATAAATAAGGTGTGGTCTCTTGATTTATAGGACTTGTAATTAAGTTGGACATATAATCGTAAACCATTTTGACCATTAGCGAAGTTTTTTTCTCATTTGTTTAATGAAAATATGCAGTATTGGCAAAGGAGAAGAGAAACATACTTTTGTTTGTTTGTCTGTTTACTCCCATCACCACTATTCAATTGTTAACTCAAATGAGAGCTAGCTACTGCAAAACACTGGGCCCAATTCTAGGCCTACACATGGCCACTTTGGTTAGGAATATAAAGGACTCAGTAGCAGTGCCAAGGGTGGTGGTGGTGGGATGCTAGAAGCAGGGGGGTTCCTTATCTCCCTCCTTAATCTCCATCAGACCCTGATTCCCGTTTTTTTATGTGCACAAGTAATATTTTCTTAAGGTAATATGAATTTCTTTGCTAACATAGTTTTGAGGCCCTGCTAACCCTCCAAATAGGACACTGTTCTTAAGATCTTCCCAGAAATGCCATGGAAAGAATTGCAAGTTTGGAAAGGACCACCTTGAGTCATCACCCTTATAAAACAAAATTCTCCAAAGACATTTTGAGATGCCAAAAAGAGCTTCTACTGGCTTTCTGTTCTCTAAGGATCCTTAGCAACCCTTGAGCCTGCTGCAATAAACTCACATAACCTTTTTGGAGTCAATCAAGTGGGGACTGGGGAGGGTGTGTGTTGTGAGCTGCTGCCAAGGCATACATGAGGCAATGCATTGGCTTTGCAACGACACAACCCAAAGTCCATGAGTCAACATGTGCTCCTTGGACCCAGAGGAGGGAGAAAGGAACATACCCTGGGGATTACTGTCTCCTTGATCCATGTAATCCTGGCTCAAGACTGGAGAAAGTATCTTTGCTAGCACTGAAATCTTAGTGAAACACTTTCTTGATTAGGTCCATGTTTCAAACCCACTTGAAAGTATGTGACAGGCCAAGGATTGCCAAGAAAGGGAAAAGCCCTTGATAATCTCCTGGCTGATGGCCAGCTGCCAGGCTTTCTTAAATGACAGCAGGGAAGCAGTAAATCCGGTAAAATGGAGTCCTATCAACATAGAGTTTGTCACTAGAAAGTGTTATGCTTCAAGTAAAACTGTCATGGACAATTCAGGTGTAGAATGACTTGGAACAGCATTTTCACCTGCTTGAACCTGGGTGCTAATTAAAATAGGGAAATATTAACCTAATCCTGTCTCCACTGACCAACTAAGCAGTGCTCTGAAAGATTTGAAAAGAAGCACAGCAAAGGACTGAGGTATGAATTTCTGACTTTCTTGCAGAAAATACAAAGTTTCTTTTCATTTTGCAAGAGTGAGACAATCCTGTTAAAATCACAATTTTAAATGTAGAATACAGGACCTAGAAAAGTTGTCAGTTGAATGCGTTGCTAGTGTAACCAAGAGTTAAGAATTAATAAATACTTCTGATTACTGAATCATTATACATTACTCTTCTTACTTTCTTGTATATTGTAAAATGGCAAAAGGGAAATGCCTTAGGTTGCTGAACTGTGGCTGAACTGCCTTGATTTTGATAATGATTGTATAACTATATATCCTTTACCTTGTGATTGTAAAAACCTCATGACTGCAATTTAGAGGAAATGGAAAATTTCCTGGAAACACATGAAAAACGTAGATTGACCCAAGAAGAAATAGAAGACCCTAACAAACCAATCACAAGTAAAGAGATGAAAAATCTACCTATGAGTAAAAGCCCAGGGCCAGATGGCTTCACAGGGGAATTTTACCAAATTTCCAAAAAAGAATTGACACCATTCCTGCTCAAACTCTTTCAAAAAACTGAAGAAAAAGGAACACTACCTAACTGATTTTATGAAGCTAATATTACTCTGATACCAAAACCAGATGAAGATACTACTAAAAAGGAAATCTATATGCCAATCTCCTTAATGAATATAGATGCAAAAGTTCTCAACAAAATACTTACAAATCAAATCCAAAGGCACATTAAAAGAATTGTACACCATATACAACTGAGGTTCATTCCTGGCATGCAAGGGTGTTCAACATAAGAAAATCAATCAATGTACTACAACACATTAACAAATTGGAAGGGAAAAATCAAATGATCATCTCAATAGACACTGAAAAAGTATTTGACAAAAATTCAGCTTCCCTTTTTTATAATAACACTTCAAAAGGTAGGAATTGAAGGAACCTTCCTCAATATGATAAAGGGCATATATGAAAAACCCACAGCCAGCATAGTATTCAATGGTGAGAGGCTGAAAGCCTTCCCCCTAAGATCAGAAACAAGAAAACGATGCCCACTGTCACCACTATTATTCAACATTGTGCTAGAAGTTCTAGCCAGAGCAATTCACCAAGACAAAGAAATAAAAGGTATCCAAATTGGAAAGGAAGAAGTAAAACTGTCATTATTGCATATGATATAATCTTATATTTGGAAAATCCTGAGAAATCAACGAAAAAGCTGCTTGAGCTAATAAACAAATTCAGCAGAGTGGCGGGATACAAGATTAATGCACATAAGGCAGTAATGTTCCTATACACTAGTAATGACCTAACTGAAGAGGCAATCAAAAAAAAAATTCCATTCACAATAGCAACTAAAACAATCAAGTACCTAGGAATAAATTTAATGAAGGACGTAAAAGACCTCTATACAGAAAACTACAAATTTTTACTAAAAGAAATGAAAGGAGACCTAAAGAGGTGGAAAGATATTCCATGTTCATGGACAGGAAGGCTAAATGTCATTAAGATGTCAATTCTACCAAAACTGAACTACAGATTCAATGCAATCCCAATCAAAATTCCAACAACCTAATTTGCAGACTTGGAAAAGCTAGCTATCAAATTTATTTGTAAGGGAAATGGGCCTCAAATCGCCAAAAACATTCTAAGAAAGAAAAACAAAGCAGAAGGACTTACTCTTCCTGACTTTGAAGCCTACTATAAAGCCACAGTAGTCAAAACAGCATGGTATTGGCACAAAGATAGACATACTGATCAATGGAATTGAATTCAAAATTCTGAAATAGACCCCTAGATCTACTGATTTTTGATAAGGCCCCCAAATCCACTGAACCGGGACAGGACAGTCTCTTCAACAAATGGCACTGGGAGAAGAGGATATCCATAGCCAAAAGAATGGAAGAATACCCCTACCTCACACTCTATACAAAAATTTACTCAAAGTGGATCAAAGACCTCAATATAAGAGACAGCACAATAGAACTCTTAGAAGATAATATAGGAAAACATCTTCAATACCTAGTAATAGGAGGTAGCTTCTTAGACCTTACACCCAAAGCATAAGCAACACAAGAAAAAAAGAGATAAATGGGAATTCCTCAAAATCAAAAGCTTCTGTGCCTCAAAAGATTTTGTCAAAAAGGTGAACAGGCAACTAACTCAATGGGAGAAAACATTTGGAAACCAAATATCTGAAAAGAGACTGATATCCTGCGTATATAAAGAAATCCTACAACTCAACAACAATAGTACAAACAGTCCAATTATAAAATGGGCAAAAGAAATGAAAAGGCATTTTTCCAAAGAGGAAATACAAATGGCTAATAAAAACCATGAAAAAATGTTCTTCACTAGCTATTAGGGAAATGCAAATCAAAACCACAATGAGATACCATCTCACACCAATAAGAATGGCTGCCATTAATCAAACAGGAAACAACAAATGCTGGAGAGGATGTGGAGAAATTGGAACTCTTATTCATTGCTGGTGGGAATGTATAATGGTACATCCACTGTGGAAGACAGTTTGGCAGTTTCTCAGAAAACTAGGTATCGATTTACCCTATGATCCGGCAATACCACTTCTCGGTATATACCCAGAAGATCTGAAAGCAATGACATGAACAGACATTTGTATACCCATATTCATAGCAGCATTGTTCACAATTGCTAAGAGATGGAAACAATCCAAGCGTCCTTCAACAGATGAGTGGATAAACAAAATGTGGTATATACATACGATGGAATACTATGCAGCAGTAAGAAGGAACAAGGTCCTGAAACATATGGCAGTATGGATGAACCTTGAAGATACAATGCTGAGTGAAATAAGTCAGACACCAAAGGAGAGACATTGTATGTTACCACTACTATGAACTCCCTGAACAATGTAAAATCAATGTCTTAAAAGGTAGAATATTGGGGACCTAGAGATAGACAGAAGCTAGCGAAGGGGGAATGATAACCTAATATGTTCAGATATGTTAATGAGGGTGAATTTAAAGGTATGCAAATGGATAGGGGTATGATTGTTAGTTAATAGAATTATAAGTATCAGAGCTGCATTGAAAGCGAACAGGATTGAAAGGGGTTGTTTAAAGGCATGTATCCCACAAATCAGCACTACAGATATAGATAGGTGCTTGCATGATATACTTCTAAGGTAGGACACTGGTACAGAGAGTTGACAACAGTGTGTTATAAGGGAAAAATCTATCTATGGCATACTAGGGACTATAATTAATAGGAATACCTTACTAGTACCACACCAATACTAGGGACAAATAATTAAGGGCTGAAAAGAGCTATCGGATGTTTTGATCAGGAGAATTGTTTAAAATGGAGACTGATGTACAACTAAGTGATGATAATATGAAATATTGATTGATTACTGTGGACAGAACATACGCTATGTGAAATTAGGATCCCCCTACTTTATATATCAAGCCCTCAATCTTGAGGCTAGCTCTTGTGAAACTTACGGTTGTAAAGGGGAGGCTAAGCCCACCTATAATTATGCCTAATGCCTAGGAGTCACCTCTAGAGAACCTCTTTTGTCTCTCAAATATGGGCTTTCTCTCTCTAAGCCCACCTCTGCAAATAAATTCATCACCCTCCCCCTGACATGGGACAGGACTCCCTAGGTGAGTGATTCTCCCTGGCGATGTGGGACACAGATTCCGGAAATGAGCCTGACCCTGGCATCAAGGGTTTGAGAATGCCTTTTTGACCAAAAGGGGGAAAAGAAAGGCAACAAAATAAGGTTTTAGTGGCTAAGAGATTTCAAATAGAGTCAAGAGGCTGTCCTGTATGCAAGCTTCAGCTAGATATGCCAAATGGCCACAGTATGATAAACCCAAGTCAACAGTAGTCCCGAAAACCCTAAAGAATACCCGGGTCCCTATCTGAGACTCTATAAAAGTTTCACTCACTAAGTTTATTCTTCAAAAACTTAAATCCTCCAGAGAGCTCCTATGCCAGGTAAGACCCAGAACCCAGAGGCAACAGCCTCTTCAAGAACATCAACCAGTTGCGTCCCCTTTTCCCACAATGTCGACACCCCTTTACAACATGAACAAATTAGGGTGGTCACTGCCTAGACATCCCTGAAGATCAGGAAAGTGATTAAACTAGAGGAAGGGGTAGCAACAGACAAGATAGAATTTCACAAAGGATTATGAATACTGAATCTCTATATAATTTTCTTTTTCTTAGTTGCTAGGGTATTAGAATAGCTAGAAGGAAAGACCTGAAATGGTGGGACTGCAACCCATAACATTCTTTGAAATTTGCTATATAGCTAATTGTTAAATTTTAATTTGAAAGTTATCATCTTTTTGTATATATGTTATATTTTACAATAAGGAAATAACTGAAACTGTGGGACTGTAACCCATAACATTCTTTGAAATTTGCTCTCTACTTTTTAAATTGCACTTGGAAAGTTATTACTTCTGTGTAAATATGTTATATTCCACAATTAAAAACAAAACAAAACAATTCATGACTGGCCCTGCTTATACCCCATTATCCTGTTTTACACCTTTAGAGTCTTATGATCACAAAGATAGCCCCTAATTTTATTAATGAAAGAACTTGAGTCAGTCCAGAACTAACCCTCTCCAATTCCTAAACTATCTTTCTAGACAAGGCTAGCATGTAATCAGTCTGCCCATGCTCAGTAATTGGATCATCTCTAACTTCATCATCTTGAGCCATTATACTCATTTTAAAACCTGCCCATCTTTTGATACTATAAAACTATTAGAGTTACTGCAGTTCACGGAGACAGATTTTTAGACTGATAAGCCATCTGATCTACTTCGTACTTAGCAATAAACTCTTTCTCACTTTGAAACCCCAGTGTCTCAGGAATTGGTCATTTGAGCACATCAGGCAGAGAACTCCCTGCTTTTGATCAATAGCAATAGTTCTCAGATTAGAAGAAAGAGAATGATTTTTAAAATTAGCTTTATAAAAATTGTTCTACTTATCACTTTATAGGAAATTTCAATAATTTTAACACGTTGTTTGTGTTTGGGGCTGCTTATTTTCTAAGGCAATGTTCCTAACGTTTCATGTCAAGGCACACACGGAAAATGACCACATTTTTAAGGCACAATAGGGTAAACCAATGGAGCAGCTCAGGCTGGAGACCCCACCTGGCCACCCAAAGGGTTGACGTGTAGTCTCTAACCACACCTGTATCCCACTCATGAGCAGATGGGTTGGGATGCTCAGGTGAGATACAGGACATATCACTTTTCAGTTGTTTTGCTCTTGAGTGGTTTTCGGGCACGTGTTTTCAACCTTGGCCACACATTGGACTCACCTGAGGAACTTTAAAATACTGCTGCCTGGGTCCCACACCCAGACATGCTAATTTGATTGATCTAGGGTACAGCCTGGGTATAGGGATTTTTTAAAACTCGCCTGATGATATTGATGCACAGCCAAGGTTGAGAAGCACTGTTTTAGAGCAGGGCTCACCAGCCTGTTTTTGCAAATAAAGTTGTCTTGGCACACAGCCACACCTATCCGTTTACCAACTATGACAGCTTTTGCCTTACAATTGCCAGGGTTTCACATGGTTACTATTTAGGGACCATGTGACCTGCAAATCCAAAAATATTTACTATGTGACCCTTTACAGAGAAAAATTGCAGACCCAGGTTTTAGAGAGAAGCTTCAAGAAGACGTTCAGTAAACAGTTTTAGAAGTAAAGAGAAAAACAGTTTTAGAAGGATTTTTGCTCAAGGCACTGGCAGAACTCCCTTAAGGGATTCTGGCAGGGAAAAAATATTCAGAGTATATAAATATTAAGGTAGTACAAAGGTAAATGAGCCTTTGCAGCCTTTCCTGCATTCCCCAGGCCTTCCAAGGCACATTTTGTTTCAAGTCTTTGTTGAACAGGACAAGGGGGAGCAATACAGAACTCAGCAGGAGGAAAGGCTAGGCTGCTTTGTTTTAGAAAAAGAAGAGAGCTGTTCTTAGGGAAAAAAAAAATCAATCCCAAATGGAAATGGCTGCAAGACTGCAAGACGGGGAAGGGGAGGGAAGAGTGGGCTTCAGGGAAGGGTTTGGGGAGTTGCTAGAGGGTGGGGGAAGCTGGAGAGCTGCCATGCTGTGACTGGTGGCACTGCAGAGGTGGATGATTCTGGCCATTTTTAGAAATTTGACTTGCTTTATAAATCATATTTTCCCTAGCCCAAGAGACTTCTGGAAAGATATATTCAGTTTCCATACTTTTTTGGATGTCAGAGTAGTCCTTGTGCAAAGTTACTCTGTACTATGATTGGCCACAATAGAAACTGGAATTGTTTGGGCTCCAGGATGAATGTGTCTTAAACCACCAATCTTCAGCAGCATTGTCATAGCTGGAATAGAACACCTGGAAAGTTAGCAGGAAAGTAAAAAAGGAACGAGATGGGGAACTTAAAACTTACAGAAGAGAAATACTGGCATGCAATGTGACATTTCTGAGTTATTTTCCCAACCTGAGCTCTAAGTAGCTCCAATAGGACCTGTGTAAAGTAGCACCTGCTCTGCTCCTAGTCATTGGAGCCCAGGACTTCTGTGTTCAGATGTCTACATTTCTTTGTGAGGAATAGAACATCAGTACTTTAAGTGACTGTCCCAACAATGTAACCTCTAAAGTAACAGCCGCGGGCCATCCCCTTTCAGATCTCAGATGGGCTCTGCCCAGAATCAAGGCTTTTAAAAAATGGAGGAAAGGAACTAGAATGGATAACAATGTTTGTCTCTGGAGAGGCCTTTCTAAAATCATAAAATTATCAGCAAAAAGTCTACTCATTCCCTGGCTTGGCAATCCTCCCAAAAAGAGAAGAATGGCTTAGGAGACTGCATTCCCAAATACCCTGCATGACCTCTTGATACTGGAGGTCACCTGGGCCAGAGGTGAATCGTGGGGCTGTTCAGTCCTAGAGGAAGGGGATCAAACCAGAGGTAGGTCGGAAGCAAATCTGGGCTGTTCTGAGGCATCCCAGCACCTTGGATGGCCAACCTGAGCTGGGTGTTTATCTCTAATTCAGAAACCAATCATCATTGTTGGAAATAAAGCAGTACCTGTAAGGGAATAAACGCTCACTCGGTTCTGGAGGAGAAAAGAATTTATTTACCATCTTGCAAGATAGGGCGTCCAGCCAAACACATGAAAGGCTGGCACGCCAGAGGAAGAGAATGGCGATCTTTAAATCTCCTACTCCTAATTCGCAAGTCCCTCCCCTGTTTCCCCATTGATTGGGTACTACAGAGGTTACAGCCTATCCGAGAACACTAACTAATTCATCTTTTGAGATTTTAATTTGTACAGCCAATCCCAGAGAGCCAACTAGCTCATTATTGCGATTTTGAACTGATCAGCCTATCCCCCCCCAATTTTTTTTTTTTTTTTGCTGTCAGTTCCCGCCTCTGATTTTACCTCATATCTCTTTACATTCCAGTAACTATGGTTACTTTTCCATATAAGGAGCAGGCAGACTCTCTTCTCTTTGTCTGGGGCTTGTTTAAACTGGTTTTGCCTCCATTTCCCTTATTCCATGCTGTCTCTATGTGAAAACTAAACTTATTCCTTTCTTACATCATCATTGTCATTTACTTGTCAACATTATCATCTTCCCACAGGTACACCTGAGAATAACACTTTCAAGCATCTAATTCAAAAGAATATTGCAGTAAAACATCAGAGGAAAACGCATGCATAGGATATATTTTAAAAGTAGAATTCTTTAGTTTCTGCTATTTTCCCATTTCTATGTGTACTTATCTCTCTATACATGCTTATCATATTTGTTTCATAAATACTAGAAGTCTTCATTACCCAAGGAAAATCTGTATCTAAAAAGGGCCATTTAAAATTAGTCCACCTAAAACAGGAACCAAATGTCATAGGAAATACTGAAAAAAATATTAGGCTGGTATTTCATCCTGAAACAAAAGCCAATTTGTTTTTTAAAGTATGAAAATAAGTTTGTATCATCTTATATGTTAAATATTCAGGACAAAATGGACATATAGTAATTCTTAGGATGAACAATAATGACACAAGTGTTGATTTTACTTTTGGCAGTTGTTCTGATAAAACTGTAAAATAGTATAGCTCCCAATATCCTCTACTTGTAACAATGACTTTTAAAATATAATCTTAAATTGTAAGCAAGCAAGAAATTATAAAATGTAACCTTCAAAGCTAGAGACAGAATACAACGAAAGCTCCTATTTTCACAAAGGAGCAATTTTTAAGTGTAAGGTTTGCAAACATATGTAAATATAAAGCCTCCTGGCTTCTGAAAAAGACAAGAAAATAGGAGATAACAAATTACTGAAGTTCTCCCAACCTGTTACACGATATGTAAATGTAAAGTTTGCACCTTGCCACCAGGCTCCTGAAGAAAACCGGAAATAACTAAATTAACTCCCTTTGTCTCTCATGGGTTTAGCCAATTAAAGAATCTCTGGGAAATTGCCCCAAACCTCCCAGATAGATGGGCCTTTTGTCTATCACTCTTATTGCATTATTATCTCTCTTTGTCTCTGAACCTGGGGATAAAACCCAACTGGAGAAGCATATCGGGGAAGCAGAGTTGGGAAAACATACCCTGCTTTCTGCAGGCGTAAAATAAAAAACCACCTTTTCCTCTTCAGCCAGGTTCGGTGTGACTTCTATTAGCCGCGCCAAGCAATGGACCCATATTTGGGAAGTGCCCCTTCTTCATACTCACAGTTGACTTTCACGGCACAGCCATAAAGAAGGTCATCTTGACAAAACATTGGAAGGTTTCATCAGTTTATTCAAGGGCCTCTCTAAAGACTTTGATATTCAAACAATTTTTGAACCCTCATGTTCTGACATCATCCTTGTTAATTTCCCTTCTTCCAATGTTAACTCTATCAGATTGTCATTCCAGCTTTGCCAATGGTTTGAACCATTGCCTTCATCCTTACAAACTCCTTCATTTTACCAAGTTTTGCAATTTCAGTTTACAAACTCTACATCACATCATTAGATTTTACAACATCCACATTCAATGACACAGATCCTTCACTAAACTACGAGATCTTTAAAGAAGGGGATGTGACTTATTTCTCTTCTACCACTAATGACTGCCATGAACTAGGTAACAATCAACGTTAGTTCAACAGCTTTTCATCTAAGAACATCTTCAAATACTAACTAGCAAAGACCGATATAATGGACAGGAATATGCCTTAGTGTCAAATAAGAAGAGATGCTTGTTAGGGACAAACTTTGTAAGTGGTCAATTCCTTAGCATATTTTTAAATGTTATTGTTGACTTTCGTTTCTCCATCCAACCTGTAAGGATTTGGACAATAAATCTTTGGACCACAAGAACCTACCAATATTGTTTAATTACCAGGCTCCTTAATGGAAGGGCTATGGCTTATTCATCTTCTACCTCCAATGACTGCCATAATCAGTTAACATTAGTTGAATGGAATGGCTTTTCATTTAAATGCTTCATCTTCCAATACTTCCAGGTAAACCAGAACCACATCATAAGCAGCACATAACATAATTAGATCACTGGCAAGATTAGAAAGACAACCTGGAAGTAACTTTGGGCACATACAAAGTATTTCATAAGTGTTCATTGAATTGAATAGTGGATCTTCAAATAAGATCAAAAGGCTTTTTTAAATTTACAATCTTCTGTGGAAGTCTTGGGCTACCAGATTAATTCCTGGATTCATTCATTCATTCATTCTTCAGTATAAATAGATTAGCCTTCACATCCCGAAGGAATGAGGCAGATGCTTGCAAGGGACAAATGTCTATGACAATAGGGACTGAAGATGCCCCCAGAGAAAGAGTATTTGTTACTCTGGGCATTCTGTTACTTGCTTTCAGTGGGGAGACATTTTAATGTGTTCATTCCTCCAGTCTTCACTAGATCCCCTAGCTACTTGGCTTGCTTGCTGACTCTTGCCCTTTCCTATTTGAGAGCTTTGCAGCCATAAATGTAAAGTTCTCAAATAGGAAAGCCTGTTGGACCATTTAAAAGGTCCCATCCAGTTTAGGAGGATGGGAATAATGAGCCTTTTCCATCCCCCTTAAATGTAAATATGCAAATTAAAGCACATTAACTCTTTGTTTAAAAAGTAAAACAAATGCCACAGAAAGCTGGAACAATTCAAATGCAGTTTACAGTAATGAGGGAGCTGTTGTTCTGGTAGCATTTCAATGGGCTAGCATCGGCAAAGTTTCTGATCAAAGACAGTAATTAAATAAAAATTGCCTTCAGTTCTTCAGTGCATTGTCTAACTGTGTTCACAGTTTGGCATGAACAGATTTATGTTCCTTTTATTTCAGTAGGAGCTACCAGTCTGCCCTTCACTTCAAATAGACTATTCATCTCTGCATAAATATAGAGAAAATATACTACCAGATCACGCTGCCTTTGCAAGTCAAGCCACAGAGAGCAGGAGTGAGCTTCTTGGGTCCTTCCAACAGGCACAAATATAACTGGCCTTTGAAAACTACAACAAACAGAAGCTCTAAAAAAACTCATGCATAATTTTTTTTAAAACCCAGCAATTATTTGGTGTCAATTGTTTCACTACTCTGGATCTTTTGTCCAAAATTAAATTAAATTCCATTGTGTAAAAAAATGGTCAATCATGAAGATTACAGCAGGGAATTTATATCTAAATATCAACCTATGGCTGCTACCCAGATACATAGATACTTTCTATTCCTTACAGAAATGTTACACAGACATTTGTTTTTGTTTTCTTTTGCTTTTTTATAAAGCATAAATAATCACTTTATCAGAAAAAAGCTACTTGGTGGCATCAGATCAGTTCCAACCCAAACTTTCTCATTAGTTAATACATTATATCTTTATGGCTGTTTGAGCACAGCAACTATCTTTGGCTTTGGTTATCAACATGGCTCCACTGGACATATACCCATGTCAGTTTGTCTCAAATGTACACTGGTCATAGTGACTATTTGGCTAACATGGGTGTAGCTGTAAGAGAGTAGAGCCCTGGAAAGGGCACTCTCCAAAAAGTTGGGAGACTTGTTTCTACACTTCAATTTGTTACTGAGTCTATATGTAACATCAGGTAGCTGTCTTTACCTCTCTGAACCTCAGGATGCTATTCCTAAAATAGAGGAGAGGGTTGGTCCAGATCATCCCTTCTGTCTCAGAAAGTGTATTCCATGGAGAAATAATGTGGTGAAATACTGCATACACTTGTTACTATGCCCTGCTAGAATAACGAATCCTCTAAGAATCTTTGCAATAAATGAATCTGTTTAACTTTTTAAGCAAGTATTAAATGAACTTATATGACCACAGAATTCCTTCTTTTTTTGGTGGAACACTCACACTCCCACCCTGATTGGTTCGCAAAATACACTTGGGGAAACATGAGACTAGAGCATCTACAAGGCCCTGCCACATCTAACATTCTGTGATCTAATTCCAGGCTCAGTCTCTACTTTGTGGACCAATGGCCATGAATTGGCACCCTGGCTAACTGCTAGGGAGTCTGAAAATTTTTTAAACTCCATGCAATTTGTCCCTCTTCCAACATCTATAGAGATAGAACAGACCATTAATTTAAATTGTTATCTTGGATTCCCTATACTTGTTAAGTAAAGGATCCAATTGGGCTAAAGAGTAGCTTCAACTTATTTTCCACCAGTTCTGTGGCCATGAAAAACCAGCCACAACGGGTCTCCAGTATACAACTTCCCTTGGTTGGAAAAGCTGTTGGGAAAGAGTCATCTTATCATGCCCATGGAAACTGTACTGATTTTTATTCAAATGGCTTCCTTCTAAAATTCCAGACCCATCTCAATTTGACCTCTTTGGGAAGCCTTCTCTGACCTATGCAACTCAACTTAACCAACAGCCCTCACAGTTTATAAGTCCCCTTGGGGATTAGCTCATATTATATCGCATTGCATTGCAAACTTGGAGAGTGTGAGGCCCCTTATTCTTGTGTTTATCTTCCAACCTCAGGACTGGGGATGAATCAATTCCAGTTAGAATCAACATTTGGGACAAGTCCTCAGCATTTTCCTCTGCACAAAATTCCCCAAAACAGCAGCCAAAATGGAGGCCCCCTTAATTTTAAGGAAGAAACACTTCTAACTTGCCTATCGCTACCTCATGATGTGAAAGATAATAACCTTTTTTTTTTTCAGTTGAAATATTTTTTCCAATGAGGTAAGCATCCTGAAAGCAGGTGTCATGTCTTAGAAATGTTTGCATTTCCTATTGGGGACTTTACCCAATAAAAAGTCTTCAACAAATATACCATCAGAATGGAAAAACTCAAAAGTAGCTTAGATATTAACCATTCTTAACCCTTCACTTTTTTTACTCTTTTTTTAATCATATTTTTTAATTGTCAAATCTAACATATATACATAGAAGTGACAATTTTCACGTGCAATTTAAGAAGTAGTTAGCAAATTTCAAAAAATATTATAGGTTACAGTTCCACAGTTTCAGTTATTTCCTTATTATGAAATATAACATATATACAAAAAGGTAATATCGTTCAAAGTATGATTTAACAAGTAGATATATAGGAAATTTCCAAAGTTGTTATGAGTTATAGTACCATAATTTCAGTTATTTCCTTATTGTGAAATATAACATATATACAAAAAGGTATAGCTTTCAAATTACAATTTAATAAGTAACTATAAAACAAATTTCAAAGGATGCTATGTGTTACAGTTCCACCATTTCAATTCTTTCCTTCTAGCTATTCCAGTACCCTAGCAGCTAAGAAAAAGAAAATTACATAAAGATTCAGTATTCATAACCCTTTGTGAAATTGCATCTTGTCTGTTGGTACCCCTTCCTCTAGTTCAATCACTTTCCCGATCTTCAGGGATGTCTAGGCAGTGACCACCCTAACCTGAAAAAGGGTGTCAACTTTATTAGCAAAGGGGACACACATCTAGTTGATGTTCTTGAAGAGGCTATTGCCTCTGGGTTTTGGGACTTAGCTGGCATAGGAGCATTCTAAAGGATTTAAGTCTCTGAAGAATAAACTTAGCGAGTGAAACTTTTATAAAGTAGAGACCCTGGTATTCTTTAAGGTTTTCGGGATTACTATTGACTTGGGCTTATCATATTGTGGTCGTTTGGCATATCTAGGTGAAGCTTGCAAAGGAGTAACTTCCAGGACAGCCTCCTGACTCTATTTGAATTCTCTTAGCCACTAAAACCTTATTTTGTTGCCTTTCTTTTCCCCTTTTTGGTCAAAAAGGCACTCTCAATCCCTAGATGCCAGGGTCAGGCTCATCCTGGAATCCATGTCCCACGTCACCAGGAAGTCTCATTCATCTTGGGGGTCCTGTCCTACATTGGGGGGAGGGTGATGAATTTATTTGCAGAGTTAGACTTAGAGAGAGAAAGTCCACATTTGAGCAACAAAAGAGGTTCTCTGGAGGTGACTCCTAGGCATAATTATAGGTGGGCTTAGCCTCCCTTTTACAACCATAAATTTCACCCAAGCAAGCCTTACTATTGAGGGCTTGAGTTATAAAGCAGGAGGTTCCTAAGTTCACAAGGCATATGTTATGTCCACAATAATCCATCCATATCTCACATTATCATCACTTAGCTGTACAATCCTCATCACTCTCCATTTTAAACAATTCTCATGACCCAAAACATCTTGTAGCTCCTGTCAGCCCTCAAGTATTTGTCCCTAGTATTTGTGTATTACTAGTAAGGTATTCCTATTAATTATAGTCCCTAGTATGCAATAGGTAGATTTTCCCCATATATCCTTCTGTTGTGAACTCTCTGCGCTAGTGTCATACCTTAGAAGTATATCATGCAAGCACCTATCTATATTTGTGGTGCTGATCTTGGGAAACATGCCTTTAAACAACCCCTTTCAATCCTATTTGCCTTCAATACAGCTCTGATACTTATAATCCCATTAACAATCATCACCCCATCCATTACCATACCTTTGAATTCACCATCATTAACATATCTGAATATTTTAGATTATCATTCCCCCTCACCAGCTACTGTCTATCACTAGGTCCCCAATATTCTACATTATAAGACATTGATTTTATATTGTTCAGATAGTTTATAGAAGTGGTAACATACAATATGTCTCCTTTTGTGTCTGATTTATTTCACTCAGAATTATATCTTCAAGGTTCATCCATGTTGCCATATGTTTCAGGACCTTGTTCCTTCTTACTGCTGCATAGTATTCCATCATATGTATATAACACATTTTGTTTATCCACTCATCTGCTGAAGGATGCTTGGGTTGTTTCCATCTCTTAGCAATTGTGAACAATGCTGCTATGAACATCAGTGTACAAATGTGTGTTCGTGTCACTGCTTTCAAATCTTCTGGGTATATACCAAGAAGTGGAATTGCCAGATCATAGGGTATTTCAATATCTAGTTTTCTGAGAAACCAGCAAACTATCTTCCAGAGTGGCTGTACCATTATACAGTCCCACCAGCAATGAATAAGAATTCCAATTTTTCCACATCCTCTCCAGCATTTGGAGTTTTCCTGTTTGTTTGATGGCTAACCACTCATTTTATAGAAGAGGAAACTGAGGCCTGGAGAATTGAAGGAATTTACCCAGATAAAAACAGGTAGTCAAAACTAGACCTCAGGCTACCCTATTCCCTGGGCTCTTTTGCTCACTCCATGTATTCTCTGTCAATTGGTTTGTGGTTAGCTGATTGGCTTCCTAGCTCTGTCTCCAGGAACTCTAAGTCAAATACCACTGAACTCTTCAAAGTCATGCCTTTTGAAGGGCAGAATTTCCTATCAAGGAAACAGAGGAAAATGCCATTGGCAATAAGCTAATGGCTGACTGATTTATAGTACGAGACATGGTTTTAATGACTAACCACTTGTACAAACATGTAGGCCACACTAACATGGGGTAGATTCATGGTATTCAAATAAATTGGGTAATCGGGCATGAAAATATAAGGACAAGCTAGACCAGGTCCAAATACTTCACCTAATATCACCCAAAATCATCAAATCAAGAATGTACAGTAGAAAGAAAGATATCACTTCCATTGACTTCTTGAGAACATTTACATTCCAATTTCAATTTAGCCAGATTTCACCAGAAGTTTTCTCCTGCAAATTGAGTTCCATCTTACTATTATTATTTGGATTCTTTACATGTATGTGTGTTTAGTTTGGAATAGCTTAAATGTTATTGCTGCCACTGATGTATCGGTTATTGTTGGATGCTGGGACTCTTATCCCCCAACCTTTTACCCAACTGAGTAGCCTCCACATCACCCCCTGCTGGTGAGTCAGACCATCCAGACAGATTCTCCAATAGAAACCCCCTGTGAGGAAGGGGCAACCATGGTGGCCACAATCCAGGCCTTATGAACTCAGGACCATGGCTTAAAGGTTATTTAATACACATTTAAAGGAATTCTTGGGGGGAAAAGCATAGCAACTGAGTCTTTGACTTGTAGGATATATTCTTTAGAAGTAGTTCCCAAAGCCATGCTAAGACCCCTCACTTGCCCAGACACTGAAAACCCAAAGCAATGCTTCTAATGAGTTTCCTGTATTTGGTAGAGTCGGGGAGGTAGAGTAGGTGTTCAGACAAATGTGGCATCTTTGACATTATGAGCCTTAAAAATTCTTCAAGTCATTAAGCCAACTACTAATGAGTCAGCAGAGTGTTCTGGAACAGCCAAGGAGAGGACGTTTTCTTTAGGAGACTATTTATTTGGTTGCTACAAAATACTGCAGATTAATTAGGAGTAAGAATGAGTGAAACTATATGGAAAAAGTAATAGCAGTAAACTACTGGAGGAAGAAATATTATGGCTCAGGGCAACTCATAATTTTGAGGGGGAGTAAGAAAATGACATCAACCAAAAAGTTATTAAAAAATCTCAGATCATATTGGCCCAGATTATAGCTATGTAAAGTCAAAATTAGAGAAAAAACAGATTGGCTCAAAATTTAAATAATCCTTTGATATTTAAAGGTAGCCAAATACATCCAATGTGGCTCCCAAAATGTTGATGAATGCAATCGAGAACAAAATCTAGCCAAAATATAAATTAATATGGCCTAGAAACATCTATCCTCATTGTCTAAATGTGTCCCAAGCTGGCAAAGTGACCAAAGTGAGGATGAATGCTTTCAACATGCTTAAGATTCAGACACTGAGTTTATAATGAGGGCTTGAGAGCCTGTTCCATGGTTTGCTGGTAAGAATATTCCTTGGCTCAGGCTGCAGCTGACATGTATGCTCCCTCTGCTGACAGTCTTTCTCAACAACTCCCAATAATTTGCACATTGTTTGAACTCAAGTATCATAATTACAGGGATGAGGTTCTCAAAATCAAAAATGGAGATGTTTGACTGGAGCAGTAGGATATACAACAGACCCCTGGAATTAGTGGATTTTAACCTTTGTAGTTTCCAGTACTCATTAGCATGGTGGAGAGGGGTTTTGGAGATGATCCTCAATTCGTCAGAGGTCCTGTCATTTTGAAACCCCAGCCATTGTAGAGAATCGAACCCCAGCTCAGGAGTGCTGTAGAAATAACTCTTTATAAGCCTGGGTGGTTGCTTGTGAAAGTTAGGAGAAACAAAGTTGTATATGTGTGTGCCTGCTGGTCACTAGATACATGTGCACACACACGAATGCATATGTAGTATTAATGCCTAAGATGAGGGCAGTGGAGGGGGAAGTTTAAAATGTTATGTACAAACTGGGGCTGAAACACAGCTCAGAGAAAAATCATCTGTAATGCTGAGAAAGAGCCATCTGTCATGGCTGGAGACTCGAGCACAGACAAGATGAACAGGGAGGCCCCAAGAGCAGATGGGGAGGCCTGAACCCCCACGCTGAGCAGAGGGTCCAACAGCTGGGACCTATTAATCCAGACAGCTCACTATTACATCATGTGTCAGATTAAACCCAAGCGAGTGGCTCCAAGTGCCAAGCAAGTTCAGGCCAACATGGAAGCGCTTCACAGATGGCGTCCACCTTGAAATTCTATGTAGGATGAAATCACTACTTAGTGTTGCCTTGTTGTCCTCTATGGAAAGAGCAGGAGGGAAAGGGAAAGACCCTTCCCTCCCCTTCCTTTATTCTTTTTTATGTTCGGGGTAAATGGAAGTATAGAGGATGAGACATTGAACTTTTAAAGAAGTCTACTGACCTCTGCCTTTGTTCTTTGTTTGCTCTCTAAATTACATTATAGTGGGAATAATAAAGAAAATTAATGTATGAAATTCAACCCGAGAGTGCTCTCATAGTCCAAGATGTGGAAAAATTTTGCTGAAGATGAACTTGATCCACTCATGCTTAAGAGATCCCACAAGCACTTCAAACAACATGTCAAAAGTTGAACTCAACATCTGTCCCCTCTCCAGTGTTCCCTTCGAGTCAGAAACCTAACTCTCAGTGCCTAGCGCTACCCTCTATCAGTCACCAAGTCTTACAGATGCTATCTCCTTAGCATCTCTGGAATCCATCTGGGCTTCTTCATCCCCATTGCTATGGCCTTAGCTCTGACCTTCATTAGGTCCTGCCTGAACTATTACAACAGTTTCTTCTAGCTGGTCTCCAATGTATTCTTTTAGTAGCTTCCAGAATAATCTTTCTAAAAGTCAAAGCTTTTCCTATTATTTTCCTGCTTATGACTTGTATGGCTATCTATTCTCAAAGGTTTTTAAACTGTTTTTGTTCTAACAGACACATCACATGAAATTCATCAGAGCAACACAATCCTATAGGCATAGACAGATTTTGACCAAACCCTAATTTTTTTCCCACAGAAGTAAAGCTCAGTACAATGAGTCATGATGCCTCATTACAGGCTATGGTATAGAGTACATAGACTAGCAATGCACACAGTTGCCTTTGTGTAGGTATGACATGTCACCTCCCCTTATGAAAGGATATGTGTCAGTACCAATGTTAATCTCTTAGGTGTGACAAATGTACCATGGTTATATAAGATGTTAGTGTTAGGGGAAGCTGGCTAAAGGATATATGGGAAACTGCTATACTATCTTGGCAGCTCTTCTGTAAATATAAAACAATTTCAAATTTTCACCCTTACCTATGTTCTGGAGGTTATTTATGTCTATTACATCTGGACAATGGAAATACCATATAATGGTGTGATACTGTGTATCTCTCCCCAAGTTCATGTTCAGAGATGTCTAGCTGATAGTTTGAAACCAGACACTGGGAGGGTATTTACACCATGGCAATTAGCAAATATTATAAATGAGGGCTTTTTTTTTCTCCCCAGAGAGTCAGTTATTGAATATTTATTAGCATCCCATTAAGGGTAACTTCCCCAGTCATATGTGATTCTCTCTGCCTGAAAAATAGAAAGGTATCAATAAATATGGGGTGCTGAAAGTGTGAGGCAGAAGAGAAGGTGGCAACTGTGAAAGTAAGCTCACCCTTTTCTCTGCAAGGGCTGCAAGTGTCCTGCTTCTGGGTGTTTCAGAGCCACTGGGAAAGCCTGGTGGCAGGAATGTGCTGTTCCCGACCCCCTGGGAGGCACGATGTGGAACCCACTGTTTGAGATTAGGAAGTAACAGGGATAGGGGTCGAGTCAGTGAAAATCAAAGAGGAAGATTCCCATCATTTTAGCCATTGTGAGTAAATTGAAAGACATTAGACATTAAATTGAGAGAAATATTTAAAATTTGGCACTAAGGGGACCAAGCTCATCAGTTCTACGGAGCAGCTACCAATGTAAAGTTTTCCAGCAAGTGTTGTTTTTGTTTTGATTTTTTTGTTCTGTAAATTTCATGATTTTATTCTGTGCCAAAAATATTAGAAAGATTTAGTAGATGGGGAAAAGGGAATACTTCTAGGGACCACAAATCCAGAGAGTGGAATGTTGAAAAGATTCACAATCCTGATCTTTCACAGCAGAAATGGTCAGTATTGAGAGAACATTTTGTAATTTTTAAGGTACAAACAACATTCAAATTTCCATAAACATGGGGTTTCATCCTTGGGGTAAGGAAAGGCAGGAATCAACGGTGGGGGTAAGTATTAAAATCAGCATGTAAGGCAAAAAAAATGGTCCATGATCAAAATGACCCTCAAAGATGGCTTCAATCTACAGAGATGATACACCCCCTAAAGGGAGCTTAGGATATTTTGTAGTGTTTTCAGTTATTATACCAATGAGGGTGGGGGGATGCCTTAGCATGAATGAGCCACAGCTGGGGATTTTTGACATCCCTCATTGCTCCTAAGGCCCAGGACATCCAAGTGTCCTGCCATGTCCTGTGGCATTTCTGAATGTCCTGCTGGAATATCCATGTCTGTAAAAAACTTCCCAAGATGATCTAAGTATCGATACTCCCATCATTTTACAAAGCACACAAGCATTTTTAGTCTGGTCTTAATAAACATTGACTTTTCTGGAAATCAACTACTGTGTAAATCAGAAGATTGTGTTTTGTTTTGTACGTAACTTTACCGCGAGTTGGTGACTTTTCTGGAAAATCCCAATACCACCAGTCTTCATTATAGCACAGCTCTCTCTTAGAGATCCGACAAACAGGCACATGTTTTCCATGCCTCTATTTCATCTTCTGGTGTAGCTTTATATAAATCAAAATGCACATTATTCTATTATAAATTATCTTTTTATTTCTCCCTTATATATTACCATCATGGAATTATATTGCTTTTTTAAATTATGTGGATAGGTAGGTTTTATTATCTATGAATTACATTTCGGGATAGGAAAGGAGTGGTTATATTTGTTATAAAAAAAAAAAAGGAACAGTTGGTTTGATGAGGTTGAGAATCACTGCCTTAATTTTCTTTAAATCACTGCAACCTGGACTTCAGGAAATCAAGTCAAGAATGAAATCCATGGTAGGGTTTTTTTTTTTTCTTTTTTTTTTCCCACTTTACATTTAGGCCTTGGTGATCTTTCCCGGGAGTACCAGAGGTCCTGGCTTTGCTTAATTTAAGGCAGAATTTTTCTACCTTGACTTTCAAGGCTAGATACTTCTTTGTTGGTAGGGTTGAGGAGGGCTGACCTGGGCATTGTAGGATGTTCAGCAGCATCCTGGGCCTCTCCCCACTAGATGCCAGTAGCACCCCGTCCCCAGTGTGACAACCAGAAATGTCTTCAGATATGGCCAAATATCCCCTAGGGGAAAAATCACCCCCAGGTGAGAATTTCTGATGTTCTTTTCAGAGTGAGGAAAATTTGAGACAGGTTTCTTCAAGCATGATCCACAAACCTTTTGCAGTAGGATCCCCAGGGTGCTAGAAAAAAGGGCAAATCAGAATCTGTGGGCATGGAGCCCAACATCTGCATTTTAACGTGCCTGCCAGGTGGTGGATAAGTACACAGATATAGATCTAAAGATCCTGGCTTGATCACAGTTTGACCTGTTAGGTACGGTGTGACCTGGACAACTTAACCACTAAACTTCAGATCGTCATCTACAAACTGGGAGTAAAATTGGGCCCAGATCTTAGAGTTATCGCGAGGATTCAATGAGAGACTGCATGTGAGGGCCTCACAATAGTGCATGGCACTCAGCTAGAGGAAGAACATTGCTCTAGGTCAAAGCAGCTCCCTCTAGAGGGGACTCCCTATAGTTAGAGGCAAAAGGATTGGGTCTTATTTATTTTTGTAACACCTAGGTACCTTAATACAGGCCAGGCACAAATGATTTGAACTGTTCCTGGTAATGGACTGCAGTTCAGCCCCAATCACAGAGGACAGCTACTGCTTCAGCCCCTTGGGTCACCAAGACCAGACCTGTTCCTCCTTCCTGCTATGATTTCAAGGAATCAGTCATAGCTGTAGGGGAGCAAAGATTAAAAAGAAAACATAAAGACCTGGGGTGTTGTCTAATTCACCTCTGTGATGTCATCTGCCTCCTCTCCCAGGAAAGGTTGTAGGGACAGGAAAGAGCTAGACTATACATCCTATTTCATCCCTTCTCTACGAGCACTAGTTACTGCTCTGAGACTCAGAAAGGTCAAGTCATTTGGCCAAAACCACACAGTTAGTAAGGAGGGGAGCAAGGACTTGAACCCAGTCAGTCCAACCAGAGTACATGATTCAAAAAACAAAAATGAGAAATAACAAAATATCAGAGTAGCAGTTACATAGCAAGGCTTTGGACCAGCACTAAATCCACTGGGCTAACCACTGGACACATGGGGGTATTTGAATTTAAATGTAAATTAATTAAAGTTAAATAATAAAATTCGGTTTCTCAGTCACACTAGCCACATTTTAAGTGCTCAATAGCTACACATGGCTAGTGGCTGCTGTGTTGCACAGCACAGACAGAGAACATTTCGGCCCTCACAGAAAGTTCTATTGGTCTGCATTGTGCATTTGAAATAACCATGAAACCCAACTCAGTGTTTCTGCCATTTTCACTAAGAATACATTAAACTACAAAAGAATATATATGTTAGGAATTTCTAGGGAAAAGCCACCAAGGTTTGTTCACCTTAAATGGTTGTTTTGTTGTTGTTGTTGTTGTTGTCACTTTGGGGAAATGTATCCCAAAGAGGAAAGTAAAAAGCAAAATATTCCCTACACCCATACTGACTCTGCATTAAATTAATAACTGAGTCACATGAAAAAATATTCCCTTGTTTTCCAACTTCCTCTCCCCTTCTAAAACTCTTTTGTTAGCATTCAGGCTGTCCAGTCTGTTTCCAAAGAGTGATGATTTGAAAACTACCCTACTTAGAATTATGGCATTTTCCTCAAATGTGGACTTCTCTGTATTTGTAAATGACTATGAGATCTACTACATTAACCAAAAGGGGCTTATTCATAAACAGCAATACATCATTTTTTCCAGGTTATTTCTAGGAAGAACAGAGAAAAATAAGGTGTATCAGATCTTTCATAGCTGAAGAGATTTGTGTTTGTAAACCCAACGCTAATCAAAAATAACAAGAGAGGTTTTACCAAGGAGAACATTTAACTTGTAGGGGTATCCAAATAAAACAGGTTGGATCAATTTACTTCATGGAATTGGAGCCTCTCAGGGTTTACTATTAGCAGGATCGGAGAATCAAAAAGTGTCAGAGCTAGAAAAGAGCAGAGAAAACCTCTATCTACATTTGCAAGGGGCGAGACTGAGATTCAGAGGGAGAGGACAGGGCTGGTGGGTAAGGGAACCAGGCTGAAGGCAGCAACAAGGATCTGCCTGGCTGCCGGTCACTGGTGCTCTCCCTTTCAAGCCTGGCCAGGGGACTCAGTCCCTTTGGCAGCAGTCTAAACAACAGACTCGCAGGTCTGGGGCGTCTGTTTCACCCTATGGCAGGTTCAGCCCCGTCATGTAACTTCCTGGATGGTGATTATCAAATTCCTGACACAACATACAGCTACAAACAGCCCTTTCCATTCACCAGCTCCCTGTGTCTTTGAAAACATAGGGATTGTCTGCTTTGGCCTTCCAGACCCTGCTGCTTCCTTCAAAGGAGGCAGAAGTTCAAAGGAAAGTAGCAATGTGGAGGCCCATTGTTCAGGCGGGGGCTGGGCTGGGTTTCCAAGGCCTCAAGAGAATTGGGGATTGAAGACCATGTCAACTTGATTAGGCCTTCAAAGAGCCTTTCATGAGGTAATCCTTGAGAAGGGTTCATCTGGGAAGGAGAGCACCTTTCTCCCCACATTAGTACCTTGTATCTGTTCCCTTCTTAATGCCACAACTTCTTTGTCTCTTCCACGATGCATCAGTTACTGGATGTTTATGAAGAAAATTCAAAAGACTTTTAATATCCCCCCATATTTGTGTACATCCCTAAAGCATAATATTTTAATACCTTCAGCATTGTAATCAAGCAACTGGCACCTACATCACAAGTGTCACAAGGATTAAATGCAATCCTTCATTAAGTGGGTCAGAAGTACTGGGCTGATGCATTTCCTAAGGGACTTTCGGCCACTAGAAAGCACACTGGCCAAATGGTGCTCCAGTCCCAAATGGCAAAGTTCTTCAAACAAAAGCCCTTTAGACTCAGCAGGGAAGAGGTGAAGAGTCAAATGTTATACCCACCAATCCCAAGAGTTCAGGAAAATCTTTTTAGTGCCTTTTTCTTGTTTGAAGCTTTATATTGCTATTGGATTGACAGATGAGAGGGGAAAGATGCCAGATCCTGAAACATGAGGACTGGACCCAAATGATGACATAGTGAGGGCCTATACTAGTTACTTATTGCTGTGTAACAAATTACCCCAAAATGTTGTAGGTCAAAACAATACACATTTACTATCTCACAGTTTCTGTGGATCAGGAATTCAGGAGAAGCTTAGTTGAGTGCTTCTGGCTCAGGGTCTCTCATGAGCTTGCAGCCAAGATGTCAGCTGGGGCTGCCATCATCTGAAGGCTTAACTAAGGCTCAAAGATCCAGTTCCAAGATGGTGCACTCACATGGCTGTTGGCAGGAAGCCTCAGTTCCTCACCATATAGACCCTCCAGAGGGCTCCTAAGTCATGAGAGAGAGGCCAAGGAGGAAGTCGCTATGCCTTTTACAATTGAGTTTCAAAAGTCACAACACACATCACTTCCACCATATTCTATTAATCGGAAGTGAGTCATCAAGCCTACCCTACACTCAAGGGGAGGGCAATTATGGTCCACCTTGTGAAGGAGAGGAGTTTCAAAAAAATTGTGGACATATTTTTAAACTACCAAAGGGCCCCTGCCTGGGTGACCCACCAATCAGCTTTTTGCAACACACTGTATCAGCTCTGTACCTACCAAACCACAACAGTCAGAAATGCATAAGCCTGGTCATATATAAAAGGCTCTGAAAAATTGGATAGAAGAAATTTCAAATAGTATAATAAGCTTTGCATTGGTTTTTCCTTCCCCTTTGCTAAGATTTTCATTGGAATGTAGATTTCCACAAACTACATAGTAAAAATCCCTTATGGGCTATTACTAATCTAAAACTTATGGTGATTTAGACAAGGGTTGGATTATAAAAAACTTTGTCCATAAGAATAAATTAAAAAGTGTAAATAAGTTCTGAGGAGCAGCATTTACTTTAATGAGGTCATTGCTTTTGGGCACTTTATGGGCAAACTTTCCATGTAATTGAATTGCAGAGGCCAGATTGAAGCTGATGCTTGGAAATGCTCATAAAAAATTAATCTTCCTGTACCCTAGACTGAAGGGAAAGACCATTAGGTCTTTAGCATATGCCATATACACAACCACATTTTGAGGAAAGAGGATCAGCTGTTTTTAAAATATAGTTTTATATGTTTATAGTCATTTACATTATTTTTCCCTGAAATTCTATTGTAAAAAATTTTAAGTATACAGAAAAACTGAAAGAATAGTACAATGAATGCCTGTATATCTTCCACCTAGATTCAATTGTTGTTGACATGTTATCATATTTGCTATCTCTCTCTCCATACATATACACAAAACATACAAAAATATTGCCTTTTGTTGTTGCTGACACATTTGAAAGTTGCAAATATCAAGATACTTCTCCCTTAAATGCATCTCCCAAGAAAAGAAGACATTCTCACAGAAGTATTTAAGGAAAAGGAGTATCACGTCTGCAATGAACTTTCAAATGGTTCAAGGGAAAAATATATGTATACATATTCACATACATATACACACATCATAGATGCATATGTATGTATGTATATCCCTGTGTGTATATGTGTATATTTGGAGGTAGAGGGAAAAGAAAAAAGCAAGTGTGGTAAAATGTTTATATTTGGAGAATATGAGTGAAGTTTTTATAGGAATTCTTTGTACTGTTCTTGCAACTCTTCTTTAGGTCTGAAATTTTGTCAAAACAAAAAGCTATAAAAATTTCTCCAATAGTTCCCAAAATGGATTTTATAGCTATTTATTTTCAACCCAGATTCCAGTCATGGTTCACAGGAACATTTGGACATGACATCCCTTTAGTCTCTTTTACTCTATATAACAGTCCTCCCCACTTTTTTCTTTCTTCAAGACACTGACTTTCTAGAGTCCACTTCAACTGTCTCTTTCTACATGGTGGATTTATCTGCAGATTTCCTCATGGTGTCATTTAACTTATACTTGGCAGTTTGAGCTTTCAGCCCTCTTCCTTCAACCTTATTACCCAGAGGCCAATTATGATCACAGACCAATCTCTGCCAAACCCACAAATACTTATCAGCAAGCAGGCACACAAAATCACTACATACCCTGTTTGGTAGCACCAGGGAATATGCACACCCTCCCTGGACACACCAATCACCACCTCGAGTAAACAATTCGCTCTGAGGTGAATGCAAGAATATTTGGACAGCAAGATTGGGCAGACTCATGTCAGATTCAGGGCCCTCAGAGAAGGAAAGGACACAGGTCCACTGGGGCCTGAGACTCAAGAACTGCACGTATTGCTTTAAACCACTGGACAAAAAGGGTGGTGAATAATGAACATTATCTCCAACCACTCATTTTGCCAATAAAATATTATTTCTCACATCTCTTATGCTAATTAGCAGACTTTTAGATAAAGATTTAGATATTCTTTTTTTTAGCTTATAAATCTTGCTAAGGATCAATAAAAAACACGTATCAACAATTTAAAACTTAGAATACCACATACAAGTAAGTACAAACTCATCAAATAAGTTAGAGTGAACAATCCTCATGCTGAGTTAGATAAGGATGCTTTAGGCTCTGAGTCATCAAGTCCAGAGGTATTGATCCTGAAGAGGCTCTTTCAAGCACTTCATGCTAATTATCATTGCTAATCATCTATCCCTACCAAGCACACTCCTATGTACACTTAGTCATTGTATACATATATATACACATGTATATTTTACCCAATTCTGAAAATAATCAGCACCCAGACAGAAGGACTTGCAGAACTCCTGCCCATCAAGCATATACTTGTATGTTACAGGTCATCAAAAACAGCAAAGCCTTCTGAAAATGCCTTGATTCTCACATTCCCTATGATTAAGAAAATGCCAACCTGAATCAAATAATGAGGAAACTTCAGATCAACCGAAATTGAGGAACATTCAATAAAATAACTGTCCTGTAAACTTCATTAAGTGTCAAGTTCATGAAAGTCAGAGTAACATTGAGGAATTGCTTCCACTGATGGAGATGAAAGAAACTCACAAATTCAGCATGTGATAAAATACATTAGGACAATTGCTGAAACTGGAGAATTGCATGGGAGCAATGCAACAATGTTAATTTCCTGGCTTTGATGGTTGTACTGTGGTTATGTAGGAGAATCTTCTTCTTTCTAGGAAATGCACACTGAAGGATGCAGGAGAGTTGGGGCACCAGATTGGCAACTTATTATCAAATGGTCATGGGAGGGGGGTGTTCTCTACTGTTCTTGCAACCTTTCTGTAAGTTTGTGATTATTTCAAAAACAAATTCTTTAAATATGTATTTATATATATTCAATATGGACAATTGGCATTATATGTGCCTTTGTGTGTGTGAGATATAAATACAGTTATATAACAGGGTGGCTTTGGGAGGCTCTAACAGAAATTGACATGGAGGAAGTCTGAGGATCTCTCTGTGGAAAAGCCACCCTTGGCCCTGCCCCTGGTCATTCCTTGGGTCATCCTTGAGTTACTTCACTTTTTCTACAAGAAATCCAAGTGACTTTTCATCCCAAAAGAAGATTCAAGGTGATTGTGGGACTAATGAAGCAACTTCCCTAGATTCTCAAGTTACCCTGTAGTTTTGCAATTCGCATCCACCAAGGAAAGGAGAATGCATGTGGCTCTTCTTCCTATTCCTGAGGAAGTTGGTTAGTTCATCCTCAACTAGGCTGTGCTCATCTAAATTCATTCCAGCTGGCATACCCAGAATAAGTAATGACCTGTTTGGTCTTCCAAGATGGCTCACATGGCAGAAAATTGCAGTTCTTTATTACATGGACATACCCACAGGTCTTAAAAATCTCCCCTTTCTGAACAAGAAAGATTAAAATTCAAACAAGATCTTGAGTGAAGTGCACACTGAGGCATCAGCAACTGAGACATCAGCAACTGAGGTCACATCCTACCCTGAAAACAGGTTTTGAAAGACCAGAGAGAAATGTCAAGTCTCCTAGCCCTTGAAAGGGAGGAAAAACTTGAAGAAAAGAAAAAAGGGAGATTGAGGTGTGCTTCACCATTTTGCCCAGAGCTTGACCTGTCATCCACTGAATGTACTTAATAATAAATAAAAATGTACTTCATAATAGATTGTTTATTTTAAAATTAAAATTCTCAATCTGCATTATATCATTAGACAGGCTTGCTTCCCAATCAGTCTCTATTGTCAAGACTGCTCTATATTAGAACCGTGCTTCATAATGAAGGATTCACTCAACCAACAAATATTTAGTGAGCACATACTATGTGCCAGGCACTGGGATGAGCACTGGGGATAAAATGGTGAACAAACAAATACAGTTCCCTCCTCCACGAAACTTACTTTAGAGGGAGCCAGAAAACCAAGTAGCATACAAATAAATGTAAGACTGCAACAATGATAAATGCTTCACACGGACCCTCGAGTGGCAGAAGAGGTGGTTTCTCAGAAGGATGTTAAAAGAAGGGTGAATATCAGATGGTGGCACCCCAAACAGTATTTCCCATTACTATGTTGAAGCCACCCAGAATGACAACGCATTTGCTGTGGAGATGAAGCCCATGAGCAAGGTGCAAGGGTCTTCTATGGATGTCAGGGAGTCACCAGGAGGTCAGTAGGAGAGATAGACGGTTGTACAGGGATCAAATGGCATGAACTGGAAAAAAGTTTTGGTTTTAATAAAAATATGGAAGACAATGGTCTGGAAGTGATAATTAAGAATAAGGGGGACTAGTAATTGTGAAAAAACAAGTGCCAGTTTTGTAATTTTCTGAAAATGCCCATGCACCACCACCCCCAACCACCCATTAGAAGGCTAAGACAATGAAAAACTAATTTGTGAAAGGACTCAGTGATGTTCAGCATAGCATCCACCAGAAGCTTTTGTTAATGATTCACCCCTGTATTAGTCAAGGTTCTCTAGGGAAACAGAACTGACAGAAGAAATACACATAAACACACGTACATACACACACACACGCACATTAGTAAATATGAGATTTTTTAAAAATAGGAATTGGCTCATGAGATTGTGGGATGACAAGTCCAAACACCATAGGGCAGGCCACAAGCTGGGAACTCCAATGAAGGTTTTCAATGAATTCACCAGGAGAAGCTGGCTGTCTGAATTAGAGATGGAAATTCTCTTCTGGCTGCTGAAATCATCACCTCTCCTTTTAAAGCCTTCAATTGATTGGATGAGACATCTCTCATTATTGAAGGCAGTCTCCTTAGTTGACTGTAACTATAATCAGCCATAGATGCAATCAACTTACTAATGATTTAAGTCCACAAAATATTCTCACAGTAACAATCAAGCCAGTGCTTGCTTGACTAAACAACTGGACACCATCACCTGGCCAAGTTGACACATGAACTTAACCATCACAACCCTCATTTCTACCCTTCATTCTTGTGACCTCATGTTTTGTCTATTCTCCCAATAAGCAAATTCCTGAATTATGCATTTTCCATTCCAGATTGACATTCATAATTCTAGTGCCTTCTAAGGCACAATTTGTTACCCCATTTCAGTGTACTCTTTTCAGCAATAGATTTGCTTTCAGAACAGCAGCCTTAAGAAACAGCCAGCACAATATACAGTCCACCACCCAGAGAGTGTATTTCTCAATACCCACTTGAATTTCATAAATCACAGAGTAATTGTTATAACTGATTTGCTAAGAAAATTTTATTTTATTCTCAATCCAATTACTTTGATTGATAAAAATAAGATGGTTAATGGTTCCTTTTCTCTGAACTTTTTAAAAACAAGGTGCATACAAACTAGCTTATTGAAAAGGTGAAATCCATGGTACATTACATCCTTGCAGTGAAAATCATTACTTAGGAAACTAAATTGGCTGCTCTACCTGCTGAGGAGAAGGTGTCTTGAATATAGAACCTATGGCAGAAATTTTGGCTAGACTGATTGTAGTCCTTGACTTTTTCCAGTGAATCTAATATTTCCATCCAAGGCAGTATCTGCCATTCAAAGCATGTACACAAAGATAATTGGAATTTTCAAGGAAGCAAGTAACTTATCAGTGATTGGAGACGTCTGTTTATATGATCTCTCACTGTTCAGCCTTGCAGGAAATGTCTACTTTAACTTTTGGAATTTTTTTTAAGGATCTGTGAGAACAGCTATTAGCTGAAACAAAGATCATAATAGATAATGGAGTCTAAGCTGTGGAAAAAGAGGATTTAATTTTTAAAGGGGACATCAGAAAATAAGTGTCTCTCCCTTTATCTAGCCTTTGGAGATTAAAAAAAAATCAATAGGCAGAAACTTGCACAATCCTTATTATATTTCATGACCTACAAATGTGTTATTAGTATAGATTGATATGACAGAATGGTTAGGTATGTTTATGGATACATGGGAAGAGGCAGTCTTGCAGAGCTATAAATTAAAACACCCACTGAATATTCCTGGAAGTGTGTTGAGATAAGTTAAAGGGTTCATGGCACAGATACAGAGATGGCTTGGAAGGACATGACAGAGGGAGTAAAGAGCCCCCAAAAAGAGGAAGGCAGAGAGCACATCATGTGAGACATTGATACTTATTTACCTCCTGCTTTCATGTTGGAAGTAAGGTAGAAGGGGCAAGTCAAGAATTTCCCATTGTGAAGGGAAGAGGTGACCATTGATTTATGCCTGGTGATTCAGGTTAATTGCCTAAGAAACTTGTGGGAATCCAGGGGTATGTAAATGAACATCCTGTGCTACAAAAAAGCACCAAAGGATTAAATGAGGCCACAGAAAGAAGCCAACAGTCATCTGGTGGAGTCCCAAGCCTGAAACTTGACACCCTCAACCCCATTCCAAATGTCAGGGTGAAATACTACAGGTACTACAGGCATGGATGACTTAATATTTATGCCTAAAAAGAAAGGATTAGTATATGGCTCCCAAAGTGACTGAGAATGTTTGAGCAAATGTGAGCAGCTGTGTGGGGCTCTCACAGTTGCTGGAAATGACTCAGGGGTCAGGTGTGGGAGGCCAGGCCAGCTCCCCCATTACTGGAATGCCATGAGTCATGTGTTAGTCGGCTGCTGAGGAGACCACACTGGCCTTGTGAATTCTTATATTTCACACAACCCAGACATGGCAACCATCTGAGAAAAACTCTAAAAAGGCTCAAAGCAGATAAGGAGGGGAAATTATTTAAATGTTTAACAAGAGAATAGAAAACCTAAATCTTTTTAAACCTCCAAACCAAATAGAACTATTCTTCTACTTCAGGCCTTTTATAAGACAAGTAATTTCTATGCTCATCAAAAAGTATTTAAGAAACCATTTGAGTATTGTTAAATCTTTACTAATCCTCCACTTAAACACTGTTTTAAAAGACCCGATTGAGTACCAGCCCAGAGTGGAAAGAACAAAAGTCAAATGCCTTGAATTAAAGTCCCAGTGCTACAAATCCTAGGTATGTGACTTTATCAGTTATGGTTAGATCAGTTGCATATTAGACAACACACAGGGTTTATTCTCTCATTTTGAAAAGTTCAGAGGAGGTCAGTCCAGACTGGTGCGACAGCTTAACAAAGCCAGTGAGCAGTCAGCATACGTCTCTCCGCTTTATCATTCTTGTGCATGGCTTTTATCCTCTAGGTCACAAGATGGCTGCTCCAGCAGCAGCCATCACAACCACATTCCAGGAGGCAGGAAGATAAAAGGGGGAAAGGCAAAAAAGAGGCATGCCCCATACCTTTTTTTTTTCTTTCAGGAGTTTCTTATTCATAGTTTGTTATTCATAATCAAGTAGCACAGTGTAGAATCTGAGAAGTTTCATATGAGGCCACATTAGAGCAAAAAGAAAATAAAATAGTGAATGTTTTAACTGCTACTAGCAGGACCGTAACTGTACAATTTTTTTCCTTCTAAGAAACAAGAAACTCTTCAGAGCAGCAAGTAGTGGCCAAATGAGTGCGTTGATTCCAATTAGAGCAACACTATTCTGATTAGTCCATATTTTTAAAAATGTGATTTCCCTTAGATGTAAGGAAAACTTAGGAGTCTCTGTGATTATATTTAATTCCATTTGGAATTTAGACAATATGACCTTTTATTCAACCCAGTCTATAACCGTTGGATTGGATTAAATACCACTACTAGTTGCCAGCTGTGATAGAGATAAAACAAGGGGCATTCTATTCTCAAAATATAAATCTCTATTACCTCACCAAAAGGAAGGCAAATCCAAAAATGAAGAGTCCCATTAGGGTCTTAGGTTCTTCATAAAGTTCCAGTCACTTTAAGTGATTGAAGATTCTGAAAGTCTGTTCAGTAGCTGGTAGTATTAAGCCTGAAGCCCAGAGTATGTACAAATATTTTCAAAGTGTTTCACCATTTTAATTCACTGAATAATCCCTATGTAGTAGATTAGCACTATCTAAGTGACTAATCAGAAAGCAGAAATATAAATGACCTATGCCATCTGGCTGAGGAACAGAGATTACTCTATCAGCGCCATCAGCCTTCTCCTAGCTCACTGGGTGTAAAACTAAGTCAGAAAGACAGAACCCATTCTGTCTAGCACATCAATTCTTTTCTGACCTAGAGATTGGGTATATCAAAGAAACAAAAAGCATAAAGACACTTGAATTAATGGTAGCACTAGAATCTGTCAAGGCATTTTTTTTTTTAATTACTTTGTGTCACAAAAAGCTTGGAACTTTCTTAGACCCCTACCAATTACTCCAAATTAAAGATTTTTTTTCATTAAAAAGTATCACTAATAAAAACTGCAAGCAAGAGGAAAGAATATATAAAATTCTAGTAAGGCAAGTAATATCAGGTTAGACTTGCTTAGGGCAAGTCTTGCCCTCTTACATGATCGGGACACCCCTTAATTTCTGGGTTAAATTTCGCATCGTGAAGGTCTTAATTAATGGTTGAAGCATTAATTAATGATTGCTGAAGCAAACCCTGAAACTTAACACTTGGCACACATTATAAAAAAGTTGATTTACCCAACACACACTAAATAATCCTTGATGGGTGGTGATTTTAAGAAGCTGGAACACTGACAATAATAAAGTTAAATAATGGTCACAAATCTTTAAGACAACAAAGTAGCACTCAAAATAGAAAGACACAGTTGTTACAATATTGGGATTAGGAGAAATAGATTATTTTTTGTGCAGTGTGGGATAAATTAGAGGCTCAGAAAAACTTGGCAGAGGCTCTCCTTCATCCGCATTTATCTGGAGCTGTGTCTGAGGACCAACCAAAGGGTGAATCATTTCTATCCAATTTCCCCATCTAAGAATTCTTCCAATTATTGGAAGATCTTCTTTACAGTCTTCAGAAAAGGGGAGAATTCTTAAAAAACAGATCTAAGCTCTCATTCCAGATAAGCATTTCACAGTTACAATAGTTACCTCAAAAATGGAAGTATGAGGAACGAGTGAAAATCTGGTTTCAAAGTTATACTAGGAGTCTCCCTGTAGCAACTTTGCAGGGGCAAATGGTCCTGAAAAAGATATTAGTTACAAAGGTATTCCAATCCTAGGGAAATGTTAATTATCTGAGCAAAGTTGGCAAGTGAAGTTGGTCAGCAATAAAAGGAGATTACTCATGATGGACTGAATCTGGAATAAACGTGTTTCTAACGGCCCATTATAGGGACTACAGCAGGTGAAGAAAGAGTAGCATCTTCTTTCCACTGAGAAGTGACAGTCTTTAACTGAGTGTAGAATTGGATGCCCTATTTGCCATAGAAATTTGTGTCTCCCCTGAAGGAAGATCGTGAGCCAGTAAATGAGAACATTGGCAAAGGCATTGGAATGGGAACATTCACACCCACCTGTCCGACATCCACTAGGTAGGAATATTTTCGAGCTGTGGCTCCATTGGTGTTTAAGATGGCAGTTCCATTTCCATATGGATTGTCATTTACGATCTTGATGGCTTCATTCAATGTTTCTGTCTCCAGAACCACAAGAACTAGACCAAAAATCTCTTCTTTGTAACAGGTCATATTTGGCTTGACATTTGAGATGATGGTTGGTCCAACAAAGTTGCCATTTCCATAGCTTCTGACTTTAATTTTTCATCCATCAAGGAGGATGGAAGCTCCCTCCTTTGTTCCACTATCAATCAGATTACAGTCTCACTCTTTAGCCTGGGGGGTTATCAGTGGGCCAAGATCGGCTCCCAGCTAGTCTCCTGCATTGACTCTCAGGTTTTTGGCGTGCTCCACCAGCTCTGGCAGCCATTTCTTAGCATCTCCCACAAGAATCACTGTTGAAAGAGCCATGCAGCACTGACCGGCTGCTCCAAATGCTGCCCCAACCAGCTGGTTCAGGGTATTTTCCTTATTGGCATCTGGCATGACCACTCCACGGTTCTTGGCTCCCATGTTGGCTTGAATTCTCTTGCCATGTCTTGACCCTCTCTTGAAGATGTACTCTCCTGCTTGGTTGGATCCCACAAAGCTGATTGCTTTGAAGTCCGGATGATCACAAATAAAATTTACATCTTCATGTTGTCCATGGATGATGTTCAGTATTCCATCTGGAGCACCAGAGTCCTGGAGCAACTTGGCTAAAAGCATAGTTGCTCCAGGGACTCGCTCTGATGGTTTCATTAGGAAGGTATTTCCACACACCATGGCCATAGGAAACATCCAAAGGGGGATCATGGCAGGAAAATTGAATGGTGCAATGCCTGCACACACACCCAGGGGCAGATGGTAGGAATAAAGGTCCATGTCCTTGGTGATGGATGGCATGGTCTGTCCCAGCATGAGGGATGTCATACTACAGGCATGCTCAACCACCTGAAGGCCTCGAAATACATCTCCTTCAGCATCAGCTAGGGTCTTTCCTTGTTCCAATGTGATTAACCTGGAGATTTCTTTCTAGTTTTCTTTAATAAGTTGTTGATAGCAGAGCAGTACCTGCTGAAGGCTTAAAACTGAAGTGTCTGCCCGTGTGGGAAAAGCACATTTGCAGAAAGCAACAGCTGCATCCATTTCAGCCGTAGTAGCCTGAGGGACCCAACCAATTACTTCATTGGTGGCTGGGTTGTGGCTCTCAATCCATTTGTCACTTTTGGATTCAACAAATTTCCCATTAATGAAAAGTTTTACAGTTGGCACTGAAGAAGAAGAGAAGGAGGATGCTGGATACCAGATGAAGTTTACCTTGGAAGAAACCTGCAGGATACGGCCCACAATGCCACTGCAGCCGCCACAGCTGCCATGGCTCTGAGCCTCTTCTCTGCCTCCTCCACCCCATACCTTATTTTTTTATTTTTTATTTTGAAATAAATTCAAAGTTATAGAAACAGTTGCAAAAACAATACTAATCCCATACACAGAATTCCATCATACACTGACCCCCCTCCCCCGATAGCCCAATCCACCAACTTTAACATCCTGTCACATTGCTATTTCTTTCCCTCCCTCCCTCCCTCCCTATCTATCATCCATCATCTATTGCTCTGTCTTCTGAACATATGAGAGCTAGCTGCACACATCCTTGAACATACACTATAATTCACATATACACTTCCCATGAACAAGAACATTCTTTTATGCAATCCCATTAAGCGCAGCTAAGAAGTACAAGAGATTCAACAATGATACAAAGCTTACATTCTATATTTCCTTTTCCTTATGTCTCAACTGTGTCCCTTTGAGCCTCCTGTCCTCCATCCTCCAATCCCATCCAGGTTCATCCTTGGCATTCAATTGTCATCTATTTAGACTGTCTGTTTTTTTTTTTTTTTCAATTGTGGAAACATATATACAGCCTAAATCTTCCCATTCCACCCCCTCCCTAGCCTTCCATTAGTGGGATTAATCACATTTAGAATGTTGTAATGCTCTTCCCCACCAACCATTACTAGAAATTTCCCTTTACCTCAAACAGCAACCCTACACTCATTTCTTAACTCCCCATTGCCCCTTCCCCCATTTCTCTTAACCCATACTCTACTTTTGATTTCTATGGTTATATTCTCCGATAATTTCTTTGTGTTTACTGTGGGGCTTAAAATTAACCTCTTGGAAGGAAACAAACAAACAAACAGACAAAGGTACCCAGTGTTCTTTTTTACTTCAATTGCTCTTTTTCACTTTAATTATTATTCTTGTTATTTTTGTGTGTGTGCTAATGAAGGTGTCAGGGATTGATTTAGGTGATGAATGTACAACTATGTAATGGTACTGTGAACAATCGAATGTACGATTTGTTTTGTATGACTGCGTGGTCTGTGAATATATCTCAATAAAATGAAGATTAAAAAAATTAACCTCTTAAATCCATAACAATCTTGTTTTTCTTTGATACCACCTTCACTTCAATAGGATACATAAACTATGTTCCTATACTCCTCCATTCCCCCACCTTTATATAGTTGTCTAAAATTACATATTTTACATTGAGTTCAAAACCACTGATTTGTCATTAGAGTTTGTGTATTTTATATCATGTAGAAAGTAAATAGTGGAGTTACAATTCAAAAATTATTGACTTCTATTTGTGTTCCATTGTGGTTGGAGAATGTGCTTTGAGTATATTCAAATTTTTTTTTTTTAAATTTCTTGAGGCTTGTTTTATGTCCCAGCTTATGGTCGCTTCTGGAGAAAGATCCGTGATCACTAGAGAAAAACGAGTGTCCTGGTGATTTGGGATGTAAGGTACTATATATGTCTGTTAAAATTCTCTATATCTCTTTCTCCTTTCTTTGTTTCTCTGTTGGTAGGGCTCTCTTTAGTATCTGAAGTAGGGCAGGTCTTTTATTGGCAAACTCTCTCAGCATTTGTTTGTCTGTGAAAAATTTAAGCTCTCCCTCAAATTTGAAGGAGAGTTTTGCTGGATAAAGTATTCTTGGTTGGAAATTTTTCTCTCTCAGAATTTTAAATATGTCATGCCACTGCCTTCTCGCCTCCATGGTGGCTGCTGAGTAGTCACAACTTAGTCTTATGTTGTTTCCTTTGTATGTGGTGAATTGCTTTTCTCTTGCTGCTTTCAGAACTTGCTCCTTCTCTTCAGTATTTGACAGTCTGATCAGAATATGTCTCGGAGTGGGTTTATTTGGATTTATTCTATTTGGAGTTCGCTGTGCATTTATGCTTTGTGTATTTATATTGTGTAGAAGGTTGGGGAATTTTTCCCCAACAATTTCTCTGAATACTCTTTCTAGACCTTTACCCTTCTCTTCCCCTTCTGGGACACCAATGAGTCTTAAGTTTGGATGTTTTATTTTATCCATCGTATCCCTGAGATCCATTTCAATTTTTTCAATTTTTTTCTCCAGTCTTTCTTTTGTTCTTTCATTTTCTGTTCTGTGGACTTCTAGGACACTGAGACATTGTTCAGCTTCCTCTAATCTTGTATTGTGAATATCCAGAGTCTTTTTAATTTGGCCAACAGTTTCTTTTATTTCCATAAGATCTTCTATTTTTTTATTTACTCTTGCAATATCTTCTTTATGCTCTTCTAGGGTCTTCTTTATGTCGCTTATAACCTGAGCCATGGTCTTCTTGATATCCTTTAAATCCTTTGCCATGTTTTTGTTCCTCAATTGTAGTTCTTTGATTAATTGTGCCAGGTATTGTGTCTCTTCTGAAATCTCGATTTGTGTGTTTGGAGTTGGATTCTCCATATCGTCTGGTTTTATCATATGCATTAAGATTTTCTGTTGTTTTTGGCCTCTTGGCATTTGCTTTGCTTGATAGGGTTCTTTCAAGTTGTAAAAAAAAAGATACCAATCTAATTTTTCAGAAACACAGCTTGGTGGTGTACACTTTCTCTAACTAACCAGCAGATGGCATCTGTGAGTCACCTATACCCCTCAAGTCAGTTCTCCACCTTGTCCCCGTGGTGTGTGGGGAAATAATTCTTGTGGGGTTCAGTTGGAAAACTAAGTTTGGGTGTGTTGCTGGAGCCGTCCGCCCTGAATGTGGGGCATGTGTCCGGGTGGCCAGGGAGGAAGGGCAGCTTTAATATTCAAATCCCCCAGGTTCCCAGAGATTCAAGGCCACCGCAAGAGTCTAAGCCTTCATTTCAGTTCAGCCCCAGACCTTCTCTCTCGCTGTCCCACAAACCACCGGACTTGGCGTAGTGTCCCTGGGTTCTCTGAGCAGGTCCCCCCACCCAGCCGCGATCCTCCAGGACCTCTGCCTAGGGAATGCCATGCTACGTCACCAGTGCGCGCTGTCCCACAAGGGAAGCCCCGGGCTGCCAGGCCGTGCAGGGGCACTCTCAGCCTGATGCAAAGATGGCCGAACGGGGCATCTCAACACCCCCTCCTCGCACAGTTCCTCCTTCCCAGCTCCAGGACAACTGGCAGGGCTCTGGGCTGTGGGCACGGCCCCGGGCAGGAGTTTATCCAGCCCTCCGGGGAGCCAGCTGCTAGCCATGGGGTTTCTTTCTGCTTCCGGCTCTCCCCTCCGTTCCCCCGGCCCCGAGGGTATCTGCAGCGGGCTGTCCTCCAGGCCAGACACCGAGAGGCCGGCCCAGCCCCCTCTTGCTGTGTTTTACTGCATGGTTCCCACTATCGCAGCTGCAGCCGCTCCGGGGTTTTTCCTTTTTTTTTTTTTTTAAAGAGCCAGCCGGTCTCCAAACACCAACCCCTGGCTTCCCCAGACCGCCACGTGGCTGCAGATCTTCCAGCCAGCTTACTCACTCGTTTCAGAATGCAGACTCCTGGTTTCACCAAGTATACGGCCCCTGTGGAGCTAGCAGACCTCATCCACCTGGTGCATCACTGTAACCGGTATTCTGGGTCACTTTCTGGTTTTTATCTAGTGTTTTTCACGGAGGTGCTTTTTGCCCTGTCTCACCTAGCCACCATCTTAGTTCCTTCCCCATACCTTTTTAAAGCACCTTTCTGGAATTGCCACCCAACAACTTTCCCATGGGCCAGAACTCAGTCATATGACCACACCCAGCTGGGAAATATATTCTTTTAGTAGGGTTGCCACCTTGAAAATAAGCAGGACCTTTTGTCTAAGGAAGAAGGGAAGATGTGACACTAGGTAGGCAACAAGCAGTCTCAGCCAGAGTGACATGACATTTAAAGCCACTAAGTTCTCTGAGTTCATGGCCTCATTTCTAAATCAGTAGATCATGCTTACTTCATGTGGTTGGTGAGGTGAAAACCACCACAGAAATATTAGCTGTTATAAGTCCCCCAAAACCCAGCTGAGAGCCATAGGTACCCAAGTGTAGATTCAGCATTACCCCACATTCTGGGAAAACCAATTCCCTAGTCAGAGAGAGTTGAGAGATTCCCCTTTACTTTGCTGCCTCATCCTAGTCCTAGCAACTGGGCATCTGATTTTTTTCCTGTGATTCCACTTCTTCCCTATGGAATAAGTTTAGGAAATGGCTCTCTTCCTCATCCTGTCTTCCTAATTCACTAGTTCCTCCATGACTGAGTCCAGCCTTGCTCTTCCCACCTCCAATATGAAAGAATGATTAGGAATGTCTATGGATATATGGGAAGACGCAGTCTTGCAAAACGCTGAATTGAAACATCCACTGAATACTCCTGGAAGTGTGTTGAGATAAGTTAAAGGGTTAATGGCACAGATATGGGGGTGCCTTGGAAGGACAGAGCAGAGGGAGTAATGAGCCCAACAAAAAATGAAAAGCAGAGAGCACATCACAGGAGACCACCGACACTGTTCTTATCTACCTCTTGCTTTCTTTATCACCATTCTTTCCACCTGGTGTGCTCGTGAAGATCAATCTGCACATTTTAAAGGACATTTCTCATTCAACTCTTTAATATTCCATAAGATATGCTCTTCAGCCTCTCCATGAGGGGTTAATGGTAAGTTAACATGTTACAGATGTGAAAATTTTAGTTTAAGGGATCAAGAGAACTGTTTCTGAATTTAAGGAGCTTGTCCAAGACCTTACTGGCTATAAGTGGTAGGTAGTGCTAAGATCAAGATCCACTGTCTGTTTCTAAACTCCAGGCACTTTTTACCAAACCAAAAAATGCCCAATCCCCATTAAGTTCAATGTGAATCACGCTGTTCTATTTTTATGATGCATTGAGAAAATTCAAGGTTTAGAACATAGGAGTGTAAAATCTGCTTCCATCATGATAAACTATACTATTGGTGCTCATGATTTCAAACACTAAAATAAAGAAGTGATGATGAGGGAGAAATCCATGCATGCCATTTATTTATAAGGCTTTATCCCATGCTAGTCTATTTGATATATAGACAGGTCAAGCCATCTTGATGTAATGAAAAATCCTGCTTGTCTAAGAATAGGTATATAGCCCAGAACTGGTTTTCCTAAAATGTTATTCTCCTGTAGGTAGCTTTATAAGAATAGAGAGATGTTTGAAATGTTACAAGAATTTGGGATTATTGATGAAAGTTCCAGCTACCAAGGTTAAAATCACTGTTTCATATAACCATGCCTTGCAGGCTGGTGTCTGCAGCTGGTCTATTGATGAGGGAAGAAGGGTTCTAACCTAATACAGCCAGACATTTATATACGGAGGATGCTGAGGAGTAGGCACAGGGACTGGACCGCACAAATGCCTGGAGATAAATGCATTGATTGCAAAGGTCAGCATATTAGAGGCACCTCAAGCCTCCCCATCCATTAACCCAAAATATTGAGTATAACCAGGGAAACCAAGGGGAAAATGGAAAGCTCTTAAACAACAAAATGGCTTTTGTCTTCCTGAGATGAGACCTGAATATCTATGTCTCCATCCCTGGAGCATTTTCACTGGAGCCTTAGGATTCTTGACTAAGGAGGTGATCAGAGCATGAAAAGGAGAACTCCATCATGGAGCACCGCTAAAATGAGGGAAGACCCCCTAGCACCCTTAATCAAATGAATTGCGTGGTCACAACAGTGGTGAACAGTCTTTATAGCCAAAAACATATGAATTTAGAGATAATTACCACAAAACAAGGTTACCATTTATATATCTATATCTATAGCTGTATATCTTTCTTACATATTAATAACATATATCCAGATGTATGACAGGATGCAACATCTGCCTGTGAGAAGCAATTTGTGGTCAAGCAATCGTAGCCAGGATAACTCTACTAAATTGGCAAAGCGTATGCCTTGGGTCTCTGTCGGTCTGTGTCATCTAATACAGACCTGAGAAACTAACCAGAAACTGCTTGAACCAGCCAGGGTTTTGATATTTAAGGCTAGGGCAGGCTTCACTCTGCTGCCCCTACACTTCTCTGGATCTCTGGGACACAATGTTTATTGGGATGTATCACCTGTGTAGCCAAAAGCATATAGATTTTGGGTCATTCACACTTTTGTTCAAATAACAGCCCTGCCACTGGCTGGCTGGGTGGTTTTGAGCCATCACAACTGTCTGATGCTTCACTGAGTTTTCTTATTGGTATAAATGGGGAGATAATAGGTTTTCAAAAGGTAACATAAGTCCCCTAACATAGTACCTAGCAAGGAGCAGCTAGTGTCCAGTAAATAGTATCTTCACTTTCTTCTTTTTCCCTTTCTCAGCTCAGAGAGGAAGGAAGGAGTGTGTGGGAGAGAAAGGGTGCAACCCCTCACCTTTATAAGGAGCTTGGCTATGACAAAAACACTGGCCCATATCATCAAAGAGCACTGGAAATGTAGCCAGTCCAAATTGAGACATGTTATTAGCATAGAGTCTATACTGGATCTTTGAACACTTTTCAGGAAAAGAAAGAACTTAAAATATCTCCTTAATAATTGTTATATTGATTACATATTGAAATAAAATTCCAGAAATATATTGGGTTAAGTAAAATATATTATTACAATGAATTTCACCATTTCTTTTTAATGTGGCTCCTAGAAAATTGAAAATGGCATGTGTGGCTACATTTGTCTCTATTGGACAGAGCTGGGTGAGGGGTTAGTGTCTGCAAGTGCTCAAAAGGAGGCAAGAAAGAAGCAAGTCCATTGTCCAAGTGGGGTTCCCTCTGATTGTGAGGTAAATGCTTCCAGGCTTGACCAAGACACACAAGAAGTGACTGTTCAGAATCTAGGGGAAAATCTCTACATCCTGAGGAGTGTCAGCTGTGGTAGGGGGATGGCCACAGGCAGTTCCATCATGGAACTGCCTTTCCAGCCCTCTTGCTCTTCTGCTTTAGCTCTTCATGCCCTCAGGTGTCACTTTCTCTCACTGAAGAGCCCCAGGAACCCCCAGTCAGGCCACTGGCCACCCTCATTTTGAAGGGACAAGTCGACCAGAACATTGATTCCCCATCTTCAAAATGAGGGTGGCCATTGGTCTAAGCATTTTGAAGGGACGAGCTGAGCAGAACTTTGATTTCCCACCACCCCTGGAACCTTCACATATTTCCATTCCTCCACTTACCCTAATCCTGTTTCGCTCAGATGAGGTCCAAGAACATTTTCTCAGGGATCCCCAAGTTCGCTATGGGAATCATTAAATTTTGTTCATTTCTGTGTTAGTGCTAATAACATAAGCATATTCTGGGTCATCTGGTCGACCGTTTTACAACCACATACTGCCATGCAATTTCAATTTGCACATTTGCATTTTTCCTTGATGACTGCATTGGTGCCAAGTGATATGCTTATGTGACATATTTGACTTATAATTCAGAGTTTCTCAAACTGAGGTTAGGTCAGACATCTGCAGATATAATCTTGAGGTCTGCAAGTTCTCAATGTCCACCCACACGCTACGTCCTCCCTCTCTCATCCCCTCAGACTTTGAGTGTTTCATTTTAGGCAGCTATTTGAGTTTACATAATCTCTGCCATAAAGATTTTTTTTTTTAATCTTCATTTTATTGAGATATATTCACATACCACGCAGTCATACAAAACAAATCGTACTTTCGATTGTTTACAGTACCATTACATAGTGGTACATTCATCACCTAAATCAATCCCTGACACCTTCATTAGCACACACACAAAAATAACAAGAATAATAATTAGAGTGAAAAAGAGCAATTGAAGTAAAAAAGAATACTGGGTACCTTTGTCTGTTTGTTTCCTTCCCCTATTTTTCTACTCATCCATCCATAAACTAGACAAAGTGGAGTGTGGTCCTTATGGCTTTCCCAATCCCATTGTCACCCCTCATAAGCTACATTTTTATACAACTGTCTTCGAGATTCATGGGTTCTGGGTTGTAGTTTGATAGTTTCAGGTATCCACCACCAGCTACCCCAATTCTTTGGAACCTAAAAAGGGTTGTCTAAAGTGTGCGTAAGAGTGCCCACCAGAGTGACCTCTCGGCTCCTTTTGGAATCTCTGCCACTGAAGCTTATTTCATTTCCTTTCACATCCCCCTTTTGGTCAAGAAGATGTTCTCTGTCCCACGATGCCGGGTCTACTTTCCTCCCCGGGAGTCATATTCCACGTTGCCAGGGAGATTCACTCCCCTGGGTGTCTGATCCCACGTAGGGGGGACGGCAGTGATTTCACCTTTCAAGTTGGCTTAGCCAGAGAGACAGGGCCACATCTGAGCAACAAAGAGGCATTCGGGAGGAGGCTCTTAGGCACAACCATAGGGAGGCCTAGCCTCTCCTTTGCAGCAACCGTCTTCCCAAGGGTAAAACTTATGGTAGAGGGCTCAACCCATCAAACCACCAGTCCCCTATGTCTGTGGTCATGTTAGCAACCATCGAGGTGGGGTAGGCGAATACCCCTGCACTCTCCACAGGCTCCTCAAGGGGGCACTACATCTTTTTTTTTCCTTGTTTTTCTTTTTTTTTTTTAACTTTCCCTTCTTTTTTAAATCAACTGTATGAAAAAAAAGTTAAAAAGGAAACAAACATACAATAAAAGAACATTTCAAAGAGACCATAACAAGGGAGTAAGAAAAAGACAACTAACCTAAGATAACTGCTTAACTTCCAACATGTTCCTACTTTACCCCAAGAAAGTTACCTAATATAGCAACATTTCTGTGAACTTGTTCCTACTATATCCATCAGAAATTAACAGACCATAGTCATTCCTGGGCATCCCCAGAACGTTAAATAGCTTATCTGTTCTCCTTGGATTATTGTTCCCCCTTCCTTAATTGCTCTCTATTGCTAGTTCCCCTACATTCTACATTATAAACCATTTGTTTTACATTTTTCAAAGTTCACATTAGTGGTAGCATATAATATTTCTCTTTTTGTGCCTGGCTTATTTCACTCAGCATTATGTCTTCAAGGTTCATCCATGTTGTCATATGTTTCACGAGATCGTTCCTTCTTACTGCCGCGTAGTATTCCATCGTGTGTATATACCACATTTTATTTATCCACTCATCTGTTGAAGGACATTTGGGTTGTTTCCATCTCTTGGCAATTGTGAATAATGCTGCTATGAACATTGGCGTGCAGATATCTGTTCGTGTCACTGCTTTCCGATCTTCCGGGTATATACCGAGAAGTGCAATCGCTGGATCGAATAGTAACTCTATATCTAGTTTTCTAAGGAACTGCCAGACTGACTTCCAGAGTGGCTGAACCATTATACAGTCCCACCAACAATGAATAAAAGTCCCAGTTTCTCCACATCCCCTCCAGCATTTGTAGTTTCCTGTTTGTTTAATGGCAGCCATTCTAACTGGTGTTAGATGGTATCTCATTGTGGTCTTAATTTGCATCTCTCTAATAGCTAGTGAAGCTGAACATTTTTTCATGTGTTTCTTGGCCATTTGTATTTCCTCTTCAGAGAACTGTCTTTTCATATCTTTTGCCCATTTTATAATTGGGCCGACTGTACTATTGTCATTGAGTTGTAGGATTTCTTTATATATGCAAGATATCAGTCTTTTGTCAGATACATGGTTTCCAAAAACTTTTTCCCATTGAGTTGGCTGCCTCTTTACCTTTTTGAGAAATTCCTTTGAGGTGCAGAAACTTCTAAGCTTGAGGAGTTCCCATTTATCTATTTTCTCTTTTGTTGCTTGTGCTTTGGGTGTAAAGCCTAGGAAGTGGCCGCCTAATACAAGGTCTTGAAGATGTTTTCCTACATTATCTTCTAGGAGTTTTATGGTACTTTCTTTTATATTGAGATCTTTGGTCCATTTTGAGTTAATTTTTGTGTAGGGGGTGAAGTAGGGGTCCTCTTTCATTCTTTTGGATATGGATATCCAACTCTCCCAGCCCCATTTGTTGAAAAGACCATTATGACTCAGTTCAGTGACTTTGGGGGCCTTATCAAAGATCAGTCGGCCATAGATCTGAGGGTCTATCTCCGAATTCTCAATTCGATTCCATTGATCTATATGTCTATCTTTGTGCCAGTACCATGCTGTTTTGGCAACTGTGACTTTATAATAAGCTTCAAAGTCAGGCAGTGTAAGTCCTCCCACTTCGTTTTTCTTTTTTAGAGTGTCTTTAGCAATTCGAGGCATCTTCCCTTTCCAGATAAATTTGATAACTAGCTTTTCCAAGTCTGCAAAGTAGTTGTTGGAATTTTGATTGGGATTGCATTGAATCTGTAGATGAGTTTGGGTAGAATTGACATCTTAATGACATTTAGCCTTCCTATCCATGAACATGGAATATTTTTCCATCTTTTAAGGTCCCCTTCTATTTCTTTTAGTAGAGTTATGTAGTTTTCTTTGTATAGGTCTTTTACATCTTTGGTTAAGTTTATTCCTAGGTACTTGATTTTTTTAGTTGCTATTCAAAATGGTATCTTTTTCTTGAGTGTCTCTTCAGTTTGTTCATTTCTAGCATATAGAAACATTACTGACTTATGTGCATTAATCTTGTATCCCGCTACTTTGCTAAATTTGTTTATCAGCTCTAGTAGCTGTATCGTCGATTTCTCAGGGTTTTCTAGATATAAGATCATATCATCTGCAAACAATGACAGTTTTACTTCTTCTTTTCCAATTTGGATGCCTTTTATTTCTTCATCTTGCCGGATTGCCCTGGCTAGCACTTCCAGCACAATGTTGAATAACAGTGGTGACAGCGGGCATCCTTGTCTTGTTCCTGATCTTAGAGGGAAGGCTTTCAGTCTCTCACCATTGAGTACTATGCTGGCTGTGGGTTTTTCATATATGCTCTTTATCATGTTGAGGAAGTTTCCTTCAATTCCTACCTTTTGAAGTGTTTTTATCAAAAAGGGATGTTGGATTTTGTCAAATGCTTTTTCAGCATCTATTGAGATGATCAATTGATTTTTCCCTTTTGACTTGTTAATGTGTTGTAATACATTGATTGATTTTCTTATGTTGAACCATCCTTGCATGCCTGGAATAAACCCCACTTGGTCATGGTGTATGATTTTTTAATGTGTCTTTGGATTCGATTTGCAAGTATTTTGTTGAGGATTTTTGCATCTATATTCATTAGGGAGATTGGCCGGTAGTTTTCCTTTTTTGTAGCATCTTTGCCTGGTTTTGGTATTAGATTGATGTTAGCTTCATAAAATGAGTTAGGTAGTGTTCCATTTTCTTCAATGTTTTGAAAGAGTTTGAGTAAGATTGGTGTCAGTTCTTTCTGGAAAGTTTGGTAGAATTCCCCTGTGAAGCCATCTGGCCCTGGGCATTTATTTGTAGGAAGATTTTTGATGACTGATTGGATCTCTTTGATTGTGATGGGTTGGTTGAGGTCTTCTATTTCTCCTCTGGTCAGTCTAGGTTGTTCATATGTTTCCAGGAAATTGTCCATTTCTTCTACATTATCCAGTTTGTTGCCATACAGTTGTTCATAATATCCTCTTATAATTTTTTTAATTTCTTCAGGATCTGCAGTTATGTCACCTTTTTCATTCATTATTTTGTTTATATGGGTCTTCTCTCTTTTTGATTTTGTCAGTCTAGCTAGGGGCTTGTCAATCTTGTTGATCTTCTCAAAGAACCAACTTTTGGTGATATTTATCCTCTCTATTGTTTTTTTTGTTCTCTATGTCATTTATTTCTGATTTAATCCTTGTTATATGTTTTCTTCTACTTGGTTTAGGATTGGTTTGCTGTTCATTTTCTAGCTTCTTCAGTTGATCCATTAGTTCTTTGATTTTGGCTCTTTCTTCCTTTTTAATGTATGCGTTTAGTGCTATAAATTTCCCCCTTAGCACTGCTTTTGCTGCATCCCATAGGTTTTGGTATGTTGTGTTCTCATTTTCATTCGTCTCTATATATTTAGCAATTTCTCTTGCTATTTCTTCTTTAACCCACTGATTGTTTAGGAGTGTGTTGTTTAACCTCCAGGTATTTGTGAATTTTCTAAGTCTCTGATGGTTATTGACTTCTAATTGTATTCCATTGTGGTCAGAGAATGTGCTTTGAATAATTTCAATCTTTTTAAATTTATTGAGGCTTGTTTTATGTCCCAGCATATGATCTATTCTGGAGAAAGTTCCGTGAGCACTAGAAAAGTATGTGTATCCTGGTGATTTGGGATGTAATGTCCTGTATATGTCCGTTAAATCTAATTCATTTATCAGATTGTTTAGGTTTACAATTTCCTTATTGGTCTTCTGTCTGTTTGATCTATCTATAGGAGAGAGTGATGTGTTGAAGTCTCCCACAATTATTGTGGAAACATCAATTGCTTCCTTTAGTTTTGCCAGTGTTTCTCTCATGTATTTTGTGGCACCTTGATTGGGTGCATAGACATTTACGATTGTTATTTCTTCTTGCTGAATTGCCCCTTTTATTAGTATGTAGTGGCCTTCTTTGTCTCTCAAAACATCCCTGCATTTGAAGTCTATTTTATCTGAGATTAATATTGCTACACCTGCTTTCTTTTGGCTGTAGCTTGCATGAAATATTTTTTTTCCATCCTTTCACTTTCAGTTTCTTTGTGTCCCTGTGTCTAAGATGAGTCTCTTGTATGCAACATATTGATGGTTCATTTTTTTTGATCCATTCTGCGAATCTATATCTTTTAATTGGGGAGTTTAATCCATTTACATTCAACGTTATAACCGTGAAGGCATTTCTTGAATCAGCCATCTTATCCTTTGGTTTATGTTTGTCATATTTTTCCCCTCTGTCTATTAATATCCTTTATTGTACCCATACTGAATCTCTTTAGTACTGAACCTTTCTCCAAGTCTCTCTGTCCTTTCTTTGTTTCTCTGTCTGTAGGGCTCCCTTTAGTATCTCCAGTAGGGCAGGTCTCTTGTTAGCAAATTCTCTCAGCATTTGTTTGTCTGTGAAAAATTTAAGCTCTCCCTCAAATTTGAAGGAGAGCTTTGCTGGATAAAGTATTCTTGGCTGGAAATTTTTCTCACTCAGAATTTGAAATATATCGTGCCACTGCCTTCTTGCCTCCATGGTGGCTGCTGAGTAGTCACTACTTAGTCTTATGCTGTTTCTTTTGTATGTGGTGAATTGCTTTTCTCTTGCTGCTTTCAGAACTTGCTCCTTCTCTTCTGTTTGACAGTGTGATGAGTATATGTCTCGGAGTGGGTTTATTTGGATTTATTCTATTTGGAGTTCGCTGAGCATTTATGATTTGTGTATTTATGTTGTTTAGAAGATTTGGGAAGTTTTCCCCAACAATTTCTTTGAATACTCTTCCTAGACCTTTACCCTTTTCTTCCCCTTCTGGGACACCAATGAGTCTTATATTTGGATGTTTCATATTATCTATCATATCCCTGAGGTCCATTTCGATTTTTTCAATTTTTTTCCCCATTCTTTCTTTTATGCTTTCATTTTCCATTCTGTCATCTTCCAGGTCACTGATTCGTTGTTCAACTTCCTCTAGTCTTCTACTATGAGTGTCCAGAATCTTTTTAATTTGGTCAACAGTTTCTTTAATTTCCATAAGATCATCCATTTTTTTATTTAGTCTTGCAATGTCTTCTTTATGCTCTTCTCGGGTCTTCTTGATTTCCTTTGTCTCCCGTACTATGGTCTCATTGTTCATCTTTAGTTCTTTGAGTAGCTGCTCTAGGTGCTGTGTCTCTTCTGGTCTTTTGATTTGGGTGCTTGGGCTTGGGTTATCCATATCGTCTGGTTTTTTCATATGCTTTATAATTTTCTGTTGTTTTTGGCCTCATGGCATTTGCTGAACTTGATAGGGTTCTTTTAGGATTTGTAGACCAATTGAAGTCCTTATCTCTAATTTATCAGATCTACAGATTCGTGGAGTACACTTTCTCTAACTAACCAGCAGGTGGCATCCACGAGCCACCTGTTCTCCACAAGCCAGTTCTCCCCTGCTTAGCCTTTTTGGTGAGTGGGGGAGTGAGTCTTGTGGGGTCCAATTGGTGTACCAAGCTTGCGTGTGTAGTTGGTGTTGCCTGCCCTGTACATGGGGTGTGTTTCTGGGCAGTCAGGGAGGGGGGGTGGCCCTAACAATCAAATCTCCCTGGTGATCCTAGAGTTTTAAAGCTGCTGCAATAGTCTAATCCTTCAGTTCAGTCCTGCCACAGTTTGTCTCTGACACTGACCCACAAGTCCTTGGCATTGGCGTATGGCTCCTGAGACTTGCAGGTGGGCCCCTCTTCCAGGCTGTGCACTCCGGATCCTCTGTTGAGGGATGACTGTGCTATGTCACAGGTGAGTGCTGTCCCCCCAGGGCAGTTCTGGGCTGCTGGGCTGTGTAGGGAGGCTCCCAGTCTGCTGAAATGATGGCTGAATGGGGTTTGTTAATTCACACTGCTCCACCTTCCCAACTCTGGGACAATTAGCTGAGGTTGCAGGGAAGGCTAATGTCCACGCCCAGTTTTGTGGTGTGTGCCTGTTATTTGAAGCACTTCCATCACACTGGGTTGTCTGGGGCAACTCTGGGCTATGGGGCTGGCGATGGGCAGGAGTGTTTCCTGTCCACCAGGATGATGGCTGTGAGCGGACACCCCCCTTTTCTTGGGAAGTTGTGGTGTTTAGTGAATTTTCTCAGCCACTGGATTATTGCCTTTTGTCTCAGAGCTCTCTTAGTTCTGCTCTTGACTTGACCTGCCCAAATTGCAAGTCTTTGAAGCTTTCTGTATTGGGCTTCTTAGAGTAATTGTTTTAGAAAAAGAAAAAAGGATTAAAAAAAAAAAAAAAAAAAGGGCCCTCCTCAGAGATCTAATGGGTTATTGAAATGCTAAGAGACAAAGCAACCAGGGCCATTAAGGAAAGGTCCACAGGGCAGAGAGATCAGCTTTTCTTCGGGATTTGCATTTGCGCCTCAGGGCCTGAACTCTGCCCTTCCCCTTTCTATGTTCACCAGAACTCCAAAAATCCTCCGCTTTTATTTTGGAGTTTTTCGTGTTGTTTTTTTTCTATGCCTGTCTCCTCTCTGCTGGGCTGGCTGCTCTCAGATTCTCTGGTGTCCGGTCTCAGTCTATCTATGGTTGGAGTTTGGATCAGTAGAATGAGTTTCCGATAAGGGCTGCCACTGCAGTTCTCCCTTCTCCTTCCCGGAGCTGACAGCCCCTCCTCCCATGGGACTGAGCCTGGCAGGGAGGGGCGCGGGTCCCCTGGCCGCAAAAACTTACAGATTTCGCTGATCTCAGCAGTTCCACGTTTTCATGAGTGTTGTATGAAGTATACCCAAAGTCAGATTGCTCTGTGGTGTCCAGTCCACGCAGTTCCTGGCTTTCTACCTACTTTCCTGGAGGAGTAACTAAAACATACAGCTCACCAGTCCGCCATCTTGCCCTGCTGCCATAAAGTTTTAATGTCTAATTAATGTATATCAGGTGTATTTCTCACATGAAGATGCTCATTTTCTTGACTGAAAGATGCTGTGTTGTAGCTGTTTTTTTCCCTCCCCCTTTCTTTCAGTGTACTACATTTAATGTGCTATAAATGTTGAAAGATCATCTGGGTATGGTTTACAGAACTGGTGATGGGGCTGGGGGTGCCACATGCAAGAGAGAAGGAATCAGTGAAGAAGTATATTGTTCTTATCTGCTTAGGAGGAAAAGGATGGCATGAAAGGACTTGGTGAAGTCATTCTGTTTATAATTGATATAGAAAGTGTTGTGATGTAGGGAAAGAGCACGGATTTTAAAGTCAGGTGGACAGCCATATGACTGTGGCAAAATACTTAGCTTTTCCAAGGCTTTATTAATTAATCTAAAAAATAGGAATAAAAATACTAATACTTCTTCAAGAAACAGCATTAGAGCAAACTGGCTGTAAATATTTAGGGAAAAAAAAGAACTTTGACTCTTAGCTCACATAATATTCACAAAAATGATTCAAGATGGATCATAGACCTAAATGTAAATGCCAAAGCTACAAAGTTTATTAAAAAAACACAGAAGAGTATCTCTGTAAATTCAGGGTAGAAAAAGACTTCCTGGAGAGGACACAAAGTATTAAGCAGAAGAGGAAATACTGATAAATTGGATTTCATCAAAAGTAAAGCCTTCTTGCTTCTCAAAGGACTCTGTTAAGAGAATGAAATAACAAGCCATAAGCTGTGTGAAAATATTTGCGACACATTAAAAAGAAAAAGGACTTGTATTCAGAAATATAAAGAACTCACATGACTCAATAATAAAAAGCTAAAAAAAAAAAACAATAAAAAATGGGCAAAAATCGTGGGATGGAGAACATCTTCTTGACCAAAGGGGGGATGTGAAAGGAAATGAGGTAGGCTTCGGTGGCAGAGGGATTCCAAGACGAGCCGAGAGATCACTCTGGTGGGCACTCTTATGCACACTTTAGACAACCTTTTTTAGGTTCTAAAGAATTGGGGTAGCTGGTGGTGGATACCTGAAACTATTAAACTGCAACCCAGAACCCATGAATCTCGAGGACAGTTGTATAAAAATGTAGCTTATGAGGGGTGACAATGGGATTGGGAATGCCATAAGGACCAAACTCCACTTTGTCTAGTTTATGGATGGATGTGTAGAAAAGTAGGGGAAGGAAACAAACAGACAAAGGTACCCAGTGTTCTTTTTTACTTCAATTGCTCTTTTTCACTCTAATTATTATTCTTGTTATTTTTGTGTGTGTGCTAATGAAGGTGTCAGGGATTGATTTGGGTGATGAATGTACAACTATGTAATGGTACTGTAAACAATCGAAAGTATAATTTGTTTTGTATGACTGCGTGGTATGTGAATATATCTCAATAAAATGATGATTAAAAGAAAAAAAAATGGGCAAAAGACTTGGGCAGATACTTCATCAAGGAAGATACATGAGTGGCCAATAAGCTCCTAAAAAAAGTGCTCAATAGCATTAGTCATCAGGAAAACACAAATTAAAACCACAATAAGATGCCACTACAAACCCACAGGTATGCCTAAAATTTAAAAATCTGACAATATCAAGTGTTGACAAGAATGTGGAGCTATTGAAACTCTCATATTGCCGGCAAGGGTTTAAAAATGAAAAAACCACTTTGTAAAACCCTTCAGCAGTTTCTTTAAAAATTAAACATATATCTACCCTATGACCCAGTAATCCCATCTGTGCTGGTTTGTATATATATATTATGTCCCCCAGAAAAAAAGCCATGTTCTTTGGTGCAATCTTGTGGGGGCAGATGTATTAGAGTGGATTGGGTTGGAACCTATTGGTTCAATGTCCATGGAGATGTGACCCACCCAACTGTAGGTGATAACTCTGGATAATCTCCATGGAGGCATGGCCTCGCCCATTCAGCACGGGCCTTGATTAGTTTACTGGAGCACCATATAAGCTCAGACAGAAGGAGCTCATAGCTAGCTGGAGCTGAGACAGACATTTTGAAGATGACCATTGGAAGCTGATGCAGATATTTTGGAGAATGCCATTTTGAAATGCAACCTGGGAGCAAGCAGACACCAGCCACGTGCCTTCCCAGCTAACAGAGGTTTTCCAGACGCCATTGGCCATCCTCCAGTGAAGGTACCCAATTGTCAATGTGTTACCTTGTATACTTTATAGCCTTAAGACTGTAACTGTGTAACCGAATAAACCCCCTTTTATAAAAGCCAATCCATTTCTGGTGTTTTGCATTCTGGTAGCATTAGCAAACTGGAACACCATCCGAAGGTATTTATCCAAGATAAATAAGAAAACATGTGCAGAACAAATCTCATACAAAAATGTCTGCAACAGCTTTTTCCTAATAGCCCCAAATTGGAAACAGCCTAGGTGCCCATCAAAAAGAGAATGAATAAACAAACTGTAATATTCTCTTACAGTGGATTACTATTCAGCAATAGAAAGGAACAAATTACTGATTCAAATTGAAAAACATGCTCAGGGAAAGAGTTCAAACACAAAAGAATCTGTACCCTATGATTCTATTTTTCTGAAGTTCTAGAGGAGACAAAGCTAATCTGTGGTGATAGAATCAGATAAGTGGTTGCTGGGGGGTGGGGAGGGGGCAGTGCTATTGACAGGAAGTGGCAGGAGGGGAGCTTTCTGGGGGATAGAAATGTTCTGTATCTTGATGAGGTGGGTTATCCAGGTATATGCATTTGTCAAAACTTACAGAAGGAGGACCAAGAATATGGTGGCATAGAGAGGAGTGGAAATTAGTTAGTCCCCCTGGAACAACTAATAAACAACCAGGAACAACTAGTAAACAATCTGGAATAACTGCTGGGGAACAACCGTGACTGTCCACACATCGGACAGCAACCTGGATTGGGAGGAATGCCTGAGATTGCAGCATAAAATCTGTAAGTAAAAACTGTGGACGTGTGGACCTGAGCCAGGAGCCCTCCCACCCCCACGTCCACCCAGCCCCACGCAGCCCGAACTGCAAAACTTTGCTGTAGTAGAAAGCAGCACTCTCTGAACAAGCAAATATACCTCTGTCCAGCTCCAACTGGGGTTTTAATTAACAAATGTGGACTGCTCAATACAAGCTACAAATCCCCAACAGGCAGACAGAGGCTTTTAGTGATGACTGACTTAAAGAGCCAGGAGACTTCCCTGTCCCGAAAGGGGGAGACCATAAGATCAGGTGCTATCTCTGGCCAACAGGTGAAACTGGGGAGGCCATGGACTGGCCCTGAAAGGGGGCTTTCTGTCCCCTTTTCTCTCTCTCAACCTGAGTGGGTCATTGGAGAAAGTCTCAGCCATTTTTTGGTTCCCAGAGCTCTAACCCAGACAAGGGTGGAGATACCAGAGTCAGAGAGACAAAGAACCTATTTAAATGCAGATGATAACTCCCTAGGGGGTGTATCTTCTCTAAGAGGAAAGAGGTGGTGCCCAGCTCTACTAACAGCCTTCTATTCAGAACCAGACCCCAGATCCTGGGGGAAAACAGCCAAAACAGCAATTAAGGGGGCCACACCTCCTTACACCAGTCAGGAGCGACAGGCTGACACGCACCACCTACTGGGCAGGTTAGGAAAAGCACAGTGGCTAGAGGCCTCGGAGGGTGTGTCAATCTTCTAAGACACACCCTCAGGGAAACCCAATACTGAATATTGCTCCCTTCTGAGACCTGAGCCCATTCTGGTCTGGGAAAACCTGATTGGGGTAACCAAGGAAATCAGATGCCTAGACAACAGAAAACCCCAACCTACACTAAGAAAAACAAAGTTACGACCCAGTCAAAGGAACAAACTTACACTTCAACTGAGATACAGGAATTGGAACTAATGCTAAATCAACTCAAAAAGTTTAGGGAAGATGTGGCACAAGAGATGAAGGGTATAATGAAAACACTGGGTGAACATAAAGTAGAAATCGAAAGTTTGAAAAAACAACTGGCAGAATCTATGGAAATGAAAGGCACAACACAAGAGATGAAAGACACAATGGAGACTTACAACAGCAGAGCTCAAGAGGCAGAAGAAAACACTCAGGAACTGGAGAACAAGACAGCTGAAATCCTACACACAAAAGAACAGATAGGGAAAAGAACGGAAAAATATAAGCAACGTCTCGGGTAATTGAATGACAACACAATACACGTGAATGTATGTGTCATTGGTGTCCCAGGAGAAGAGAAGGGAAAGGGGGAAGAAGCAATAATAGGGGAAATAATCAATGAAAATTTCCCATCTCTTATGAAAGACATAAAATTACAAATCCAAGAAGTGCAGCATACCCCAAACAGAATAGATCTGAATAGGTTTACGTCAAGACACTTAATAATCAGATTATCAAATGTCAAAGACAAAGAGAGAATCCCGAAAGCAGCAAGAGAAAAGCGATCCATCACATACAAAGGAAGCTTGATAAGACTATGTGTGGATTTCTCAGCAGAAACCAAGGAGGCAAGAAGGAAGTGGTGTGATACATTTAAGATACTGAAAGAGAAAAACTGCCAACCAAGAATCCTATATCCAGCAAAATTGTCCTTCAAATATAAGGGAGAGTTTAAAATATTCTCTGACAAACAGACAATGAAAGAGTTTGTGAACAAAATACCTGCTCTACAGGAAATACTAAAGGGAGCTCTACAGGCAGATACGAAAAGACAGGAGTGAGAGGTTTGGAACACAATTTTGGGTGATGGTAGCATAGCAATGTAAGTCTACTGAACAAAGATGAGTATGGTTGAAAGAGGAAAGTTAGGAGCATGCGGGATACCAGAAGGAAAGAGGAAAGATAAAGACTGGGACTGTATAACTCAGTGAAACCTAGAGTGCTCGACAATTGTGATAAAATGTACAAATATGTTTTTACAAGAGGGAGAACAAATGAATATCAACATTGCAAGGTGTTAAAAATAGGTTGGTGTGCCAGTTTGTATATATTATGTCCCCCAGAAAAAGCCATATTCTTTAATGCATTCTTGTAGGGGCAGACATATTAGTGTTGATTAAGTTGGAACCTTTGGATTAGGTTGTGTCCATGGAGATGTGACCCACCCAACGGTAGGTGATAACTCCGATTGGATAATTTCCATGGAGGTGTGGCCCCACTCATTCAGCGTGGGCCTCGATTGGTTCACTGGAGCTCTAGAAAAGCTCAGACAGAAGGAGCTCATAGCTAGCTACAGCCAAGATGGACACTTTGAAGAACGCACAGGAGCTGAGAGAGGAGCTTCAGCTTACAGAGACATTTTGGAGACGGCCTTTGAAAGTAGACTTTTGCTCCGGAGAAGCTAAGAGAGGACAAATGCCCCAAGAGCAACTAAGAGTGATACTTTTCAGGAGCTGAAGCCTAGGGATGAACATCCTGGGAGAAAGCCATTTTGAAACCAGAACTCCGGAGCAGATGCTAGCCACATGCCTTCTGAGCTAACAGAGATTTTCTAAACACCAATGGCCATCCTCCAGTGAAGGTACCTGATTGTTGATGTGTTACCTTGGACACTTTATGGCCTTAAGACTGTAACTGTGTAACCAAATAAACCCCCTTTTATAAAAGCCAATTCATTTCTGGTATTTTTGCTTAATGGCAGCATTAGCAAACTAGAACAGGTAGTATTGGGGGAAAAATACAATCAATGCAAACTAGAGACTATAGTTAACAGAAACATTGCATTATGCTTCCTTTAATGTAACAAAGGCAATATACCAAAGCTAAATGCATATAAGAGGGGGACATAAGGGAGGAGTATGGGACTCTTGGCATTGGTGATGCTGTCTGACTCTTTATTCTACTTTAGTTTAATTCTATCTTTCCTTTTGTTGCTTCCTAGCTGTCACGTTTGTTTTTTTTTCTCTCTTTCTTTTTTCTTTTTCTTTTGTCTCTCTACCTTCTTTGACTCTTCCTCCTTCTTTATGGAAGAAATGGAGATGTCCTTATACAGAGAGTGGTGATAATGGTGAATACATAAATATATGACTATACAGAGAACCATGGATTATTTGCTTAGGATGGAATGTATGGTGGGTGAATAAAACCATCTTTAAAAAAAAAACGGATTGATGAAGAAACCTTGAGGGCATTATATTGAGTGAAATAAGTCAGACACACAAGGACAAATATTACAGGGTCTCACTGATATGAACTAATTATAATATGTAAACTCATATACTTGAAATATAAGTTACCAGGATATAGAATGAGGCTAAAGAATGGGGAGCGGTTGCTTATTATGAGCAGAATGTTCAGGTTGAACTTAAACATTTGGAAATGAACAGAGGTGACAGTAGCACGTCGTGAGAATAACTAACAGTGCTGAATGGTGTGTGAATGTGGTGGAAAGGGGAAGCTCAGAGTCACGTATGTCACCAGAAGGAAAGTTGGAGGTTAAAAGATGGGAATGTATAAAAGAGTGAATCTTGTGGTGGACAATGTCTGTGATTAACTGTACAAATATTAGAAATCTCTTTCATGAACTAGAGCAAATGTATGACACTTTAACTAGAAGTTAATAATAGAGGGGCATATAGGGAAAATATATGCAATACACCTATTGCAAACTATATACTATAGTCAGTTGTTGTGGGAGCCCTTGGCCCCCAAGTGTCTTTGAAAACTGCACACAGCAGTTTGCTTGATCTAGGACCTATTCTCCTTGTAATATCAGATGCTAACTGTAATCTACACCCAAAACTACCTCCTCCCTGAGAATCACTGAGATACTGTTATCTCTATAATCCTCCCCTCCTCCCTGTTGATTATAATCAACTCCTTCCTACATTGCATGATCCCACTCCCTACCTTATGCTCTCATACCCATTGGAATGTCGAGCCCTTATAAGCAGCTTATTCAGCCCCCCAAAGTGTGGACTATTTCCACGTTGTGCTCTGAATTGGCCACCATTCAGAGCAGCTCCTGAATCCATCCAGAGAAGCTCCCGATATCAGGGCAATGTGGCTTGACTTCCCCACCCTGTAGGTAAGCTCTATAATAAAAGCTCATGTCTCAGAATGTGTCTGGTGCTTTCTTTAGTCCTTTGGCTACAAAAGCCCTCTTGGGCTGTGACAGCTGTATTTTAACATTCTTTCATCAACATTAACAAATGTACTATACCAACACTATGAATCAATAATGGAGGTGGGGGGTTAGAGGTATGGCAGGATTTGAGTTTCCTTTTTTTGTCTTTATTTCTTTTCTGGAGTAATGAAAATATTCTAAAAATTGAAAAGAAATTAATTGTGATGATGGATGCACAGCTGTATGATGGTACCATGGGCAATTGATTATACACTTTGGATCTTTGGATAATTGTATGGTATGTGAACAATCTCAATTAAAAAAAACTTATGGAAGTGAACATTAAGACCTTTGTATTTTATATTATTGTATGTAAATTACATCACAGTAAAATTATCCCATAAGCAGCTCAGGCACCCCATATCAAGCAGGATAAAAAGTTATTTTCAAAGGGAAACGCAACAAGAAACACTGCTAGGGACATGGAGGTTTTCATTTTGAGGCACTAATGAAGAGAAGTAGTGATACAATTGGGACAGCAGGGATCGGGGCTACAGGGTTCCTTCATGTTGTAACAAAAAACAAGGTCATCATGTCCTTTCTGTTTTATAATATCATTTTCACGTCATGTTTTCTGAACATGCTGTGTGTCATTGCTATGGCAAATGGGAGGAATAAAATATTTCTGAACACAAATGAAAGACTTTGGGGCAGTTCAGAAGGAGCCAACTGAATACTTCAAGAGGCAGTGGGAAGGTTAACTTGGAGCTAAGCTCCAAAGCTAAACAACTGAAATAATTTTCCCCATAAAAATAGCACTCTCAAAGAAGTCTCAACAGTTGCGATAGACAGATTTGCATATTAAAAATTTTATAATGCTGCCTAAAATATTGATGACATTATATTGACATAATCTCTTTTTTTAAACCTCTGAACAGTTAAAAGGTTTCTATAGAATTTGGGAGCATAGCTATTGTATAGCCCATGTTCTCTTATTTGCAAAGATCAAGAGTATATTAGTGAAAGTTTCTCATGGGTTTGACTGCATGTGTGAAAAAATGGCAAGGTTGATGCAAAGTTTCAATGAACAATCTTCTTTTTATTAAAGTTTTCCATATTTCCATCCAATCAAAGTCACACAAGAATACAGCTTAAGGTTGGATTAGAGCAAGGATGGGCAAACTTTTTCTATAAAGGGCCAGATAAATACTTTAGGCTTTATGTTCCATAAGGTCTCTTTCACAACTACTCAACCCTGCCATACTAGCACAAGAGCAGCCCAGACAATATATAAATAGGTGTGCGTGGCAGTGTTCCAAAAAACTTATAGACACTGAAATAGAACTTCATGTACTTTTCATGTGTCACAGAATATTATCCTTCTTTTGATTTTTTTTAACCATTTAAAAATGTAAAAACCATTCTTAGCTCAAGGGCAGTCATAAACAGGTGACAGGCCGGATCTGGCCCATGGGCCACAGTTTGCCTATCTCTGCATTAGAACACTAATGCTTTCTAGCTGAATGACAAGTTCTTTAACTTTCCTCAGGTTTAATTTCTTTAACTGTGCAACTGGGTTGTCAGATATGCCTTAGAATGTTGTTGAGGATGAAATGAATAAAATGTGGAGAGGTTCTGTGTACACTGGAAAGCACTTTAAATTTTAAATATTAATCTACCTAAATATTATTATATACTATATTATTGTTATATTTAGTACATCGAGTATTATCGTACATGTAGTCAGCCACATTACCATTATCATATCATCTAAGAGAAACATAATTACAAAAACTGGCTATGGAGAACCTGAAACAAAACTACTTTAAATAAAATGGCATTTCACTTTTAACACAAGCAAACTTGAACTTTGCCTCCATGTTCCTGTTTTTTTCTCTCTCTGTTTGGTATGAGATAAGATAATAACTCAGGATCATTTGGGGAGTCAGGGGAAAGTAAAGGTTGCATAAAAATTGTGTTCAATTTCTGTCTGAAGCCTCTTGCTCATCAACTTAAACTACCTTCTTTCCCCCTGGGATCTTTTAGGAGAGAAAGGCCATCTGTTCTGGATGATTCTGATCTTTACCTGCCTCAAGGCAAGAAAAGATGATCTCTTAATGCCTTCCTCCTGTCAGTGGCAGGCCTGACCAATTATTAATGACAATTAAACTTAAACTGCTTACCACTAATGAGGTCACTGCAAATATTGCTGCTCCTTATATAATTCCTGTTTGGGCACTATCCAAACAGAAGAGAAAAGCTCTTGTTCAAAATCTTTCATGTCCTATTTTTTGAAGAGCTCATTTTACAAGTTCTTAGAATTTATATAGAAAGAAAATTACCAGTCTCCCTTTTCCTTTCTGTACTCTTTCTCCTCTGAATCTACAAGTTTGTCTACTTATCCAGAAGCACCTAAGGCCTTGAAGATCGTAAGAACTTAATAATATTAACTTTGAAGGACTGTTTATAATGAATTAATTATTTCACACTAAATAGATAAGAAATATGAGAATCATGCAGGCTCACATTTAATGTCACTACTAATCCCTTCTCCTTGTCTCCTCTTGGTTTCTTTCTATCTTCAGCTGTTGAAACCATTTAAACCAGAATCACCAGAACAGTTTTGCAATTTGAAATGAATCCACAGGCCTTGGTCTCCCACAAACAGTCTAGGCAGAAATGGATATGGAAACCTCGAGCAAGAACTTCTTCAGTTCTTTGTTGTACTGTGCTGGGAGAAACACACAAAAATGAAATCTTGATTTCAAAGATTTTTCTTATTTGTATGTTGTTACTTTTAACAAGCCTTGCTGATATTATTTTACAAATGGAAAGAGAATTGAAGCCCTTTAAATGGAATAAATTCACTCTAGCCTCAGAGTTGGCAATTTTTATACATTGCATCTAAAGTAAGAGCTTTGATACTGTGCATTTCTACCTTAGCTAGCGTCATTCAGGACAAGACAATCTCACAAGCAATAACTGGTTAGTACCGACCCGATAACAACCATGGGAAACCCTGTAAGGATATATATTCAAGACAGAAGTAAATAAAGGGGGGAAATGGTTCAGACCTGTGGCAGACACGGGTCTGACCTTTGACAGAACAAGCATTATACTGTTTATTGCATTGCCTCACAGCTTACCCTTGGACTCCCCAGGGGAGCCTTGAACTAGGCATGTGTCTAAGCAAAACTCTCAGAAAGTGTTCAAACAGAATCTATTGCAATCCACATCCAATTTAAAAATAGGAAAAATGGAATAACAGGAAAAATAGAATAGACCCCACTAGTTCAGAGTTCAGGACTGTCTTCCTGAGAAGGTTTAACCCATCTATCACAGCCTTGGAGAACTGAGATTTATGAATGAGCATGCAACTGGGCTCATATTTACCAAGCTTTTATTTGGGGCCACGCTCTGTACTGGGTGCTTTACATTTATTATCTATCATTTAATCCCCACAAAAAACATTCCAGAAATGGAGGAACATATATGGGTGCTTATTATATCATTCTCTATATTTTTAATTCCCCAAAGGAAGAAGGAAGGAGGGAGGAAGGAAAGGAAGGAAAGGAAATAAAGGTTAGGGAGATCTGAAACTTCCTCCAAGGCTACACAGCTAGAAAGTGGTCCAGCCACATCCTGGGAAGCCTGAACTCTTCCCACTCACCTTGTTGCTTCTCATCCTTTCTGTCCTTCCAAACATAAAACAGGAAATAAGGAAATCAATCAGGTGGACTCTTGGACACAAAGGTTCTTTTTTCTCTAAACCACAAAGTTGTTGATCTGAATCTTAAAGGTCCTCTCTAACATCCTAACATCAAAGGATAGAGTTTACCTTCTCTAGATGAGAAAATAAACACATAACTGGGGCTGCAGGGTAGCCATTGATCACACCGCATAAATGACCATCTGTCTATTTGTGTGCAGCTGTAGTATAGCAGCAAGATCCCTTGAGCAGAAGACCTAGTTTTGATTTTTATTTATATGCTTTGGGGGAAACCCCATCTCCAAGTTTCAATTTTCCTATCTATAAAATGAAATTGTCAACATCATTAGGCCTTAGGGAAAGGCAAATCAAAGCCACAATGAGCTCATACTTCATACCCCTAGGATGGTTAAAATCAAATGGACAGACAATAACAAGTGTTGACAAGCATGTGGAGAAATTGGAACCCTCAAACACAATGTAAAATAGTGCAGCCATTTTGGAAAACAGTTTGGCAGTTTCTCAAAAAGTTAAGCATAGATTTACCATATGAGCCAGCAATTCTACTCCAAGGTATATATGCAAGAAAAATGAAAACACATGTCCACACAAAAACATGTACAAGAATGTTCGTAGCAGCATTATTCATAATAGCCAAAATGTGTATCAACTAATGAATGGATAAACAAACGTGCTTTAGCCACACAATGGAATATTAGTCAGCAATATCAAAGAAATGAAGTACTAATACATGACATGACATGGATGAACTTTGAAATCATTATGCTAAGTGAAAGAAGCTGGTCACAAAGGGCCACATATTGGTTGCCAGGGACTGAGGGGGTTGATATTGGGGGGGAAATGGGGAATGACTGCTAATGGTTACTGGATTTCTTTTTGGGTTGATGAAAATGTTCTAAATTTAATTGTAGTGATGGTTGCACAATTCTGTGAACACACTAAAAGCCATTGAATTGTACACTAAGTGTACAATACTATGGTATTTGTATTCTTATCTCAATGAAGCTGCTATTAAAAATAAACAAACTGGGAGTGAGAGTTGGGGACTGCTTTTATAAAAGCATAAAAGACAAGCAAGCATGATTTACAACCAAAGTGGATCTTTAAACAGGGAATTTGCCAACTTATATACTTTCTTCTTGTGTTACAGTTTATATGGATATATATACAAATGTCCTCAGTCTGGGCAGAGCACACAGACCTGGGCAGAGCATGCTTTGCTAGTTTGCTTAGGGGCATGAAATCAGAGCTACAGTCCATAACTTCCATCTACTGCCAATGAAAATTAAAAACAAAACAAAACAAAACATGATATTGTGGTGAGAGAAGCTTCAGGACTATGTAGCGAGTTTTTCCAATGGTCTCTCAAAATAGCTACCTGGCCAATTGCAGAGGTCCATGTTTGCTGGTGATGGTCCAATCAATATTTGAATATCTATATTTTGTGAATAATCTATCTGAGGTAAATTATCAATTCTTGGATTCATCTTCATCCCCCACCCCACCTGAGCCTTCCACAAACGTGTGGCATAGATTCAGGAGGGAAAAACAAATTTAACATAGCCAACTGGCCCTACACGTAGCAGACACACCAAAAGGTGACTACCAATAAGTCTTGTTCTGTATAATCCCCTCCCCTTGAGTTTGGGCAAGACTTGTGACTTGCTTCTAACCTAGACATGAGAATATGACAAATATATGGTTCCATCTTGTTAGCATGCATAAGTGACCCTCTCCTGTTGATCCTGAAGAAGCAAATAGCCAGGTTGTGAACCGCCTATGGAGAGGGCTGTGTGGGCAGCCTCTAAGAGCTACAGTCCTACAACTACATGAACATGTCTTAATTCTAGCTTTTATAAACTCAAATAAACCTCAAAATCTCAGTGGCTGAACACATACTTAACTATTCCAAGTGGGTGTCAGGAGTGCTGCCTCCCATGTGGCCATTTGGGGACTCAGGTTCCTCCTGTCTTGTGGTTCTGCCATTTCCTGGGGCCCCAAAGTCCTCTGCAAGATGGTCTACATGTAGCCTTCAGAAGGTGGAGCGGAGAGAGTGTGGGGCAAGAGGAGTTTGTGGGCCAGGCCTGGGAGTGGCATATATCACTTTTACTTACATATTATTGGCCAGAAATCAACACATGGCCACATCTAAGAGCAAGGAGGCCTGGAAAATTCAATCTTGCAGGTGCCCAGGAGAGAAAAGGGGAGTATATTTAGTGAACAATTAATTGGTCCCCTCCATAAGAGCAATAGCTTTGATTAATCCAGCTCCTTAAATGAGGCAAGCGCTGTAACAGGTATTTTACATCCATTATCTAATTTTATGGTTGCAACAACACAATGAGCTAGTTATTCCTCTTTCCATTTTCTGGAATTTCTCTGGAATTCATTCCCAAACCTGTTTAGGCTTGTACTGTGATTCCATAATTTTATTAAAAGTTATGTAAATATGATGGTGTGGCTGTTTTCAGACAAGCAATCCAATGAGCAAGAAGCATACATCAAACACCATACAAGAGGACTTTGAAAGGGAAGCAAAATGTACTGCAGGGAGAAAGTCTAGGAGCAGCCCAGCCAAGAGGTTCAGAGGAGACAGTGGTCTAACCACTCACTCACCCCTCCTGTGGATTCTGACAGTCCCAAAGCAAGGTGGAGACAGAATACACAAGCCAGGGCTTCTCCTGAGCCCTCCATGACCCTGTCACTCATCCAAGCACCTCTGAAAACCACAGAGCTTTGTCACATACCTGGAACCAGAAGTTGAAAATCAGAATCAGGGCACAAAATTTCTAAGACAACCTGAGATAATATGATCTATCAGAACTTTCAAAAATAATAATAACTTTTCCTTGGTTTACAAATTAGAGAAGAACACTTTTCCTTGGCTTACAAATTAGAGAAGAACATTTGTGTTTATAAAAACTATTTAACCTAATTAATTCATAGCTATCTCTTAGAAACACTCAAAGGGGAAAGGTCTGTGTTTATATTTAAAATTTCAAAACATAGGGAAATATTTAGGACACCAATCCAAAGCTCCATTAAATCAATATTAGTGAATATTTCAGCACGATTGTTTCATATTTCTTAAAGAAATTGGCATTAGTGTTTTTTTACACATTCAATATTAAATGTAAAAATAGTACATGAGAGCAATAAATAGAAAATCATTCTGGATTTAATTTTATTTCATATGTACGTGAAATGAATGTAGCGTGTTGTTACAATCCAATGCTATCTATTGCGGAAAAAAAGAAAAATCAACCTTGGTAGAAACACTCTCAGGTATTTAAAAATTATTATTAAAATATGAATGTCATAAACATTGTACTTGGATTTTAAATGTTCCACGGTTAGCTACTTCAGTGCCTTCTGTTATTAAAGTACCATTGAAATTAGAAATGGAAATGTTCTTTTAGGATGGTCATCTATTCCTGGGAAGCATCACAGAATTATTGCTTCCAAATGTTTCCTTGCTCTTGGTACACTGTGGAGTCTTTGAAGAACAAAGAGTAATTCTCACTTCAAGCTGGACCAAGCAGCACCAACAGCTCCAGCATTATTTCAGGAATTCTTTGGGGAGAATGGAACAAAATAATTAGGAGAAGGAGCCTTCAGGGACCTTCAGGGAAAGATGTTCTTGCTGTGTTAGACAGCTTTTTCTTGTGATTTATTTCTCTTTTTCCATCCCTCCAGCCCAATCTTATGCCAGCAAATACACGATCCTGTTTAATAAGAATATTGTATGTTCACTAGTTCATTCACTTGGGGTTGATAGCCAGGCACCACAAATCTAACCATTCAGGGGTTTCCATCAAATGGTCTCTGAGAACCACTGCCCGTAAGAACTGCTTCTGCTTCATTTTACATATTGCAAATAATAGGGCACAATCCACCATGTCTCATGAATATTAAGGCTATGCTGTCTTGAATAAGAGACCGTTAAACACCTTCAAGTTGAGAATTTGTACCTTGAACATGGCATTTTGGCTTATACAGTTCAATTTAAGTACTCCCTTCCTGTACAGACTAGGTTAAGGGGCACCACCACCGGCAACATTACTAGAGAAAAACAACATGGCCCTGTTGGACTCTTTTATATTTTTTTATTTTTTATTAGAAAAGTTGTAGGTTCTCTAATAATGACAGAAAAATCATGCAGAAAATACAGAGTTCCCATATTCCCCGCCTCACAAATGCAATTTTCTATATTATTAACACTTTGCATTAGTGCAGTGCCTTTGTTACAGTTGATGAAACAATATTATTACGATTATACTATTAGCCATAGTCCATATTTTACATTAGGGTTCACTGTGTTATACAGTCCTATGTGCTCTTTTTTTTTAATTTTTATTCTAGTAACATACATACAATCTAAAATTTCCCCTTTTAACTACATTCAAATATATAATTCAGTGGTGTTAATTACATTCACAATGGCTGTGCTCCCATCACCACCACCCATTACCAAAACTTTCTAACACCCCAAACAGAAACTCTGCACCAACTAAGCACTGATTGCCCATTTGCTACTCACTACCCCCACCCCAGTCTCTAGCAACGTGTATTCTAGTATCTGATTCCATAAATTTGCTTATTCTAATTATTTCATATCAATGAGATCATAAAATATTTTCCTTTTGTGTCTGACTTATTCCACTCAACATGACGTCTTTGAGGTTCAGCCATGTTGTTGCACATATCAGAATTTCATTCCTTTTTATGGCAGAATAATATTCCATTGTACGTATATGCATTTTGTTTATTCATTCATCTGGTGATAGACACATGGGTTGCTTCCATCTTTTGGCGATTGTGAATAATGTCGCTATGAACATCAATATGCAAATATCTGTTCTAGTCCCTGCTTTTAATTCTTTTGGGTGTATACGTATTCGGGGCCCCTTACCCTTCCAAATAATTTTGATGATTGGCTTTTCTACTTCTGTGAAGAAGGCTGTTGGGATTTTGATTGGGATTGTGTTGAATCTGTAAATTGCTTTGGGTATAAATGACATCTCATCAATATTTAGTCTTCTAATCCATGAAAAAAGAATATCCTTCCATTTATTTAGGTCTTCTTTGATTACCATTAGCAATGCTTTGTAGTTTTCTGTGTAAAAGTTCCTTACCTCCTTGGTTAAACTTATTCCTAGATAAATGATTCTTTTATTTGCTATTGTAAACGGAATTTTTTCTTGATTTCCTCTTCATATTGTTCATTACCAGTATAACAGAAACACCACTGATTTTTGCATGTTGATCTTGTACTCTGCCATTTTGCCAAATTCATTAAATCTAGTAGCTTTGTTGTGGATTTTTCTGGATATTCTATATATAACATAATACCATCTGCACTGGCACTCTTTTAATGGCTGGTTTGAAATGGAGGTTATTCACTAATTCAACATTTATTGAGAACCTACTGTGCATCAGGCCATGAACTAAACTCTAGGGATTTTTAAAAAAGAATTCCTGGTACTAAACAGTATCTAACATGAAACATTTTAAAATCATAATTCAGCTGGGAAATCAACACCCCAAACAAGTAAGTGTATTGGTGATAGTGGTAGGAGAGAAACATAAACATAGAGCAGGGAGGAGGGAGGGACACTGGGATGTGCCTTTGTAGCATTCGATTATGAATCATTTTGTGGATGTATGTTTTAATTTCTTTTGGATAATACCTAGAAGCGAAAGAGCTGAGTCAAGGAGTAATTTTATTAGAAACTGCCAGAACATTTCCCATGTGGTTGGATCATTTTACATTCCCACTAGCAGTGTATGAGTGCCAGCTGCTCCACATCCTCAGCAACACTTGATATTTTCAGATTTTTTACTTTAGTTGTTCTCATGTGTGTAAGTGGTGTCTCATTGTGGTTTTATTTTACATTTTCCTAATAACTAATTATGTTGAACATATTTCATATGCTCACTGACCATATGAATATCCTGTTTTGTAAAAGTTCAAATCTTTTGCCCATTTTTAAATTGGTTTGCCTTTTTTTTTAGTGATTTGCAGAAGCTCTTTATGTGTTCTGATTTCAAGTCCTTTGTGAGATATATGTTTTGCAAAAATCTTCCTCCAGAAGTGAATACTCTTTTGTATGTGGTAAGAAAATATCAGGATTATATTTGTGCAAGCACTGTTCCTTAGGATTGATTAAATTCTATAGATATTGCTTTTCTATGTGACAGCCCAACACACCTATATAGGCCATAAATGAAATGACAATCTGATGTGTGATACGATATTAAGATTTAATCACATGTTTATGGCTATTCAGTCATGTACATATTAAGTACTGAATACATATTTGATGAACAAACTAATAACTGAAAGAAAGGTAGTGTTTTGTTTCATTTTTATAAAATTTACTTTAAACTAAGCCTCCTAAGTGGAAAAGTATCAGCACAGAAGAAACTTTCTTGAAATTATTATTCAATTAAATCATTCATTTGTTTGTGCAAAAAATATTTAAGGGCCTGCTAAATGCAGGATACTTTTGTTAAACTCTGTAGGGGATATGAAGAAACATCAAAACAATGCCTTTTTTGAATAGCAACTCACAATTCATAAAATGCCCTCAGAAATTGTATTTTAATTTGAAAATTAGCTTCTCAAATTCTGCATTATTTCCTAATTAAAAAGGAAAAAAAAAAAACAAAAACAATTTTCATGTGATACTATGTACCATAACAAAAACTGGGGAACAAGGTGGGCAGTAAATAATAAATATGCAAATGGTGGGATTGCAAAAAAATATAATCTCCCCACCCCACCAATAGAATTAACCACCTGCTACCATGATTCTTGTGACCTTTGGACAAATGTCTTTGCTTTAATTTTACTTGTTTAAGTAAGTAATAACTTTACATGGATCAAAAATCAAATGGTATAAAAAGTATATATTGAGAAATCTTTCCCCCATTCACAGGTTGGTCTGCCCCATCCTCCACCTCATTATCTCACTCCTTTTATTAGTTTCTTGGGTATCCTTTCAATGTTTCCTTATGGAAATATATGCAAATACAAAATATATGTTCTTATTTCTCCCTCATTCTTACACAAGAGTGAACAAGTTACATATTCTGATTTTCATCTTGCTCTTTTTTTTAACTTAATATATTCTAGAGATACATACATAGCCTCATTATTTTACATGGCTGCATAGTACTCTACTGTGCAGATGTGCCAAAGTTTATTTAACTAGCCCTATTTTGATAGACACTTGGATTATTTCCAGTCTTTTGCTATTACAACAATGCTGCAATGAATAACTTTGCCCATATATGATTTTTTTTTTATACGTAAGTGAATCTATAGGACAAATTCCCATAGAATTGATGGGGCAAAGGGTAAACACATTTGTATTTTTGAAAAACATTGACAAATTGCCCCTCTTAGCAATCACATATGAGTCTGTTTTCCAACAGCCTCATCATTTACCAATCTGTTAGGTAAACGTAAACATTTAATCTTGCATTTCTCACATTATAAATATCGCAAACATAATATTTGTTAACCTATCTGTCTCTGCCACTGGATTATGGTACCCTTGAACTCTGGAACCATTTCTTTCTTATCTTTGTTTCCTATTGCTTGGCTAGCAAATTTCTTTGTCCAGAATAGCTTCCTCCACCCATGCCCCAAAAAGAACATATTTACTGAAATGAATCAATCACCACTCCAGCCTACAGAGGCCACCCCTCAGGCCTCTTCATTGTGGTCTGTGTTGCTGGACATTCCTAGGCCTGCTAATTTTCTCTGGAGGCTCAGCCTTCTCTGTCCACCCACACCGGCATCCCTCAACCAACGCCTAAAGCGAGATGGTGTTTCCATAGCCCAGAGCTCTAATCCCTTGGGGGCATACCTCTGAGGCAAGAGTTCTACCCCTATAGCCAGAGTTCCTCCTGGGATCAACTGGGAATTGGATTGATAACATACCCCCTTTGCTGACTGCCCTTTCTTTCCTTCCCTTTCCTGTGTCACTTCCCCACTCCCTTATTGGGAATGGAATCACCACTCATGGAATCACCTCCCAAGTAAACAACTTGCAATAGACTTCTTACTCAGGGTCTTCTTATGGGGGAACCCAAACAAAGACAGCATCCTCCTTTTCCAAATAACAAAACAAGGTGCTGAGAAAATAACTGTTCATGGCTCAGCTAGTAAGTGATGAAGCTACATCCTCTGGCTCCTAGAAATGGGCTCTCTTAGAAAATGGGAGTTTGCCTTCATGGACAACAAAAACAAACACTGAGACATGAAAGATATACTATAAGACTATATAAAATTAATGATGAATAAGCAAAACAGCTCTCACCTACAGTGTTTACTATGTGCCAGGCACTATTTTAAGTGCTTTTTGTGTACTGATTCATTAAACATTCACAAAACCCTATGAAGTTGGTGCATTATTATCATCATCCCCAGTTCACAAATGAAGAAAATGAGTCAGAGAGTTAAAGTAACTTGCCAAAGGTCTCACTTGCCAACGTCTGATTCCTGAGTTTATACTCAGAACCATCAAACTCGATTGCCTCAGGTGAGGTGCCAAAGAAGTTCTAGAAGTGACAGATTATTGTTGGCTTTCGGCAGCAGGGTGTCTTGAAAAGAGAACATGGGATTATGCCTAATCAAGGACTACTTCTACTAGGGCCGTCAAAGGAGCTCATTCCAGTCAGCTAGGATATTCTTAGGGACAGTACCTAAATTCGAATGAAAGATGACTTAAGCACCAGCACTTCACTAATAAACTTCGCATCCTAAGAGCTACAGCGGCAGGAGTTTCCAAAGTTAGCTAATTCAGCAGTTAAATGACATCAAAGCAGCAGTGACTCACATATTCATTAATTATCGTCCACCCAATTCCGTTTCTTTGGGGTTCTCTTTGTTCTCCATAACAGCCGGGCGATAATTACCTCAGCCCCAAGTTACCAAAATCACCAGAAAGGCCCAAGGAAATTTCTCCCAGAAGGCACCAGCAGACATCTCCTGAAGTCCCATTGGCCAGGACTGGGTCACATGCTCTAGACGCAGGGAAGCTGGGAACGTAAGTCCCTGGCATTTTCTGTCTCCCTCATAGAAAGCAGGCGCTGCTGGAAACAAAAAAGTGAACAGAGACTGGCAGTTGGGAAGGCAACCAATTGTGCCACCACGTCCCTTCAACCCCACACTGAAGCTGCCTTCTCTGTGGTGCTGAAGTTTGGGAAAGCCAGAACACAACTGCTTTGGGAAGATGACTCACGGAAAAGCGATTTTGAGACGGCACACAGGATCTGGGCCAGAGACGGCACCATCTGATGAAGTCATATTTCAGGGTCGGACGTCAGACCTGCGGGAAACCAGTACCTGATGCTGTCAGTCCTGTTCTGAACAAGGAGGCACCACCTTGACCACCGTATTTAGGAGACCTCAGAGGCTGGCTACCAAATCCCGACCAGAGCCAGGAGCAGTGGGATCGTTGGGCTCAGCCAATCAATGAATACGCAGCAGGTATGTTATCTGCACAGAGCAATATATTAAGCACCGCGGGTGGGGGGGGGAGCGGAATCAGGGGATTCTCTGCTAATTGATATTGTAGCACCAAGCTGTCCAAAATGGCAGCCACTGGCCACATGCAGCTACTAAGCACTTGAAATGGGCAAGTCTGATTGAAATGTATGTTAAAAAGAAAAAAAAAAATCAAGTGTAAAATGACCTCTTGATTTTGAAGACATTACAAAAAAAAAGAATATACATCATTAATATGTTTTGAATTGATTACATATTGAAATGATAATATTAATATTCTGGATATATTGGATCAACTAAAATATATTAAAATTATAATTTTAATAGATTATAAAAGAATCCTCTGTTTCTTTTTACTTCTTTTAATGCTGCTGTTTAAAAAATTAAAATTACATGTGTGGCTCTTGTATTTCTGTTGGACAGTGCTCTTCTAGAAAGATCATTCTAAGAAGAATGTGTCTATTAAAAGGGATTCTATTCGTTTGTTTCATGTTGTTTACAAAACTAAGTTAAACATTAATTACTTAAAATTACGCATGCAAAGGCTTCAGAGGAGGTTTGCAATGGGAACCACATTGCCTTGGAGCCATTACCTGTTTAGGGCAGAAGAGCTGCCCAGAACATACTCATGCTTTCTTAGGACTAGTGGCTCCAGGTCAAGCTGCAGTTGCATATAAAAAGACCGTGATGAGTTCATTGATCTGAATTATGGCCAAATGGACTGCTCTTTCCATATAGTTTAAATCTTTTATGACTAAAATATTCAAAATATATATTTTTACAGAAGTAAGTAACGTAATCCAAGTCATTTAAAAAAATTTTGGGGTATTCAACAAGTTTTGGCTCTCCAGAGATGATAATGATAATAATGCCTTATACTTGTATGAATTTTTATATTTTCAAAGTTCTTCACAGTTTTTCTTTTGGTGTTTTCATTTCAAAGTGACTATATATTCCCAGGAGGCAATCTGAGCTATTGTTTTGTTGGTATTTTACAGATGAGAATTGTAAAATTCAAGGGGTTTAGGTGCCTTGGCTAAGGTTATGAGGCTAGGAGGGGCTGTCCCAGGTCATCTTAATTCTGTTTCGTGTTCTTTTGGCTACACCCAATTGTGTAATGCAGCCAGCTCCTAGGGCTCACAAGAGCCGATTGTATACAACTGTTCCCAACTCAATATTCACATCCCGTTGAAATCAGCCACGGTGGGAGTATGCACACCACAGAAACCAGCAATGCTACAAATCAGGTTTGTTTATTTTCTTGTTTGGTTTGTTCTGTTTTTTTTTTTCTGGAGAGGCGGTTATTAAACATTTAACAGGACACTATTGGCTATCCCTCCAAGAGCAAGAAGACTTCAGATTAGAGGATGTGTTTTAGAAAACATCAGCAGAAACACAAACTCTCTGACTTTCAAAAACTGAATTTCATGGAGATAAGATTCTTTGAAAACAAAAACAGCCATCCTACCTACCTTTAGTTTGTACATTGTACGAAAATGATGATGTTACTTCTTCACCTTGCCAAGGCAAGGCCAAAGTCATTTAAACCTGAGTCTCATTCCTTCAAGAAAGAAATCCTTTATCCAGCCCCAACGCAAGGTTATAATGTGTCTTTTCCTGTCGCCCATCTTTCTCTCTCTCTCCCTCATTGTGTCTGTGTGTCTCTCTCTTCCTCTGTCTCTTTCTCTCCATCCCGCTTTATCTTTTTCTGTCTTTGTGTGTGTCTCTATCATACATACACAAATACATTATTTTTGGAACATAGGTTACCATGGCCGAGAGCTAGATATTCAAGAAACCAGATACCACCAATGCAAACCGTTCACCCAGAGAAAGCCAGAATAATATGCTTCATTTTCCTCTATGGAAAAGCATTCATGAACTAAATTCACTGGCATGGGGGAAATCTTCAAAACCAGTGAGGAAAAGGAGTATTGTATGTCAGGATCTATATATAATCTAAAATGAAATCACTTCAATCATCTGCAATTGTCTCATATCAAATCAAGCCTAGTTTTTTTCTCAATCACTTCATTATTTCCCAAAAAGAGAGCCAGATTAGATAATCACATGAATTTCGGCTTGAGCTTACTAACTAAAATTTGTCGTCGGCAATCACTTCAAAAGAGCCTCTTTAAGATGAGCTACTCTAAATGAGTCTTTTGGGGTATTTTTCTTTTAGCTCACCCCTTCCCTCCCCACACATCAATGAACTTAGCAAAATGCTTGCCAGATGGCTCTAACTCTGAACCTTGGTAAATTCTCCTCAAGTTCACATATTAGAGGACCTGGCAATCAGTTGGAACTGAAAAAGCCAACCAAGGACCTGAGGTCTCACACTGTAGGCCATCAGTCCATAAAAGTATGGCCAGATTTGTGTTTTGTTGAAATGACTGTTAAAAAAAAAAAAAGCTAACATTGAAAAAATGGTAAGCTTTAAATAAAATACATATTTCTGGATTTTCTCTAGCAATCAAAAGCTGTCACAATTGGCAGGTACTCCCTCAAAGCAACAGTACATAGAACTTCACTCATTACATTACCTGCTCACCCTGGGCACCTTTGAGTTTGCAACCCTGCAATAGACAAAAAAAAAAAAAAAAAAAGGCAGCATCTTGTCACCCTAGGTTGATAAGAGATAAGATAAAGGAATAACCCATATCATGTGGATTTTTGAATCCTAAAGACCTTCTATATTCAGTGGCTTTGGTTTCCCATGAAGTTTTTCAGGACTTAGAGGACCACTCTAATCCATACATTGTCCAGAATTACCATTCTGTATCTCCTGCTTCATCTGCCCTTCTGAAATCAAAAGATTCTGCAAGCCAAAAGCTTTCTAACTCCTTGGGTGGCAAAAACCTGACCTGAACTGCGGAGAGGTGATGTATAGTCTTTATTTTCCCACTTAGGGTGAAAACTCATGCATATAGCTGCAGAAATATTAATGTGCTTGACTCTATGGTGTTGCCCCCGACCCTGCTGCCAGTGGTTGGTGATCAACAGCATGGGCACCACACAATCTTTCAGAAACCCAAAAACTTCTGCAGTCCAAGCATATCTAGCCCTGAAAGTCTCAGATGGGGGCCTTGGGTCGTGTATATAAAGCACTTAGAACAGTGTCATCACCAAGGAAGCGCTAGAGAAGTGTGGCTATTAAAACCATTATGATAACCTTGTTCCCAGTGCTAAAGAAGTTCATGAGTAGGGGGTGTGAGGCAGAAACATACTAATAACAGTATGGAGGTTTAAGTTAGTAGGAACAAGGAGGCAGAAAGCAGGCATGTCTAACCCACCTCAGGAATCCAGGGTGGACAGTCATAGAAAGCAGACAGAACCTGGAAAAGAAAGTCCAGCTGCTTCACATATTTGTACACAGAGGCCCACGAGAGAGTCAACAGCAACTTCTGTCTATCCTATCTGGAGCTGGGGCTCCAACTGTCTCCAGTCACAGGGAAAGTTCCTCTTGATTTCTTTGGAAAGCCTTGGTGAGGTGGGTACTGACCTCTACAGGATACGGTGTGGTCTGGGACTAGGGTCTTCTCCCTTCTGTCTTTGTGCTTGAAGGAAGTGCCCCAAGGCAAGTCGTGAAACTACACAAGTCAAACCTCCCAGAAACCATCTGTCCACCCAGAGAAAGAACCTGGGGGACACAAAGCTGCCCTGGGTCTGTCCCCAAGTTCTGTTAGGGAGGCTTTGTGGTTAAAAGAGGGTAGAGGGAGGAATAGATGAAAGAGAGGCAGCTTGGGGGAGGCAATAATACACAACTGTATTACTCTTCATCTGCCAAACCTCCTCTGGAGGGGCAAGTATGAGTGCACAATTTGTCTACTTAGCGGGTTTCCTCAGGAAGCCACTCCCTTCTCATGGCCTCCTCCAAGGCAGATGTCACTTGGTGGGTCTGGGTCTAATGCTAAGCTTCTCCCAGGGGGTAAATCAGGCATTTAAAACATCAACTCTATCAAAGGCTGCCTACAGAGGTATAAACAGTTACAGGGCCTCTGGGTTCCCTCAACCTCCTCTGGGGAGAACATGTCAATGTTCTGAGGCTCATAGCCAAAATCCCAAATCAGAAAAAACAGGTATGTGTCTCCAGCCCTGAGAAGGGTGTAGTGGAGTACGAGGTTGCCCCCGACCTGCAAATAATCGGCCCTCTTGACTGCTCTGCTCCACAGCCAATGGGTAGTGGCATTGAATAGTGGCTGTACCCCTTAGCTCTCGTCAGCAGCCTTCCCCCTACACTGCAAATGTCCTTGCCAGCCTTGCAAGGTGGTGTTGAAAGGAAAGGAATCATGGTACAAACTATCTTTAAGAAAAGTCATCCAAAACTTGGAAAGAAGGCAGAATGGTTACTGGGTGCCCTTTCAAAGTCATACTAGAGTGTTGTCTAATAAGACTTCCTCAGGAGCAGCTGAAGCTCTCAGGCAAGGTAATGTTGGTTTGATTTACTATTTACTATTGATTAGGGTCTGTCAAGAAAAATCATGGAAGACTTCGAAACAGGCAAAGAAAGATTTCTGGATGCACTGTCTAGGTATTCTTTCAGGCCACGGAACACAAGCTGAACCTGCCTTGCTGGCAGTTCCTTAAGTCCTCTGATTGCGAGTTCAGCCCCACCTGAAACCAGTCCCACCTGGTAATCTGTAACATAGCTCAAAAAAATCACGGGTCTCTCTTTTAGCATATTTAGCTTAGATAACAATCAACTCAAGTGGTTTCCTTCGTTCTGCCTCTAATTCATTTTCGTCACTTTCTTACTATTATTCCACCTCTATCCCTTCTCCTTCCTTTGAACTTTCTTACACATTTTTCTGTTTTTTTTTTTGTCCCCATTTTATCTCCTCCACTCTTGTTCATTCTTTTTGCACAGTCATTCATTCATCTAGTCGGCAAGTATTTCTTTAGCATCTACCTTGTGCCAGGCACTGGAGATCAACAACAACAGCAAATTAGATCTGGTCCTTACTCTCATGGAAATCACAATCTCATGAGGGATTCAAGCATTAATCAAGTAAATACACAACTAAATGTATAATTATAACCCTAATAAGAGGGAAACAATAATTCTCTATAAAAGCATAAAACAAAGTGTTAGGTTTTTTGACCGGGGAGAGATGAAAGCTCAATCGGAGAAAGTTTTATTGTAGCCATGAGCAGGCAGGCTGAAGCCTAAGAGTGGCAATAGCCCCGAATAAAGGTGGGAGTAAAATTTTTGTTTTTGTCCTTCCTCAGACTGTTAAGTTAGCTAAGGGTGGGTTTTATGTAAACAGTCATGTCTGTTGTGGGAGAGCTTTGTTGTATATGTTTTGGGGGTGGGGGGTTTTGCCTAGCACAAAGGAAGCTGACCTAAACCAGGGATTGGGCTAGGCTTGTCTGAAGAAATGACACGGAACAGGGTTCCAGGCAGAAGGGAAGAGTGTGTGCTCAGGCCCTGCAGCAGGCAAGGGAAAGGCACGGCTCAGGAACTCAACAGGGTCAGTGTGGGGTGGATGCAGAGAGCAGGGGCCAGACACCGCCAGGTCTTATCATCATGCTAAGGAGTCATATAAATGAGAAAGCACGAGCACACCACATAGAGGAACATACCTGCATCCCACAGGTAACTACTGAACACCACTACTTATTTCAGAAGAAAGACTTACTAGAAAGGAGAAATTCATTTTCTGTGTCTTTTCCCTATTTAATGGTGGCAGATTTGTTTTCCTTCTTCTGTGAAGGGAGATTCTAGAAAATTATTGTGTAACTTGTTCTGAGGGGATTCTGTTTAGTTCTAGTGTGTTTGAAATGCTCAGTAGGCAAAAAGTTTAAAACCTGGTCCCCACCCCTTGAAGACTCAAATTGGTGTGAGCAGACTGTAAGATTATGCAGCCTAGCAAGACAAGACTCCATGCTAATTGACTGTTGTTCAAGGAAGAGACGGAGAATGTAAATAAGTCAATTAATAGCATCTTTGCTAAGATAGTTTCTTTTCCTGATTGGAAGGTAATTATGATAAGATTAGACATGAGATTTTATATACATAGTGGTTTAGTGGAAGGCAAACAAAACCACATTCCCTGGCAACGTGTTCTGGACAGAGGATGATAAATCTTTGTCTTGAAACCCTTCCACTTATAAAACTGTATTGGGAAGGAAATCCTGGTCAAAAAATTTGATCATGTTAAAGGAACTTTTCATTTCATAGCCTCTGCTGATTTTTTGTACTGCTGGGTGGGGCTAAAACTTGATGTCGGGACTCTTTATTTATGGAAACACCTGGCTATGCAGAGTACTCCCTGGAGCCTGAGTGTTGGGAATAAAACTTTTCTGATTAATTCATAAAGTAAAAGTCTATCACCATTGAGGGCAGGGAAAAGCCTTGTGGATTATATAGCCTTTAGGAAAATGTTTTTCTTGATTAAAATGTATCTGAATATGTCTTCTACACTAAACTTTTATGTGTGGGACATGTGTGTTTTGTTCAAGAGTTAACCACAGGGGATCAGAAGGCAGCAAGGAGTCTATGGGAACACTTATTTGTGCCTTGTACTAACAGAGGATGTCAAGAAGTGCCCAACAGTTGGTGTTGGGGAATGGCCATAGCTTAATGGGCATAAAACCACAGCAGAGTTCACCATGTACACACCCACAGGACCAGTCTCAGACTTTGCCAGCCTTGATTATGATCATTTAAGAATTAGGCAGGACTGAGCTTGCAGGTGGACAAGGCCAGTGCCCTCAAATGCTAGGGCCCAGAAGCATCTGGGGCTGCCAGGAATAAGTAACTGGAGGCTCAGGGACCAAGGCAGAGCCTGGGAGAAAGATATTTGGGGGCTGGAGGACTTTCTGAATTAACCTCAAATCATACTACCTGTCTATCTGTGAAAGGGGCCCTGTGACTAATTCTAGAAGACAACCTTTGTTACTCCCCAAATCATAAGCCCAACACTCATGGACTTTTATCCATTTGGAGGAGCTGGGGATGAGAAGTCTAAGGGAGAACATGAATACTATCTACAAACACTCTTCTAGGCTTTTCCATGTCAAAGAGGGAATATCTACTCTCATAATGAATGGGAGAGATAGAAGTAGAATTCAGGTGCCTTGTTCAGTCCAGTGTTACTAGAATGTAAATATCTGCCACTTGCCAAAGGTCACCTTCTCCAGGGTATTAAGAAAAAAGGCAGGGTTTATCCCTTGTTCACTCTGGGGCAGGCCAGTGTCTCCAGGGTGACCTGGACTTCTGGGTACACTTTAGGCCTCTGCTTGCTCCCCTGCTGGCCATAACCTGAAACCCTGGGGCCAGTTTCCTCTGTAGATATGATGCTGTTAATGCCACACTGAGCACTGTATTCCGATGATAACAGAGAAGATTGTCACTCTCTTTCATGACCTGTACCCTGATTCTTGGTGTGTGAAGGTTTGGGGATAACTAGATGGATTTACAACTGTTGCTGGCAGCATTCAGTTCTATATGGCCTGTTGGAATAAGGGCCTCTGTTTCTTGCTGGTTGTTGGCCAGAGGCTGCCCTCAGCTCCTTGCCATGTGGCCCTCTCAAAAGGGCAGCTCACAACATGACAGTGTGCTTCTTCAAAGCCAGCAAGGGAGAGAGTCTCCTGGCAAGACACATGACAGCCTTATGTAACAGAACAATGTACACATAATCACATACATGCTGTCACCTTTGCCCTATTCTATTAGTTAGAAACAAACCACAGATCAAGAGGTAGGAAATACATAAGGTGTGAACCCCAGGAGGTGGGGATCATGAGGGGCATCCTAAAGTCTGAGTGCCACAGATGGAAAAGTTTGAGAAGCAAAGCCTTGAGCCATTGCTGTCCATTAATATTTTAGCTGTAAAGATTTATCAATCAAGAATCACAGATAAAGTGTTGGTTATGTTGTGCAGAATACAAAAAGGCAGAAGGAAAGACTATTCCCCTGTGTGGACTAGGAGACAACTGATTCACAGGGGAATGGTTAACACTATGCCAGTCTAAATAATAATTGTGTATATCTGAATTCTTTTCTTTTAAAAAATAACAGCAATGGAAAAGAAGGGCCTTGGCAATACAAAATTGGGGGCAGAACAGAAGCTGTGGGAAGAGTCCAGAATTGCTTGGAAAATGAGAAAACAAAGAGAGCAGTACTCAGATTCATCTCCCCTCTGAAAATATAAGCATCCTGCCCCATTTCTGACCTTGCTGACACCAAGGTAAAATTCATTGCCCTAACCCAGATTTTATCTCACTTCCAAATCTCTGATGGCGTTGCTCATCCATGAGATGGTGTAGCACAATAGTTACTTATGTGGATTCTGCAGCCCCCTGCCGAGCTCTAATCCCTGGGCCACCCCTTATCAGTTGGACAAAGACTCACACTCTCTGAATGCTTCCTGACTGTGAAATAGGATCATAGTGATGCTTGCTTCAAAGAGTTGATGGAATGAAATGAGTTGCAACATAGGAAGTGCTTAGAACAGAGCCCTGATGCAGTAAGTGTTTCGTAAATGGTAACTGCTACTATTCTTTTTTGAACAAGTATTGACTGGGTTCCTATTATGTGTACATTGGAACCATCTCTTTCATCAACCCCATTATCCCAGGACCACTCACAAATTCCATCATGCTTTTCCATATTTGACAGCCTCATTATGATGGCCTCAGCAATGCTGTGCTTAGCTGTTTCGAACATTTCTCTTATTAAAATTAAAACAAACAAACAAACAAAAAAAAAAACCTGACCCAATGCCTCATAGAGCTCTATATTGATCTAAAATTTCTATAATTCATTGCAAAAGCACTTAATGGCTGTATTTCAGCCAATTTATGTCCTCCCTCTTCAAGAAAAAAAGTAGGACCCATAAACCCTCACTTCTTATTACGTGTCATCAGCCCCTTTAGAAAGCCTGATCTGTAATAGACAATCACTCAGATCCATATTGGCACTCACCCTTTCTGCATTCTGACCATGAAGTTCAATCCTTCATTTTCCGTCTCCTTTAGAATTCAAAACTGGAGTCATGATAGTGGTTCCAGTATTGAAAAACATTTAGTCATAGTAACCCCTAGAAACCTAAAGAAAGCTCTGAAATCTGATGACTGTTACTCAGTATGGGGGAATATATATATAACTCCTGACATAGCACCTCGCTGCTCAATCTGGTAGCTCTTGGGCTGTATTCGCAGCCACGTTTTTGACTTTGCTTTAAAAAATTCTTCATCAATTGCAGTTCTGGAAAGATTGGTTTAAGGCAGTTTCTCAAATGTTAATGTGCACACAATCACCTAAGAGTGTGGTTGAAATGCAGATTCTGATGCAGCGCTGGGTGGGGCCTGAGATTCTGCCACCCCACTGACAGTCCACTGACCGTACTTTGAGTAGAAAGGGTTTAAAGGACAGAAACCAAGACCAGTTGCAAAATCAAACCCAAACGAGCCTCTGGAGAGACTCCAAACCACTCTCAGCTGTGAAGTCAGCACTCGGCTCGAAATTCAATCCCGGCTGCATTGTGAACACCACCTGTCATGGCCTCCAGAAACAGAGGCGTCCTGTAGGTGATGGACCCTAAAAAAGGGGGTTGGTTGCATCTATAATCAGCCTTTTAAAAATCAAAGCTGTCTTCCAGCCAAAAAGGATTCCACCTCGTATTTCTGGTTGCAAAAATTGGGTTTGGACAGGGAATAGGAAGAAATTATATCTTGATCCTCTGTTTATGCTCAGTAAAGAATGTGCATCCCACTCCAAGCCCCAGTTATGATCTCATAGTTTTCTATCCTGAGGACATTTGTGTTTTCATCTTCTGCCCAAAAAGACAAATGACTGCCTATGGGCCCAGAGATGCCTTTGAGCTTTTGAGCTTTAGACCCTGAGAAACCAGCCAGATGAAATCGATGGGTTGAATAAGCTTTGAAGCCAATTCCCTGAAGTGGGAAAGAGACAATGACTGGAGCACAGACATGTTGGAACTTGCCCCATCGCAGTGGAGCCATGGGAAGAAAGGGACATCCAACAGTTCTTTTAGATCTTTGGGTCTCAAGCTTGGGGGCACGTCGAAATTACAGGGGAGCTTTAAAAACACTAATGCCTGAGTCCCACCCCAGAGGATCTGATGTCAGCTGTCTGGGGTGGGGCCCAGGTGGTTCTAATATGCAGCCAAAGTTGAGAAACATGCTGTTCTAGATTGGTGGGTATGCCAGTTTGTATATATTATGTCCCCCAGAAAAAGCCATATTCTTTAATGCATTCTTATGGGGGCAGATTGATTAATCTTTTTGATTAGGGTGTGACCTCTTGACTGACTTTCCATGGAGATGTGACTCACCCAACTGTAGGTAATAACTTTGATTAGATTATTTCCATGGAGGTGCTACCCTGCCCATTCAGTGTGGGTCTTAATTAAATCACTGGAGTCATATAAGAGCTCACAGACAGAAGGAGCTTAGTGCTGCAGCTGAGAGAGACTTTCGGAGAGATGCTTGGGAGCTGACTGCTTTGGAGATGCTAGCCCAGGGTTTGTGCCAGAGAAGCTAAGAGAGACAAGCCCAGAGACATTTTGGAAAAAGCCATTTTGAAACCAGAACCCCGAAGCAGATGTCAGCCACGTGCCTTCCCAACTAACAGAGGTTTTCCGGATGCCATCGGCCATTCTTCAGTGAAGGTATCTTCTTGTTGATGCCTTAATTTGGACACTGTTATGGCCTTAGAACTGTAAATTTGTAATTAATAAACCCCCTTTATAAAAGCCAAACCATTTCTGGTGTTTTGCAGAATGGCAGCATTAGCAAACCAGAACGGTGGGTCTAAAAATTAAACATGCGTCCAAATCACCTAGAGGCCTGGTTAAGACAGATTGCTGGCTCCTACCCCTATAATTCCTGATTCAGTAAGTCTGGGGTGAGCCTGGGAATTTGCATTTCTAATAAGTAACCAGGTGATGCTGATGCTGCTCATCTGTGGACCACTCTTTAGAACCATTATTCTAGGTGGGGGCAAGGTGGGGACAATGAACTATGGCCCCATGTCAAATCCTGTCTGCTGCCTGTTTTGTAAATAAAGCTTTATTGGAACACAGCCTCACCTATTTGTTTACATATTGCCTATGGCTTTCCTTTGTGGTCCCTTCATTCTCAGGCATGCTCTTGGTGGGCCCAAGTTTTCCCAGACTTATGTCCTCACAGTTCAGCAACCCTAGCCCAAAGAGAGGGTCTCTTTGCCAGTATTTGAAACCCAAATCTAGGGCTTGGGTTTTATGGAATTGACTTTAGTCCTGTGTCTGTCCCCAATTCATTCACTCCCATGGATGGAATACCTTGATTGTCTCTAGGAGCCTGGGATGGTGTTAACCCTACCCAAACCACTAGGACCAGGAGTGTTGGAGGGGTGGTCCCTAAAAGACAGCCAGGGTGGGGGATGGAAGCTGGGAAATACAACAGTGGTCCACTCTAACCTCTCTTTGCTGGGGAACCAATTGGAAATGTGTGCTTTCTTGAGAATCAGGAACAGAATATCCCATGCTAGCCTTTATTTTCAGAATCCTCAGGTTTGGAATCAGTGTTCAGAGAGCTTGGAATGGGAAAGAGCTTAATATTTCTGTTACTAGGGTAGAGCTAGTAGTAAGGTTCTGGAGCCGTGTAATGGTGCAATAAAGTACTATTTTGAAGGAACTGGTTGTATTTGTTTTATAAGGAAGATTTAAAAGCAGGGAAACCATTCCTGGGACTACTGAAATAGGTCAGAAGTGGGGTGACATGAAAATGGGCTATGGGGCTGACAGGAGGAAAAATTGCAAGACAATTTTGTAATGAAACCACTCAAGTGAGTTCTTGCTGATGTGCACAGAAGCCAATTCAGTAACACCAGTAGTTCGAAAAAAGAGAGTTTATTAGCAGAGGCTAGCCCAGTGGAGACAGGAGGGAAGTCCTCAGATCTGTCTCCTTGAGCTGGGGAGGTGAGGGACTTTTATTAGAAAATGTCCCGGCCCGCGGGACGATCAACGGAGGCTCTGATACCTGTAAGGGAGGAATGGTATGGGACAAGAGACACGAAGAAGGACAGCAAGACAGGTTTCTGATCAAGCTGCAAAACTTTATTGAAGAGGCAGGGTATATATGCCCTGGAGGGAGAGGGGGTGGCTAATAAGGATAGGTAGCGGTCTGGGATTGGTGATTGCTGTTGCTAGGGTGGATGGCCAATGGGTGGCTACTGTTTAGGCGCGAACTAGCTACTGCTTAGGCGGGAACTACTGTTACTTCCTTGAAGAAGGCTAATTATAGCTTAGGCTGTTCTTGCATCAGCCCTGGCGGCCATGTTGCAAGTAGGCTAATTATAGCTTAGGCTGTTCTTGCATCAGCCCTGGCGGCCATGTTGCATGTTACCGGTATCGCTGAAGGTAAATATTATATATGCTACCTTAATTGTCCCCAACATCTCCTCCCTTTGTTTTTCAAAAGGATGGAGGAAGAATGCTGATTGAGCATTCCTTTGGCATTAACCTGCTGGGGGAAATAGAGGCCTCATTCCCCAAGTTGTTTGTGGCTCTGTTTTTCTGGGGAGGGGATGTTTTGCAGAGCAAACCCCTATGCTAATGAGGCATACTTCTCAAGGAGCTCAAAACGGCCTTTGATTGTTTTGGCCCTCCTTTGCAGTGCTTTGCCTCGCACCCAGCGGTACCAATCATAGCATAAGCTAGAAGCATACTTTTGAGTTATATGCTGCTCCCGTAGGAGGGGGATTCTTACCCGTCAGGGTTGGTAGCATTCAAGCAGTCTGGATTTACGCCTTGGTCAGCGAGGTGGAGCCGGTGATAATGCACTTGAATAGGTTTGCCTAGGGCAGAATCAATTTGGTCCTTTACTAGCTGTATTATTCTTCTTATGGCCCAAGGAGCAAAAGATATTATTAGGATTAGGGTTATCAAGGGGCCTAATATAGGGAGGAGGTAAGGGAGGACTCCATTGAATCCCCAGGAGGGGCCTCCTTGGGCTTCCCGCTCACGTTTGCGGTTTGCAATTCCTTCTCTAAGCTTGGTCATGGAATCTTTAACTATTCCAGAATAATCAGTGTAAAAGCAACATTCCTCGCCTAATGCTGCACAAAGCCCTCCTTGCTTAAGGAGAAGTAGATCTAAGCCTCTCCTGTTTTGGAGAACAACCTCCGATAAAGATGTAAGGGATTTTTCAAGATGGGTGATGGAGGTTTCAATGCGGGCCAAATCTTCATCTATAGCAGCTCTTAGGTGGGAGAAGCCTTGGTGTTGGAGGATGATAGAGGCGGTTCCGGTGCCTAAGCCAGCAATACCTAAAAGAGAGGCAATAGTGACAGCCGTGATAATTTCTCTTTTGTTTCTTAGCATGGTTGGAGATTGCTCGTCCCAGTGTTGATAAAGGTCTTTTTCTTCATGGAAGAGGACACGGGGTAGCACAGCCACCAAGAGGCACATTTCCTTAGTTTCAGTGAGGGCTTTTGCTGATACGCAAGGAGTAAGCCCCGTGGAAGAGCACAGCCATTTTGCCCCTGTAGGGGGAATATAGAATTTACCTTGCGATGGAAAGGACAACTGTGCACAGACCTTTTTTAAGGAGGGGGAAACGTTACCAATACAATGCCCAGAATGGATAACGGATTGCATGGTGAGGCCGATTTTTGTTGTATTCCAAGGACATTGGGGAGGATTGTCTTCGTCAGAAATATTAAATGAGGTATTAAGGGCTACAGCATCATAAAAAGGGGGATTAATAGAGAAACATAGCCAGCAACTGCGAGTAAGGTTAGGCTGGGAGGAGTTTAGAGAGAGAAAGGTGGCTTGGAGTATTGACCAAAGTGAGTTATAGATTGGGTTAAGCTCTACGGAAGAGCTTGAGGGTGACAATGTTGGGTTGGTAGTAGGGGAAGAATTAGTGGGTTTGCGAGAAGGGGTAGTTGGGCGCGGGGGAGTGAGCACCACATTTGGCCCTATGGCGGATGGTTTTTGCTGTACTGCTTCTTTTTTTATTAGAATAAGAGATCCCGGGTCGGATCCTGCTAAATAGATTCGGAAGCCCCAAGTTCGACCCATGAGCCAAGAGGTATCAGTAGGGTCTAGTACGGTGAGCATAAGTTTTTTTGGACAGAGGTACCTATCGTACCAGCGGTTGCCTGGGTTTTGGCAAGTATATGGGACCTCTGTAAGATTTAGAAATTTGTCAGGGGCATAGGGTTTCCAGCTAGTGGCCAGTGTTTCACACCCCCAGTATGCACAGTAGTACTCATAGGGGGAATTGCAGTACGGTTTTCCAGGATTTGAGGATGGGCACATGTAATAATTCTGTATATTAAGGCTGCCAGGATAACCAACAGGTTTTGGATTAGGAGGGGGAAACAGATCAGTGGCATTAAAAACAAAAGAGGGGCGTCCTGCAGTGGTATTGCAAAGAATTATTTTGGAATCTTCCCATCGCGCAAGGGTCCATTTCCAAGGCTGGTGGGGGTTGGAATTGCGATCAGGATTGCCATGCGATATACTAGGTAAGAGAAGGCATAAAGCGGCAATTTTGAGTGGTAGTAGGCTTAACATGGTTGTATTGATGAAGGCTTATTAAGTCCTTTAGTTAAGGGAAGGAGGTCAGCAGGGTAATGCACCCCACAATGCACAGGTATGTTATAGCAAGTAAGGCTTTTTCAAATAGATTCCAATCCTTTGGGGCAATAGTAGCTAACCCAGCCGCAAATAGCAAGGCCAGAGAGCCAATTAGTAAGAGCTAATAGTTCATGTGGCCTTAGCGATGGGGCAAACCTGTAAGTTGGGCCTTTTTTGGTTGCCGGCTGCACGTAGGTTGGGCGTGTTCTGGGCAGGCTGCAGCGGGTGTTCTTCTCTGAAGGAGGGCTGGGTCGAGCGGCGACGGGGGCGGGCCCCTGGTGCCGACGCAGGCAGGGGCAGCTACGGCAGGAGTTGTGAGGTCGCTGGAGTGTTGATGCGCTGGAGGAGAAAAGAAAGAGATTTTTCTCAGGCAGAGGCTTCTTCCCTGGAGAGGTTATTATCAAGGGGGGGTTTGGGAGTTTGAGGGGTTTGTTTTGGCAGTGGTGAATTGACATGTTTAATTAGTCTTTCTGGGAGCCAGCGAGGGCCTTCTTTCTCTTGATCATATATGCAAGCAGAGCCTCATCCCCAAATAATAACGGGGTCAGGCCCATTCCACTTCGATGTCAAGGGGTCACGCCACATAACAGTGGCTTGTTGCGTTTGTGTTTTGGGATGCCAGTGTCTATCAGCTGCAGATTGTCCATTAATATCTAGGGTTAAGAAGTTAAGGACAAAAAGGGCATGGTGTAGAAGGTCTCGGGGACGTTGCTTTGTCAGGTTGAGAGTGCTATCAGCTAGACGGCACAGGGCATTTTTTAGGGTGCGATGTGCTCGCTCTACTATTCCCTGTCCTTGGGGATTATAAGGTATTCCCGTAATGTGCTTAATTTGCAATTGCTGACAGAATGTTTGAAAGTTTTTTCCAGTATACCCAGGTCCATTATCTGTTTTAATGGTTTTAGGCTGGCCTAAAATGGTGAAGCAATGTAGCAAATGAGAGATGACATGCTTTGAAGCTTCCCCTGATTGCAAACTAGCTAGCATGAATCCACTGTACGTATCAATACAGACATGTATATATTTAAGTTGTCCAAAACTAGCAAGATGGGTGACATCCATTTGCCAGATTTCGTTTGGGATGAGCCCTTTTGGGTTGACTCCCATATGGGGGACTGGCAGGTGAGTTACGCAGTTTTTGCAGGCTTTAACAACTTCTCTTGCCTGCTCCCTTGTAATGTTAAATTTCAGGCGGAGTGTTTGCATTTAAATGGTGTTGGGCATGGGCTTGAGAGGCCAGGGTTAGAGAATCGCAAAAATTGGAACATATTAGCTGGGTGGCAGCGTCTGCTAGTGCGTTACCTTCCGCTAGAGGGCCTGGCAGGTTCTGATGGGCACGGAGGTGTCCTATGAAGAAAGGGAGCTGTCGTTTGAGAATTAATTTTTGTAGCTTTGAGAATAAGGGGACTGCATTGGTGGACGGTTTGATAAATGGAGTTGTTTCTAATAGCGGTATGGACTGAGCTATATGCACTATCAGTGTATAAATTAAAAGGTTGGTTTTGAAGGTGGGAAAAAACCTGCAGGACTGCATAGAGCTCGACAAGTTGAGCTGAGGTATAGGGAGAGCGCACGGAAAATGCTTGACCCTGGATGACATATGCTGCGGTCCCATTTGCTGAACCATCAGTAAAGACTAAGGTAGCAGAGTCTATGGGTTTTGCTTTAGTGACCTTTGGGAAAGTGAATTGATGGATTTTAGCGAACTGGATTAATGGGTCGTTTGGGTAATGATTATCAATATCGCCTAGGAATGAAGAGCATGCGATAGCCCATTCATCATTGGTTTGGAAAAGCCAATGGATTTGATCTTGGGTGTATGGGACAATAAGGGAATCGGGATCTTTTCCAAACAGTTGGCGGCTAGTTTGCCGGCCTTTAATTATGAGGGCAGCTATAAGAGCAACGTATGGCGAGAGCACTTTTGTTGGAGTAGCTGGGAGATGAACCCAGAGTAGTGGGTGGCCTCGCCCGTTTGATTGTTTTAAATTGGATTGCCAGAATACACCTGTAGGCGTGTGAATTGTATTAAGAATTATAAAAATTAAAGGCTGGTGGTAGTTTATTTGAAAGCAAGTTTGATTTTGGATAGCTTGATTTATGATGGTAAGCGCTTGCATTGCCTCTGGAGTTATGCTTCAGGGAGAGGAGGGACTTGCGTCTCCTTTCAAAATATTAAAGAGTGGTAGAAGAGTTTCAGTGGGTAGTTTTAGGTAGGGGCGAAGCCATTGAATGACTCCCAAGAGTTTTTGGAAGTCATTCAACGTTAGCAAATGGGAGGTTCGCAATTGAATGCGGGGTGTTAAAACTTGTTGGTGCCAAAGTTCGAACCCTAGATAAGAAAAAGGGTCTGAGGTTTGTACCTTGTCGGGGGCTATTTGAAGACCTTTTGCTGTTAAATTTTTAAGAAGGTCTTGAAAGCAAAAATGTAATTTATCTACGTCCTCACCTGCTAATAGGACATCATCCATGTAATGAAGAATGTAGATTTGTGGCCATAGCTGTCTGATAGGGTTAATGGCCTCAGCGACAAATTTTTGGCACAAGGTTGGACTATTGGCCATGCCCTGTGGTAAGACTTTCCATTGAAACCGGGGCATAGGGCCCTGAAAATTGATTTGAGGGACGCTAAAGGCGAAATATTGCCTGTCTTCTGGGTGAAGAGGTATGGAGAAAAAACAATCCTTTAAATCTATAACTATTTTGTAAAAGTTGATAGGGGTAGCAACTGGTGAAGGGAGACCGGGTTGCAGAGCCCCCATGGGTACCATGGCTTTGTTTACGGCGCGCAAGTCTTGTAGCAGTCTCCATTTACCTGATTTTTTTCTTATAACAAAAATAGGAGTGTTCCAAGGGGACTGAGTAGGTTCAATATGTCCGGCATTAAGCTGTTCCTGTACTAACTTTATAGCCGCTAGGGTTTTTTCCTGAGTTAGGGGCCATTGATCAACCCACACTGGTTCTACGGATTTCCAAGAGATTTTCTCAGCATGGGGTACAGGGATGTCAATGGCCGTCAGGCTAAATTTTGGGAGAGCCCGAGTCCTGTTCTAGCTGTATTAGGTGTTATAGAGATGGGCTGCTTTATTCCTTGATTAGCTTTTCCAAGGCCTTTGCCAGGGAGAAAGTTCATTTTGAGCATTTGAGCAGTAACTGTATCACTAGGGCTGCACATAAAAACTTTCATTTGAGTTAGGATATCTCTACCCCAGAGATTAACGGGGAGATGGGGGATAATATATGGTATAACTGTACCAGCGTTCCCTTCCTCATCCTCCCATTTTAGGGCTTGTGAACTTTGTAGAGGATTTGTGGCTTCTCCTATACCCTGTAGGTGGGTGGCAGCGGCCATGAGGGGCCATGATTTTGGCCAGTGGTTTGAGGATATAACTGTGGAATCGGCCCCTGTGTCTTAAGATTCCTTCAAATAGCTTGCCATTAAGTTTTAGTTTTAAGGTGGGCCGATTATGGGATATTGGTTGTGCCCAAAAAATGTCGGAGGATCCAGGGCCCTCTGTGGGGCGCTGGGTTTTTTTGAAGTTTGAGTTAATGTGTTGAAGGGGGAGGATTACAAGCTGTGCTATTCGGGTGCCGGGAGGAATAGAGACAATGTTGCTTGAGGTGGCTGCGATTATTTTTATTTCACCCTTAAAATCATTATCCAGCACACCTGGGGTGATTTGAATCCCGTGAAGGGTGGTACTGGCTCTTCCTAAGATGAGGCCAAAGGTATTTGGGGGCAGTGGTCCATAAACTCCCGTTGGTATGAGGAGAGGACTGTTTTCTGGGGTTAATATTGATTTGGAGGTGGTACAGAGGTCCATTCCTGCGCTTCCTGCTGTTGCTCTCCATAAGTCTGCGACACGGCAGCATGGTTTATGGTGGGGAGAGCTGGTATTGTGACTGAGGATGGTCGAACGAACCGTACTGCCCCTGGGTTCATTCTGGTTGGGGCCTGGGGCCGGCCCCATTGGGAGTTTCCCTGGGGCTTAGGCTTAAGGGGTTGGCCATTAATGTCTGCGTTAGAGTGGCATTCAGATGCCCAATGGAACCCCTTTCTACAGCGGGGACAAATAGAGGGTGGCAATGGGGGTTTTTTAAAAATGGGTGAAGAGGTACTGGTTCTTGGCACGGGGTAATTTTTTGAAAAATGGCCAGGTTGCTTACAGTTATAGCATGTTGGAGGCTTAGTTTGTGCTGCAAAGTTTTGAAGGGCCGCGCCAATGGCTATTCCAAGAGTTTGAGTGGGCCCGATGCCAGAACAGAGTTTTATGTAATTATTAAGATTGGTATTGCGAAAGGGGCGGATTGCTGCCTGGCAGGCAGCGTTGGCATTTTCATAGGCCAGGTGTTTAATGAAATCACTCTCGCTTTCGCTGGCCCCAAATAGACGCTCAGCCATGTTTTGTAGGCGGCTGAGGAAATCGGTATATGGTTCATCGGGTCCCTGTCTTAATTTAGCGAGAGAGGCAGTGGCCGCACCCTTTTGTGGAAGTTTCTTCCATGCTCTAAGCGCGGCCGTTTGTATTTGTGCTAGGAGGCCTGGGGGGAATTGAGCTTGTTTGTCATTTTGATGGTAGGGGCTTTGACCTAAAAATTTGTTTAATGTCCATTTTTTAGAGGTGGCTTTACGGGCATTACGGGTGGCATACTTTTTACAGTGCTCTTCATAATCGGATTTCCATAACAGGAAATCGCCGCCGGACAAGGCAGCTCTGGCTAATTGGGACCAATCGTTAGGAGTGAGTTCCTTTTCACTAAGGCTTTCTAATAAGGTGAGCGTGAAGGGGGCGGTAGCGCCATAATCATTCACTGCCTTTTTTAATTTTTCTAAATATTTTAAACTGAGTTTTTTATATTTAGCTGTTGAGGTAGTGCTAGCTTCCTCTTGCTCCTCTTCATCAGAACTGGGGGGGTTTGATTGTTCCTCTTCCTCGCTTTCGCTACTAGAAGCGCCATTTTGGGAGCTGGCGGCGCCACTTTGGGAGCTCTGACTGCGTGTGACTGGAAAGGCATAAGGGTGAGTATTCTCTGGGAGAGTAAGGGCTGCAACGCTTTGAGTCGCTGCCCGAAGATCAGCAAGCAAATTGGCAGCTCGCAGCCGTTCCTGATTAAAGGTTTCTTTAAAATTATCGGCGTGTAGCCGGAGATTTTCTGTGGCCTCTTCTAGCGCATTGGACTGAGGCAGGGACGTAACTGGATAAAATTGAGAACGTGGTTGAGGATTTGGCTCTGAAAGACCAGGTGCATAAGGAGGTGGCCGAAACGGAGGAAGGGAATGATCCTCCACAGAAAGTAAGTTTTCAGCTTTTGTTTCAACTTTACACTGATTGGCTAGCGGACAAACCTGACTGATAGGGGTGTTTGGTCTACTTTCGTTTGGGTCCTCATTTAGAGGTTTTTCAGGCATGTCAATAATTACTGAGTTGGCTTCTGAGGCGGGGCGAGAGTGCTCTCTTAACGCTTCTTCCCCTTTTCTACAGAGCTTTTGAATATCAGGGGCCAGAGAATGGACTTTTAGGATTTCATTAATTAGATTCCAGTAAGTGAAAGCAGTGACCGGGACCTTTTCAGGACCGAAGGTTCGGTAGTAGTCTTTTAAGCAATCACCGACCCTTTGCCAGCATCGCTGGTCTATGGTACCTTCCTGGGGGAACCAAGGGCAGGTTTTTAGTAGGAAATCAAAAAAGCATGTGAGATCCTTTTTCTTAACTCTAGTTCCTCGTGCCTTGAGTGATTCTTTGACCTGACTAACATATATTTCGTGTTGGGAAGTTACTTGTCCCATGATGGGGGTGGGGGGCTTACCTTTCGTTGTTTTCTTTCTTTTCTTTTCTTTTCTCCTTCTTTCGCCGACACTGATCAACTGCTGAACGGATTCGTCTCGCGAGCGAGTTACTTCGCGGTGATCCCTGGTGCGGTGAGTGTGAGAGGCCTCTCTCCTTGAGTGCGGCGTTCCGTCCCTCACAAGGCTCGAGCCCCACGTTGGGCGCCAGTTGTCCCGGCCCGCGGGACGATCAACGGAGGCTCTGATACCTGTAAGGGAGGAATGGTATGGGACAAGAGACACGAAGAAGGACAGCAAGACAGGTTTCTGATCAAGCTGCAAAACTTTATTGAAGAGGCAGGGTATATATGCCCTGGAGGGAGAGGGGGTGGCTAATAAGGACAGGTCGCGGTCTGGGATTGGTGGCTGCTGTTGCTAGGGCGGATGGCCAATGGGTGGCTACTGTTTAGGCGCGAACTAGCTACTGCTTAGGCGGGAACTACTGTTACTTCCTTGAAGAAGGCTAATTATAGCTTAGGCTGTTCTTGCATCAGCCCTGGCGGCCATGTTGCATGTTACCGGTATCGCTGAAGGTGAATATTATATATGCTACCTTAATTGTCCCCAACAAGAAAAGACAAAGGGAAGTGGAGATAAAGATATTAGGGATGTTGGCACATGGTGATTGGCTAGTAAACATTCAAATTAAAGATTGCAAGTTGGCTATTTCCATTGGCTATTTAAACATTCAAATTAGGGATTGTAAGTTGGCTATTACTGCTGATTGGTCCTCTAATTTGATGAGTGGACTTGTGACATTTCCAGAACTGTAATGGTCAGACCTCTGGCCTCCTTTTTGGGTCTGATGATTCTCTTTCCTGTTGCTCCTGCTCACTTTGATTCCGCTCACAGGGTATTTTATGTTCCGGGGTGACTTTAAGTTCAGGCTTCTTCCTTTAACACATGCTTCATTTGTTTTAGCCAGTTCTGTAGGGAAAGAAGAAAACAGGAACTTGTCCTGGAGTTAGGCAAGTCCCTCATTAATCTTAAATGAGGAAAGTGAAAGCTTCAACAAGTTAGTCAGGGAGGGGTTATTCTAGTGAGTTGGTTACATGCTGGTTTCAGTAACTCTAGGAAGTTGGTAGACATGTTAGAGAGGGATGTCAACTCCACATATCGTGCACTTGAACTAAGTTGATATGCTGCAGTTTTAGATCCTCTTGCTTGACTGAGATAGCCCTACCCCAGGCTCTGGTTTCACCAGTCTCTCATGGGCACTTTTACTCCCTTAAATCCCCAAACTCCTGGCCCTGCTTCCTGCCTCTCAGCCTAGGCTCAGCCTGGATCATCAATATGTGTTTCTGTTCCATTTCTGGAACAGAAATGTCACCCATTGAGACATTTACCTTATTTCTTAATATTCCTTTTGTATTTTGCTTATTGTGAAATGTTTGGAGATGAGGAGTCCTCAAGCTATAAACTTATAATGCCATCCTGACCAAAAGTCCACTCACTTGCCCATCTTAAGAATTTTCCTTAGCACTTCATAACATTTTTCCAATCCTTGTTGCCCGGTGTTGCATCTTTGTCCCTTTCAATAGTGAAGGGAAAAAGAGAACTGTATATATTTTTTCTTTATAAAAAAAAATACAGACAACTTATTTTATTCATATAAGTAAAAATAACTATGACTAGAATGAAAACTGTAATAAATCATAGTAAACTAATTTTCAAAGTGTACTTTATGAATTCTGAATAATTGTACTAACAGTGTAGCAAGGAGGACATTTCACTAAAAATAGGAGAAAGCTTCTGGTTTTCATTAGTGGAGGAATGAGATCAGTGCATTGTGTCTTGGGAGGAGAGAGACAAGTGCCAATCAAAATCGCCATTGAATTTGTTTCCTTTGTCATCCTTCACTGGTGGGTCTCACTAGATGATTTTCAGATGTACCCTAAAAGGGACATGGTCCTACATCTGCCAGCAGCGCTCGACTGATGTCCTGTTGTCCTCAGCAGTGCCTTTGGCTTTTGCCGTCTGGTTCCACAAGCTGCCTGTGTGGGTGAGCCTAAATGGAGGAAAAACTGGATAGGTTATATCGTGGGTGTACTTTTGCAAATGTGGTATTTCAGCAGCCTGGAAAATTACCAAGGCAAAAGCAATGATTCTGCAGGCAAATTTAATTACTTTTAAAGAACAAGCAATTCCTAATTCCAAGTCTCAGATGAGGTTCTTATCTACTTTCTCAGGTGTTGAACCAGGTTGGTTTCACTTATAATTCTTAGCTTAGGGGAAAGAATTACACTGGAATAAGAGTTTCTTGACAGGTTTTTTAAATTACAGAGGTACCACAGGCTTATAAAAAAATTCAAAACAATGATTTAGAAATTAGAAAATGTAAGCCTTCTACTTGCTTAATTCATCCCTCATCTCATTTCTCTAAGATAGCTTCCAGTTCATTCTCTGTGAATATTTCTATCTCTATCTAACTCTAATTATATCTATAGCTATAGTTATAGCAGTGGTTCTCAACTGGGGGAGATCCCTCCTCCCCCAGGACACTTGGTAATGTCTGGAGACATTTTTGATTGTCAAAACTAGGGGTGGGGGGAACCACCGGCATCTGGTGGGCAGAGACTAGGGGTATCGCTCCATATCCTATAATGCGTGGGACAGTCCCCACAGCAAAGAATTATCCCACTCAAAATTTCAAAAGTGCCAAGGTTGAGAAACTCATGTATAGATTTTCTTGATATGGGAAAACTTTAGATAGGAAGGATAGCTTTAGAAAATATCAATTCTGAGAATTCAAGCACATGCATTATTTCTTAGACATTCATAGGGGGAATCTACCCACCAATGATCCAGAAACTTGTTTGCTTTTTCCTTCTGTAAATGTTTCTAAATCTTTTTTAGAGCAGAGGTTGGACCACATTGCCTCCCAAGTCCACTTCCTCATTTAAGCAAAGGAGGTGGAATTGGGAATTCAGCCAGTTTGCTCCTAGGCCTGGGAGAATCAGGGTGATGGACCTCAGTTTAGGAGTCTACAGCTGCCCAGATGAGTGGCTCCTAGGCCATAATGGGGAGTCTGGATGGGAGCAAAGCTGGGAGCGGGGGTTTTCTGGCTGGGACTAAACAGGATCTGAGGCACTATCTGCTCATAATGACAACCTTGCCCCCTTCCCCTCTCCCACAACCACCAAATACCCATGCTCTGCAAGCCTTGACGGCTAAGAAAAGTACAGCCATCTCATCTACACCTTCCCACACCTCCAGGGGACATTATGATTTGGGTGATTTTTTTTTCCCTTTCTGTTTATTTTCATATGACAGTCACTTGAATAAAAATGTCAGGAGGTGGGAAAAGCAGGAAGTTTGAAGGAAGTAGAACTACAGGTTATTTTCCTGTGTTCTCAGATTCCATAAAGTGAGTCCTGAGAACTGCATCCTAGTACAGAAATTTTAGCTACAGCCCTATCTTAGAAGGGAAAAGATTCTTCAGCCCCAGTTCATGAATATAAACAGGGTCCCTCTTTCAATGACCATAAGATGGCTGCCTCTTAGAAACTGAACAAGCCGGTCTGTCACCTGAGAAAGAAGTAATCCATGCTTTCCGTGGACACCAGACAAAACAGAGAGATTTGGCAAGGCTGAATGACTCCTGCCCACAAGCAGAAACCTCTGTTAGGCCTCCCTACAGTTCCTGCCACGCAGCCCTGAGTACTAAGCAAGCGCCTTCTGGGAATGACTCCATAAAGGAAGTTTTGGCCAAACCATAATTCTGTGAACATGTGCCACATTCTACAAGCTTTCCAGGGTCATCTGTAATCCACAGAGATGAGTTATCTAGACAGTTCCCGTTCAGAGGACAGGAATCAGAAATCCAGCAGGGAGTTGGAATGTCTGAGCTGGGAATTCTCATAGCATAGCTGTAGGAGCAACAGGTCTGAAATACTCAATTGCAGAGAATTGGTTCAATGGGTAAGAAAATTCTGAGAGGGTTTTATGCATGTGCGATGGTTAGTTTTATGTGTCAACTTGCCTAGTCTATGGCACCCAGCTATTTAATCCAACAGTAATCTAACAGTTGTTGGGAAGGTATTTTGTAAAATTGATTCACCTCTACAATGGAGACTTTAAGTAAAGAAGATTACCCTTGAAAATGTGGGTGGGCCTCACCTAATCTGTTGAAGGCCTTAGGAGCAAAAACTGAGATTTCCTGGAAAAGAAGAAATTCTGCCTCAAGACCATAACATCAATACTTATTTCCAGCCTGCCAGCCTGCCCTCAAAATTTCAAGCTTACCAGCCCCCACCAAGAACACGACCAACTCTTTAAAATGAACCATACGTATGTGTATGTGTATTTGTATGTGTGTACTGTTGGTTCTGTTTCTCTGGAGAACCCTGACTGATACAATATGTGTCAGTTTTTTCTTTCTTCCTTTCCTCTCTCTTTCTTTCCTTCCTTCCTTTCTTCCTTTTGGAGACTATTATCTTTTAAAACTTCAAGCTTCTTAGGAAACTACTTATGGAAAAGAACCAATATGCAACATGAGAAAACTTTGTTATATGCCATTCTATGTAATGGAAAGGCAAAAAAGAATCAAGTTTAACGTTATTCCTAGGTGTTTTGAAAACCTCATTTCATAAATAGCACATTTCATGCTATAAGTATATTAACATCAATTAGCATTTTTTCACCAATTGACCTTTATTAAGATCTTAACAGGGGTCTAGCATTTTGCTAGACACAATGCATATTTATTCCAGATAAATAAATATGAAAATCCTTCCTGTGACCTTTGTCAAATGCCATGATTTCACACTCCATATGAAATCTAAATATTCTTTATCCTGATTTTACGCTTTCATCATTGAAAACAGATGTATATTTGAAGAGACAAGATGCAGAGCTATGAGTCCAGTAGACCATCTTTGATTCCAAATCCTACTGTTAACTTGCACTGTGATGTGGCTGCCTTTTCCTGGGACAAATGCATCCAAAGTTTACCCCAAAAAAATATGACTTTTGTCTTCTTTCTTTGTATTAGTTAGGGTTTTCCAGAGAAACAGAACCAACTGTGTGTGTGTGTGTGTGTGTGTACACATACACACACAAATATATGGTATATATAATATATATATATATTAAAAGATTTATTATAGGAATTGGCTCATATGACTGTGGGTATTGGCAAGTCCAAATTCCATAGGGCAAGAGACAGCTGGAAACTTCGAAAAAGATGATTCTGAAATTTGGCACACCCGAACTCTGTAGGACAGGCCACAAGCTAGAAACACCAGTGAAAGTTAAGTTGAATTCCCCAGGAGAAGCTAGCTGTGTGAAGGAGAGGCAGAATTTCTTCTTTCTGACTGCTGAAATCCTCAGTTCTGCTTTAAGGTCCCTAACTGATTGGATGAGGAGACTTCCCTCATCGAGGCCAGTCTCCTTTGTTGATTTGTAGATGCAATCAGCCATAGATTCAACCATCTACAAAATACCCTCACAATAACAATCAGGCCAGTGCTTGCTTGACCGAACAACTAGACACCATAACCTAACCAAGTTGACACCTGAAATTACCATCATATCTCCCAGCTCTTTGTTTCTTCAACTTGTTGTCTAAGGAAATCAAAGGGAAAATAAATATATTCTGAATCCCACCACGTCTCACCACTTCCCTGGTCCCAGCCACTGTCTTCTCTAGACTAGATTAATGCAACAGTCTTCTCATCAAGAGAGAGACAGAGAGAGAGAGACAGAGAGACAGAGAGAGAGAGAGAGAGAGAGAGAGAGAGAGAGAGAGAGAGAGAGAAATCCACAGAGGGAATAGCCAGAAGCGGAACAGTAATGGAACCCAAAACAGAAGGGAGAGACCAGGAGACACTGCCATGTGCCTTGCCATGTGACAGATTAAGGACCAGGGATCACCAGCAGCTAGCCCCAGAATGCCACAGTCTTTGGGGAGAAAGCATCATCTTGATGATGCCTTGATTTGGACCTTTTTCCTAACCTCTAGATTGTGAGTGAATAAATTCCTATTGTATAACCTGACCCATTTCATGACATTTGCTTCAACAGCCAAGGAAACTAAAACAGACTATGTCAGGCTTCTCCTCAAAAGCTTCAATGGCTCCCCATCTCCCTGGGAGTCAGTGTTCCAGTCTTCAGCCACTCCCTCCTCAGGTCGTTTGCATGTGCCATTCCCTCTCCTGGAAAGCTCACTCATCTCTAATTTCACTTCATCAGAGTCCATCACCAACAGGCTTTCCAAAGGAGCCCTCTTCCCACTGTCCCAGCACTCCATTCACACTGATACACTGTGTTTATTTGTTTATTGGGTTATTGTCTGTCTCTCCAACTGGAGTGAAAATTCCATGAAAGCAAGAATTTGTGTCTGCTTTTTACACAGCAGTATGACCAAAACACAGACCAGCACCTGGTACGATTATTTGTTTAATGAGTGAAAAATAAAAACCGCCTCTCTCTGATAAATGCTTCTGTTTTTCTACCCCATTGAAAGGGGTACAGACAGACCGAATCATGAGGAATGCTAAACAGGGAGGAGGAGGCATCCAGATTTCCAATTCAGATGTCCAATTTCAAATAAAAAATATCTAGTTAGGTTCTTCAGTGAAATCATGAATCACAGAATATTTCTGACAATAAGTTAAAACTCATTTAACTTTAATAAATTAAAACACACAGCATGCATGAAAGTGTACCCAGATATATTAAAAATGTGCAACGAAAAACTACAGAGATCTCAAAAAAACTTCATAATTCCAAGTTCAAGTTCTACCATTGATTGATCAATCTATTCTCTGTGAGGTGTGAGCAATACTTTGCCAACCTGGTGGAGAGAGGGCCAAGTATCAGCTAATGTCTTGGTTTTCCTGTCTCTTTCCTTCTGCCAACTGAACTCAGTACGGGCAAGTCTCCTATTGCTGTATGGGGCTACCTGTGTGGGTGTTGAAGATAAGCATATAAAGCCCAGCACTGTCCAAGGGAAAGAAATGGAGGCTCCATATGTCATTTTTAATTTTCCAGTAGCCACACTAAAAAAGTAAAAGGAAACCAGTGGAATTAATTTTAATAATATATTTTATTTACCTCTGTATACCTAAAATACGATCGTTTCAGCATGTAATTGGTATTAAAAATACTAATTAATTAGATATGAGTCATCCTTTCTTGTACCAAGTCTTCAGAATTCAGTGTGTATTTTACACCTACATCACATCTCAGTTTGGCCCCATTTCCAGTGCTCAATAGCCGCATGGGGCTAAGGGCCATGATACTGGATGGTGTAGATAGAGACTTTCCTTTAAATACCTCATATAGCCCAGGTTAGCGTTGTAACCATTCATTTAGTGAAAATAAATGTTTGAGTGCTTCCCATGTGCCAGAAACTGTTCTAGGCACTAAAATATAGCAGAGACCAAAACAGACAAACTTCCCTGCCCATGTGGAGTTTGTGTTTAGTCCAGGAACATAAACCATGAATAGAGTAAACAGTAAAATATTTATAGCAAGTTACAACCATGGTGAGTGCTAGGGAGAGGGGTTAGGGAGTGCCTGGGGGTGGGGGAAGGTTGCAGTTGTCAGAGGATGGTCCTGGGAGGCTCCACCAAGACAGTGATACTCGGGCTGCTTGAGGGAGGTGAGGGAGCGAGGCGCGGGGCCATCTGGGGGAAGAGGGCTCCAGGCCGAGGGAACAGCCTGAGACCAGAGCATGCTTGGAGTGTTCAGGGATCAGCAGGCAGGCCCATCTGGCTGGAGCTGAGTGAGCAAAGGGCAGAATGGTAGGCGACAAGGTGGGGGTGGGGGTGTGGGCTAAGGATCATAAGGACCTGGAGCAGCCTTTGGCTCTTTTCCTGTGGGAGAGAGACTAGGAGCTTTAGGAGTGTTTTCAATGGAAGAGTAATGAGACTTTGCGAGCATGCTCTGGCTGAGTCCACCCCGGTGCTCTCTGGTTTTTCCTACACTCCTCCTGCCCACTGCCCTGCACTCTGCAGCACTGAAAGGCACTGCTGCTGCCTTCCACAACTAGCATCTCTGCAAAGACCACCCTGCTTCTCTTAGCTCTTTCACAACTCTTTTCTTTTGTCATTCAGCTACTTAGAAAGACAAAGAGACTATATAGTCAGCACTCAGGAAATTGCCAGGTGGGAGGGAAAAGATCAGTTTTCCAGCAATGACAATGTCTTCCACAAGGCAGACGCCCCATGGAAATAAAATACACTTTCTATCTAGACTGCATCCCCCTTGTTCATAGTAAAGTATCTCCTGTCTGAAACTAAGACGTCCTTCAAAGGCCACCTGTCTCTGAGACCTTGGGTTTTGGTTTGCTAAAGCTGCCAGAATGTAATATACCAGTGTGCCAGTTTAAATGTATTGTGTCCCCCAAACGCCATTATCTTTGACATAATCTTGTGTGGACAGACGTTATCAGTTTTGATTAGATTTCTTTGAGTGTTTCTTTGGAGCTGCTCCCTACCCAGCTGTGGGTGATGACTCTGACTGGATATTCCCATGGAGGCATGGCCCCACCCATTTAGGGTGGACCTTGATCAGTGGAGCCATATAAATGAGGTGACAGACAGAGGGAACTCGGTGCAGCTGTGAGTGATGTTTTGAAAAGGAGCTACAGCCAAGAGGGACACTTTGAAGAATGCACAAGTGCTGAGAGAGGAACTGCAGTTTACAGAGACATTTTGGAGATGGCCTTTGAAAGCAGACTTATGCTCCAGAGAAGCTAAGAGGAAAAACGCCCCAAGAGCAACTGAGAGTGACATTTTGGAGAGAAGCTGAAGCCTAGAGAGGAACGTCCTAGGAGAAAGCCATTTTGAAACCAGAATTTTGGAGCAGATGCCAGCTATGTGCCTTCTCAGCTAACAGAGGTTTTCCAGACGCCATTGGCCATCCTCTAGTGAAGGTACCGATTGTTGATGTGTTATCTTGGACACTTTATGGCCTTAAGACTGTAACTGTGTAACCAAATAAACCCCCTTTTATAAAAGCCAATCCATCTCTGGTGTTTTGCATTCCAGCAGCGTTAGCAAACTAGAACAACCAGAAATGGGTTGGCTTTTAACAATGGGGATTTATGAAGTTACAAGTTACAATTCTAAGGCTGTGAAAATGTCCAAATTAAGGCATTGGCAAGAAGATACCTTCTCTAAAGATAGGCTACTGGCATCTTGGGTTCCTCTGTCACATGAGAAGGCACATGGCAACATCTGCTTGTCCTTCTCCAGGGTGCTGGTTTTGATGGCTCTCTCAGTTTCTTTGGGTCCTTTTTGCTTCTCCCAGGGTGTTTTCTTTCTAAACTGTCTCTCTCCATGAGCTCTCTTAAAGGGTTCCAGTAAAGGATTAAGACATGCCTTGAATTGGGTAGGTCACATCTCCATGGAAACAACCTAATCAAAAGGTCCCACCCACAACATGTCTGCACCCACAAGAATGGATTAAAAGAGCATGGCATTTTCTGGGGTATGTAACAGTTTCAAACCAACACACCTGGAGTCCAGGAGAAATGCCACCCAGATCCCTGCAGCTCAGACTATGGTCTAGTGCTAGCAGCATCAGCTCAAAGTGGGGGCTCACTAGAAATGCAGAACTTCAGGCCCCACCCAGATCTCCTATTTTAGCAGTGTCTCCAAGTGATTTGTAGGCACATTCAAGTTTGAAAAGTGCTACTCTAGACATTTTAGGTCTTAACCCTCTTTGACTTTCTCTACAGTAATAATGCTCTCATGACTTAAAACAGCAATAACCAGCCATGATTTTTTCAGGATTAGGAGGGCTAACTGGGTTCAGCTGGGTGAATCTTCTGCTCTCCCTGGTGTCACAGGTGCTCAGTCATCTGGAGGCTCGACAGAGCTGGAATGGCTGAGAAGGTTCACACATGGGGCTGGTAGTTGGTACGGGGATAACTCTGACCATGGATTTATCAGTTGGGGTTGCAGTCATCTGGGGGTTAACTGGGCTGGAATACCCAGGATGGCTCCCTCACATGACTGAGGGTTAGTGCTTACTGTTAGCTGAGTCCTCCACTGGGGCCGTCAACTGGAGAGCCTCAGGTCTCCTCTGCGTGGCCTCTGCCTGCGGCTTGTCCTCCTCAGAGCATGGCGGCTCTGCTCCAAGGGGGAGCTTTCCAAGGAGTGAAGTTGCAGATCTCTTAAAGCTCAGCCTCAGAAGTTACCCAGTGACACTTTTGCCACTCTATATAGGTCAAAGCAAGCAACAAGAACAGACCAGATTCAAGGTGGGGGAGGGGATACATTCCTTCTAATGATGAGTAGTGGCAAGGAATTTGCAGCCATCTTTAATCCATCCCAAAAGAGAATAACTAATGTTTATCAAGCAGTTGCCGTGTAAGTACTGTTGCCACATTTCATCAATTCTAAGATGCTCATTTTTTTAACTTTTTATTTTGAAATAACTGTAGACTTGCAGGAAGTTGCAAGACAGCACCAAGAGGTCTTGTGTACCCTTCACCCAGTTTCCCTCAGTGGTTACACTTTACATAGTTATAGGACAATATCAAAGCCAAGAAATTGACCATGTGTGTGTAGAATTCTATGTCATTTAAAAAGTGAATAACTGATATTAATTGGGCAATTGCCATGTAAGTTCTATTACCACTTTTCATCAGTTTTTTACATTTAACTTCTCTGAAATCATAATGTGTCTTACAATCAAAAACCCCTTACAGTAAGGATTGCTTTTCCTTTTTAGCTGGTGTATAAAATAATGGTGTGTCCTACAATATCTATACATGGCGTCTTAGATTCAATAAAATATGGTTTTAGCTCATTTTACAGATAAAGAAACCAAGGCACAGAGAGGTTGAAAAACCTGCCCAAGGTTACACAGCTAGTAGGGCTGATGATGGGGTCAGAATTCAAACCCAGGCAAACTCTGACTTTAAAGCTAATATGCCTACCTATACTATCTTGGAAGGTAACTATAACAACATTAGACATAGCATTGTATATATTTAATTTGCATGGCTTTGGTGAGGTTTTTGTTTTCTAATTCAGTTTTATTGCAATATATTCACATACCATACAGTCATCCACAGTGTACAATCAATTGTTCACAGTACCATCATACAGTTCTGCATTCATCACCACAATCAATTTCTAAACATTTTCATTGCTCCAAAAAAAGACAAAAATAAGAATAAAAATAAAAGTATAAAAGAACACCAAAAACATTCCATCCTCCTATCCCACCCTATTTTTTGTTTAGTTTTTGTCCCCATTTTCTTACTCATCTGTCTATACATTGAATGAAAGGTGTGTGAGCCAAAGGGTTTTCACAATCACAAAGTCATACCGTGTAAGCTACATAGTTATACGATCATCTTCAAGAATCAGGGCTACTGGGTTGCTGTTTGACAGTTTCAGGTATTTCCTTCTAGCTATTCCAGTACACTAAAGATTAAAAAGGGATATCTATATAGTGCATAAGAATATCCTCCAGAGTGCCCTCTAAACTTCATTTGAAGTCTCTCAGCCACTGAAACTTTATTTTGTTTCATTTTGCTTCCTCCTTTTGGTTGAGAAGATTTTGTCAGTCCTACTATGCCAGGTCCAGGCTCATTCCCAGGAGTCATGTCCCACATTGCCTGGGAGATTTACACTCCTGGGAGTCATGTCCCACATAGGGGAGAGGACAGTGAGTTTACCTGCCAAGTGGGCTTAGAGAGAGAGAGGCCTCATCTGAGCAACAAAAGAGGTTCTCTGGGGGAGACTCTTAGGCACAATTATAAATAGGCTTAGCCTCTCCTTTGCAGTAATAAGCTTCATAAGGGCAAGCCCCAAGATTGAGGGCTTGGCCTACCAAATTGGTAGTCCTCAATGCTTGCAAGAATATCAGGAATTCCTCAGGTGGGGAAGTTTAATATTTCTGCATTTTCCCCCATATCCTCAGGGGGCTCCGCAAATACATTTTTATTCTCTGCCCAAATTACTTTGGGATGTATCGGGATTTCACACTAACCTGTTCAAACCTATTAGATTTCACTTCCTATTCAAAGTTCCTGATAATTATGGTTTTTGAATAAACTGACCATACAACTTAAATTATTTAGTGTGCTGCAGAAAATATAGATCCTGCACCAAATAAACATCTCTTCCCTTGATCTTACACAGAAGTTGAATTTTATAACACAGTCAATATCATCCTTTACCCTTTGGCCTGATTTGCCTTAGTCCTAACCAGATCTGCTTCATTCATATCTCTAATTGAAGTCTGAACTCTTTTCCAGCTTTTTTAAACAGTTGCTGTATGAGGTAATACTGACATTCATAGCTGCTGAGCTCTAGCTCTGAGTTTCAGGTGTCACAGAGATACCCAAAGTTCCAGAGACTGACCAGGTTATACTGAAGATCTCAGCATCTCAGAATTTAGAGATAACCATTACAACTCAGAAATAGATGTGACTGCTGTAAGAGCTGACAATCTAGGGACCTTTACAATAAGCCTTCCCCTAATAATCTGTGCTCTAAGATTCAATTCTCAGAGTGAACACATTATAGTTAGTCCATATTAGTGAGGCATTATAATGTTTGTCTTTTCGTTTCTGGCTTATTTCACTCAAGATGCTGTCCTCAAGATCCATTCACCTAATTGCATGTCTCACAACTTCATTCCTTCTTGCGGCTACTCAGTATTCTCTTGTATGCGTACAGTACAGTTCACCATACAGTTCACTGTTCATCAGTCTGTGTACCCTTAGGCCACCTCCATCCATTGCAAATCATGAATAGTGCTGCCATAAACACTAGTGTGCAAATGTCCATTCGGGTCCCTGCTCTCAGGTCTTCCAAGTATATACCCAAAAATGAAGTTGGAGGACCTTATGGCACCCACATACTTAGCTTCTTAAGGAGCCACCATACTATCCTCCAGATAGGCTACACCATTCTACTTCCCCACCAACAGTGAATAGGTATATCCTTCTCTCCATGTTTTCTCCAGCATTTGTATCCCTCTGTTTATTTTTTTCCCTGCAATTTTATAGAGATATATTCACATACCATATAATCATCCATGGTGTATAATGAGTTATGCGCAGTATCATCATATAGTTGTGCATTCACCACCACAATCAGCACTGAACATATTCATTACTCCAAAATATATATATAAAATATAAAAAAATTAAAAATTAAAAAAGAATAATAAAAAGATAAAAGAAAAACACAATTCAATACTATACAATAATAAGGTCAGACAACACCACTACCAACAAGAATCCCATACTCCTCCCTTACATCCCCCTCTTATAGACATTTAGCTTTGGTATATTGCCTTTGTTATGTTTAATGGAAGCATATTACAATGTTACTGTTAACCATAGACTACAGTTTGCTTTGATTATATTTTTCCCCAGTACCATCCCTTTTTCATCACCTTGCAAGGTTGACATTCATTTGTTCTCCTACATGTATTTGGTGAGGTTTTAGTGGAAAGTATGTAACTAGGAAGGCAAATGTACCCTTATGCTCTAGCTAACCTACTTAACCTACACTGTATTACCTACCTTGTGTTCGCATTCCATACATTCTGTGGGTATACCTTTTCTGATCATAAAACTATACAAATTACACATTTCACATCTACAATCGATAGCTATTTGTTTGTGAACCCTAAACAACAGTGAGCTGCACTTACATAGCTGGTCTTTGAGCAATGTACCCCTACATTCTTTTCTTTCTAGTGCAATGAAAATGGCTTTCTTTGGTAGAATACCTTCAGCTCTGCACTTAATCAGTCCTCTGCAGAGATTAAAAATGAACAGGGAAAAATAAAATGAAGGAAATGGAAAAGGAGGGAACTGACTATGTGGAGGGGGTAAGGTTGATTTTCATATATGTGATGGAAATAATGCTAATTCTGGAGGCAAGGAGATCTGCTATGGGTTAAAAAAAATTTAATTGTAAAGCTGTTTCAACCACTTCTTACAAATGATGCCCCCTTGTTTTGCACCACCAGAAAGTGCCAAAAAAAAAAAAAGACTTTATTCAGGGACAGAGTGGGGCTAAAGATAATGCTTACTACAGAGACCACCACTGAGGAAAGAGGAAACTAGTTTAACCTGATGGGATATATACAAAAATAATAGTAGCTCACTAGTTCAAACTTTGCTCCCCAGGCAGCTCTTTGAAATCCTCATCGCTAACTTGATACTAACAACTAGAAAACACTTCTTAGCATCATTTCAGAAAGCAGGCTTTGGGTGCCAGTTGCCTTGCATTCTAAATTCAATGTGAAACAACACACTTATGGTTTAAAACGTATTCATTCTTCCTTTCATCATGCTTTCTTTGGTATGAGGTATTTTGTGGGTCAAGAAATGTAGCAAAATCTAGGAAAGTTTAGGTCTGGTGATAACGCAAAGGCGGTTCTCTAGACCAACTGAGAATTTGTTGATTTCACTAATCATCATTTCTGTATAATCAGTTGCATCTTATCTAGGCTCTCGTGGCCACTTAGTATCCTTGAAGCAAAAAAACAATGACCTCGTCAAATTAGCCAACTAGAAAGGGGCCAGAAAATGTAGGAATTTGCTTGGAATCAAGGTCCAGTTTGCAGAACTTGAAATAGAAAAAGTGACAAAGGGTAACAGGATAGCCATCGCTTATCCAATACTTTACTCAAAGCACATCTCCTCATTAATTCTCCTCATTAATTCCTCTGTGTTAGTTTCCTGTGGCTGCCGAAACAAAATACCACAAACTGTGTGGCTTAAAACAACAGTAATTTGTTCTCTCACAGTCCTAGAGGTCAGAAGTCCAAAGTTAAGGTGTCAGCAGAGCCATGCTCCTTCCAAAGACTCTAGGGGAGAATCCTTCCCTGCTTCTTCCAGCTTCCTGTGGCTTCTGCCAGTCTTTGGCTTGTGGCTGCCTAACTCCAGTCTCTGCCTCTGTCTTCCAGGGCATTCTCCTCATGTCTGTCTCTTCTCTTCTGTCTCTTCCAGGGACACTTGTCTTTGGATTCAGGGCCCACTTGGATTATCTAAGATGATCTCATCTAGAGATTCTTCACTTAATTACATCTGCCAAGACCCTTTTTTTCCAAGTAAGGCCACATTTACAGCGTCCAGGGGTTACGATGCAGACGTATGTTTTGGGGGAGGGGCCACGATTCAACTGACTGTACCCTCTGAGGTGAATACCATCATTGGCATTTTACAAATGAGGAACTCTGTTTCAAAAGATTAAGTAAGTTATCTAAAGCCACACAAATACTACAAGGCTCCAACACTGAATTATATGAGACTCACGGTACATGTAATTATTTCTAAACATATAAAGATAAATTTCCCAATGGCTCTGGCCCCAAGGGTTTGGGGTAAGGGATTGTGGATCTATGTTTTATCAAGGTTCCCATTTAAATTTCTAGCATTTCAAGAGCTATATTTCAGTGAGGTGGGAAATCCAGACATGAGGTAATAACAGTTTCTGCTAGGGGTCAGATAATGGTGGTATTTTGTAGCACTTGCCTAGTTGGGGTTAACTGTATAAAAATACTCCTCACTCACATAGAGCTGAATATTATTGTATATTCTAAAAAGGCAATAGAATGCATATTGCCAATTATTAAGTCCCTCATCAGGGTCCAGGGTCGCAACCTATAATCAAACACATTAATATTTCTGCAATGAAATATATGAATAGTCACCCTAAATGCAGAAAGCCTGTAAATAGCCTTGAGATCATTGAAGTCACATCTTCCTACCAAATCACCAGTGGGAAAAACTTTGCATTACTGAAGTATTTAGATCATAGAATGTGGCATAAGGAATTGTGGACCTGGATTATTATACGTCTTTGCCTTTTAGGAATAGAGTGCTGAGTGATTCCATTCACTGGCTCCAGAAAGCACCTCCTTTTTAACAAGACCACTTCTTTGAGCAAGATTAAGCAGGATAGATGCTCCCTGCCCGTCTTTCCCTATAGCTAGGTATCGTGTGGGGTGGTCTATCATTGTGGAGTGTCCCTTCCCTAGTGTTTGCTGTTCAGACTTGCCCCACCCTCTGAGATCGTGAGAGCTTGGGGTGGATGGGCTGTATGTGCTTGGCTTGTTAACTTCCTGAAGTTTCCCCCCAGAAAGCCTACTTTATATTGATAGCTTGTGGTTTGAATGTGTGTGTGTGTCCTCTTTGCACAAGACCATAGAATTGCTCAGCCAGAAGGAAGGTTAAGCATCATCTAGTCTAATTTCCTGGGTTGGCAACCTCTCTCCTGGTGTTAACATCCTAGTATAGTATCTCTGACATTATACCAGGCTTGGGCTCTGTCACCAACAAAATACAGCAGAAATCATGAAGTGTCACTTCAGTGATTAGGTTATAGAAAAACATGAAAGACATCATGGCTTCCATCTCCCTCTCTCTCTCTCTCATCACTAGCTCTGGGGAAAGCCAGGTTGTTGAGGACACCCAAGCAGCCCTATGGAGGGTCCATATTAATAGCCGTGTGAGCAAGCCATCTTGGAAGCAAGTCCTCCAGCCCCAGTCCAGCCTTCGGATGCATGCAGCCCTGGCTGACATCTTAACAGCTATCTCATGAGTAACCCCAAGCCAGAACCACTCATCTAAGCTGCTTCTGAATTCCCAACCCTCAGATCATGAGCTAATAAATGTTGTTTTAAGCCACTACATTTTGAGAATATTTTGTTACATGGCAGTACAAAACTAATACAGTTCCCCATTTCACAGATGAGGATATTGAGTCCTAGAGACACAGTGAGATGCCCCAGGACCCTCCCAGTACTATGACTCCCAGGGCTAGCCCAACTCATCCTGCTTATGTAGAGTGGGCAAAAGGCCTCTCATCTTTTACTATCTCAGGGGCCGTTTCACAGAATCTTCTAATTTCTCACAAAGAAACTAGAAGCCCCTGGAAAATCTGGCCAGTAACTCAGCTATAAAAAAGAAAGTTTGGCACAGATGTCCTGGTTCTGGAGGGAGTCTGCCCACTTGCTAAATTTCCAAAAATAGTCCTCTTTTGTGGGTTTGTTTTTCAGGAGACAGTTTGTTATTTTTTTCCTATAAGGGTGAAACTTTCTAGACTGCAGCTCTTAAGGAAAACAAGAAAGCTTTGAGCCCCTTTCTTTTCCTAGGTGTTGGAGAGCAGGTTCTTAATAAATTGTCCACTTTCTCAAGGGCTTTATCACAGCGCTGACTCTGGCCTGGCCTGTGAAGCCAAAGCTGCAGCTGTCAGTCTGGTTATGTCACTGGATGGATGATTCCATTCCCTGCTCTGATGTCGAGTATCTTCTCTCACCAGCTGCAGTTTGCACACAGGATGCATTTCCTGTCTGAAGCTCTCCTATCACCATATGCTTATGTGTTTTTTAAGTACAGATGGAGACATTAGTCATGTAATTCATCACATGGGAAAATGCACAGGCTGGCTATTTTATTTCAGTGTATTAATTTTTCACCTTTGCTACTGGTAGAAAAATCCAAAAAGTCAATGGGAATTGTAGGTGGATACTTACCCCCACTTAATTTTACTGGAGTCTTCCTTTTAAGGTTAAAATGTTGCATGACACATCAAAAAATTGTAGAAAAAAATATAAGCATAGTGTGGTAGACTTATTGCAGTGAGGGCCCCAATTCCTCACCCCCTTATGTATCCGCACTCTTTGGCAAGTGACCTGGCCTTTCTCTTAAGGAGGCAAAGTCGATTTCCCACCCTGTGAATCTGAGCTGGCCTTGTGACTTGCTTTGGCCAACAGAATGAGGCAGAAGTGACTGTGCATCAGTTTTAAGCCTCGGCCTCAAGATATCTTGCCTCTTCCACTCCCTCCTTTGGAGCCTTGAATCTACCATGTGAACATGCCAAGGCTATCATGTTGGAGAAGGCTAGACCTCATAGAATAGAGCTGGGTCAAACCAGCTATCCCAGCCAAGGTCATCTTAGACCAGCTAGTGATCAGCCAACAGCCAGCCAATACCCAAATGTATGAGAGAGCTCAGTCAAGATCAGCACAGCCACCAACCTGACCTATGTTTGACCACAGATGCATGTGTTAGCACAGCCAAAATAAAGAACCACCCAGTTACCTTGTAGACTCATGAGCAATAATAAATGGTTGGTTTTTAAGCCACCAAGGTTTGAGGTGATTTGTTATGCAGCATTATTGTGGCGCTAGATGACTGATGCACATCGGCCAGTCTTTTTGTATCATGTGGCACGTTTAGGCCCCAGACAGGAGCCAGGCTATCAGCATTTTTCCAGAGAGGTAACTTTCCATGTGCTGTCTGGGGGGAATAAGCCTGGATGACAGTCTGAGATCCAAATAACAGGAAGGGCCTTGGCTAGACTTCCAGGTAATTGTCCTGTATCCAACACAGTACCACCACCTTCAGGGGATTCTTCCAGAGCCCAATCCCACTAACTCAACATCTAAGGTGAAAACCACCTAACTCCTGCCAGGGGTCTAAACTGCTTAACTGCTTCTTATAGACACGTTTAACAAATCTGCTCACTATCAGCTGTGTCTGCCTCCTGGTACCTGATGACAGCAATCCCCAAGCATTTAAGGAGTTCTTGTTCTGACTTGAGTTGGTGCTTGGCCATCCCTACTGCCAACTTGGGCTTCTCTGGTTATTGCCAATCAGATGAGGCAAAAGCCTTAAGGAAGAGCAAGCTACCAGGCTTCCCTCAAAGACAGGTCTAGGCATCTGCCCAGGACTGGGGAGAGCCTGGGCTGGCAGGATTCCCCAAGGTCAGGGCCAAGGATGACCCATAAGTCAAAGGAGGACTAACTAAAGCAATAAGGGGGAAATCACCATAGTAGAGATATGTAGAGTCTTTAAATTTAGCTTCAGCGTTTTCAGTGGCTAGCAGAAAAAATGCTAAATTGGAGCTGATCAACAAGAATCTGCTTTGATAAAAACTCCCATCCGTTTGCAGCTCCTGTGTTCCCAGTTCTGTCACAATGGTCTAAAGTTCACTTACGCCCCAAGAATATTAATGTGTATTTTGGGGCCTGAATTTTTCCCGATGTTGAGTTTTCATATTACTCATCACGGTTAGATTCCATATAGGAACTATGACATACTTAGTGTTGTTATTAAGTATTTTTCTTATTTGTGGTTTTCTGAATTTTTCTTCAAAACCGTTTCCCAGATGCTAGACAAAAACACAAAGAGGAAAACTTTCCTGGTCACTATAAAGTATAAACAATTCCCTAACTCTCTTCCACTCACCATTCTTCCCCAGACATTTTTTCCCCCACTGGCTCTGGTTGTTCGAGTAACTAGGTTTAACTAAATTTAATATGAAGAGGAAAGGACGTCCTGCTCTAAGATGATCATGTCACCTCTCCTAAGTATATAACACAAGACAGACAGATTGTTTGGGGTCAGTTACACGATGTTATTATAGCAGACTCATTCTTGATGTTCAACAAGTTTTTGCTTCATCGTCCAGGGGCTGCTGCCAGGAGATCCCTGCTGCAAAGTCTCCTGGGACATTTCCCTGTAACCACTTCCTCCATCTGCCTTCCCCTCACCTTGCTGCAGTGTTTCTTTGCAATGTTTTCTTAAATAGGTAGACTTGCTGTCTTCCTGGTCATTTTGGTTTCACACATTCAGCAGGCCCTATCTTGCCTTCCCCCATGACCCTGTGTTTTGATCTTCCCCATCTTGTAACCAGTACTGTCATTTTAATTGTCGTTGTAAATTCTAACCACCTTTTGGAATGTAGGCAACTGCATGATGTATTTAGTACTTTTGCTTTTATTACAGAAGAGTGAGGGGTGGTTTGATGAAGCTTTTCAAAGTTAGGGCTGATGGTAATGCTTAAGCAATATTTACTTCTGCCTTGAAACACAATGTATTCTGGATGGCTCCCTAGATTTCCTAAAATGAAAGAGATATGAAACTTAAAACTCAGGGCCTGCAAACATGTACATGAACAAAAAAGAGGGAAAGTGGAACATAATTTTGCAGGTTCACTCTGAAGAAGAGCCCAAAACTTGGCTCTAAGCTTTCTGATGGCACACTTGAAAAGGAGAGAGGAGTCAATTGTGTGATTCGTGTTGTCTCAGAAAGAAAGCCTACCAGTAGTTCTGGGAAAGTACAGTTTATCCCAGCAGCCAGAACTAAAAGAACTTACCCATGCAGGTCTTCACATGGGGAGCCATTCTCCACATCACCTCTAGAATAAATGTGAATGCTGCAGTGCTAGGGGTGTTTATGAAATGATCCCTCAGTGTGATGCTAAGAAGGATGAATATCAACCCGCTTCTCAGCAAAGCAAGTTTTCACGGGAGGCCTACAACACTGTGATCTAAGCGTTCAGCTCTCCAGAGGTCCCCCAGGAGTGTCCAGAGAAATGAATAGCTGCCTGGTCCTTAAATTAAACATCTGTTATTATCATTTCTGTCAACGGAGTTTTGACTTTTCCTCAAAATGCTTTTGAGCAGGCACTATCAGTATACAGCTCTGCAAAGGCCCAAAAAAGGTAAATTAGCTTGATTTGTGAAAGAACACCGTGTGTAGTGGTTGCACAACCCTGTGAATATATTAAATGCCACTGAATTGTTCACTTTAAAACAGTTATTATGTTATATGAATTTCACATCAATACATTATTTTAAAAAAAAGAACATCCTAACAGTGACAAATAGATTTTACAGTGTATTCTTGAGAATAGATTCTTTTAAATATAGTTTAGTCTTATTAAGTCTTAAAGGATAGAAAAATCTGCTGAAAGCTCTTCCCAAACTTATGATATGCTGATTGTGACAATTCACTTCCATTGCGCTGGAAACAGAAGACTGTTTCCTGCTCTTACTTGGCTCCTGCACTGGGTCACATAAGAGGATGAAAAGGAAACATATTAGAAAAGGTGGCTCCCCTTCAACCCAGAGGTAAGTTTCACTTTGGAGCTGTCTCAAGTTCTCCAAGCCCAGAATCAAACTTTCAACCATCTGTTTCAAGTTCTGTGGGAACCAAGAATTCCAGAGCCAAGGAAGATGTGAGAGCATCTCGGGAATAGACTTTTCATTGCATCTTGTTTTCATTCATGGTGGAATGCTCCCTAGGGCTCCCTTTCACCAGGATTTTAAAGCTGGGAGAGGAGCTTAAAAGGCACCTTCAGAACTCAAACTTGTGGCTCTTATGGCCCTTTCCCACAGAAGAGCTGACCCCTGGAATGGGATCTTTGGACATTCCATATGTGCCTCCTGAGACCAAATGACCCAAAACAAATACAGTAGATCTCTCTAATGACCATATCGGATTCACCAGTTATTTCCAGCCCTACCAAATTCAAACTGCATGTTATACTTACATCAGTGATTCTGGCTGGTTAAGAGGAGACCATCCATTACCCAGTTTCTCTGACCTAGAATCAAACTATGTGCGATCGAATTGCTTCTAATCAAGGAAACCTTCCAAATGATAGGTGGGAAGTGACAGCTGTGGATGTGTCTTAAAGTTATAGGGAAAACAGACTGCCCAAATCTGGGTAGAGTGGCTCTCTAAGAATGTTCTCCCTAGATGCCCAGCCCCACATGTTCACCTATAAGAGGAACATCCTTGAGGAATATACTTGCTAATTGTCTTGGATCAGGATCTCCAGAAGGAGAACCTGAGAAGGGAATTTTTGTGCAAGTAGTGTATTGGGAGTGCTCACAGGAGAAATCTGTAAGGGGGTGAGGAAAGCAGGATAGGGCAGGAGACCAAAACAAGCAAGGATGTGCTTTCAGAAGTCTAGCCTCTCTTCTCCATCCTGTGGGGAGCTCTGGAGCATAAACAACATGGCAGAGTCTGTCCTATCTTGAGACAAGAGGGGTTCAGTAACCTGCACCAAAAAGTCACTGGCTCTCAGCCACCCTGTGTGTTTCAGAGAGGGAAGACCCCTAAGCATCTCCAGTTGAGGCAGTTCCAGTTGCCCAAGGGCATCTTCTGGAGCAGGTTTCAGTTGTGAGGTCTCAGCTAGAGGGCTCCCAGGGTTGTCAGGCAAAGCACCACCAGCAGCTGTTGTGCTGGTACTTTTCACACTTGAGCATGCACCAGAATCCTCTGGAGCACTTGTTAAAATGCAGAGAGTTCGACCTCACTCCCAGAGAGTTTCTGATTCAGTTAGTCTGGGATGGGGCCTAAGAATTGACATTTCCCAGGTGATGAGGATGCTGTGGTCTGGAGACCTCACTTTGAGAACCACTGTGCAAAACATAATGGCTGGGAGGCGGGGCAAGATGGCAGACTGGTGAGCTGTAAGTTTTAGTTACTCCTCCAGGAAAGTAGGTAAAAAGCCAGGAACTGCGTGGACTGGACACCACAGAGCAATCTGTCTTTGGGCATACTTCATACAACACTCATGAAAACGTGGAACTGCTGAGATCAGCGAAATCTGTAAGTTTTTGCGGCCAGGGGACCCGCGCCCCTCCCTGCCAGGCTCAGTCCCGGGGGAGGAGGGGCTGTCAGCTCCGGGAAGGAGAAGGGAGATCTGCAGTGGCTGCTCTTATCGGAAACTCATTCTACTGATTCAAACTCCAACCATAGATAGACTGAGACCAGACACCAGAGACTCTGAGAACAGCCAGCCCACCAGAGAGGAGACAGGCATAGAAAAAAAACAACTCGAAAAACTCCAAAATAAAAGCAGAGGATTTTTGGAGTTCTGGTGAACACAGAAAGGGGAAGGGCGGAGCTCAGGCCTTGAGGCGCATATGCAAATCCCGAAGCAAAGCTGATCTCTCTGCCCTGTGGACCTTTCCTTAATGGCCCTGGTTGCTTTGTCTATTAGCATTTCAATAACCCATTAGATCTCTGAGGAGGGCCGTTTTTTTTTGTTTGTTTGTTTGTTTTGTTTTTTGTTTTTTTTTTTAAATCCTTTTTTCTTTTTCTAAAACAATTACTCTAAGAAGCCCAATACAGAAAGCTTCAAAGAATTGCAATTTGGGCACGTCAAGTCAAGAGCAGAACTAAGAGAGCTCTGAGACAAAAGGCAATATTCCAGTGGCTGAGAAATTTCACTAAACAACACAACTTCCCAAGAAAAGGGGGGTGTCTGCTCACAGCCACCATCCTGGTGGACAGGAAACACTCCTGCCCATCACCAGCCCCATAGCCCAGAGCTGCCCCAGACAACCCAGTGTGACGGAAGTGCTTCAAATAACAGGCACACACCACAAAAATGGGCGTGGACATTAGCCTTCCCTGCAACCTCAGCTGAATGTCCCAGAGCTGGGAAGGTGGAGCAGTGTGAATTAACAAAGCCCCATTCAGCCATCATTTCAGCAGACTGGGAGCCTCCCTACACAGCCCAGCAGCCCAGAACTGCCCTGGGGGGACGGCACTCACCTGTGACATAGCACAGTCATCCCTCAACAGAGGACCCGGGGTGCACAGCCTGGAAGAGGGGCCCACTTGCAAGTCTCAGGAGCCATACGCCAATACCAAAGACTTGTGGGTCAGTGGCAGAGACAAACTGTGGCAGGACTGAACTGAAGGACTAGACTATTGCAGCAGCTTTAAAACTCTAGGATCATCAGGGAGATTTGATTGTTAGGGCCACCCCCCCTCTCCGACTGCCCAGAAACACGCCCCACATACAGGGCAGGCAACACCAACTACACACGCAAGCTTGGTACACCAATTGGGCCCCACAAGACTCACTCCCCCACTCATCAAAAAGGCTAAGCAGGGGAGAACTGGCTTGTGGAGAAAAGGTGGCTCGTGGACGCCACCTGCTGGTTAGTTAGAGAAAGTGTACTCCACGAAGCTGTAAATCTGATAAATTAGAGATAAGGACTTCAATAGGTCTACAAACCCTAAAAGAACCCTATCAAGTTCAGCAAATGCCACGAGGCCAAAAACAACAGAAAATTATAAAGCATATGAAAAAACCAGACGATATGGATAACCCAAGCCCAAGCACCCAAATCAAAAGACCAGAAGACACACAGCACCTAGAGCAGCTACTCAAAGAACTAAAGATGAACAATGAGACCATAGTACGGGATATGAAGGAAATCAAGAAGACGCTAGAAGAGCATAAAGAAGACATTGCAAGACTAAATAAAAAAATGGATGATCTTATGGAAATTAAAGAAACTGTTGACCAAATTAAAAAGATTCTGGACACTCATAGTACAAGACTAGAGGAAGTTGAACAACGTATCAGTGACCTGGAAGATGACAGAATGGAAAATGAAAGCATAAAAGAAAGAATGGGGAAAAAAATTGAAAAACTCGAAATGGACCTCAGGGATATGATAGATAATATGAAACGTCCGAATATAAGACTCATTGGTGTCCCAGAAGGGGAAGAAAAGGGTAAAGGTCTAGGAAGAGTATTCAAAGAAATTGTTGGGGAAAACTTCCCAAATCTTCTAAACAACATAAATACAGAAATCATAAATGCTCAGCGAACTCCAAATAGAATAAATCCAAAAAAACCCACTCCGAGACATATACTGATCACACTGTCAAACACAGAAGAGAAGGAGCAAGTTCTGAAAGCAGCAAGAGAAAAGCAATTCACCACATACAAAGGAAACAGCATAAGACTAAGTAGTGACTACTCAGCAGCCACCATGGAGGCAAGAAGGCAGTGGCATGATATATTTAAAATTCTGAGTGAGAGGAATTTCCAGCCAAGAATACTTTATCCAGCAAAGCTCTCCTTCAAATTTGAGGGAGAGCTTAAATTTTTCACAGACAAAGAAATGCTGAGAGAATTTGCTAACAAGAGACCTGCCCTACTGGAGATACTAAAGGGAGCCCTACAGACAGAGAAACAAAGACAGGACAGAGAGACTTGGAGAAAGGTTCAGTACTAAAGAGATTCGGTTTGGGTACAATAAAGGATATTAATACAGAGAGGAAAAAATATGGCAAACATAAACCAAAGGATAAGATGGCCGATTCAAGAAATGCCTTCACGGTTTTAATGTTGAATGTAAATGGATTAAACTCCCCAATTAAAAGATATAGATTCGCAGAATGGATCAAAAAAAATGAACCATCAATATGTTGCATACAAGAGACTCATCTTAGACACAGGGACACAAAGAAACTGAAAGTGAAAGGATGGAAAAAAATATTTCATGCAAGCTACAGCCAAAAGAAAGCAGGTGTAGCAATATTAATCTCAGATAAAATAGACTTCAAATGCAGGGATGTTTTGAGAGACAAAGAAGGCCACTACATACTAATAAAAGGGGCAATTCAGCAAGAAGAAATAACAATCGTAAATGTCTATGCACCCAATCAAGGTGCCACAAAATACATGAGAGAAACACTGGCAAAACTAAAGGAAGCAATTGATGTTTCCACAATAATTGTGGGAGACTTCAACACATCACTCTCTCCTATAGATAGATCAACCAGACAGAAGACCAATAAGGAAATTGAAAACCTAAACAATCTGATAAATGAATTAGATTTAACAGACATATACAGGACATTACATTCCAAATCACCAGGATACACATACTTTTCTAGTGCTCACGGAACTTTCTCCAGAATAGATCATATGCTGGGACATAAAACAAGCCTCAATAAATTTAAAAAGATTGAAATTATTCAAAGCACATTCTCTGACCACAATGGAATACAATTAGAAGTCAATAACCATCAGAGACTTAGAAAATTCACAAATACCTGGAGGTTAAACAACACACTCCTAAACAATCAGTGGGTTAAAGAAGAAATAGCAAGAGAAATTGCTAAATATATAGAGACGAATGAAAATGAGAACACAACATACCAAAACCTATGGGATGCAGCAAAAGCAGTGCTAAGGGGGAAATTTATAGCACTAAACGCATATATTAAAAAGGAAGAAAGAGCCAAAATCAAAGAACTAATGGATCAACTGAAGAAGCTAGAAAATGAACAGCAAACCAATCCTAAACCAAGTACAAGAAAAGAAATAACAAGGATTAAAGCAGAAATAAATGACATAGAGAACAAAAAAACAATAGAGAGGATAAATATCACCAAAAGTTGGTTCTTTGAGAAGATCAACAAGATTGACAAGCCCCTAGCTAGACTGACAAAATCAAAAAGAGAGAAGACCCATATAAAGAAAATAATGAATGAAAAAGGTGACATAACTGCAGATCCTGAAGAAATTAAAAAAATTATAAGAGGATATTATGAACAACTGTATGGCAACAAACTGGATAATGTAGAAGAAATGGACAATTTCCTGGAAACATATGAACAACCTAGACTGACCAGAGAAGAAATAGAAGACCTCAACCAACCCATCACAAGCAAAGAGATCCAATCAGTCATCAAAAATCTTCCCACAAATAAATGCCCAGGGCCAGATGGCTTCACAGGGGAATTCTACCAAACTTTCCAGAAAGAACTGACACCAATCTTACTCAAACTCTTTCAAAACATTGAAAAAAATGGAACACTACCTAACTCATTTTATGAAGCTAACATCAACCTAATACCAAAACCAGGCAAAGATGCTACAAAAAAGGAAAACTACCGGCCAATCTCCCTAATGAATATAGATGCAAAAATCCTCAACAAAATACTTGCAAATCGAATCCAAAGACACATTAAAAAAATCATACACCATGACCAAGTGGGGTTCATTCCAGGCATGCAAGGATGGTTCAACATAAGAAAAACAATCAATGTATTACAACACATTAAAAACTCGAAAGGGAAAAATCAATTGATCATCTCAATAGATGCTGAAAAAGCATTTGACAAAATCCAACATCCCTTTTTGATAAAAACACTTCAAAAGGTAGGAATTGAAGGAAACTTCCTCAACATGATAAAGAGCATATATGAAAAACCCACAGCCAGCATAGTACTCAATGGTGAGAGACTGAAAGCCTTCCCTCTAAGATCAGGAACAAGACAAGGATGCCCGCTGTCACCACTGTTATTCAACATTGTGCTGGAAGTGCTAGCCAGGGCAATCCGGCAAGACAAAGAAATAAAAGGCATCCAAATTGGAAAAGAAGAAGTAAAACTGTCATTGTTTGCAGATGATATGATCTTATATCTAGAAAACCCTGAGAAATCAACGATACACCTACTAGAGCTAATAAACAAATTTAGCAAAGTAGCGGGATACAAGATTAATGCACATAAGTCAGTAATGTTTCTATATACTAGAAATGAACAAACTGAAGAGACACTCAAGAAAAAGATACCATTTTCAATAGCAACTAAAAAAATCAAGTACCTAGGAATCAACTTAACCAAAGATGTAAAAGACCTATACAAAGAAAACTACATAACTCTACTAAAAGAAATAGAAGGGGACCTTAAAAGATGGAAAAATATTCCATGTTCATGGATAGGAAGGCTAAATGTCATTAAGATGTCAATTCTACCCAAACTCATCTACAGATTCAATGCAATCCCAATCAAAATTCCAACAACCTACTTTGCAGACTTGGAAAAGCTAGTTATCAAATTTATTTGGAAAGGGAAGATGCCTCGAATTGCTAAAGACACTCTAAAAAAGAAAAACGAAGTGGGAGGACTTACACTCCCTGACTTTGAAGCTTATTATAAAGCCACAGTTGCCAAAACAGCATGGTACTGGCACAAAGATAGACATATAGATCAATGGAATCGAATTGAGAATTCAGAGATAGACCCTCAGATCTATGGCCGACTGATCTTTGATAAGGCCCCCAAAGTCACCGAACTGAGCCATAATGGTCTTTTCAACAAATGGGGCTGGGAGAGTTGGATATCCATATCCAAAAGAATGAAAGAGGACCCCTACCTCACCCCCTACACAAAAATTAACTCCAAATGGACCAAAGATCTCAATATAAAAGAAAGTACCATAAAACTCCTAGAAGATAATGTAGGAAAACATCTTCAAGACCTTGTATTAGGAGGCCACTTCCTAGACTTTACACCCAAAGCACAAGCAACAAAAGAGAAAATAGATAAATGGGAACTCCTCAAGCTTAGAAGTTTCTGCACCTCAAAGGAATTTCTCAAAAAGGTAAAGAGGCAGCCAACTCAATGGGAAAAAATTTTTGGAAACCATGTATCTGACAAAAGACTGATATCTTGCATATATAAAGAAATCCTACAACTCAATGACAATAGTACAGTCGGCCCAATTATAAAATGGGCAAAAGATATGAAAAGACAGTTCTCTGAAGATGAAATACAAATGGCCAAGAAACACATGAAAAAATGTTCAGCTTCACTAGCTACTAGAGAGATGCAAATTAAGACCACAATGAGATACCATCTAACACCGGTTAGAATGGCTGCCATTAAACAAACAGGAAACTACAAATGCTGGAGGGGATGTGGAGAAATTGGAACTCTTATTCATTGTTGGTGGGACTGTATAATGGTTCAGCCACTCTGGAAGTCAGTCTGGCGGTTCCTTAGAAAACTAGGTATAGAGCTACCATTCGATCCAGCGATTGCACTTCTCGGTATATACCCGGAAGATCGGAAAGCAGTGACACGAACAGATATCTGCACGCCAATGTTCATAGCAGCATTATTCACAATTGCCAAGAGATGGAAACAAGCCAAATGTCCTTCAACAGATGAGTGGATAAATAAAATGTGGTATATACACACGATGGAATACTACGCGGCAGTAAGAAGGAACGATCTCGTGAAACATATGACAACATGGATGAACCTTGAAGACATAATGCTGAGCGAAATAAGCCAGGCACAAAAAGAGAAATATTATATGCTACCACTAATGTGAACTTTGAAAAATGTAAAACAAATGGTTTATAATGTAGAATGTAGGGGAACTAGCAGTAGAGAGCAATTAAGGAAGGGGGAACAATAATCCAAGAAGAACAGATAAGCTATTTAACGTTCTGGGGATGCCCAGAAATGACTATGGTCTGTTAATTTCTGATGGATGTAGTAGGAACAAGTTCACTGAAATGTTGCTATATTATGTAACTTTCTTGGGGTAAAGTAGGAACATGTTGGAAGTTAAGCAGTTATCTTAGGTTAGTTGTCTTTTTCTTACTCCCTTGTTATGGTTTCTTTGAAATGTTCTTTTATTGTATGTTTGTTTTCTTTTTAACTTTTTTTTTTCATACAGTTGATTTAAAAAAGAAGGGAAAGTTAAAAAAAAAAAAAAGAAAGAAAAAAGACAAACAAGGGAAAAAAAAAAAAAGATGTAGTGCCCCCTTGAGGAGCCTGTGGAGAATGCAGGGGTATTCGCCTACCCCACCTCCATGGTTGCTAACATGACCACAGACATAGGGGACTGGTGGTTTGATGGCTTGAGCCCTCTACCATAAGTTTTACCCTTGGGAAGACGGTTGCTGCAAAGGAGAGGCTAGGCCTCCCTGTATTTGTGCCTAAGAGTCTCCTCCTGAATGCCTCTTTGTTGCTCAGATGTGGCCCTTTCTCTCTGGCTAAGCCAACTTGAAAGGTGAAATCACTGCCCTCCCCCCTACGTGGGATCAGACACCCAGGGAAGTGAATCTCCCTGGCAACGTGGAATATGACTCCCGGGGAGGAATGTAGACCCGGCATCGTGGGATGGAGAACATCTTCTTGACCAAAAGGGGGATGTGAAAGGAAATGAAATAAGCTTCAGTGGCAGAGACATTCCAAAACGAGCCGAGAGATCACTCTGGTGGGCACTCTTACGCACACTTTAGACAACCTTTTTTAGGTTCTAAAGAATTGGGGTAGCTGGTGGTGGTTACCTGAAACTATTAAACTACAACCCAGAACCCATGAATCTCGAAGACAGTTGTATAAAAATGTAGCTTATGAGGGGTGACAATGGGATTGGGAAAGCCATAAGGACCAAACTCCACTTTGTCTAGTTTATGGATGGATGTGTAGAAAAGTAGGGGAAGGAAACAAACAGACAAAGGTACCCAGTGTTCTTTTTTACTTCAATTGCTCTTTTTCACTCTAATTATTATTCTTGTTATTTTTGTGTGTGTGCTAATGAAGGTGTCAGGGATTGATTTAGGTGATGAATGTACAACTATGTAATGGTACTGTAAACAATCGAAAGTACAATTTGTTTTGTATGACTGCGTGGTATGTGAATATATCTCAATAAAATGATGATTTAAAAAAAAAATAAATAAAAAAAAATAAAAAAAAAAATAAAAAAAAACATAATGGCTTATGAAAGCAACCAATCACCTTTGGGAAGCCAGGTCATGGATGTTTTCACTTTCTGGGCATTTGCACATCAACCTATTTACAAAGGTTAAATAAAGTGGGGATTGATTCCTCAAAAATACAGACTGATTTTATCAGGCAGTTGACTCAGCTAAGAAATACTTTCTCTCATTCACCACCAAACCCAACTCCCAAGTGAGAATTATAGCAAAGAATGAAAGGCCCTTATGATTTTGCCCAGTGAGAAACCTCTCAGAGGTTCAGCCATTGGGTAGAACTGGATTGGGAGTTAGGAGGCCTGGGTTGTAGTTCCTGCTCTCTCCTGAATGGCTGTGTGATTACTGGCAAGTAGTCTCACTCTGCTGCACTTCAGTTCCCTCTGATAAAAGGTAGAGGTCACCTCCAGACCGAGTCCTTCTGCCAGTGTCTCCAGTACTTAGCTCTGGGACCCCAAGCAAGCCTCTTGGGTCACAGGCCTTAGTTTCTTTTTTTTTTTTTAATGCATTAAAAAAATTTTTATAATGATATATATATAACATAACATTTCCCATTTTAACCACTTTCAAGTATACAGTTCAGCGTTGTTAATCACATTCACATTGTGGTGTTGCCATCACCACCATCCATTACTGAAACTTTTCCTTTACCCCAACGTTCTTAGTTTGGTAATCTGTGAAATGGGTATGGTGCCTTCAGCGACCTCTCCAGCTCTTCCACCTAAACTTCTTTGAGTTTTCTACCCAGACCTGTGGCTGAACCAAAACAAGAACGCCACACTCTTCCTCCCCAACTAAAAAGAGTCAGAGAAAAACAACACTGGAAAGTACTCATTTGAGTTTCCTTTGTGTTATAAAAGGAGGAAGCAGAGTCACCGCTTTTGTGTTGGATGCTCTCTGTCTTTCAATACCATCACAATTCCTGCAATCGTGCGAAATAGTATCATTAATCGCCAAGCTGATTCTGAGGGCTTGACAGATCACAGACCAGGGCATTCCCCATAAGCTCCTAGGCTTTTCTTTAATCCTCTGGGACCCGACATGGGAATCCATAATGGTGTCTTCAAAGAGGTTATGGTCTGTTGTATGAATGCAGAATTAGGAATCCCTAATGAGTGGATTACAAGCACAATGGACCACATCACATAAATGGAGACATTCCTATTTAAAAATTTATAAACTGGGTAATTCAGAAAGAACAATGCATGCAGACCTTGAAATTCCTCATGAAGCGGAAACTAGTGTACATCTTCAATTGGTTCCAGTTCCTTTGTTCCTCATAGCAATGAAGGCAAGTTGCACAATGTGTGTGGAATGCAGAATTATTCTTCAGTAAGCTGTTCAGTGGACCCTAAAGTGTGTGTGTATGTGTAACAATAAATATTTATAATGTTCTATGTAGAAACAGGCATGTGAGAAGTATGATGGAGAAAGAAAGCAAGGCAAAGAGGGCAGGAGGGCTGGGCCAGGCTGCAGGGCAGTGGGCAAGGGGCAACATGGGAAGGAGTTGCTATCTTACATAGGGATGTCAAGAAGGATTCTCAGATATGGTGGAATTTGAGCAGAGCTCTGAAGGCCGTGAGGATGAATTCTGTGGCTGTGAAGAGGGACAGTGTCCCAGGCATGGGGACAGCAGGTACATGGCCAGTGCACTGCTCAAGAAACAACAAGGAGATCTGGGGTCTTGAACTGAGTGAGTCAGGGGCAGAGGGCTGGGAGAGGACATCAGGGCAGATGGTGGGTAGGAAGGGGAGCAGAGCATGTCAGGGAGATGGGAGCTTCTGGAGCACAAGAGTGACATGGCCTGATGGTCCTTTTGAAAGATCCCTTTGGCCCTATTTGAAGAATATGCTGTTAAGAGAGAAAGGGGGAAACAGGGAAACCAGTAAGGAGACAAAAATCTAGGCTAAATAGGACATGGCTGGATTGGCCATTACCACTGAAGGTGAAGAGTATAGTCAAACTCAAGATATATCCACATTCAAAGGGTGAGCCAGCAGAATGTGATAATGATCTGGATGTGGGATGTGACAGAAGGAAAAAAAAAGGAATCAAGGATGAATCCAATATGTTTGGTCTGAGCAGTGAATGAAGCTGCCATTTGCTGAGACAGGAACAACTAAGGGGGATGAGCATGTAAGGCATTGGTCTGGAATATTCTAAAATTGAGATACCTATTAGGCAACCAAGGGCATATGTCAAATAGGTAGTTAGACATATGAGTCCAGAATTCAGGGGAGAGGTCTGAACTGTAGATATACTACTGGGTGGTGTCTACTATATACTACATTCTTTCCAACCAATCATGTCTTCTAAGCCCTAATGGAAAATGACATATTCCAGCCTGGAAGCTTGAGATTTATAAGAATAACATTTTCTAAGATTAAGACAATTTGTAAGCAATTTGTAAGCAAGTTTTTGTTGTTGTTTTTTTTTTTTTTAATTGGCCTTTGAATGAAACCTGTGGGAGCAATTTTGCAGCCAGGAGAGGTATACCCTAATAATATTCTAATAAGGATCAAATTGGCTGACTGGTCATGTAGAACCAGGAATAACTAGCTCTCCTGGGTCCATTACTCCATACCTGTGTAAGAAAGGATCAGTGAAATGGGACTTCATCAAAATTAAAAACTTTTGTTGATCAAAGGGCATTATCAAGAAAGTGAAAAGACAACCTGCAGAAAGGGAGAAAATATTTGCAAATCATATTTCTGATCAGGGTCTAGTACATCCAGAATATATAAAGAACTCCTACAACTCAACCACAAAAAAGATAACCCAATTTAAAAATGGGCAAAGGACTTGAATAGACATTGCTCCAAAGAAGATATACAAATGACCAAAAAGCACATGAAAAGACGTTCAGTGTCACTAGTCATTAGGGAAATGCAAATTCACATCACGAAAAATAACACTTCACACCCACTAAGATGGCTATTATTAAAAAAAGAAAAAGAGTTGACAAAGTGTTGACAAAGATACGGAAAAATCGGAACACTTGTACACTGTTGGTGGGAATGTAAAATGGTGCCGCAGCTGTGGACAACAGTCTAACAGTTCCTCAAATGTTAAACATAGAGTTGCCACATGACCCAGCAATTCCACACTTAGTTATATACCCAAGAGAATTGAAAACAGGGACTCAAACAAATGTTTGTACAAGAATGTTCATAACATCATAATCACAATAGCCCAAGGTAGAAATAAACCAAAATCAATCAACAGATGAATGGATAGACAAAATATGGTGTATTCATACAATGGAATATTACTCAGCCATAAAAAGATGAAGTTCTGATACATGTAACAACATGGACGAAACTTGAAGATATTATGCTAAGTGGAAGAAGGCAGACACAGAAGGTCACATGTTGTATGATTCCATTTATATGAAATGTCCAGAATAGGCAAATCCATAGAGGCAGAAAGTAGAGTTGTAGTTGCCCAAGGCCCGGGAGAGGGTGAAATGGAGAGCGACTGCCTAATGGGTACAGAGTTTCTTCGGGAATGATGAAAATGTTTTGGAACTAGATAGAGGTGGTGGTTTCACAACACTGTGAATATACTAAATACTACTCAATTATAAACTTTAAAATGGTTAATTTTACGTAATGCAAATTTCACCTCAATAAAAGAAAGATGAAAAGGAACAGTGAAAGACAAATGTCTGAAAAGCAAAATCAGAGGTGGAAAATGGGGGAACAGGGAGATACTCTTCCATAAGACCTCGTAAATAAACTCTGTCTCCTTTATGCCGGAAGAGCCAACGCTTTCCCAAAAAGCCAGCATCGAAAGTCAGTTGTTTCCCTGATTTAAATCCATGGCATTTATATATTCCATAGCTTACCATGGTTGATGGGTTTTGAAAATAGCTTCTAACCAATTAACAGAATAGCCTGGTTCTTTGTTTACCAGGAAGGAAAATGAAGGAGGCTGAAAGGCAGAGCTGAGCGAACTGTGCCTTTGAAAGCACAGACTGTATGGGGAAGGACAAGGCTGCTATTTTCAGTCTTTTGTGGGTGTGAGGATAACAGGCCTCTGTAAACAGCTGTTGAACAAGAGCATGTGAGAAGTCTCCCAGGACTGAAAGACCCACCCTCCACAGTGAACCAGTGAAAGGAAAGTTCCCAAGAGCTAGGAGAGTTCAATGCATTAAAAAACAATCTGAAGCAGAGACTCAACACTGGGTGTTTAATAAGCTACTGTATTTATCAAGGCTTTGCTCCCTCTGTTCAAAAGAACGAATCCAGGAAAGGAAAAAGTCACTCCAGAAATAGACATGGTGTACTTTCTGGAAGAATAACTACTCTCAAAGCCACTTCTGCAGGGTTCCAGCTTCCCTCCGGGGGCCTGACAAACTACCAGCTTCTGGAAGGAAACAGGCTCGGGTACAGGAGAGAGGAGTGACACTTGTGCAAACTTTTGTTTCAGGATCCAGCATTAAATGTAAACTCCTTGCTATGATGAAGGAAAGAAGATGGTTTGAAGACTGAACTTGATTTCATTTTTATTTAATTGAATCCTGATAGCCATCTTTCAAAGCCAGTTCCCATGCACTAGAAAGCAAAACCAACCCATTTCTACGCAGCTACAGAGAGCGTGTAGAAATAGGGCCCAGACGGGACTGTGTGGTTCATTAAAACTGTGACAAGTTGATCCGTGGCTTTTTGTTTTATTTGTGTCCTATATATGATGAGAGTAAGGAAGAATTCTTGGAATTTAAGATATAATTACTTCAAGGGCACTATATCTTTAGCCATAACCTGGTTAATATTTTTAGCATTTTTTCATTCTATGATTCATTTTTCAACAAATATACATTTATTGCTTGCAGTTTATTATACATCATGCTAGGTGTGAGGAGACAGTGATGAGCAAAGCAGACAGACATGACCCCTGCAGGTGACACACGGAGAAATATAGACAATATCTGTTCACCTAGTGGAGGACTGAGAGGGAGGGGGACACTTTCCATCACCCAGGTTCAAAATCTGCTTTCCTAATCCTTATTCTGTGTTCCAAAATTAATCTCTAACCATGATGAAAGGCAGTGGGACCATCCACTCCCTAGAAAATGGGATCCTAAAATCATCAGAATAGTCTAATTACGCATTTCCCAAACTCAGGATGATTCAGAGTTCAATACTAGCAGTGGTCCAGGCTGAGATAAAACTCCGATTCTCCATTCTGGGTCTCCTGTAAAAGCTGCTAGAACAAAAACACACAGGACTCCTCCCAAATAAACAATAACTTGCAGTTAAATTTGTCAAGAAAAGTTAACAGTTCATCCTCCAGAAAATGGTGAACTCGGCAGAGACTTAGCCCAGCTGCAAGATGCATGCAATTTGTATTACCAGATGCATGCCATTTATACAGTAGAATAGGAGGACCTGGCGTTCCCAGAAAAATCTAGAGTTTCTTGGCCACATTAAAGCCTTCCCAAATAACAGTAGGTACCACTGGCTTCACATATGCATAACTAAAAGGCCCACAGCCATCTTTTTTTTTTTCTTTTTTCTTTTCAAAACAAAGGAAAAATTCACCTCAAAAGTATATCCAGAGGAAACAATAAAAGCTGGGAGACTCCATTACCCAGTATCTGCTCTTCAAGATTTCCGGAAGATTTAATTAAGGTCCAGTCCCCATCAGGGTCATCTTGTTAAAAATTGTCCAGTCCCCATCAGGGTCATCTTGTTAAAAATTGTTTACAAAATTTGCATTTGTCACAAAGCTGAATATGTGCTCGGGCACGAGGTGGGGGGTGGACTGAAAGAAATGATCAAAATAAACCCTGTCAGGCTGGATCCAGCACCAATCTTACCCAGCTGACAGTCAACTTCCAATTTAGGGGCTTCTACTTGGAGTGGAAAATATCAATCTCAAAGGGATCAGATTGGGACGTTGCAGTTTAGCAACCGCACTTTTAGCGCTTGAGGCAAAAGTTGACAGTAAATTCTATGTGAAATAATAATTAATGGAAAGACCACAACTTTGGGGGATTACAAACTACAGTTCCATCCTCTATTCAGCCTCACTGATTCTCAGTTTCTTTAAACAGCAAAATAATAGTAGCTCCCTGTCAGCCATTAGATTCTTTGATTTTAGCAATTTGAGGGCTTTTTTTTTTTCCTTCTCTTCAGTGTTTGGGAGATGTAAGTCATTTTCTGTATCCTAATTTTAAATTACTTTATTGAATAGCTGAGGTGGGGTGGCGATGAGGCAGTCACCTTGAGGTTAAATGGTATGAAGCCCATTGAGCAACAACTGAACAGTTTATCACAGTGAAAAATTGAACTTCCTAAATTTAGATTTCAGAATGGCTGGAGCAGGAGGGGTGGGGAAGGCAAGTCAGGGATAGGCTGACAAGGGTTAGGCTTCAGAGTGGGCATTGAAAACAATTTGTGTAGAAAAAAAGTAAATAGAGAAATTAAAGACATAATCTCTTTAAGAATGGCAATAAACATGTTTTGTTTGGTTTCACTCAAAATAGACCATTTTTGTTTTGGAATTTAGTTATGTAATGGTTCCTTGGCAAGTGATTGATAAGATGGATCTGAAACCAGAAATGCACTCTTCTTTTAAAAAGAACATAGAATAAACCAGTGTCCAGGATTGTCTTCTTCCTCCACACCCTCCTCCTCCTCTCCTTTCTTCACTACCCAGTGAACCCAAAGTTCAACCATGGACTTTAATTAATAGTACAGTTATAAAGAAGTGCTATCATTAGTGGTAACAAATGTTCCACACCAATGCACGGTGGGGGGTGGGGGGAATCCTATATTTTATGCATGATTGTTCTATAAGCCCACAAGTTCTCAAAAAATAAAATAAAAAATAATCATACATATAATTAACAGGATTGCTCAGGAATTGGGATATTATGGTGTCAAGCTTTGCTATCAGAACCCGCTCTAAACTGGCAATTTAAATTATGTTGAAAGCCCATGTGGTTTAATATCTTTCTAAAATATGCTATCACAATTTCTGCTTTAGTAAATGCAAGCTTGTAAATAAAATGGGATCTTTCAAAAAAAAAAACAAAACATAGACTAAACTAGTATCCAGGGTTTTCCTCCTCCTCCCCCTCCTCCTCTCCCTCCTCCTCCCCCTCCTTCCACTCCTCCTGCTCTCCTTCCTTCTAATGAAATCAATCCCAAAGAAAGACCTCGGGTTTGTTACATTCTTACTCTGCAACAAATACTCCATTTGTTGCATTGGCTGCAGAGACGGTTTAGGCCAAATGAACAAACCAGGCACTGGGGGAGCACCTGAGCCGGCAGCTTGGGGTGGTGCCAGACAGCTAGGGGTGATGGATCTTCTTGAAGCTGTCAGGCAATACAAGAATGATGACTGTCGGTATGGGTCAGCAGCCTGAATTTATTCCCAGTTGTCAGGAACCCAGAGAGGTGATCTCCATCCAATTTGTTCTGGACAAGTGCCCAAATCGCCCTGAAGTCCTTCTCAATTTCTTCTTGGCTGGCAGCATGAGGATTATCAAAGACTGATGGTTGTGGCGAGACCTCCATTCCACCCCTGATACACTCATACTGATGAGTAGGGTCAGGGCTTCTAGATGTTGCAGACCACCTTTGATAGATTTGTTTTGGTACCTGGACATCTGCAATGATCTGAGATGATGTCAGCCCTGAAGAAAGGAAGGCTAGAGCTAGGAAACGAGGGAAATGTCAGTGTCCCATCAGCAACAGTGCAGTAGAAGAGTCCGGAAACGCATCCAGTTCTTAATGCCAGACCTGCTGCTGGCAGAATTTTTTTTGATAAAGCAATGAACAGTCCTGGGCTTTTGTTTTTTCTTCATCTAATCATATCACCTATTTATCCCAAAGGAGTGATGTCAGGTTTACCCCACAAATAACTTGTGTTTTAACCCTGTTTTTGTAATGTTCTTTAAAGACTTTGCCAAAAGCAAGATCTGAAATGGGCAAACCCAAGAATGTTGAATTCCTCAACCAGGAAAGCGCATTCTCCTTTATTTGGTCCCCAAGACCTTAAAGAACCTTATTACCCATGACTTATCAAGCACTTTACTTTTTAAATGATTCTCATTTAATTTTCACAACAGTCTAGAGTGGCAGATATTTTTATCACCAGTCAACAGATGAGAGTAATCCAAGGTTTTAAAAGGTTAAGTAGAATGCCCAGTCACTCAGCTAGAGAGTGGCAGATTTGGGATCCAGACTTAATGGAGCCTGACCCCAAAGCCTCCAAGGCAGTAAGGTCCCCATGGGGGTGTCTACTTACTGCTCTTCAGCAGGCAACGACCAGAACCAGAAGTCCTCATCACCTAGGAAAAAGAGATCACGGGTCCCCACAACCCAGGATAAAGACAGGGCACTCAAATCAGCCAGTGTCTTCATTATGACTGTCGCTCATCAGCATTCATGCCCAGCCACAGTCTGAGCTGTCTGTAGAAATTCTTCCCCACAGTTACCAACCCTATGGCATGGCTTGGAGATTGCCGATCTCTTTAGGCAAGACTTGACTCAGTAAGTTGGTGCTTAGAGGTTGCCTAGGAGAAAGCAGAGTACCATGCAGAGCCTCCATCTTCTCCCCAGAGCCAAGTCCTCTCAGATCACTCTAGGAGGCTTGCTTAGACTTCTCAAATTCTTCCACATGGCTGCTCCCTCAGCCTGCTAAAATAAGGGAGGTTTAATATTGGAGTGCTCTTGGGGCAGGAAGGGGTGATGGAGGGTCATAGATGCCAAGATACTTCTTGGAGAGTCATGGAACCTGTAGATAGAGGAGGATTCTAGAACTCAGGCAGCTCACCCAGTCCCACGATCTCGGTTCAAGTTCTCCACCATTAACACAGACCAGCTGGTCTCCACAGATAACTGCAGTTGTCTTTCCACACCTGCAACTGGCAAATTATTTCCATCTTACCTGTTCCAACTCCTGAAAGCTGAAATCTAACTGGCCCAAATCATCTACTCCCAGCAGGCCTCACTTCAGGGCTCTGGCTAGCCTGTGGGTTGACTGATTCCTGGGCCCATCTAGAAGCAGAGAACAGCATAGTACAGCTTCTCTGATTGAGGAAGGGGTTGAAATGGAGCTGTTTTGGTGAGAAGTGGGCATTAGCAGGCAGCATGTCTGGGGCAATGTGTGACAATCAAGAATTTCTTCCAGTTCACCTAGTGTTCCTTAAAGCAGTCTATTCCTTGGGATTTTTATTGGCTATATAGTTAGCAAGCTGTGACAGGAGTGGAAGAAAAAGAAATGAGGAGGAAGAGAGAAAGTTCTAGAAGAGGGCAAAGACTACTCGATAACCTCCTTAGGGCACCAGGTAGGGAGAAAAATACTCTGACATTTATTAAATTCCAGCTACAGACCAACCCTGAGTTAGAGATAACAAGAGCAAATAGTAAGAAGGAATTCCAGGCATGCGTTGGGTGCCAGGAAACACAGGACAGCAATTTACATGCAAGAACTCCTTTAAGCATCTCGACAAACCTCTAAGGAGATACTGTTACTATGGCCACTTTACAGAGGCACAGAGAGGTTAAGCAACTTGCTCTAGGTCACACAGCCACTGAATGGCAGGGGTGATTTGAACAAAATGTGGCTCCCAAATCTGTGCATTAACCACTACACTGTGCCACCTCTCTATTTTTAAATCATTGTCATTTAATTCCCACAGTCTCTCTGACAAAGGTGTAAATATTTACATTTAATATATGAAGACACCAAGGTACAAAGAAGCTGAGTGATTTGCCCAAAGCCTACAGTGAATGTGAGCCAGAGCCAGAATTGGACCATGAAGTCCATGTTCCCGTCACGCTGAGACAGGCTGCCCCCACTGTGCAAACAGCAGAAGGCATCCGTCTCTCTTCATTCAATCTGTCACCCAAGGCACTAAGCAGATGAGGCCCCTGCTCAGCTGGGCTCAGGCGCCAATCTCCCACACCCACACCATGCCCAAACCTTTCCCTTAGTTTTCCCTCTTACTTGAGTCAGGCCATCACTACATTCTGGTCTGTTCTAACATGACCTCCTTGCAAGGCCTCCCTTCCCCCTCCCCTGCTCCATCCCCGACCTGCTTTTTTTATGCATTAGAAAACAGAAGATGACCTGACATTCTGTTTCTTCTTCTATCTGTTCATGCCCATCTCCCTCTCCGAGAACATAAACTCCACGTGAGTGGGGACTTTGTTTCTTGTTCACTGATGGATTCCCAGGACCCACTACTCTGCTGGCAAAGTGTAGGCTCTCAAACGTTTGATGAATGAATGGACATCTATTTCTTCCCACCGCATCACGGCTATTCTTCCTTACAATGAAGATCCCGACTTTTGCACTCACCACTCTATACTCCCAACAATATGTCAGGCATTTGATACTGAATATTCTGAGTCCTAATATTTTACAGTTGGAAGGGACCCTGGAAGCCATCAAGTTCCCTTGTATCAACAGATTACTCAAGAGCAACAAGCATTCAGAGTCACCCCCATCATATAGCAGGCACAGTGCTAGGCCTTGGAGGTAACAAGTGAGTTAAGAAAGCAGTGATTCAAGTTGCTCTCCTAGAGGGTGAGACACAGGGATGCACCGTGAATGTCAACACAGTGTGTGGCAAATGTGACCCGTCCATGAGACTCCAGCAGCAGCGAGGAGGGGCACTGAGAGGGAGAGGGAGTTTCTGAGAAGGCTTCATGGAGGAGGTGAGTCCTTTTTGGAGGAAAGACTGGGAATTAACCCCATAATGAAGGAAGGAAAGGGTGTGCAGGCAGAGGAGAGAGCAGAAGCAAGGCACAGAGATATTTTAAACAGCCTAACTGCAAGCATTTCAGAAGAGTGAGTTGGAATGGAAGCCAGACAGGAACAGATTTGTTAGATGCATGATGAGTTCTGTTTTGACATGTTTAGTTGGAGCAGCTTTCAAGACAGCCAAGGGGAGAGGTCCAGAAATAACTTCAGCTATGAATGTTGAGTGCAGGGTTGGAGACAAGAATGTGGGAATAATCAGATGAGGAAACCGAGGCTTAGCAGATTGAGACCTGGAGCCCTTATCTTCTCCCCAGAAGCCCAGGGATCCAGCCATCCCCATGCTAAGCATCCAGGCTGCAGAGGAGATGCCCACCTGCACTCACCTGCACTTTCCAGGCCACCCTCTGCCTTTCAGCTATGCTGATAGATCACCATAATCATAGGGAGTCCAGGGCTTTCCCAGGTACAAGGGTATGAGATCTCATCTGTAACTTGGGCCTGAAGATCCATTATAGTGGGCAACCCACCCATACCTGCAATTCTCCCACCTGCTTAAAAGTGCCCACTGTGAAACAGCCTCTGGTTCATGTTGAAGGATGTCAGGCTTGGTTAATATTGTGCCACACGTGTAAACAGAATTAGAGGTGGAAGGGTAAATGTAGGCATTGTACCATTTACCTTCTGTAACATCTCTGATTTAGAACCTGTAAAGTTGCCAACTCCTAGTTTATTATTCACATTACGGAAGACACCCAAATAACGGCCTTGTTAAAGCCCTGCGGAAGTATGCACCATATTTCCTGTGGCTGAAGACCAGATTATTAAATAATTTGACTCTCAGTATCTGTTCCTTTCTTCCATGGTATAGAATGCCCAATATATGTCTGATTCATGGGCACCCAGAATGAAGACTACATATCCAGATTTCTTTATTGCTAGACATGGCCAAGCAGCTTAATTCTGACCAACGGGATGAGAGAAGAAATAATGCATCCTAAAAGAGAAAAAAGCTGTGCCCTCCCTTCTCTTTTTGCCATTTCCCTTTTCCTTTTTTTATACATAGGCAACAACCTAAGGTGGCAAAGAAGCCAGAAAGCAAGACCTGGATCCCTGGCCTGCAGAGCTGCACTTAAGAGAGACAGGGAGAGAAAGAAATTTCCCTCAAGCCACAGTGGTCCTAGATTCCTGTTCCAAGCTGCTGAATCAATCTCCCATCTATTATAGACACCAGTTTAAAAAGAATTCACTAGACAATTGGGATATGCCTATTACAAAGAAGTTTTAACTCCTTTTTTAAACTGTAAAATGCTCAAATCTAAAGGGCACCATAGCTTGATAAAAAAGTAGCGATGTGTACACTTGCGAAACTACCACCCAGATCAAGATGTAGAGAAGAAGAGGTGTTCCCAGAATGCAATGTATCAGAAATGGATTGGCTTTTATAAAGGGGATTTATTAGGTTACAAATTTACAGTTGTGAGGCCATAAAAGTGTCCCAACTAAAGCATCAACAAGAGGATGCCTTCACTGAAGAAAGGCCAATGGCATCCAGAACACCTCTGTCAGCTGGGAAGGCACGTGACTGGCATCTGCTGGTCCTTTTCTCCTGGGTTGCATTGGTTTCAGCTTCTGATTCAAGTGGCCTTCTCTTTAAGCATCTGTGGGTTCTCACTTAGCTTTTCCAGGGCAAACTCTGGGCTTCATCTCTTAACTTAGCATCTCCAAATGTCTTTCTGTCTGCATCTCCAAGCATCTGGGTCTGTGTCAGCTCTGAGCTCTCTCCCCTGAGTTCTCTGAAGGACTCCAGTAAACTAAGACCCACCTTGGATGGGCAGGGTCAAATCTCAATGGAAACAACCTAATCAAAAGGCTTCACCCATAATAGGTCTGCCCCCACAAGAATGGATTAAAAGAACAGTCTTTTATGGGGTACATAACAGATTCAAACTAGCACAGGAGAGTATGCTATGGCCCACAGGCAGACCAAATCCTGCCCACCACTTGATTTTATAAATAAAGTTTTATTGTCACATGTATGTCATATGTAAATGAATGGATAGGCCCATTCATTTACATATCGTCTACATTCATTTACGTATCCTGCTACGATGGCAGAATTGAGCAGTTGCAGCAGAGACCATATGGACTGCAAAAGCCAAAAATACTATCTGGTCCTTTACAGGATAAAGTTGGCTGACCCCCATTGTACAGCATTCTGCAGTACACCAGAAAGCTCCCTCACACCCTAAAAAGGAGTTTTACGCATTAAGTCTTGGAATTGGTTAGCAAGAATGATCGCAGAAGGAGGACTAGGCAAGGAAGATTGCATTCGCCGCATAGCCTAAAAGCATCTGTTGGTTTTCTCATTTCTTTTTGGAGCAATCAAGAGTCTAACCATTTTAGCTTGTGAACCAGTAGCCTGCCAGTGCCCTGCAGAGCTTCTATTTTTAAAATTTTCTCAGCTCACAAGAATGACTAAGAATTACATTTAAATGAACAGGAATGAAGAAGGGAACAGATTTCCTAGGCAGTTCTTCGTTTGGTCTGTAATTTGGCAGTCATATCTGACTGTGGCCCTTCATATTTTCTTTTGTTTCAGTATTTGATCTTCCAGGATTCTGGAAAGCATGATGGGATGCCGAGCTTTCATGAATTTGCCTTGGCCTGTTTCCTGTATCTTTCCTATTAATTTGACTTTACAGCCTCCATTACATAACCATTTCATGCATTTTGTGTTTTCTTTGCCTTCAGTCTGCTACTTGAGATTATATATAAGTTCTCTTAGATGCCTGACTTCTTGACAATACCAGGAAAGAGCCAAATGAATCAGCCGAACAGCTCAATTGCACCTGTCCTTTTGCTTAGGAAGGGACACACCGTTCACCCACAATAAATCACCACTGCCCAACAATAGCATGACCCAGAGTAATGAGAAGCTTGGCCCTCTGTCCAGGACACTTAAAGACCATAGTATAACACGGCGGGATGGCAAGACAGCTCCCCCCTGAAATAGATGTCAAGAACAGGTGCTCTCCTCCACCAGAAAACCCCAGAGCAGAAGCCTCAAAGTCTGAAGCCTTTAGTTCTGTGCTCCACCCCATTTATCCAAATACAGACAACCCAAGGGCCACCATGATGATGAAGAAGGCACCTGGACATACATACCCCAGAGCCCAGCCGAGTCGGACCACACCCAACTCAAAGAGGCTCTGTTCTAGAACTTGGTGTAATGTTTTCCTTTTAGAACTCCAAAAGCATGCTTATATGGGAACAGTGTTTTCATGGGTGATTGGCTCCCAGCCTAGCTCTCCAGAGTCTATCTGTTCTAGTCCCCAACTGAAATGCTCAAGTGAAAATAAGATAATGATTTTGCCAATAGCTCTGTAGGAAAAAAGTCTTTCTAGGCTAGCCTGGGAAACGAGTGGCTTTATGTGACCTTGTTTCAATGGGAACATAATTGCGGTTAGAGGGCAGCAAGAGTGAGTTGAAAGGGCAGTGAGCTTGGTTCCTTTTTCCAGCTGCAGCCTCAGTCCTGGCAGAGAAAGCAAGGAGTTTGAGGGAGGTGAGGATATCAGGGTTCCTGGTCATGGTGCTGAGGTTAGAACAGGTCAAGCTGGGGTCCCACCCATACACTCAGTGCAGGCTGGCCTGACGCCCAGCTCTTGGCCTAATGGCTCTCGTTAGTGGCCTGAGCCTTCCCTGCCCCTGCCCATGGCAGGCTGGAGGTGCCAGAAAATTAGCACCCCACCTGACCCACCGTCTGGCAGCAGCCCTCAGCTATGACCAACCTCCCTTAACCTTTAGCAGAAAGAAATCTGACCCCACTAGCACCCCGAGTTCCCCAGTGGGCTTGAGCTGCTGTTAGCCACAGTGGAAACCTGCTCAGTGAGGCACTCTGTATTGGTTCCGTTTCTTGTCCTGCCTCCCCCCTTCCATCCCTCTGCTTCCTGGGTCCACCTCCCAAATATACCACTTGCACTCGAATCCATGACTCAGGGTCATGGCCTATGAAGGGCAAAGTCCTGAGATGGGTGGACCAAGATCCAACTCCTTTACTATTGACCAGTCTCTAGTCTTCACACTTGAACCCGCATCCCAACCTGTCTCGGTCCCTGACCAACATCCTCAGGCCCCTTAGTGCCACTTTGCAGAGCACTAAATTGTAGTAACAAAGGCAGGAAGAAACTTAAGAAATGCACTTGGCCAGATTTGGTAAATAAAGTTGTGATAATAAATAGGTCCCATGCCCGATGCTTTGGGGCAATTACACAATGCAGAGAAATTGCAAGTTGTGTGCAGTGATTTATTGTAGCTGCCAAGTCACCCTTACCTGGTTAGTGAGTTGTGATATAACTCCTTAATTTTATCTATCCATCATCTGTCGATCCATCCATCTATCTGTCTGCCTATCTATCTATCTACCCATATCTGTCTTCAGGTGAGGAAACCATACTATACTTGCTTCAACATGAAAATGCCATTTCCTCCCATACCCTTGCTCAAATGTTAGGGGTTCATTACCTGTGTTGAGTATTTTTGCGCACCCCCATCTCAGTTCCCTCCCTCTAGTGCAGAGCCCCACCCAGGCCTGCATCCATCCACATCACAGCCATTTCCCCACACCCCTCCCAGCTCAGCCTTTCCTTCTCTTTACCACTTTGAACTTGGAGAGAGGTCTGAGGGCATCTTGGAAAGCTAAGCTCTCCTACACCCACCCTATCCTTAATTTCTCATGGCAGCATGAACTGTGTGTGTGCTGTCGGCCTTCACTGAAAGGCAGAAGACATGACAACACAGAAATAATGTAACCTTAGATTCCACCTCAAACAGTTCCCAGAGGTTCATATAGTTATCAGGAATAAAGACAGGCAGTGGAGTAGCTCCCAGTGTGCACTCTGGCACCACAGAAATGCCTGACTCTAAACCTGGGTTCTTCTGTTCCTGTGTGACCTGGGGTCAATGACTTAAACTCTATGCTTCCATTTCCCCGTCTGTGAATCAAGGGTCACCATAGTCCTGACCTCTTAGGGTGGTCACAAGATATAAGTGGGCAAGGGACCTGGCATCTAGTAAGCCCTAAATAAATGATAGGGTTTGTTGTTATTACAAAGCAAGATCTTGGCCTTGCTTCTTTCTCTTCAAGATGGAGCCCATTCGTAACATTTCTGTTCCCTTTATGAAAAACTCACTCCTCAACTGACAATAGGTGGGCTCCACCTAGGTCCTTTCCCCACCGTGGCAATGCCCAGGACACAATCATTCCCAGAAAAATTCAAAATGGAGAAGGCACAGTCTGGAGTCCACCAAAATCCCTGGATTGCGCTTCCTGAAGCCTTCTGGTTTCCTATGCAGACACACACACACACACACACACACACACACACACACACCCTTCACACACACACACACACACACCCTTCACACACACACACACACACACACACACACACACACACCCTTCCAAAAGACAAGCTAATTTTCAGTGAGTGGGGAATCTCAAGCCACATTAAGGAACAATTGAACCTGTGTTGGTTCTGCCACACACAGTGGAGATGCAACTTAGGTCATTATTGTACAAAAGGTCAGTTTTCTTTTCTCATCCTCCTCTTCCTCCTAGGGACATCTTAGAGCCTAGGAAACAGGGCCTATAATAGCACCTTTTCAAACAGCAGCGCCAGTTCCCCTTAATTTCTGCTTTTAGCTACACAAACACTTGGCCCAAGACTGGAATTAATGCTTTCCTTTACCTGGAACCAAAACAAATTCTTTGGGTTCCCACCTCCTTCTAGTTTCTGTAAATGAAAGGAAACTGTATAGAGATTTATTTTCACTCTTGACCCAGAGCAAAGAGTAAGGGAAGGTTCTTCCAATTCTACTTTTTCAACACATGTTAATTGGGCACCTATAGTATGTAAGCACTGAATGGGAATTAAAGAAATATAAATCTGGTCCTAACCTTAAGCAGATTATAATATATATAATTAGGGAAAAGAAATGTTGGGAGCGACAGAGGGTGAAAAGGGGTGATGTCCTGATCGCCACCTACTGGGGAATTGGTGCTAGGTAGTAAAGTTAAAAACGGTTTTAATAAGAGCTGAAGGAACTTGGGGCCAGCCTGGAGGAGGGTAACCACCTAATAGGGTATGGGGTTTGATTTTATCTCTTCAGTCGGCACATACCTGATGAGGTCTACAGTACACTCCATATGTGCCGCCCCCTGTAATTCCCACCAAGACCCCTGCTCTGCTTGTCAACTGCTACCAGTATCTGAACAGTTTTAGGAACAGTAGTTTTTAGGAAGGGCTAGTGTTTTTAGGAAGACATGTTGAGGTAGGAGATTGAATCAACGATTCTTGCTTAGGACATCATCATGGCCCTGGGGCATTCGTCTTTGCTTAGCAGATGATGTCAATAGAAGAAAGAGAATACCTGGCAGTACCAGAGGTAGAGGTTCTGACAGGAGACATTTCTCACATTTTTTCCCCTCAAAACTAGGGAAAGAGTTCTAAAGGAATGATGGTAAATGCACACCCTGTTCTGATTGACAACATTAGCCATTAAACCTGTAAACTGAAAAGGATTTACACTGAAAGTCACCTGCCTTTCAGCCTTCAGGGGATGAGTCATGAAAAAAATGTTTCACATTTCTCCCTTCTCCCAGCAGAAAGGTGGGAGACTTTGCAGAAAGAGTTGTGGTTTTTCTATTTCTTTGGTCCCCTGACACATAACCCAGGCATGACCACAGGCGGTAGGTAGCAGGCAGGAACCTGTTGCCTTATTTAGGAATCCTGTAGCCTTCTTCGTAGGGGAAGTGGGGTGGACTGAAAATTCCAGTTCAAAACAATAGCTCATAAAAATAAAAAGAACCAGATAAAGGAAGTGGGCATTGTATCTAGAATAAATACAGAAAACTGCCTGATCCCAAGGAATAAATATTTCCACATCCTCTTTTTTGTGAGAGCCCCCCTAGGAAACTATTTAGAATCTTCCATTTTTCAGTAATGAGTTCTCCCATTTTCCTTCTAGCCATAATGCTGACTGCATTTCCCAGCTGCTGCTGGGACGACTCTTCTGTCGGCGGAGACTATGTGGGTTATATTCACCCACAACTCTCTTGACAGATGCTTCTCAAGGGTCTCTCATTTTGACCCCAACATGTGCTGTGTGACATTCATTATGGCTCCCTGGCAGCACAAGCAGCGTCAGCTCCAAACAATGAAGTTGCACAATGTGGAGCAGAGGCTAAAAGCATGAATGCTCAGGATTTATAGCTTCCTGCCTGCTTTCCCTTAGGGTGATACAATTTGGGCCCTGGACCCAACTCAGAGGTCAACCTCTCATTTAGGCCTCAATGGAGAAGTGAGACTTCTAGTTCTTTCTGAAAGCTGACAACCAGGCAGCCATTCTGTAGAGAAAAAATACATTCCCCTGTTCAGGTATTCCCCAGAAGGCTGCTGCCTGCGACTGCTCCCATTGTTCTATGTTTCTCCAAATATGAGGTCACCAGAGAAAAAAAGGAAAGTGAGCAAAGGGAGGGCAAAAATCAAACAGTCATGGGTGTCATCTCAGACAGGAATGTGCAATGTGCGTCCATTGTCAAGCTCAGTAACGGAGAAAAGCAAAAGTCCAGATCCCTTTCTCCAGGGTGGCAGCTGCGTCCATAGCATATTGAAGGGGAGAGCGCCCTCTGCTGTCTCCACTGACTTTTCCTTTTCCTTTTATAAAAATTTCACAGGAAATTATATTGTCAAGTTCCACATGAAACAGAGTTAAGAAACATTCTAAGCATTAAATAGGGAAACCAATTTGGGATTTTGACTGTTTTAACCAGGCTGTGCTCTGGGTGGGATGAGAGAACCCTGAGGTATGGAACAGCAGCCAGCAAAATGCCATCTCACGTGGCTGTTAAGAAATAGAGAAAAGCATGGCTTGAGAGGGGCTCAGTGGGTCTTAATAAATCTGGGACAGGCTACCTAGAAATAAAACCTTATCTTGAAGCAGAGCCCTTCTGAGATGGGCTATGTCTCCATTTATTTTCCTGTCTTTTCCCAGTAAGCCAGTTTGGGCTTATTATTAGATTCCTCGGTTCGTTTCTCTAGGAAGGAAAAAAAAATAGACTCCTCACGTATGGAGATGAAAGCCAATGGTTTTGCTCACAAGCATTGCATGAAGATAGGAATGTAAAATAAGTAGAAGCACCCAACTCTTGGAAAAAGTTTGGTTATGTAATGCAATGTGCTTTTCTAGGGATATGGGAATTAACTTGAATATAGAAAGAATTGACCCAGACATTTACCTTACAGTTAATCCAAATGCAATCCACAAGGGAAACAATCATGACTATAATTAATATTTTGTAGATGGAAGTGATTTCAAATGAAAGGCAACATAAATGTTACTGCTTTATTGTCTGCTCAACCCCTGTCTAGTTTTTACTTTCAAAGTTTTTTTTTCTATATTTTGGAAAGTGTACAGAAATTATATATCCGTGTACAAGTTTCTTTCACTTGTTTTCCCTGGTTATGCCCTGAACAACTCTGTAGAAAGTTGGGATAGAATTTATGACCAATTTAAATGACTTGGGTATCTGAGGATTTGGGAACCCTCCAATCCCTGTCAGTGCAAACTTGACTCGTTCCTTACAAATCCAGCACAACAGATCACCCAGAGTTTCAATGAGTATTCCACCATTGTTGGTGGAGGCTCATTTGCAAGTGGAGTCCAGATGTATGGATTGCACTAAGGCTTTTGATCAAATCCAGTTGAACCACATTCACAGAGACCAGGGGTTCCCAACCTTGTCACTATCGCCATTTGGGGCTGGATCATTCTCTGCAATGGGAGCCGCCTGTGCGTTTTAGGACGTTTAGCAGCATCCCTGCCTTCTACCCACTTCTAGCCCTCGCCTCTCCTGCCCCTCAAGCTGTGACAACCAACCACGTCTCCAGACTTTGCCAAATATTCCCTGGGGCAGGGCAAAATCGCCCCTGGTTGAGAACCACTGTTACACTCACTCTTAAGTTTGTCAAAAGAACAAATAGTGCTACTGTTTTGAAATTGCCCGGTTTCAAAATAATCAGTTGAGAAAGGCTTCCTTCCAAACTCTTTGCTAGTGTCTGCATTTTTCTAGTTCCTTGAGGCCTCCGTCATGCCTCTGCATGTCAGGGTTAAAAGGGAGCATTGTTCTGGAACAGTGGTTCTCAACCAGAGGCAAATCTCCATCCCTACCCCACCCCGTGCGATGCACATCCATCTCTAGAGACAATCTGGTTGTCACAACTGGGGTGGGAGGTGCTGGTGGCATCTAGAGCAGAGAGATCAGGGATGCTGCTAAACATCCTGCAGTGCACAGAATGGCCCCATAACAGAGAATGATGTAGCCCCAAAGGTCCATGGCGCTGAGGCTGAGAAACCCTGTTCTAGGATCTCCTCTGTTGTGGCCATCAGGCCCCCCAGATTCTCCACCCCCTTTTGGTTCTGTGCTGTGACACCCACTCTTTTTGCATCTGCCCTTGGGTTGCCAATCCAATTTTGGATGTCTATACCTGATACAACCTTGGCATAGCAATACAGTGGCTAGGGAAGGAGGGAGGTTTGGCACAGAACCCAGCCCTAGAAGAGATCAACACTGGGGAGCAGGCCAGTTAATTTCAAAGATTCAGCCAGGTGGGGCGAGGCAAGCCACAGTCACAATTCAAGCTGGAAGTCAGCACAAATGGTCCTGCAGAGACAGTGTGTCCTGCCAGGCTCTGCCCAGACAGAGCAGCCGGGAAGCTGGGACAGTAGATACTTTTACTATAAAATCAGGTCGTTTCTGTTAAGTCAGGCAGTAGGTAAGGTGGTCCCAGCCAACAAGCTAGGGTTGGGGGACAGGGCTAGAACTTGGGTGGGGCCCCTTCTAAGAGTAGATCAGGACCCCAGGAAGAGGAGTTAGGACCCCTAGGACACTTTACATGGCAGCTGAAGGCAGATTTGAGACAGAGACAAAAGTAGAACTCCCAAGCATATGGGAGACTTGGGCTCCGTTTAGAAAAGGGGCTGATGGGTCTTCATCAGGAGAGTAAAAATGCTATGAAAGAGGGGAAGTGGTGATGTGGAATCCATAGCTAAGCTAACCATAAGCAATGGAACACCATACTTTGAGGAAGAAAAACAGGAACAATGGCTCCATAATGAAGAGCCATTCTCCCTTCCCCCCAATACCACACACACACACACACACACACACACACACGCATGCATGCACATGCACGCCCATGCACCAATGCCACCTCCTCTAACACTACTATAAGGATTGCAAAGACCATTCTTGCCAACGTGGAGGATTGAGCTGGAGAACTGGGGGACATGTTGAGGCAAAAGTTGCTTAGTGAAAATAGCAGAAGCAAAGCAGATGAAGCCAAAAGTGCAATCAGCTGCAGATGAACTCTGGATTTATATGTCACTTTGGACTCCTTCAGATGATGAGCTGCCCACCTAAGAAGTACTGAATAGGGAAGCCTGCCCTTTCTTACTCATCACTACTTTTGCAGATGGTACTTTTTCCCCCATTCTTGATGGAAATGTTCTGCCAATGTATTAAGTTTGATGGTGCAGATGAGACAATTAAGAGTATATATGAATCTGGAGCTGGAATTTCATTAGGGTTTTGGTGATCATTGTTTTACATCATCTGAAGCTTACTTCATACCTACAAATACATCCGCAAACAAGAATAGTTTTTCCCCATTAAAACTGTAGTGAATGGAGATTTTTTTTTCAAAGGTAACATAAGGTGTTGGTGAGGACAATTGATTTTAAGTCAGAAGGCTAGAGTTTGAATTGACCTTGGTTATCTGGCCATGGGAACTCAGCTAATTACCTATTTTCCCTGAGCCTCAGTTTCCTCGACTGTAAAATTGGGATTAACAGCTGACTCACCGAGAATTAAGTGAAGTAACAAATACAGACCATAGTGCCTGGCGTAGAGGATCCTTTTATTGGATGCTGAAAGTGAGCCAAGCAAGCTGCTGCGTCAGAGACCGGCAAACTGTGGCCAAAGGCCAGATTCGGCACACTGCCCAATTTTATAAACTGTCAGTCAGAAGGAGATACACCTAAGAGATGGCAACCCACTCCAATACAGGTGTCAGGTCACCAGCAAAAGCATCACTCACACAGGCTCTGTGGTGGAAAGACGTTTTACTCACAGAGAGAAGAGGAAGAGAGAGTGCAAGGTCAGCTTCACTTGTGGGTGTCGGTTCCCCATGGCCAGGGGGTCAATCCGTGGCAACTCTCTGCATAGCACCCCTCTCTTGTGTTTGGTGCTGCTGTAGTGGAAGAACCCCAATCCTTCCTCACCAGGGACAGATATACCACCGAGGTATGAGCTGGATGTGGTAAAACATGCCCACCAGAGTCAGACATCTCGAATGAATGTTTCCATGTGCTCAGGCCAATAGGGAAAGGGAAGTCCCTGCAGTCCCCTTATTTACTAGGGGATTGGATTTTATCCTGCCAGGCCGACACACCTGGTCCTGAGCGCAGGAAGTATTTGTGGATCCCAGGGAAAGGCAGGCAGGCCATGCTAGGACTGCCCCCTACTATAGTCCACCCCCTGGCTTTTCCTGGGGCCCTCAATAGACAAACGAAATATCTTGATATACCCTCATCCATCTTGGACCACAAGCTGCATGTCTGGGGCACAGCACACAGCTCTGATAGCACCATTTTTCTAAAATCTTTAGGCAACGCTGGAGGAGGGCAACTAACAGGATCGCCCCAGCAGGGTGGTCAGACCTACTTGGAGGAAGGATCACAAACAGCTACCCCATCCATTGCCTACCCCATCCATTGCCTAACCCAAGCCAGCTGAATAGGTCAAAGGGCTGTAACTCACCAACCAAGTCACATGACCCTCCCCTGGTTTCTGCCCACATCTATCTTTTAACTTCTGTGTTTCACTCTCGAAAAAGACCTCATTTCAACAGTTTGGTTTTCAGCAACGCCATCAGTAGTTCTGCACTGAGTAGAAGCAATCTAACCTGGGGCCTGCAAACAGCCTGGACTGAGCACAGATCCCTACACAGGTGCCCCAGACTCTCCTCTAGAGTCATTTGTGCCCCTTGAGACACTGTGGGGATTGGCAAGTGGTAGGGGAGTGCAACGCAGCCAGGAGCCAGGCTATGGCAGAGTAATAATATATAAATGAATAGGTTTCTCTATATTCCGATAAAACTTGATGTGGTAGGAGGCAATCCTAATGCTGCCCAACCTGTTCATTTGTGTATTGTCCATGGCTGCTTTTATGCTGTAAAGGCAGAGTAGAGTAGTGGTGACAGAGAGTGTAGGACCTGCAAAGCCTAAAATATTTACTGTCTGGACCTTTACTGAAAAAGTTTTCCAACCCCTTTCTTAAGTGCTTCCCCCGAACCCTAGAGGTAGATTCTATTGTTTTCCCATTTTACAGGTGAGGAAATTGAAACTAAGAGGTTAAAGACACTGTTCTTATCGCGTAAGATCCTGATCCAAGGTCTATCTCAATTCAAAGCATGGGAGCTTAACAGCCTCCCTATAATGCCTCTTCAAAAGATTTTTTTTTGTTAAATCCGAACTCTCATAGCCTTGAAATCTGTTTCTGCCATCAAACCTCTCTTTCAACCATTGATAATCATTGGGCCTTAAATCTAGGCTTTAGTGTCTTTCACATAGATTCCAGCATGCCGTGATGTAACTCTTCCAACAGAAAACCCATCTCAACTCCAAATCAACATACAGAACTGAAACAAGGTGTGCTGGTTTGAATGTATTATGTCCCCCAGAAAAAGCCATATTCTTTGATGCAATCTTGTGGGGCAGATATATTAGTGGGGATTAAGTTGGAATGTTCGGATTAGGTTGTTTGCATGGAAATGTGCCCCACCCAACTGTAGGTGATACCTCTGATGAGATATTTCCATGGAGGTGTGGCCCCACCCATTCAGGGTGGGCCTTGATCAGTGGAGAGTGATCATATAAATGAGCTGACAAACAGAAGGAACTCAGTGCAGCTGTGAGTGATGTTTTGAAGAGAAGCTACAGCCAAGAGGGACACTGAAGAATGCACTGGAACTGAGAGAGGAGCTTCAGCTTACAGAGACATTTTGAAAATGGCCATTGAAAGCAGACTCTTGCTCCAGAGAAGCTAAGAGCAAACAATACCCCAAGTGCAACTAAGAGTGACATTTTTGAGGAACTGCAGCCTAGAGAGGAACGTCCTGGGAGAAAGCCGTTTTGAAACCAGAACTTGGAGCAGACGCCAGCCGCGTGCCTTCCCAGCTAACAGAGGTTTTCCAGACACCATTGGCCATCCTCCAGTGAAGGTACCCAATTGCTGATGTGTTACCTTGGACACTTTATGGCCTTAAGACTGTAACTGTGTAACCAAATAAACCTGCTTTATAAAAGCCAATCCATTTCTGGTGTTTTTGCATTCCAGCAGCATTAGCAAACTAGAACACAAGGGGAGGCATTATCAGAACCAAGAATTGGGGAGGATCTGAGATTTTATCCTATTGGCAAGTTCACAAGTTAGCCTGTCACTATTCCATGGATGCTGGTGGAAGATACGCGACTCCCAGATCAGAGACAAAGAACTTTATTCTTCACAGAACAGTAAGCAGTAGGAGTTGCATGTTCATGTTGGAACACTCTTGCTTCCCAAGTCCCACTAGGGCTACGTGGAGTGGCCCAGGTGGATGCTGTGCACGCTGTTGGTTTGCATCACCCTTAGAGAAACCGTATCTTTCTTAATGGGCAGTAAGCAAACCTGTTTGACTTTGCCTCAGAGGGAGATATTATCTTTCTTATACTGTAAATTAAACCTGCCCTGTGCTCTGGAGGAAGACACCATATGCTATACAAACATCCTTGAAAAGAAAGTTCAGGCCAGAGGTCATCAGCTTCTCTGTCTGTACTACATGCAGAAATGTGAGAGATCCAAGGAGAATTGTCTCCCAACAGTCATTAACAAAGACTCTGTGTTGCTGTGTTCTATGATTTTTACTTTCTATGGGTTCTCAAGAATTAAATATTAAATTAGTGTCTTCATAAAACATTGTGGGACAAACTTCCCTTTACAACTAATAACCAATATTGTCACTGTTCCAGCTGAGTGAGCCCTGTTCTTTCAAAGATAATGAGATTATATATTCTAAGGCTTATTATTCTGCTAGTCCTGCCCAGGTTGAAAAATTTCAGACAACTACAAACTTTCAAACTTGTCACCTCCAAGTCTTCAGCTCTTCTCCCTGTGGTTTATCTCTTAGCATCTAGAAAAAAGCAAGCAGAGACAATGTAATTTAAGTCAAGGGGAGATAAGAAATCTTGCTAAAGCTGAGATGGGTGTGGGTGAGGGTGTGAGGAAGGAAGAAGTGGGTGGGTAGGAATATTGAAAGCATGTATTTCAAAAGCCTCATTTGAGTAACCAAGTTGACACATAACTAACTTTCCAATACATCCAATCATTTCTGTCTTCTGAAATGCTTGATGCCACCAGATGTTATGAGAATAAACTGTTCTATTAAAAATCGACAATAAAAGATGGCTGTTAAAAGAAAAAGGAGACACGCCTATTTATTCAATGTCTCACTGTAAAAGGTAATCTCATATCTTTATTCAAAATAAATATTGTCGGCAGGTACAAAACACACATGCATTGACTTTCCATACTTGCTTATGAAACTGCCAAGTAAACATGCATGTCAGCATGTGGCTGAGGACAGCAAGGAGACGTGTACATCTGTCAAGAGAACAGACTTTGCACCTGTCTTCGCCATTGGATGGCTCACTTCCAAGAAGGCTCTTCTTCCCAGCCACTGCTGAGTCAAGGTCCATGTCTATGCAAGGATTCTAAACTGGCTTTTCTTCCATATATTTAAGGGAACTGGATGGACCCATTTTAATGGCCAAACTGAATGCATTCAATTATACCAGGTTTATTATAACCCCAGTGTGGTTATTGTAATAGATTGGCTGGCAACAGACAGGTCTCGAGACCTGAAATATGAAATTTGCTTATTATTTGTCTTTCATGGCTAATGTCTATTGAGTATACTACTATATATGTTTGAAAGCCACCTTGGATTTCTTTTCAAATGAGGCAAGATGCAAAAAGGTTAAGATAGAATACTCGCCTTCAGGAAGCTGTCAACCTAGTTAGGTAGATGTTAAGATTAAAAGTATATATAACCAGCATGAAAGCGGTACCACACACCAGGGCCAAAAAGAAGACAGCTCATATTTGGAAAGAAACCAGAAAATAGTTCTTGGAGGAGATGGTGTTTGAAATGCACTCTTAATGGTAGAATGGAGAAAGGTACCAGTGAGGTGAGAAGGTTCATTGTGAGAAGCAACGAGAAGACAGAAAGTGTGGACCGTGTTTGAGGAACAAAGCATACTCCCAATATGGCCTGATGCTAAGTTACAAGAGAGACTCTCAGAGTCTCTTTAGGGAGAGGGCCCAGAGAGTCAGACTGAGGCTTTGAACAAACTTGGGAGGAACAGGAAGCCCTGAGGATTTTTGAAGAGCAAAGGCCTGTGATTTTATATTCCCTACAGGACCCTTTTAACCCCTTCCTTCCTGATGGCTTCTGGCAATGGCAGTGGAAGGGGCTGCTGAGAGCCTAAGGGCAGCTAAGTGGAAAGAATACAAAAAAAAAAAAAAATCAGAATTGGGCCCCCTAAGAGTGGGTGCTTTGTTAACCACTAATGCCTGAGGACCTACCATGCCAGGTTGAAGGGGGTTTACAAAGTAACTTGAAACTTTGTTTACCTCTAAGGAACAGACCAGGAAAATAAGACAAGGAGAAAGACATCATCTGTAAATCAAATAGAAAAATAATACAGCACATTAGTAGAGAAAAATAATCAGCAATGTGAGATTCCATAAAACATAGAAACTACATCCCATCTAATTGAAGAAAATGAATCAAAACAGAGCATTATCAAAACAGATATCATTAGTAAAGATACTATAGACAAAACTGGTCTTTGCTGCTGAAAAACATAAAAATACTGTGCTTCTCTGTAAACCATTTCTTAAAAGTTGTGCTATTCAAAATGGTAGCCACTAGCCACATGTGGCTATTTAAATTTAAATTAATTAAATCAAACACTCAGTTCCTTAGTCACACTAGCCACATTCCAATGCTCAATAGCCACATGTGGCTAGGGACTACCATGTTGGACTGGGCAGACCTAGAACATTTGTCATCACTGCAGAAGTTCCGTTAGCACTGGTCAAGAGTTGTTAAACTGGGAAGTATGGGTTGTGTGTGGGTGTGTGTCAGGAACCTCTTAAGAAACCAACCAAAGTTATAGACACTTACACAATAAAATGTATAAAGACATAGACAGGTGCAAGTTTGTATATAATCTCAGTTTTTTTATGGCTTCCTGAAGCCTGTTCATAAATCATTTAGGGTTCATGGCCTCCAAGAACCCCAAAAAGGCTTTTGAATATTTTCATTTTCGGCTCATGATCTTATTCTTCATGTTAAGTCCTATCATATTCCTAGAAGTCTTTAGCATTCAAGTGAATGTAACAGAAAATCCTGCCTCTGATTTCCTTATTCTCTCCACCTCCACCGATTTTCTCTTATACTCCATACTGACCATGTGGACACATCTTAGACATGGCCCTCATCTGAAAGAACCCTAGCTATCATCTCTGAAATCATAAATTCAGACATCCCACTCTCTGACCACAAATTCCTTCTTCCAACTCACTTTTACTCACTTACTCCCAATACTTTGATTCCTCTACTTCACCAAGACTTCAGCTCACCGGTCCCTAAACTTTCTCCCTATTGATAAGCCTCTTCCTTTATTCACTCCTTTCCCTCTCTGACACAGATAACTTGGACCAACACTTCAGTCACTCTCCTGCAAAGGTCTTCATTCCCCTTGTCCACTGACCACCTCTCAAATCAGCCTTTCAAAACTCTGTCCCTGTTGAATCCAACTGGCTGCCTTTCCCACAGCTATGCCAGAACTGTTGAGCAGCATTAGAGAAAAAGTATACAATTTCTCAGATTTGTAACATGACAAACTTGGGGGGTCCAAAATCAATTAGGCCTTCAATGTTGCTGCAACTCTATTGCATTTCCTTGTCAAATCTATCTCCCCTTGTCCATGTCAACCATTTAAACATTCTCCAGTCTGCAAAAGCAGTGACATATGTGTATAATGACAACAGATTGGAAATAAGTCCTGCTCATCTTAAAGGGTCTGATGGAATAAACTATGATCTATCTATGCAGTAGAATACTATGTGCCTATTAATAAAATGGAAACTCTCCCAAATATATGGTTTAAATTTTAAAAAGTCAGGGTTCAGAGCAGTATGTCATTTACTTTGTCAAGACAGAGTTATTTATGCTGCAGTAACCAATAAAGTGTGAATTGTGCTATCTCAGTGCCATACCACAATAAATATTTATTTCTTGCTCATGGCACCATTCAGTATGGGTCAGTGACTCAGCAATCCAGATGCTACCATCTTAACCATGCAGCCTTTGAAGCCACCACAAAAGAGGAAGAGAGAGCGGAAACAGAGTTCAGGAAGGATATGGGCAGACCCAGAGGTGGTGTCATCACTTCTGCTCACTTCCCATTGGCCAGAACCCAGGTGCATGGCCTCAACCTAATGGCAAAGGAGGCTGGGAAATATAATCTTCCTGTTACCCCCAGAGAGAAAGAAAATGAAAGGAATTTGGTGACCACCTAACATAGTCTCTGCCGCAGTTACATTTGGGTAAGAAGGGGAAAAAAGAGAATATGTATTTGAATTTGCTTGTACTTGCATTAAAAAGCACTAGAAGGATATACAACAAAATAATGAACATGACTATCTCAGTGGACAGGGCTGGGGGTAGAAACAAGACTTTGCAGTGTGTGTGTGTGTGTGTGTGTGTGTGTGTGTGTGTGTGTGTCAATTACTGAACCAGCTGACTTGTGTTAAATATTCAGCAAAATACCTTTTTCAATAGCAAATAAATAGAACATGCTCCACTCTTCTCAAACCTGCCACCACTGGAATGGCTCTTTGCAGATGGCTCCCCTCTTTTTCTCCAAGGAAACACTGGTGATAACTCCCTGTTGGCCACATTCTGCTCACCACTTGGGTTGAAATTTAGGCTTTGCTTCCTCTGAGAAGCCTGTCCTGGTTCACCCGGTTCTGGGTTCCACACCTTCCCATGAGTCCTCGGAGCACTCTCACCCTCCGCTAGTGCTGCCCCTCATGCACATTGTCTTCGTTCTCAGTTTCCTTGTCTATCTCCCTTCCTCTGCTGTTAAGTGCCTTGGGGACAGAGATCCTTGGTGCTTTGCGCATCCCGAGATCCCACCAGTGTGGGCCACAACATCAGCAGCCAATAAAATGTATTTGAATGCATGAAAGAATGAATTAGCCCAGCGAAGTTTTAGAACATGTTAATTTTACAACACTTGGAATGTTTCACTGCCAAAGAATGAGTCTAGTTTGTGGCCAAATGAAATATTGTTCCTACTGATATCCTGTTTCTAAGTATTAACTTGTGTTTTTGTAAGGAATTCCCACCCTGGTTTTGACCTGATTGCTTTTGTTATCATACCACCAATCACAAAGTGACATCAGTCCTACTACATGCATCATGTGATATACATGGAGGTTAATAACCCTCCTTTTGGAAAATCAGGCACCATGCAGATAATAATACTAGCAAAAATGTAATTGTGTACCTACTGGAAGTTAAGCACACTTATAAGTGCTTTGAGGCAGGTACTAGTATAATAGAAGCTGCCATGAGGCAGGTATGATCATTATTGCCATATGCCACATGAGGAAACTGAGGCACAGAGAGAGGTAATATAACTTTCCCAAGGTTATATAATGTGGTGGAGACTGGCTAGATACTAACCAAACCCACTTCTCTTTTCCTGGGTACACAGCTATACCACAGTTACCAGCTCTACGGTAGGTAGAGGGGACCAAGTGACCAGTTCTCACCAATGGTTTGGGAGCAGGCTGGGCAATTATGGGTGGATATATGTGGTTTTCCATGCTCCCGCCCCCTTTCGTTGTCTGCTGACTAGTTGATACCAGGGCCCAATTTGATGCCATATGGCATGGAAAAGCCTGGGCTGGGTGAAGAATGGCACCCCCCCCCATTGTGAGGGAAGAATCAAATAAACTTGTAGTGTAAAGACATTTGGGGGATGTTTGTTACTGCAGCTAGTAGTACTGCCGTGGACTCATTCTCACCAATAGAAAGAGACTGAGCTGGAATTTTAAGCTAGGCAGTCTGGCACCAGATGCTGCCATCTTAGCTTTGGTAATACTAGCTGTGGAAATAGGAGGGTACCTTTAAAAGATTAAGACAACATCAGAATAACTCATTTGAATATTTCCTTCTATATAGACCCCTACCAAGCATGCTAAGAAATCTATCATTGCAAACAACTGAACTTAAATAGTAAATGAGTCAAGATATATGTATACATTTTCTTTTATTGTGATAATATACATGTAACAAAATCTGCCATTTTTTATATAGTTCAGTAGCATTAATTAATTACATTTACAAAGTTGTGCTACCATCATCATCATCCATTACCAAAACTTCTTCATCCTTTCAAACAGAAACTGTGTACCCATTAAGCAATTCTCTCCTCCCCATTCTCTATTCCCCACTGACCCCTGGGAATCTGTAATCTACTTTCTATTTCTATGAATTTGCATATTCTAGACATTCCATATAAGTGGAATCATTCAACATTTGTTCTGTGTTAGGCTTATTTCACTTCATGTTTTCTAGGTTCATCCATATTGTAGCATGTATCAGAATTTCATTCCTTTTTATGAAAAGAATTCCATTGAATTCTTTTACCATATTTTATTTATCCATCCGTCTGATGATGGACATTTGGGTTGTTTCCACTTTTTAGTTGTTATAAATAATTCTGCTATAAACATTCATGTACAGACTTTTTTTTCAACACCTGTTTTCAACTCTCTTGAGCATATACCTAGGAGTGGAATTGCTGGGTCATATAGTAGTTCTATGTTTAACTTTTTGAGGAACTGCCAAACTGTTTTTCCATAGTGGCTGCACCATTTTACATTTCCACCAGCAATACCTGGGATAAATCCCACTTGATCATGGAGTATAATTATTTCAATATGCTGTTGGATTCAGTTTGCTTTTTTTATCCATTCTTCCAGTCTGTGCCTTTTGCCTGGAAAGTATAATCCATTTAATTTGAAGTAACTACTTATAATGCAGGAATTTATTCTGCCATTGTTTTGTACCATTTTGAGACTCTTCTCATTTCTTTCTGTATATATTTTCTTAAATTTAACATCCTAAATCTACAACAATCACGTTTGATTTGATACCATATAACTTCAATAGCATACACCTTCACTGTTCCTATACCCCTCCGTCCCCCTCCCTTTTGTTGTACTTGTTACAAATTATATCTTTATACATTATATGCCCAGAACTGTATTTTTATCATTACTTTTTATGCATTTGCATTTTAGCAACTCTAAGTAGTAAAAAGTAGAGTTATATTAAAAAAATACAATAAATAGTACTGGTATTTATAATTACTCATATGATTAACTTTACCGAAAGCCTTTATTTCTTTATGCCACTTTGATCCACTGTCTAGTGTGCTTTCCTTTCAATCTGAAGAATCCCTTTAGCATTGATTGTAGGGAAGGTCTAGTAGTGACAAACTTCTTCAGCCTTTGTCTATCTGGAAATGTGCTAACCTCCCCTCATTTTTGAAAGACAGTCTCCCCAGATATAAAATTCTTGGTTGGCAAGTGTTTGCTTTTTGTTTTAAATATTTCATGCCACTGCCTTCTTGCTTCCATGGTTTCTGATGAGAAATTGTCATTTAATCTTATCGGGGCTCTTTTGTACATAACATGTTGCTTTTCTCTAACAGCTTTAAGAACTCTCTCATTGTCTTTGGCATTGAACAGTGTGACTACTATGTGTCTGACATGGTTCTCTTCAAGTTTAACCTGTTTCAGGTTCATTGGACTTCTTGAATGTACATATTCATGCTTTCCATTAAACTTGGGATGTTTTAAGCCATTATTTCTTTGAATATTCCTTCTGCCCCTTTCTTTCTTCTCCTTCTGAGACTTTCATAATGCATATATATTGGTTCACTTGATGATATTGGTTCACCTGATGGTGTCCCAAAGGTCTCTTAGGCTCTGTTTGCTTTTTTCATTCTTTTTTATTTCTGCTTTTCAGCCTGAATCCTTTCAATTGTCTTCTCTTCAAGTTCACTGATTCTTTCTTCTGCCAGCTCCAAGCTACTGTTGAGACTCTCTAGGGAATTTTTCATTTTAGTTATTTTGGTCTTCAACTGAAATATTTCTGTTTGATTCCTTTTTAAAATTTCTAGCTCTTTATCAAGATGCTCATATTGGTCATTCATCATTTTCCTGATATCCTTTAGTTTTTTCTCTGTGTTTTCCTTTATATCTTTGAGCATATTGAAGATTTCTTTTCTTTCTTTCTTTTTTTTTTAATCTTTATCTAGTATATCCAAAGTCTGGTCCTCTTATTGATGGTTTCTGGATTTTTATCCTGTTCTTTTGAATGGATCATCACTTCTTGTTTCTTTGTCTTGTAATCTTTTGCTGCACACTGTATATTTTCATATTTTAAAGTGTTTACTCTGGGATTTAGTCCCTGAGCTTTCTGTTCCTTAAGTTTGCATCTAGCTAGTGATATGACAGAGATTTCTCTGAGTGCCAGGAGCTAATAAAACCAAACAAACCAATGCATAAAAACACCTTTCATGGTCTTTGCAAACTGGCTCTGCTTTGACCAGTGGTCTCCTTCAGAGTTTAGCCCTCCTATCGAGAAGATCAGCCTGAAGTGAATGTGAAGTGCAGGGTCCTGTTTGCCTTATCTGAGCCTGGGTCTTTCCTTGGCTTGTGCTTACTGGTTGTTGGGGACAATTAAGGTAGCATATATAATATTCACCTTCAGCGATACCGGTAACATGCAACATGGCCGCCAGGGCTGATGCAAGAACAGCTTAAGCTATAATTAGCCTTCTTCAAGGAAGTAACGGTAGTTCGCGCCAAAAGCTCTAACCGTACTTCTGCCGCCCGCCCTAGCAACAGCAATCACCAATCCTAGACCGCCACCCGTCTTTACTAGCCACTCCCTCTTCCTTAGGGTATATATACCCTGCCTCTTCAATAAAATTTTGCAGCTTGATCAGAACTCCTGTCTTGCTGTCGTTCTTCGTGTCTCTTGTCCCATACCATTCTTCCCTCACAGGAGTTAGAGCCTCGGTTGAAAGTCCTGCTGGCCGGGACAACTGGTGGCCTTAGGAATTCCCCCTTTTGCAGGTATTGGAATGACCCTTGTACTCCCTATCAAATAGACTTTCTCCCCACCACCTCACCCAGTGTTCTATTGTATGACTCAATGCAGATAATCCTTTGCCTCAGGCTACTTTGACTTAATTGTTTCTTACCCTGCTTTAGCTGTCTGTAAGCTGCTTCTGCCTGCAGGGCAAGTTCTGGGACAGCCAGCCAGAGACAAGTTTCCTGGTTCAGGCCATCAAGCTACCAACCAATAGACTGGCACCAACATACAGGCACCCCAGTTTGCTCATAAGGGTACTCTGCCCACTCCAGAACAGGGCCAGGGACCCACAGTGGAAGCACAGACCAGCTCCTGCCATGCCAGCAAAGGCGCCATGATCTTCACCTACTGTTTTTAAAACTGTGTCTTCTCTTTTGGCATTTGCCCAGTTACTGCACTGTTTTAAATATTTTCTGGAGTTCTGAAGACATTGGTCCCACCAGTTTTTGCTAGTTGTTCAAAGATTCCATAGGGGAACAGCACTATGCAGTACCTCATGCCACCATCTTGGTCTACTGGAAGCTCATCTGCATTTTAACAAGTCCTCCATGTGATGCTGGCACACAGGAAAGTTTGAGAACCACCGGTCTGTTTTTGTATATAAAGTTGTATTGGTACCCAGCCATGCCTGTCCACTTATATCTAGTCCATGTCTTTTTTCATGCCACAGTGACGGAGGTGACAGGTTGCAACAGACACTGCACAGCCCACAAAGTCTGAAATATTTACTCTCTGGCTTTTCACAGAAAAAGTTTACCAGTTCTTGGTCTAAAGTTTTGGGGGAAAATAAATTATAAGGTCTTTTATCATTAAGGAAAGAAACCGCAAAATGTATTATTTCTTAATTTGCACACTGTGCACCCTCACCCCCCATACACTTGTGTGTTTTAGTCAGCCATATAAGCAGGCAATATGCATATACTATGGGGCTTATGAGTTGCATTCTTAAAGTCAGTCTTCAAGAAGTTAGTCATCATTTTGGCTCAGTAATTTGCTAGCTTTATAACCTCGGGTGAGTTCCTCAAGATCTCAGCTCTGGTTCCCTTATAAAATAGGTGCAGTGATAGTGCCTGTCTCGGAGGAGTATTGACAGAATCTGTCAAATCGATGCATGTACTTAGGACCTAGTTGTGCTGCTTCTAACTATACAGGCAGAGTAGTGATGCAATAAATGTTAGCTGCTATAATTATGTGTGCCACATCAAGACACTCCAGGGATATTTTGAAAGGAAGGACAGCTTCTCCTCAGACCCTGATTTCTCCTTAATTAATGATTGGGGAAGATCTGAAGGTCCAAGGAATCTTAGAAATTGAGGAGCTCCCAGCAGGATGTTGTCAGCCCCTTCTTCTAGGAAGCTAAATCTAAACTAACCCCAGCAGCCTTCCCTCCTCTGTCTTCCCACCTGCTCTTCCCTCCAAACTTTATTGAGGAGGAGTAGAATGAGAATTGTGGTCTGTATGGTGGTCCCTGGCGTCTAATTTAACCCCTTCCCTTTGGGTGAAGCTGCTCTCCACACCGTCTCTCCTCAGTGGGGGTGAGCCATTAGGCAGGAGTCTTTGTAGGCTGGAGGATCACCACCTTGTGACCCACACGCTCTAGCTTCTGAAGCTGAGCATCCAGTCGCTTTTTAACGCCCCCACCCCACCCCGCCAAGGTTGACAGGCCTGAGTTGGGTGCATTCTCATGGCTTCCCTCACCCAGGGCCAGCTGCACGGGTGTGCAGCCTGAGCGGTCACCCAGCGCCCCATGCTTACTGTAACACTCTGAGGTCGCCATCTCAAAATTCTTAATTTTTGAATAAGGGCTTTCATTTTACATCGAGCTTTGCAAATTATATAGCTGCTTCTGCCTTTATCTTTTGGAGACACCTCCTGCCCCAAGCCTTTCTATCTCTTAAGGACTCCATATAAGTGTGAGAACATATTTTTAAAACAAATAACAACAACAGCAACTAAGTTGACAGTTTTTAAGGGAAACATCTTCTCTGGTGCTTTCCAAAATAAAGATGTATAAAACTGGCCAGCAGATGTCGCTCTTGCTCCATGGAAAAAAGGAGATTTTTTAACAGGCCTGAACAAAATTCAAGATTTTTGAACCTCTGGAGAGGCAAGACCTCAAAGGAATCTGATCTAGGACCTTTTTTTTTTTTTATTATGACGAGGTAATAAGGGTGTCACCACAAAGATAGGAAATGCATTATTAAATCAAATCTAAGTGGAAGAACTGCAAATTATTATACAAGGAATTAACTCAGTTAACAGAAAATAAATAATGCAACTAAATACAACTTCTTCAGATAGGCTGCCATATTATTTTAACCCAGTCTTGTCCTCTCAGACTGGTGGTTAACACAAGCCAGAGTAAAGACATTTTCCCAATGTGTTCCCTGTTGTCTTGGAGGGTTTAGTTTGTTGCTGAATAAAGTGTCAAAGATTAAAGCCAAGCAGAGAATTGGTGTCTCTCATTCCAGGATTCAAAGGAGAAATGGCAGAATGAATCTAAGGTCCCACTGGATGTGTTTCCTAATTTGATGGAAGGTCCCAGCTGATCATATATTCCCTGCTAAAGCTACCTCATCCCTGTGTAAATAGACAGTGATGGAGTGAGATGAATAAGCTGCCATAAAAACTATCTGTTGCTAAGAGCACGCTCCATTCTTAGGTAATGGAATCAGTCTGTCCAATATGAAAATATCACCAGTACTAAGGTAACAGTTCATCGTAGAAAGGCATCCAAGTAGCCGTCACAGTCAACCAAGTGAATTATTATATGTGATGAAAGATCAGAAAGCATTCTGTCAACTTTCACTGGAATCTATTCATCTGTGCAACACTGCAGCATCAGCAAAACTGCAATACATCTGCAAACAGTAATGCGCAAACCAAATGATAACCATATGTGGGTTTCATTAAAGAAAATGGTCTCAGTCAGTGCATTGTGACCCACCAGTGCCTAAGCCAGCAGCCTGGCAGCCTAGCCCTCCACGTTTCTGTGCCTGGATCAGTTATCCAAGGTGTATCTGCAGTGGGCCTGTAATTTACCATATGTTGGTTTGCCAAAGACAAACAAATTAATTGTGCTTGCAAGAGGATGCTCAATATGCTACATTACATCCATAAAAGATTGAAAGCTGATGAAAGTAGGAATAGCCTTATTAAAATGGACTGCAGCCATCAGTTTGCGGAATGGACTGGTAGAGCTGAGCATCTCCAAAGAACACACATCTGATGATTTTCCCTCTACTCTCCATCAGCAGCTCACTTCTGCAGCTCCAATCTGGATCTTGTCTCCCCCATAATTAGGGGCCACCCAGGCCCCTTAAACCTCAATATCCCCACCCTCCAACCACAGTCTCCTATCTTCCTCATCTCCCATACACTGGCTCTTTGTGCCAGTGGAAATCTGCGGGTAGCTGAGCTTGTACCTCGGCTTGCCAGGCCTGGGCCAGGGGACCTGATATCACCCCCTGGGGAGGGTAGTAGGTACGGGCGTGAGTGCCCTCTGCAGCCCCCCCGAGCCTGGGGAGCGAGGTCAAGGCAGCTCCCTTTTCCTCACCCAAAATGTCACGGGCAGGGGAGGCTTGCCGGAGGAAACCGCCTTTCTCCCAACTGCCTTTTCCCCACTTCCTTATCTTACCCACTCACTCCCTGGTGCCAAGGCCACTCCTGCCACCGCCAGCGCGCATGCACCGTGGCCAGAACAACCCCCGCCCGCTGCAACGGCTCCTGCGTCCTCTCAGAACCAATCCTAGCCCCTCTCCCTTCAATATTGCCATTTTAGGCTACTTCACCTCCTTTCCTGCCCTGCCCTTCTTACCAGCCTATATAACCTGTGATCACCCCTGAATAAATCTCTTTGGCGCATACTCCTACTGGATGAAGAGTGTCTTGTCCTTATCGCCGCCCTCCACACCTTGCACGCCTCTCGCCGAGGACCCGGCCACGTCCTCCGCCTCGCCCTCGCCTCCGGGAAAGAGCCCCCGCCGCCGGTACCCTTTAAGCAGCCCCGAGAGCTGAGGGCTCGGCTACCGGCCGCCCCTCCCCCCAGAAGCAGTAACCCCGACCGCAGAAATCCTGCTGTTTCCTCCCAGTCCAGCAGCCGACTGCTGGCCTGATTTCTCTACCCCGCATAGAGTCCATGGCTGGCACATGGACAGTCTCTCGTCAACACACCCAACTCCCTTCCATCATTGTCCTACCCTCACATGCAACAGGCACAACTCCAAACCAGGCTCCTCAGTCTGCCTTTGCATTCTTACTCCTGCTGAAGGAAATTCCACTACCCACACTAAGGTAGGCTGTTGCAGTCACAAAATCCTGGTCTCCAACCACAGCTGGTTCCTCGGGGCTATTGAAAATGGTTTATCTATGTTTGGTCGGCTCCCTCACCCATCTCGCCATGATTGCCTGAGACATTTAATACTACTCTTCCCAGTCTCCATTCAACTCTGCAGCCTACCACTTACAGCAGATGCCTTTACTTCCTACATCTCCAGGAACAGGGCTCAGCAGACTATGCCTCCTCCCCCATCCCACAGCCAGCCCCCCACCTGTTTTTATAAATTAGGTTTTATTGGGCCACAGCTGTGATGGTTTGAAGCTGTATGTACTCCAGAAAAGACCATGTTCTTTTTTAATCATTACATCCCTGTGGACCTTTTGATTAGGTTGTTGCAGTTAAGGCATAATCTAAGTGGGTCTTAATCCTCTTACTGGAGTCCTTTGTAAGAGAAGAAATTCAAAGAACTACGCAGAAGCTAAGAGAGACAGAAGATAAAAAAGAGAAATACGCAGAAGCTCAAAAAGGAAGCCACTGAAGCCAGAAGCTGGAAGCAATGAAACCCGGGAGAGAAGGACCAGCAGATGTCGCCATGTGCTTTGCTATCTGACAGAGGAGCCCAAGCTCGCCCTTAGCTGATCCTCAGAGTCCAGGTAAGGTCCTGTTAATGCTTGATTCGGACATTTTCACAGCCTCAGAATTGTAACTTGTAAGTTAATAAATTCCCATTGTAAAAACCGATCCATTTCTGGTGTATTGCAGTTCATCAGCTTTAAAACAACAGCCAAGCCCATTCATTTCCATACTGCCTATGACTGCTTTTGCACTACGAGGGCAGGGTTAGGGAATTGCCACGGAGACTGTATGGCCTGCAAAGACTATAAAATATTTACTATCTGGCCCTTTATTTTAAGTTTGCCATTCCAAGGCAATAAGGCCGCCAGGCATTGCCTCCTGTCTGCTCCCTTCCAAAGCTCTGGTTCCATTGAACTAATTAACATCTGAACCTGTCTGCGCATTCCCATCAGTCCCCCAGAATGAAGTGTCTCTTTTCAAAGGCAACCCCTCAATCTCTGGTTTGGACCCACCTCCTTTCTTCTCTGAAACTGTGTCCATCAATCATTCATGCAGTATTCTCTGTCTTTGTCCTCCCCTTCTCCACTGGCTTTTTCTTTAGGCCTATAAATCTCTTCAAGTTTTCTACTCTAAAACTTCACTGTATGCTAGCTACAGCCTATCTCCCATCTGCTCTTCTCGGATCACTTAGAGAGGCTTGTATGCTTTCTGTCACTACCTCCTCATCTCCTCTTCACCCCTCAAACAGTCTGGATTTTACCCTAATCACTCCCCAGAAGCTGATCTGGGAACAGCCATAGATCACCACCATATTGCCAAATCCAATGAATACATGTTTGTCCATGTGTTACTGGACCACCCTGCTCTGCTGTTTTTAACGCTACTGACCATCCACCCTCCTTGGTAATCTCAATTCCTTTTGCCCCCATGATAGTACTCTCTCCTGGTTTCTCGTCTATCTCTGACTCTGTATGTATGTCTTCCTTATGCGTTCCTGTGTCTGCTCTTTAAATCTTGTTGTTCACTAGAGTCATCCATGGCCCACTGCTCTGCTCTATATATCATCCTATTGCAGATTTTTATCCACTCTTACGACTTTTACTATAGCCAATAAATGATGACCCCCAACTCTCCCTCTCCTGCCTTTACTAATCTTTCAGAAAAAATATATCTAACTGCCTGTTTAGAATGTTCCATGTGAATTCCCTTTGGCCAGCTCAAGCCAACCATGTCCAAAACTGGACTCATCAACTTCCTCCAGGAACTGCTCTTCCTCGCCTCAGTCAGTATATCGTGATACAATCTCTAAGCTGGAAGCTTGCGAATCATCCCAACTCTTTCTTCTCCTTCATCTCTTATCATCAAGCAACACATCCTGCAGACTTCAGCCCTTAATTATAAGAATTACCACCATATTGACTACTTAATATGTACTATGTGCATTGGTAGTTTTAATGGGTTACCCCATTTAATCCCCAGGACACCCACGCTCAGTGGGTATTGTTACCTTCATTTAACAGGTGTAGTTCAAAGGGGTTGAGTAATTTTTTCAAAGTCACACAGCAAATCAGCAATGTCTGAACCAATATTAGAATCCAAGACCATGTGACCTCAAAACCTGCCCTTTTCCCCTACTCCACTGATTGTTCTAAAATAGGAGTTTTGTAATGGACGCTGGGTTATCCTCTCAACACTCAATCCTTCCATCTCACATGACGTCAGTTTGCACTTTTGGGGGATGACTCTTCCAATTCTAAGCATGGCCCTGGTTCTTTTAACCCATCATGATCACCTCTACTGGGACCCAGCCTAAACCAAATACAGCGTGGACATCCCATTGTCAAAGAGATTGGTTCTGCGTAGACATGGTGGCCAACCAGACCCAGGGCCCTACACTGAAAACATAAATAGAATATATAAGTAACTGTTATATTAATGTCATGCAGCAAAAATGTCCTTTTGTGGCAAGAGGGTTGACACATAATTGCTGTGGTGGTGCCCTTTCCCCATCCTTGACCCCCAGCCTAAAAAGATATGAGAAGGAAGAGATCTACATTTCTGGGCTCCTCTGCCCCCAAGGGTCTCTTGCTCCTCAGGCTATGCTGGAACCCCCGACTTGAGTTGCATCTCATGAGAATAGCACCATGAAGCTGCCTCTACTCGCCCACTGTGTCTCCTCGACCCTATGAATATGCCAGACACTGCCTGTGCTGGTTCTACGGTTATCCAAGAAGAGTAAAGGTAGAAAAGTCTGAGCAATCATTCTTTCTGTTCATGTTACCTAGACTACCTCTCATCTGGCCTAGATGAGCCTGAAACCCAACTTGGTCCACTGATATCTGAGAGGCTGCTTGAAAAGCAGATTCGTCTCTCTCAAGAAAGCATTTTAATCTGTCTACACAGCAATGAACCACTTTAAAAGCAATCATGTTGGAATCACCTCCACTTTGATTGGTCCTGGGCATTTTTCAAATGAATTAGTCCGTAAGTAAACAACTTGCCTTTGAAGAGAGCCCTACTGCCATCTTAGATCTATTTGAAGATCAGATATGATCCAAGGAAAGGGTCTGCTAAAAATATTCCTTTTAAGTTGGCTTTACACATTTTTTTCTGTGTTTTTCTCATTTTTCTACAATGGATCTACATTGTTTTTGTAATCAGAAAAGAAAAGATTGCATGAGAACTTGGTTCCAGTTCACCCATTAGTCCTTCCACTGTTGTGGACTTCAGATCCTCATTGGTCAAATGAGTGGTTTGAACCACATGATCACTAAATCCCTTCTAGCCCTGACAAACCAGAATCCTATGATTCTATCAAAATGAGAGTTGAGGCAGAGGAAGGGACAATTGAAGATAGCAGTAATAATGCAGCCATGGATCTATACATGTTGATGTGGAATGATCTCAAAATAAATTGATAAGTGAAATAAAGAAGGATGGAGGTATAGGACATGGCCTAGATTTGTTGTAGACACAAAGAGAATATCTTAAAGGATATGTAAGAAAACTAGTTATGGTAATTCCTCTCAGGGGTTTAGGGGTCTGGGGGTCACTTTACAGTCTTCTGTGTGGTCAGAATTTGTGCCATTGGCACTATATTGCTTTCTCAAATTAAAAAAGAAGTAGCACTCAGCCATATCAACCTCCTGTCATTTAACTTTGCACATATCTAGAGGGCTTACTCTGTATCAGATATGTTTTTCTTACGTTCTTTTCCTTACGCTTCATCTCGGCTTGCAAATTGGGTACCATCTCCATTTTTACAGATAATTCTGAGAAATTAAACAACTCACCAGAGTCATTCAGCTTATGAGCAGTAAAGTGGAGATTTGAGCCTGGTTCTGTCCCACTCCGAAGACACATTTCTGTTTTGAATGTGTGCATGTAGGAAGATAGAGGTCACGGGTTCTAATGAAAATACTTACCCAGAGTGATGATTAGAGCACATGTTAGTGAGCTGCTTTTGCAGAAAGTGTAACAGAGGGCTTCCTGGGGAAGGGTGTCAGGTGTGCTAAGGAGCCCTCTTTTTTTTTTCAAATACTCAGGTATAGCAGAGACCCCACATCCTCTCAGTCTTTGTCTCTACGTGCTCTGCCCACATCCTCTCAGTCCTTGTCTCTATGTGCAGAAGAGCTGTTTCCAATGAACTCCCGTGTTTCTCAGCCTGAAGACTCTTCCTCTGGTTGCGGGAGTAAGTTTGACCCACGTACAGGAAGCCAAAGTTTTGGAGGGTACACGTTCCTGGAGGCAGCCTTCAGCCCCTGACGGATGGGGAGTGGGTGGATAAGACTTCCAGTTCCCTTGCCGCTGTGGCTAGGATAACTGGGAAGAATGTCCCCCCACAGTCTCTTGGAGGTCCCCAGATGGACTGGGCCCCAGTTGCCTGCATGCACATTCGATTTCTTATTCACACACCAGTTTGCTCCCAGACTCTTCCATGTCACTTTAGGGTACAGCCAAGGTACCTGCATTTTCCATCAGAACTCATGAGGTCAGAGGAGCGGCTCGAGCATTTCTCCAGATGACATACAGCACGGCCATTGGAAAATGACACTCACAGGCACTGTCTCACCCTTTGCTCTCTCCCTGTGATGAACTGTTGAACCATGAGGGCTGTCTATCTTTGCCAGGGGCCAGAGAGAAGAGGGGGGCATGCTCAGGTGCACTTTCACTGCATTTGGTGCTTGCAGAGTTGGAGCTCAACCTGCTTCGCCCTCTCTCCTGGCCTCCAACACCAGAGTGGCCCTCTGCAGCCCACACCTGAGTCTTCCATTAGCCTACTCCCAGACCAGTTGCCTGCATGCCTCAGGCTTTGGCAGAAACCCTTCAGCCCCTTATTAATTTTAAAAGAGATTCTTTCTGCTGTTCTTAGCAAACATTTCTGGGAATTGATTACTTGATTAACAGGGTAACTCAACAAAATATAAATACTGGGTAACCCAGGCCGTATTGACTCAGTCCCACAGTCAGCTGTCACTACCTCCGTGTGCAAGGAAAGCCGAGTGGAACCTTGAACATAGGCACAGTAACAGCCAGAATGACGGCTGCTGCCAATTTAAGGCAAAATTATTTTCACATGGATGGTACTGATTGCGGAGCTAAAGATCTGTTTATTTTTCATGATCCCTCTCTTTGAATTTGAGTCAACTTGAAGTGTGGAAGTGAGGTGGAAGATGGATTTACCCACTCTTTCCTTATTTCCACTAGCTGTGCTCTCCGGCATCACCCCCTCAATACTACTCTCAGTTAAGCCTGGAATTGTCCCAGTGGGCTGCCTCAGCTGCTCCCGATTGTCTCCATTCTTATCAATTCAGTCGTTGCCCTTGAAGGAGAGCACCGTCTCCAGGATCTTGTTTCCCCTAAAGGTAGACTCTTCCAGGCTCAAAGTCTAAAAAGGCTCAAAGACTTGTGACATATTTTTGTCTTTTTGGTCACTCACTATCTCACCTCACGTGTGAAATCATTCACTGACTGGGAGACTTGTCCTCCACAGCACCTTTGTAAGTCACATTTTGCTTTCCATTTCTACCACCTCTACCTGGGGGCAGGCCCATATTAATGTGAGGAGAGAGGATTATCGGATTATCTTGATTCTTGTCCTGGCATCAGAGTGGATTTCCTTACAGGAGTTCCAGCACCTCCTACACAGTAGCATCACGTAAATCTTGTAAAATGATGATTACGCTACAATACAGCACAGCACAACGACCAGGGAGACTTTAAAACAAGAGCTAGCCCATGTCATTCCTCTGCTGAAACCCACAGTGGCTCCCCTTTTGTAAAACCGTGGTCTTCACAACAGCCTCCAAAGTCCTACATTCTCTCTCTGGCCTCCTCACCCCCAATGCCTTCTAACTCACTCTTCTCCAGACACGCCAACTACCTTGCTATTCCTAAAACTCACCACAAAACTCCCATTCCCACCTTAGGACCTATGTTCTAGCTCTTTCTTCTTGCTTCTTGAACTACCCTGTGGTGGCCGGCTTCCAAGATGGCCCCCAGTGATTCTTGCCTCCTGGTGTTTGCCCTTGAGCATCCACCCCACTCCCCCCCCACACACACAGAATAGAGTCAACTTGTGTAACCAGTAAGATACTGTGGTGATGATGGTGTGGGACTTCCAAGGCTAGGTCATAAAATACATGCAGCTTCCACCTTGTGCTCTCTTGGCTTGCTGGCTCTGGGGGGCAACTGGCAACCATGTTGTGAGGACACTCAAGCAGCCCTATGGAGAGGCCCATGTGGGAAGAACTGGGTCCTCCTGCCAACCACCAGCATCAACTCGCTAGCTGTGTGAATGAGGCCCCTCGGAAGTGGATCCTCCTGCCAGCCATAGGCAAGTCTTCAAGTGACCGCAGCCCCAGCCGACATCTGGACTGCAACCTTGCGAGATTCCCCAGATCAAGTAAGCTGCTCCTGAATTCCTGACCCACAGACACTATGTAAGATAACAAATGTTTATTGTCTTAAGCCTCTAAGTTTGGGGGTAATTGTTTCCCAGCAGGAGTTAATACAATTCCCACCCCATACCAATGTGGTTAATTCCCATGCCTCCTTCAAATCTTTTCTCAAATCTCACCTACCCTGACCATTCTATTTAATATTGTAACCTATGCCCCCACCATCATACTCCCCCACCCCACATCATGTTTCCTCTTTATCCTGCTCTAATTTTCTTTTTCCCACAGCACTTATCACCTTCTAACATAAATATCTAACTTACACATGCATTATGCTTATTCTTTATTATCTTTTCCCCCTGATAGAATATAACTCACTTGAGGGCAGCGGTCCTTATCTGTTCTGTTCGCTAACATAACCCAAGCACTTAGAGCAGTGTCTGAGACATAGTAAGTACTCAAGAAATGTTTGTTGAATCAATGCGGGATACTGATTACGTGCTTCGACTTGGCGGGCCTGGGCTGGGGGACCTGATCAGCCCCTGGGGAGGGTGGTGGGCACGGGCGGCAGCACCCTCCACAGCCCCCCAGGCCTGGGAAAGTGAGGCCGGAGGCAGGCCCCATTTCCTCACCCAAAACACCACCGTTAGGGGAGGCTTGCCGGAGGGAACCGCCTTTTCCCCACCCCCTTATCTTGCCCGCACACCCCCCCGTTGCCAGAGCAACTCCCGCCACCACCAGTGCGCATACACTGTTGCCAGACACCGTTGCCAGAGCAACTCCCGCCCCTTTTCAAACAACCTCCGCGCCCTCTTAGAACCAATCCTAACCTCCGCACCCTCTCAGAACCAATCCTAGCCTTTATCCCCTCAGCATTGGCTTGTAACAACCCCCACCCTCTATGCCAGCCTATATAACCTGTGCTCACCCCTAATAAACGCTCTTGGCTTTACCCCCCTGAATAAAGCCCCCTTTTGTTCTACCCCTACTGGAGGAAGAGTGTCTTGTCTTTCCCTTCTCGCCGCCCTCCACACCTTGCACGCCACCACCGGGGACCTGGCCAAGTCCCCTGCCTCACCTTCGCCTCCGGGAAAGAGCCCCCGCCGCCGGTACCCTCCGAGCAACGCCGAGAGCCGAGGGTTCAGCAACCAGCCGCCATCCCCCCCCCGACGCAGTAGACGCGACCGCAAATCAATAAACAATCATCAGTGGCCCTCTGTGCCCTCCAGAATAAGGTCAAAGTCACATAATTTCCAAGACCCCTCCAAACAGGTCTTCTCTGCCTTCAAGCCTGTTTTTCCTTCCTTCTTGAACACGCTGTCCTTTTCAGCCAAACTCACCTGCCCACTATCTCTGCTGTTACTTGCATCCTCCACTCAAAATACTCCCATGGCCATCTTGGGGTAGTAAAATCTGACCTACCAGCTCTGGTCTTTCCTCATCCACAAAGAACTTCTTAACCCCCTTTGGTAATAAGTGATTTTGTCCTTCTGTGAATGTGCACGGCACCTGAACACCCGTAAGTTTCACACTTAGATTATGTTGCCCTCAAAGTTAGTTATATGTATATGGATTATGAGCTTGTTGACAGCAAAGAACAACTCATTCATCTAATTCAGTTCACAGATATTTCTTGAGTACCTACTAAGTGGCAGTCACCTTGTTAGGAATGGGGAGGCAAAGCGGGTAAGGGAAGGCCCCTGCTTGCAATGCTTTGTGCAGAAAAGAGATGTGGTAGATTAAATTATTGATCTACTTCTTCACTCTCTTGTAATAAAGTGCAACACACATACCCTCTCCCTTACTTCATGATGGGAAGAAATGGCCTCCCACCCTTTCCTTGGTGACTTGGTTTGGTCAATGAGATGTTGGCAGATATGATGGGAGCAGAGAATTGAAATGCACTTGGCAGTCAAGCTTGAACTCTTGGGCTCTGGTCATCTACCAGGAGAAGAACATGCCCAGGTAACCTCTTCCTCTGATCTGGGTCTGAGAATGAGACATGTGGAGCAGTCCACCTACCTCATTCAGCCATTGGTAAAAGGAGGATGAGAGACTCACGGAACAGACCTGAACACCCTGCAGCTTAGTTAGGACTTGGAGGCTAAAGCTTGGAATCAGGTGTGCAACCTAGCTCAGCCTAGTTACTGCCAACCCAAATAATAAATGATTATTACTTTAAGCCACTGTTTGTTATGCAGCAGTATTGTAACAATAGCTGACTACTAGAAGGGACTAATAATGGATATAAATAACCATGAGCAAAGTAATGTGTATATATATAAATATAATTGTACATATAATAATAAAAGCAAATATGAATAGGACATAGTGAAAGAACAGTTCATTTTGCCTGGGTTGGTTGTGGTAAGTTTTAATGAGGAAGTGATGATTGAACTGGCCTTGAAGAACTTTGACTGGAATTTTGGGGTCAGAGAGTGTGTAGTGACGAGTGTCCTTTGAGAAAAACATGAGAAGAGACTGAGGGTAGGCAAGCAATGAATCTTTTAAGGCTTTGTAGACTGTATCATGGACTTTGGATTTTATTTTATGTGCAGTGAGAAAACGTGTATGGATGTTGAGTGGAAGAGAGAAGTGATCCCACTTATTTTTCCAGTGAGGTCACCTAGCTTGAAAGCAAAGAGCAGAGAGCCCATGACAAAGTGCTGAAGAACTTCAGCATTTAAAGGTTGAAAAAGGGAAAAAACATCAGAGAAAAAGGTTGAGAAGGACCCAAAAGGGAGGTAGCTTTTATTGAGAAGTTTGGCTATGCATCAAAGCAGAGAAATAGCTTTCCTACTACTGTTCTCAGTGATTGAGTTTGTATTCTGAAATGAAACATTTTTCCTGAGACTGTTTGAGCTTCTAGAATTTGGAGCACCTGCCCTCCACTGTGAATTGCCTGGGTGGGCACTGGCAGGAGAGAGAAGCCAGTTGCATTCTTTAATCATGTGGTCTCCATACTACAGTTGTTCCATTACTTAGGAAACATGAGGGCCAATCAGAACCTAGCACCACCGCTTATTAAAATGCCAATTCAGAACCTTTGAAGACTCATGATCCTAATTTTTCCAAATTCTAAAATCAGTGCCCTGAGTGGAGTGCTGATAGCAGTCCCATGAAAGCAGTTTCTTCCAGTGACCAAAAGAATGTTTAAATTCTTAAATTCTTGCCAATGTCTATATTCAATTCTTGCAGGGGCTTGCTTACTATTTAATTGAGGCCTGAAGAGAACTGCATGGAAAATGTTTTGTGGGGTGTAGGAGTCAGGATACTACAGTGGACACATGGTTCTTAATTTCTTTTACCATTGCACTGTTGCCTCTTAGAAAATATATTTTGTAACACACTGACAGATATGTTGGCCACATGAAGGTCAAACACAGATTAGTATGAATTAGAATGATTTTGCATCTATCTTGGGAAATCCGGTAACTAAGATAGAAGCAAAGCTCAGAAAAAATTTCTCTGTCCTTGGTGATGTACCTTAGTAGTAGTTTGATTAACGACCCTCAGATCTGAGGTCTGGGGCTCCTGCATGTGTTCTGCTTTCACCAGAATGCTGCTTCCTGTGGGAAATGCAGATCTCAAAACTCTCACAGTTTAAAATGATATCACATGTGTTAAGGAACCAAGGCTTTGTTTTTTGTTTTTTGTTTTTTTTTGGAGGAGAAAAGAATTTATTTACTATCTTGCAAGAAAGGACACACAGCCAAAAACGTGGTAGGCTGGTGTGCCAGAGGAAGAGAATGGCGATCTTTTAATCTCCTACTCCTAATGTGCGAGTCCCTCTCCTGTTTCCCCATTGACTGGGTACTACAGAGGTTACAAGGGCTTTGATTTTTAATTGCTCTAGTAGAGACCATCCAAACATGTAGAACTGGTGGGGTCCAGCTTTTCAGATGTGGAATTATACTCATTAAGAGGACACTTGCATTCATTTGTTCCTGAGTTTTATAAAGACAACTTGACATGTAATCTGATGATTGTTTCTCTGGTCTGTCATGAGAAGCTGCCTTCCAGGCCTGGTTCAGGTGATGGCATCCTTGGAACATGAAGCCAGCATCCCCCTTTCCAATCAGGTGCTGGAGGAGAGGGGTCTGAGGGTGGCCAGACTGACACAACTCAGTCCTTTCTCATTCCTCTAGGCCATTGAAATGCAGAGTTGATTCCACTCACTTTCTCCAACAATAGAGTTTGATGGTCTATCAGAGGAAAGTCCAAATGTTGGTTGAGCCTACCTGGAGGGAAATCTTGTCTTCTTCACTGGGTTGTAAAGAATTAAACCTTGCCCAAACAGAGGCTTGCCCTTTATCTTCAATCCTGGTAGAGGTAATCTCTAAACCCTCCCAAAGTCCTGCCTGATGAAGAGTATCTTTGTTTACCTGTGGTCTTCAAACCACCTCACATAGTCTAACAATGTGATTTAGAGAGGGAACTTTGAGTCACGTGGTATTAGCTTGACACCAAGGGAGACTGGAGACTGAGGTCAGCCACACTAACACCCTTAGTCATGGCTACAGAAAAAAATACCATTACTTCCCAGGACAGAAATACTGTTCCCACCCTTCTACCCCCTCCACACCCAGGGAAATAGCAAATGAACAAAAACTCAGCAAAGGTTATTGGTCATTTTCAACAACTTTGACCTATTGTAGCATCAGTTTCGGCTTCATTTGGGGACAGAAATGATAAATCTTTTCATGACTGTAAAAGAATTTGAAATGCTCACTCAGTATTGCTAGTATACTATAATACAGTGTGATGATAAATCGCAGCTGTCATACCCATCCAATTTCCTTCCTGTCTCTGCATCTGCCCTGTTCCAAAAGGGCAGCCAACAGGCTCTGATGCATAGGTTGTTTGTTCCCTGTCTTGCCACTAATATCAGGAGCACTTAACTGGCTTTATACTTTAAATTATTCACCTCTGCTTCTTGTTTTGTTTTTTCTTGCTGGCCCTATCCTTACCCCTACCTGTTCCATATGCCTTGGTTGTCATTAAGCATCCCAACAAACCTATGAGGTAGGTACTAATATTATCCCTATTTTGCAGAGAAGCAAACTGAGGCACAGAAAGGCTAAGTCCCTTGCCCTACATCATAGAGCTATAGTGAGAGGGCCAGGGTGGGACCCAGGCAGGCTAGCTCTGAAGCCCTGTGTCAGGCTGCCTCTCATACACATTAGTGCTGCACATCCAGGCAAACCAGCCTTTCTAGAAGTCCCTTAAAAGCAATAGAATACTTAATTCAGTTTGAAGATTGCAAATACTGACCTATGGCAATGAATAAAAAAAGCATTGCTTAGAAGAAAATTTTCAGTGGCTCCAAGATAAAAGCAGCTGTATCTTAAACTAAGGTGATGTAAATCTGGAAAATGCCTTTCGATGATTCAAGAAGTGCCTCCGATGATGATGGAGACATCACTGTTGGAAGATGCAAGTGGAGAGTCTGAATGAAACATCTTTCATAAGATGTGAGCAGGAAAAATGGTAAAGTAATGTTTTATATGTGCATTTAAATATATTTAGTGTTACTAAATCAGCGGTTCTCAACTGGGAGCAGTTTTGCCCCCCAGGGGACATGAGGTGATGTCTGGAGGCAATTTTTGTTATCAGAACTTACTTGGCGGGATGGGAGATGCTACTGGGATCCAGGAGACTGAGGTCAGGGATACTGCTAAATGAGGTTTGGTTCTAATTCTGTGTCCCTAGACCCAAATAAAACTCAGCCTTGGCACTAGCAGTTCACAGGTCTGTGGTGTCATCACATTGGATGTAATTCATAACTGATGTGGTGAAATGTTTCTCAGAGCATGTCCTGAAGAACACTTGTCATGTGAAACATCCCTAAAGAATGGTTCACATGGTCTTATGATTTGGGAAGATACTTTATACCACATTCTCCTTTGTAACTCCCTTGTATGTTGAAGTCTCTGAGGAGGACTGCAAAGTGCTGGACTTTGTTTAATCCAGAACTTTCCAACTCTCTTTGATCATGGAGCCCTTACATTTTTTTTTTTCTGATGGGTAGAGGTCAGGGATGCTTCTAGTGTAGTCATGCTTGGCTGTTTACCTGTCGAAATATATTTTATTATTGAAAACTTTCACTTAATTCCTTTATATTTTACTCTTAGAGCATTATACTGATTTATTTTAAAAATATATATGTGGAGGTAGGTTATATTGCCTATGAATTTCACATAAAGATAGGAAAGGGGGCGTTGTAAAGTATTTGTTATAAAAAGAATGCACTGGCTCTGATCAGATGGGAACCACCGTTGAGCACTGTGTCTTGGCATAGGGGTGAATGGTATCCCTAGTCTACCTGATCCATCAGGATGAGCCCTGAGGGAAGCAGAGAGCTTGTGGAATCCTGCTGAGGTCGCAGTGCTGCAGAGCAGAGCGAGAAGACACCCTGCATTCTTCCCGCCCTACCTCCCATGTTACAGACAAGGAGATTGAGATGCAGCAAGGTTACATGGCTTGTCCAAAAGGCCCCTCACAGTCACCCCAGACCACAAAGGGCTTTCTAGTATGGCCTGGTCATACTGCAGTCCTTGGAGTGGGTGATCAAAGTGTCTGGAAGCAAATATTGCACTGTCATACTGCTTCCACAGGATGCACTGGGTTGGCTCATGACCACAAATCCCTGCAGAGCAACAGAGGGTGAATGTATTAAACACATTTCCCTGTGATTCCTCTGGTCCTCGCACTCCATTTACACTACTCCACAGCAGGAGGTTGACATTGTCGCCTTGGAGACCGAGTGATGTTTGGGAAAGAGGATTGGCCAAGGAACCAGAACACATCATACAAAAGAAAAAATCCGCCTTATTCTTAGAGATAACACCTCTCTTTTTTTAAACCATGAAAAGTATTACTCACCTCATTTGCCATACTTTGTTGAAATGAAATGTACTCGAATCAACCCTCAAAGGATCAAGGTTTGCCACAACTGAGCATTTTCAAAAGTGAGCAGTTAAGGGGTTTGGAGTCCTAGCTTTTGCCTTGGCTAGTTACATATCCTAGAGATAGTCATTTAGCTTTTCTGGTTTCCCTATCTGTAAAATAGGGATTTTAAAAACTCCATTTCAGTTTCTCTCAGAGTTTTTTTTTTTCATGCAATTTTATTGAGATATATTCACACACCATAGAAAAGATCCTAGGTATACAATCATTGGCTTGCAGTATCATCACATAGTTGTATACTCATCACCACAATAGATTTTGGAACATTTTCATTACACCAAAAATAAATAAATAAAATAAAAAAGAAAATACGAAACATCCCATACCCCTTATCCTCCCCTATTATTTTTTTAAGAGTTTTATTCGCACACTATACAATCCATCCTAAGTGTGCAATCAATGGCTTTTGGTAAAATCACATAGTTATGCACCCACCACTCAGTTAATATGAGAACATTCTCATTTCTTCCAAAGGAAAAAAAAATCCCATACCCCTTATATCCCCCTATTATTGACATTTAGCTTTGGTATAGTGCCTTGGTTACCATTATGCAAGAATATTTCAATGTTACTGTTTACTATAGACCTTAGTTACATTAATTGTATTTTTTCCCACATACCAGCCTATGATCAACACCTTGCAGTAGTGACATATGTTTGTTCTAGTTGTTTTATATTTATACAATTAACCACCATCATTGTCCACTCTAGGTTTTGCTAAGTTGTACAGTCTCAGTTTTTATCCTCTTGCTTTTCTTCTGGTGACATACACGACTCTAGCCTCCCTCTTTCAACCTTACTTGCACTCAGCTTTGTTAATTACACTTACAGTATTGTGCTACCATCATGCAGTATTGTGCTATACATTTTTGAACCTTTACAGTCAACCTTATTAAACATTCTTTGCTCCTTAAGCATGGATTGCCCAATCTCTGCCCGCTTTCTCTCTCCTGATAATCTATCCTTTCAACTCTCTCAGAGTGTGCTCATTATAGTTAGTTCGTATTAGTGAGACCATGCAATATCTGTCCTTTCATTTCTGGCTTATTTCACTCAACATAATGTCCTCAAGGTTCATTCACATTGTTGCATGTCCCACAACTTCATTCCTTTCTGCAGCTGCACAATATTCTATTGTATGTATACACCACAGTTCGCCCTTCTGCTCATAAGCCGCTGGACTCTTGGGCCACCTCCATCCATTGGCAATCATGAATAATGCCACCATATACATCAGTGTGTAAATGTATATTCGTGTCCTCTCAGGATTGTTTTAAAGGTAAAAAAACAAAACAAAAAAAAAACAACAAAAAAAAAAAACAAGGCATATGAAAGCTCTTATAAGATTTTAAAAAGCTTCACACTTATAAGGGATTGTGCTTACGACATAGCTTTTCCAACTTGAAATGAATCAGAATATTTCCAGAGATTTCTGGCTTGGGTCTCAACTAATTCAGATTCCTAAATCTGGTAACTGTCAGGTCACCTCAGAGCAACTTGCCAAACAGTCCAAAGCCATCTGGCTTCTACCTCTGGATGAAACCAGAAAAGAAGCCAGATATTTTTGGAACATGTAACTCTGAAAGACTTATACCCAGATGCTTCCATGATGCTTTTCAGTTTAAACTCAATTGCAGTGATAATTTCTCCATGTCCCAGAAGAATCAGGAAATAGACATGTTTCAGCAATAGCACTGTATGCTTTCAGTCACAGAAAATATGCACCTGGACTTGGGGAGATTTCTGGAACTTTAGAACATTCTTTCCCTGGCCTTTCTTCATGTTGTTGTTGTTGTTGTTGTTGTTGTTGTTCTCTTGTCAATGGACTCCAGGCAAGGACCACGAGAAACATCCTGTAGGTAACAATGGTGGGTCTATTGCTCATTGCCATAGAGGAACGCATGCCATGGCGGAACTATTGGGTATCTCATTAAGAGGTGGTTAGGAAGGACTTCTTTTAGGATTGGGGCTTGTGTTAGGTAATTCGGGAGAAGGTTTAAGAAAGTGGGGCTTTGCTCTGGATTGGAAGCTGTCAAGAAACAGGAGTAATTTTACGATTGGGTATCTTAAATCTTATTTATAAGGCAAAAGGAATAAATTGAGGCTAAAACTATAATTGATAAAAGCAGCAGTTACTCGTGTGAGCCAGGATAGGGGCATGTTTGGTCATTTTTTGACTGTACATTTTCTTCTGGGTTCAGACATGATTTTGGGGTACTCGTGTTTTTCTCTTGATTTGTCACAATCACAGAATGGCCTTGTCTAATGTCAATGCTCCGTAAAATATTTATGTTCAGCTTGTTGTGATGGTCCCTGGATTGTAAGCTTTTGCAGCAGTCATATCTATTTCTGAATTGTCATGACTGTTTCCACACTCTGAGATGCTGATCTTTGTGCATTGCCTGGTCGGTCTCTGGAACTTTGGGTGTCCGTGTGACATCTGAGACTTGGAGCTAGAGCTCAGCAGATATGAATGTCAGTATTGACGCATACAGCAACTGTTGGAAAAGCTGAAGGAGATTGTGGGCTTCAGTTGGAGATGTGAATGAGGTGGATCTGATTGCGACTGGGGCAGATCAGGCTGGGGGGTAAGGGACGATACTGACTGTGTTTTGGAGCTTCAGCTTCTGTGTGAGACCAGAAAAAGAAATGTTTATTTGGTGTGGGACATATATCTTCTACAGCACACTGAATAGTTTAATTTGGGTGGCTAATTTATTCAAACACCATGATTGCATGGAGCTTTGAGTGGGAGGTGAGATCTGGTAGGTTTGTACAGGTTAGTGTGAAATAGTGATACATCCCAGAGCAATTTGGGCAGAGAATAAAAATATATATGCAGAGCCCCCCTGAGGAGCTGGAGGAAAATGTGGAATTGTTGGACGTCCCTACCTGGGTTATTGCTGGTGTTCTTGCAGACATTGAGGACGGACAATTTGGTGTGCTGAGCCACCAAACTTGGGGCTTGCCCTTGTGAGGCTTGTTGCTGCAAAGGAGAGGCTGAACCTGCTTATAATATTGCCGAAGAAGCGGGGCAAGATGGTGGAGTGGTGAGGAGCAGAATTTCGTCTCTCCCGTAGAGCAGCTGGCAATTACCCAAGAACTATATGAAACAGTGTTTTCGGGATCTCCAGTAACCAGTCACACACTGGACACAAGTTTGGAATTGGAGGAAAAGCTGAGATCGCAGCTAACATTGTAAGTTTCCCGGACCAGGGGTCTGGCGCCCCTCCCCACCCAGACCTCACAGACTGTCTTGCTGCCGGCTCCCTGAAAGGGGGGAAAAAAAAAACAAAAAACAGCTATCTGCTGAGGGCAAGAAGGGAGGCTCAAACCAGCCTCAACTGCAGAATTAATTAACAAATTAATTAACTAACTTTGGGAGCTGGGGTGCTAAAGAAGGGCTGGGCTCCAAGAAGTGGGGGCACGTAAAAGGGGGCACCCATTCCCAGACTCCAAAAAAGCCATTTTTTTTCCCTTACATTTTGTCCCTTCTGGCTTCTCACTGATCCCTTATCTTTTTGCATTTCAATAGCCCCCAGCAGGGGTGGAACTGAAGCGGTTGGAGAGTAATTATCAGACAATAGCCCAAAGCATATCTTTAAATGCTCTGTTCTGACACTGACAAAACTTCCAGGCTGGGGGAAAACGTTTAAAAGAGACTCTTTTTTTTTTTTCCTTTTTTCTTTTTCTTGATTTCTTTTCTACTATTTTTTTTTAATCTAAAAGTAATATATGTGGTTATTTTCTATCGGAAAGTCCAGGTTGAGGGACTAGGCTGGGCTTGAAGGGAGACAGAGTACCTACAGTGTCTTTGAATTCCGTATTCACTACTGAAGGCCTCCAGCCCTGTCTTTAATTGGCAACTCAGGCTGACCAAGGAATCTACCTGGAGAGGCCCCAAAGAGGAGAGAGGAGAAGGGAATAGTGCCCCTGAGAGACAACTGGAATTCTGAGGATTGGGAGAGTGGAGGGAGGCCCAGCTCAACTGGCAGTCCTCCTTCTGGGAATTCAGACCCCAGGGGCTGGAATTCAGATTCCAGCTTCAGTCAGCCACGCCCCTGACAGGATCAGAGTCACCAGGAGAACTAAAGGCTCCATACCTCCTTACACTGGTCGGGGAGCTGCGGGCTGGCCAGTGCCACCTGCTGGACAGGAGAGGAAAAGCACCAATTCTAAAGGCCTCATAGGAGGGTCTCATTCTCAGGAAAACTCCATACCCTCCCAATGAGACCTGGGCCTCACTAGACTGGGAAAATCTGACTAGGGTCGACCATATCTGAGGAGACCCACTCACAAAAAAGGTTACATAGAGGCAGAGCAAGAAACAGAAAAAACAAGAGGGGAAAAATTCCAATCAACTAAATAGAACTTAAGTTAGAGGTCTAGAATAAGTTGAACTGAATAACAGAGGCCAGAAAACAAAGCCAACCAACAAGAAAACCACTAGTTAAAAGACAGAAAACAAGCTCCAAAATAAACTAATCAAGAGAATCAGATTCCTAGACAACTTAAGATAACAAGCCATACCAGGAAACACGAAAACATGGACCAGCCAAAGGAACAAACAGCTCAGCTGAGACACAGGAGTGGAGGCAACTAATGCTAAATAAATTTGATGAAATGAAGGAAGATATAGCAAAAGAGCTGAAGGATATAAAGAAGACACTGGCTGACCATAAAGAAGAATTCATAAACTTAAAAAAACAAATGGCAGAACTCATGGGAATGAAAGCCGCAATGGAGGAGATGAAAAACACAATGGAGGGACACAACAGTAGATTTGAACAGGCAGAAGAAAAGATCAGTGAACTGGAAGACAGGTCATTTGAATTCATACACACAAAAGAACAGATGGTGAAAAAAATGGAAAAATATGAGCAGGGTCTTAGGGAGCTGAGTGACAACATGAAACGCACAAATATACGTGTTATGGGTATCCCAGAAGGAGAAGAGAGGGGAAAGGGGGCAGAAAGAGTAATAGAAGACATATTCACTGAAAATTTCCCAACTCTTATAAAAGACAGAAAATTAGAGATTCAAGAAGTACAATGTACCCCAAATAGAATAGATCCCAATAGACCTACTCCAAGACACTTACTGGTCAGATTGTCCAATGTCAAAGACAAAGAGAGGATTCTGAAAGCAGCAAGAGAAAAGCAATCCATCTTGTACAAGGGAAAGTCAATAAGACTATGTACAGATTTCTCTGCAGAAACCATGGAGGCAAGAAGACAGTGGCATGATATATTTAAGATACTGAAAGAGAAAAACTGCCAACCAAGAATTCTATATCCAGCAAAACTTTCCTTCAAAAATGAGGGAGAGATTAAAACATTTTCAGACAAACAGACACTGAGAGAGTTTGTGAATAAGACACCAGCACTATAAGAAATACTAAAGGGAGTGCTACAGGCTGATAGGAAAAGACAGGAGAGAGAGAGTTGGAGAAGAGTGCAGAAATGAAGATTATCAGGAAAGGTAAAAGGAGAGGAAAAAATAAGATATGACATATAAATTCCAAAAAACAAAATGGTAGTATAAAGTACTGCCCTCACAGTAATAACACTAAATGTAAATGGATTAAACTCCCCAATAAAAAGACACAGACTGGCAGAATGGATTAAAAAACAGGACCCATCTATATGCTGTCTACAAGAAACTCACTTTAGACACAAGGACAAACATAGACTGAAAGTGAAAGGTTGGAAAAAGATATTTCATGCAAACAACAACCAGAAAAAAGCAGGAGTAGCTATATTAATATCAGACAAGTTAGACTTCAAAAGCAAAACAATTAAAAGAGACAAAGAAGGACACTATATATTAATAAAAGGGTCAATTCATCAAGAAAACATAAACAGTCATAAATATTTATGCACCAAACCAGAATGCCCCAAAATTCATGAGGCAAACACTGCGATCACTGAAAGGAGAAATAGATACCTCTACAATAATAGTTGGAGACTTCAATACACCACTCTCATCAATGGATAGAACATCTAGACAGAGGATCACTAAAGAAACAGAGATGTTGAATTGCATGATAAATGAACTAGACTTGACAGACATTTATAGAACACTACATCCAACAACAGTAGGATACACTTTTTTCTCAAGTGCTCATGGAACATTCTCTAGGATAGACCACATGTTGGGTCACAAAGCAAGTCTCAACAAATTTAAAAATATTGCTATTATACAAAACACTTTCTCAGACCACAATGGAATGAAGTTGGAAATAAATAAAAGGCAGAAGGTCATAAAATTCACAAACATATGGAGGCTAAACAACACCCTCTTAGAAAACCAGTGGGTAAAGGAAGAAATTACAAGAGAAATTAGTAAATACCTCGAGGCAAATGACAATGAAAACACAACTTATCAAAACTTATGGGATGCAGCAAAGGCGGTGCTGAGAGGGAAATTTATTGCCCTAACTGCCTATATTAAAAGAGAAGAGAGAGCAAAAATTGAAGAGTTAACTGCTCACCTGGAGGAATTAGAGAAAGAACAGCAAACTAACCCCAAAGCAAGCAGAAGGGAAGAAATAACAAAGATTAGAGCAGAAATAAATGCAATTGAGAACAGGAAAACAATAGAGAGAATCAACAAAACCAGAAGTTGGTTCTTTGAGAAAATCAATAAAATCGATGGACCACTGGCTAGGCTAACAAAAAAAAAGAGAGAGCAGATGCAAATAAATGCAATCAGAAATGGGAAAGGAAATATAACTACCGACCCTGCAGAAATTAAGGAGATAATGAGAAGATACTATGAGCAACTATATGCTAATAAACTAGACAACTTAGATGAAATGGACAACTTCCTAGGAAAGCATAAACAACCAACATTAACTCAAGAAGAAACAGATGACCTCAACAAACCAATCACAAGTAAAGAGATTGAGTCAGTCATCAAAAAGCTCCCAAAAAGGAAAAGCCCAGGACCAGATGGTTTCATGTGTGAATTCTACCAAGCATTCAAGAACGAATTACTACCAATCCTGCTCAATCTCTTCAAAAAAATTGAAGAACAGGGAAAGCTACCTAACTCTTTCTATGAAGCCATTATCACCCTAATACCAAAACCAGGCAAAGATACTACAAAAAAAGAAAATTATAGACCAATTTCTTTAATGAATATAGACGCAAAAATCCTCAACAAAATACTCACAAATCGAATCCAGCAGCACATTAAAAGAATTATACACCACGACCAGGTGGGATTTTTTCCAGGTATGCAAGGCTGGTTCAACACAAGAAAATCAATTAATGTAATACACCACATCAATAAATCAAAGCAGAAGAACCACATGATCATCTCGATTGATGCAGAAAAGGCATTTGACAAAATTCAACATCCTTTCCTGATGAAAACACTTCAAAGGATAGGAATAGAAGGGAACTTTTTCAATATGATAAAGGCAATATATGGAAAACCCACAGCTAACATCACACTCAATGGGGAGAGACTGAAAGCTTTTCCTCTAAGATCAGGAACAAGACAGGGATGCCCACTATCACCATTGCTATTCAACATTGTGCTGGAAGTTCTAGCTAGAGCAATTAGGCAAGAAAAAGAAATAAAAGGCATCCAAATTGGAGAGGAAGAAGTAAAACTTTCACTGTTTGCAGATGGCATGATTCTAGATGTAGGAAATCCAGAAAAATCTACAGCAAAGCTATTAGAACTAGTCAATGAATACAGCAAAGTAGCAGGCTACAAGATCAACATGCAAAAATCTGTAGTGTTCCTATACACAAGTACTGTGCACCAAGAGGAGGAAATCAAGAAAAAAAATCCCATTTACAATAGCAACGAAAAGAATCAAGTATTTAGGAATAAACTTAACCAAGGACACAAAAGACCTTTACAGAGAAAACTATAAGAAACTGCTAAAAGAAATTGAACAAGACCTGAAAAAAATGGAAGAACATACCATGTTCATGGATTGGAAGACTAAATATAGTTAAGATGGCAATTTTACCTAAACTGATTTACAGATTCAATGCAATACCAATTCAAATCCCAACAACTTACTTTACAGAAATAGAAAAACCAATAACTAAATTCATTTGGAAGGGTAAGATGCCCCGAATAGCCAAAAATGTCTTGAGAAAGAGGAGTGAAGTGGGAGGTCTCACACTACCTGACTTTGAAGCATATTACAAAGCTACAGTGCTGATAACAGCATGGTACTGGCATAAGGACAGATATACTGATCAATGGAATCTAATTGAGTGTTCAGAAGTAGACCCTCACATCTATGGACAACTGATCTTTGATAAGGCAGTGAAGCTGAAGCAACTGGGAAAGAGCAGCCTGTTCAATAAATGGTGTTTGGAGAACTGGATATCCATTTCCAAAAGAATGAAAGAGGATGTCCATCTCACACCTTATACCAAAATTAACTCAAAGTGGATCAAAGACCTAAACCTTAGCACCAAGACCATAAAACTCTTAGAAGAAAATGTAGGGCAATATCTTAAAGATCTTGTGAAAGGAGGTGGTTTCTTAGACCTCACACCCAATACACAAGCAACCAAAGAACAAATAGACAAATGGGATCTCCTCAAAATTAAACACTTTTGTACATCAAAGGACTTTGTCAGAAAAGTCAAAAGGCAACCTACACAATGGGAGATGATATTTGGAAACCACATATCAGATAAGGGTTTAATATCCCGAATATATAAAGGAATCCTGCATCTCAATAACAGAAAGACAAACAATCCAATTAAAAAATGGGCAAAAGACATGAACAGACATTTTTCTAAAGAGGAAATACAAATGGCTCAAAAGCGTATGAAAAAATGCTCAACTTCACTGGCTATTAAGGAAATGCAAATCAAAACCACAATGAGATATCATCTCACACCTACCAGAATGGCCATTATCCAAAAAACAGAAAATGACAAGTGCTGGAGAGGATGTGGAGAAAGAGGCACACTTATTCATTGTTGGTGGGAATGTAGAATGGTGCAGCCACTCTGGAAGACAGTATGGAGGTTCCTCAGGAAGCTAAATATAGATTTGTCATATGACCCAGCTATTCCACTGCTGGGTATATACTCAGAGGAACTGAAACTTAAGACACAAACAGACATTTGTAAACCAATGTTTATTGCAGCATTATTCACAATTGCCAAGAGATGGAAACAGCCCAAATGTCCATCAAAGGACGAGTGGATAAACAAACTGTGGTATATACACATGATGGAATATTATGCAGCTGTAAGACAGAACAAAGACATGGATCATGTAATAATGTGGATGAACCTTGAGGACATTATGTTGAGTGAAGTTAGCCAGAAACAAAAGGACAGATTTTGTATGGTCTCACTAATATGAACAGACATTAATGGAACAAACTTTGGGAGTTAAAAGCTGACAACACAGGCGACCAGGAGATAGAAAAAGGGCAGAGATCAGCCATTTGATGCTGAAGGACTACAGAATGTTTAGGATTGATTGCATAGATCCAGAAATAGATAGCATAATACTGTGTGATGGTAGCACAGTATTGTAAGTACACTGAACAAAGATGTCTGTGAGTAAAGCTGAAAGAGGTGGGATAGGAGAATGTATGACACCAGAGGTAAAGATAGATGATAAAGACTGGGACTGTATAACGTGGCAAAAACTGGAGTGGCCAATGACTGTTACTAAATATACAAATATAAAAATGTTTTTGCATGTGGAAAAGCAAATGAATGTCAACCTTGTAGAAATTTGCAAAAGGGACGGTATTCAGGAAAAAACATAATCAAAGCAAACTGGAGTCTATGGTCAACAGTAACATTGTAATATACCTCCATTAAATGTAACAAAGGCAATACACCAATGCTAAATGTATATGAGAAGGGGATAGAGGGGAGTAATATGGGATTCTTAGTAGTGGTGTTATTTGCTATCCTTAGTAGTATGTTGTATTGTATGACATGTTATTTTTCTTTATATCATTTTTTCTTATTGCTAAAAAAAAAACAATTTTTCTTGTAGTAATCAGTATGTTCAAATGCTGATTGTGGTGATAAATGTATAACTTTATGATGATACCATGAACAACTGATTGTACACTGTGGATAAATGTATGGTATGTGAATATAACTCTATAAAATTGTAGGAAAATATATATATAGGAGTTAAAGTGTTGGAGAAAACATGGTGAGAGGGATGATGCCTCACCAATATGGACTAACTACAATGTGTAAACTCAGAATTGAATCTTAGAACATAGCCTAACATGGACACAATAATTATAATAGTCCCTAGATTGTAAGCTCTTACAGCAGTTAACTCTATCCCTGAATTGTAAGGCCTATCTCTAAACTTTGACATGCTGATCCCCTAGCGTATGTTGTCACAAACATTGGGACTGGTGGTTTGATGTGCTGAGCCCTCGAGCATGGGACTTGCCCTTATGAAGCTCATTACCACAAAGGAGAGTCTAAACTTGCATGTAGTTGTGCCTAAGAGTCTCCCCCTGAGTACCTCTTTGTTGCTCAGATGTGGCCCTCTCTCTCTCTAACTGAGCCATCTCGACAGGTGAACTCGTTGCCCTCTCCGCTACGTGGGACCCGACTCCCAGGGTTGTAAATCTCCCTGGCAATGCAGAATATGACTCCTGGGGATGAATGTGGACCCGGTATCGTGGGACTGAGAGTATCTTCTTGACCAAAAGGGGGATGCAAAACGAGACGAAATAGTTTCAGTGGCTGAGAGATTTCAAATGGAGTCGAGAGGTCACTCTGGTGGACATTCTTATGCACTATATAGATAACACCTCTTAGGCTTTAATGTATTGGAGTAGCTAAAAGTAAATACCTGAAACTACCAAACTCCAACCCAGCAGTCTGGACTCCTGAAGACAATTATATAATAATGTAGATCACAAGGGGTGACAGTGTGATTGTGAAGACCTTGTGGATCACACCCCCTTTATCTAGTGTATGGATGAGTGGAGGAATGGGGATAAAAACTAAAGGACAAATGGGGTGGGATGGGGGGATGATTTGGGTGTTTTTTTTCACTTTTATTTTTTATTCTTGTTCTGGTTGTTTCTGATGTAAGGGAAATGTTCAGAGATAGATTGTGGTGATGAACGCATAACTATGTTATCATACTGTGGACAGTGGATTGTATATCATGGATGATTGTATGTTGTGTGAATGTATTTCAATAAAACTGAATTTAATAAAAAAAAACAAACAAATCAGCCAACCAACTCAATACATGAACAAATAATTTCAAATTGTGAGAAACACCATGAAGAAAACTAAACAGGTAATGTGACAGAGATTGAGGGGTGGGGCTACTACTCAAAGTGTGGTCCATGGAGCTTGTTAGAAATGCAGAACCTCAGGCCACACCCCAGGACTGTGGAGTCAGGCTCTGGATATGCTTCGGATATGGTTTTCTGAACAGACCACTGTAAAGAAGTAACAGTTTTTAGCTGAGATCTAAAAGATCAGAAGTACCCAGCCACATAATGATGAGGACAGAGTGATCTAGGCCATGGGAACATCCCAGGATGATGTTCAGTGGCAAGAGTGAAGAAGGGAAGCCAGAGTGGCTGGGACGTTGAGCTGGGGGCAGGGCAGTAGGAGGGGACAGTGGGGCTGGGCCACACAGGTTCTCCCAGACCATGGAAATGAGCATGCATTTTCTTCTAGGTGAAAAGCAAAGCCAAAGAAGGGTTTCAGAAAGAAGAGGTATATTTTAGTTTCCTGGCTGCTAAAACAAGTACCAGGCAATGGGTTGGCTTAAACAAAGAGAATTTATTGGCATGGTTTTGAGGTCAGGTGAAGTCCAAAATCAAGGCATCATCAAGACGATGCTTTCTCCCTGAAGACAGTGGCATTCTGGGGCTGGCTGCCACCGATTCTTGTTCCTTGGCTTTTCTGTCACCTGGCAATGCACACAGTGGCCTCTCCTAACTTCTCTGGGTTCCATTCACTTCTAGGTTCTCCCTGTGGCTTTTTCTCTGTGCGTCTGAATTTCATTCTGCTTATAAGGCCTCCGTCAATAGGATTAAGACCCATCCTGATTGGGTTGGGCTACACCTTAACTGAAGTCACCTCATCAAATGGTCCTATGTAAATGGGTTCACACCCACAGGAGTGGAGTGAGATTAAGAACATGATTTTCTGGGGTACACAGCTCCAAGCCACCATAAGTAATTTGATCTGACAACAGAGAGAACTTGTTTTCTGGACTTGGCCCTTCACTGCCCTTTAATTATGCCTGGAGCCTTCACTTGGTTTCCTGCCCTCATTGCCCATGAACTTCACATGGGTCTCTGCTAAGACCCAAACTGATGGAGGCAAATTTCTAATGAACAGTCAGGAGACCCCCCCTTACCAGCTCGGTGTCTGCCAGGGTCTTCCAGGACTCACCTAGTTTCACCACGTCTATACTCAGAGACACCATGTCTACACGTCTCCATGAAGGGCCACACCTACATCTCCTTCTGGAAAATAAGTGCCATTTCTCTTCAGAGGGATCTGTGGCCAAGGAAACTACAGATTGCCAGGGGTTATCATTCTTTTTAATCTTTTCAACACTGCTGCAATGACTTCAGAAGATAGGTTCTTGCTAATCAGTAAGTCCCATTTTTAAAATGATAGTTCAGGGTTTTTTCTCCTATACTTCAAAAAATAAATTTTGATTCACTTTACCATTCAAAGAAATTTCTTTGATTGTGGATAACTTCCTTTGCTTGTGGATCACTTTCAACTTCTTATCTATATCCTAATTCGATGCCTCCAGATGTACACAGGACATTGCTTCTCAAAGTTTCTCTCATTTATAGCTGACCCTATTTAAAATTTGACTTTTAAAAAATTTATCCCCCACATGTGATGCCTTTTCTAACTGTTTGCTTTCCATCAGTGGGGGGGGGGGGGCTCCCCAGATGAAAACCTTAGAATCATCTTTGACTTTTGTCCACTCTCTTTTATCCCCTATATCCATTTTGCTATGAAATCTTGTTTTTACTCATTTGACTCTTTGCCTCAATTTCTACTGGCAGACCCTAAGGCCTGAATTCCACAAGCTCCAGGCTTCCATACCTGGATTACAGTCCCTAGGCTCCAATTCTAGGAATAAACAGGACACCTTGAAGTGGTCCTCTTAGAACTATCATTGTCTCCTGAACTGCAGTGTGAAATGGTCTGTCTCCAGAGGAAGTAAAATGCTGACAAAATTCCTCAACTATACAGCTCTAAACTTAAAACGCATCTTTACAACATACAAAGTTGTCAAAATCATACTCTATTTAAACCCAGACGTCCTGTCTTACTCAGACCTCAAACTCCCTAAACTCCTTAAACTCCCTAAAGTCTGGAAATACAACCTTTCTGCCACTATATTTCTATCCAAATACGTATTTTTTTTCTGGCAATTTAGACACCCATGGCTCCTGTGACTGACTCTCAGCTATTTAGCTGATTGATTTTGAATGTCAACATTTTTAATACCCAAGGCTGACATAAAACCTGTAACTGTACATAAATACAACCCGTGGTAACGTTTAAGAGTTATTTGAAATATGACTTTTTTTTCTTATGCATTAAAGGTTGAGTTTTTACAAAAATGACTCATCTGTCCTGGGAAAGACATTTGACAGGATCCACTACTGTATTCTGTCTTTTAAGGCTTTCCACAGATTAATGTTAAATGGTGTTTCGGTTTGCTAAAGCTGCCGGAATGTAATGTACCAGAAATGGATTAACTTTTATAAAGGGGATTTATTAGGTTACAGATTTACAGTTCTAAGGGCAACAAGAGGATACCTTCACTGAAGAAAGGCTGATGGCATCCAGAACACCTGTCAGCTGGGAAGGCACATGGCTGACATCTGCTGGTCCTTTGCTCCTGGGTTGCATTGCTTTCAGCTTCTGATTCCAGTAGCTTTCCCTTTAAGCATCTGGGGATCCTCTCTTAGCTTCTCCGGGGCAAACTCTGGGCTTCATCTCTTAACTTAGCATCTCCAAACGTCTTTCTCTCTGCATCTCCAAGCATCTGGGTCTTTGTCAGCTCTAAGCTCTCTCTTTCTCCCTGAGCTACTCTTAACTCCAGTAAACTAATTAAGATCCACCTTGAATGGGCAGGGGTCACATCTCCATGAAAATAATCTAATCAAAAGGTCCCACTTGGCCTGCACATGGGAATTTATGAATTCTCCAAGAACAGCCTTTAACTTAAGACAGACAAGCGGAGAGGTATAAATACCCCAGCTCCCTCATGCTCTGACTGGAGCAACTCGAAGGACTCTTCCCGTCTCCAGAGCCCCTCTGTGGGGTTGGGCCCTGGGAACCCTGCATGAAACTTAGCATGACACTGCATCCTTGCCTGTCCAGCTTCCTTTTCTGGTCCTTCTCCCCACTTCCTTATCGATAGTCTCTGGTAACACTTTCTAATAAATCCTTTGTCTCGGGGTCTGCTTCCAGGGATCCAATCTCAGTTGTACCTCTGCCCCCCCCCCAAAAAAATTCACCTCCTCACAGGAGTCAGGCAGATAAGGTGGGCTAAGGTAGGGAAAGGTAAGAAGTTAACTTGAGTTAAATGCATAGATAGAGGAATATTTGCATATTAGATAGAAATGTTCCTCACACAAAGACATCCTTTCTCTCCCATTTTTCTTGTGGGGTAAACTTGGATACAAATAAATACTTGTCCTCTACAAAAAAAAACAAGACTTCACACTCACTGATAAAAGACAACTCCCCTTCAACCTGTGTGTAGGGGCGATCACAGAACTGGTGGTGGCCCTGGCGAGGGTGGAGACCTGGAGATACTGTGTCAAGTCTAAAGGCACAGACTCTCTTTAGTCCCAGTCAAATGGTGCCATGGCAGAGTTCAGGTCCAATGTGACTGTATTTTCCAATTTTGAGAGAAGCCAGAAAACCAGGTTTGGAGGTAAAAGTTGCCAATTTTCCAATGTTGGTTTAAACCTGCATGTTTAGCACTATAACAGCCAAACAAGCCACAGCTGCAGGTCAAATCAGGCAGTTCCCAATGATATCGAACCAAACTTTTGCTTGGTATTTAACAAAGCTTTGCCGAAAGATTAGAGACCACTGATCCAAATTATAAAACAAAAAGAAAATTTTTAAATAGTGACTACATGGGGATGCTTCTAGAGTCTATGGTAGCCTCCTCTAGCATGGGCCCCAGTCATCTGTGATGCTGTAGGATCAGCTCAACTCTGCCTTGGGCTATGGCCGTCCCCCACCCAGGGGCCAGGCTCTCCAATCTTCATGGGAGCCCATGGTGGGGGACCCCTCACCCCCAGGCAGCTGCACAGAGCATAGCCACGTTCTCCAGGCAGACCACTTGGCTCATATAAACACAACCTTGTACAGTAGTGCACAGAGCAGACTAGCTTCCCCAAGTCCCAAACTTCTTCCTGCCTAAAAAGAAGGCAAAAGATCTATTTAAGTGGTGTTTTCCAGAGTAAAAGGACTGGGGTTAATTTTCTTTCTTCTCTTAAATAAATAGGGGAAAAAATGTAGGCAGCCTTAAAGTAGCTTTGTTTAATATCCCCCCCATTTATTTATTATAGTAATTACATCATTCATTTTGAGGATTTCCCACATTCTGGATTTAACTGACTGATCATATGCTGGTGTGTTGCTTAATATGTTCCTCTATTTACCATAAATCTAGCTCCTATAAGCAGCTACCTAGATTTCAAATCATGATTGGATTCAGGTTCAATTTTTTTGGGGGGGGAGTGTAAAAAGTTTTCGTAGGTGGTGGAATGTACTTCCTACTTCCTCCTATGAAGAGGCATATGATGTCTGCTTGTCCCAATTTCAGGGATATTAAGATTGAGGTGCGGACTCTGGTGCTGTCAGCCTTTTCCCTCCACTATGAAATCATCAATTTCTTGTCTAATGGTTTTAGCATCTACTGATCATCACCACCTAAATCCACTATTTCATTAGGGGTTGCAAAACAGCAATTTTCTAATGCTATGACTCCTACATTTGTAGGCTGCAGTTCTTCTACAAAGAATGTTCCCTCACCCCCCATTTGGTAACCCTGAAATACATTCTCTACAAGAAATGCTTATATAGATTAAAAGACACAAAGTACATATCGACCAAAAGAAATATGTGGATCTTGTCAGGATCTGGCTATAAAAAGGCTTTTTTGAGGCAACTAGGGAGAAATGAATACAGATTGATAGGGGATATTAAGAATGATTGTTAATTTTATTGGCTATAATTAAATCATTGTCATTTTTTTAATTAGGGAAGTTGTAAGTTTACAGGAAAATCATGCAGAAAAGACAGAGCTCCCATATATTCCCCTCATACAGTTTTCGCCATTATTAACACTTTGAATTACTGTGTTACCTTTCTTACAATTGATGAAACAATACAATCATAATTATGCTATAAACTATAGTCCCTGGTTTACATTCGAGTTCACTGTTTGTGTTATATAGTACTATGTTTTTTAAAAAATTTATTCCGGTAACATATATACAACCTAAAATTTCCCCTTTTAGCCATGTTCAAATATATAATTCAGGGTTGTTAAATTACGTTCACAATGTTCTGCTACCATCATCACCATCCGTTACCAAAATTATCCATTACCCCAAACAGAAACTCTGTATCAAGTAAGCATTAATTCCCCATTCCCTATCCCACCCCAGTCCCTGGTAAACTATATTCTTGTTTCTGACTCTGTGAATTTGCTTATTCTAATTATTTCATATCAGTTAGATCATACAGTTATCTGTCCTTTTGTTTCTGGCTTATTTTGCTAA